>NC_138827.1:57999183-58673479 GCF_965183815.1 Platalea leucorodia
CCGGGCTCCCGCTCTGGCTCAGAGGCCCAGGCAGATAGTATTGGACTTTGGGAGGCTGTCGAAAGAGACAGCGCCAGCGTTTGTGGGGCTGTGAATGGGCTTGCCTGGATACTCGAAGAGCAGCAAGAGCTTTTGGTCCTGGCACCTTTGGTGTGGGAGGAATCCTTGGCCGTTGGCAATTGCTGAGCCGGGCTCCCGCTCTGGCTCAGCGGCCCAGGCCGATAGTATTGGACTTTGGGAGGCTGTCGAAAGAGACAGCGCCAGCGTTTGTGGGGCTGTGAATGGGCTTGCCTGGATACTCGAAGAGCAGCAAGAGCTTTTGGTCCTGGCACCTTTGGTGTGGGAGGAATCCTTGGCCGTTGGCAATTGCTGAGCCGGGCTCCGGCTCTGGCTCAGCGGCCCAGGCAGATAGTATTGGACTTTGGGAGGCTGTCGAAAGAGACAGTGCCAGCGTTTGTGGGGCTGTGAATGGGCTTGCCTGGATACTCGAAGAGCAGCAAGAGCTTTTGGTCCTGGCACCTTTGGTGTGGGAGGAATCCTTGGCCGTTGGCAATTGCTGAGCCGGGCTCCCGCTCTGGCTCAGAGGCCCAGGCCGATAGTATTGGACTTTGGGAGGCTGTCGAAAGAGACAGCGCCAGCGTTTGTGGGGCTGTGAATGGGCTTGCCTGGATACTCGAAGAGCAGCAAGAGCTTTTGGTCCTGGCACCTTTGGTGTGGGAGGAATCCCTGGGTGTTGGCAATTGCTGAGCCGGGCTCCTGCTCTGGCTCAGCGGCCCAGGCAGATAGTATTGGGCTTTGGGAGGCTGCAGAAAGAGACAGCGCCAGCGTTTGTGGGGCTCTGAATGGGCTTGCCTGGATACTCGAAGAGCAGCAAGAGCTTTTGGTCCTGGCACCTTTGGTGTGGGAGGAATCCCTGGGCGTTGGCAATTGCTGAGCCGGGCTCCGGCTCTGGCTCAGCGGCCCAGGCAGATAGTATTGGACTTTGGGAAGCTGCAGAAAGAGACAGCACCAGCGTTTGTGGGGTCTGAATGGGCTTGCCTGGATACTCGAAGAGCAGCAAGAGCTTTCAGTACTGGCACCTTTGGTGTGGGAGGAATCCTTGGCCGTTGGCAATTGCTGAGCCGGGCTCCCGCTCTGGCTCAGAGGCCCAGGCCGATAGTATTGGACTTTGGGAGGCTGTCGAAAGAGACAGCGCCAGCGTTTGTGGGGCTGTGAATGGGCTTGCCTGGATACTCGAAGAGCAGCAAGACCTTTTGGTCCTGGCACCTTTGGTGTGGGAGGAATCCTTGGCCGTTGGCAATTGCTGAGCCGGGCTCCCGCTCTGGCTCAGAGGCCCAGGCCGATAGTATTGGACTTTGGGAGGCTGTAGAAAGAGACAGCGCCAGCGTTTGTGGGGCTGTGAATGGGCTTGCCTGGATACTCGAAGAGCAGCAAGACCTTTTGGTCCTGGCACCTTTGGTGTGGGAGGAATCCCTGGCCGTTGGCAATTGCTGAGCCGGGCTCCGGCTCTGGCTCAGTGGCCCAGGCAGATAGTATTGGACTTTGGGAGGCTGCAGAAAGAGACAGCGCCAGCGTTTGTGGGGCTGTGAATGGGCTTGCCTGGATACTCGAAGAGCAGCAAGAGCTTTTGGTCCTGGCACCTTTGGTGTGGGAGGAATCCTTGGCCGTTGGCAATTGCTGAGCCGGGCTCCGGCTCTGGCTCAGCGGCCCAGGCAGATAGTATTGGACTTTGGGAGGCTGTAGAAAGAGACAGCGCCAGCGTTTGCGGGGTCTGAATGGGCTTGCCTGGATACTCGAAGAGCAGCAAGAGCTTTCAGTACTGGCTCCTTTGGTGTGGGCGTAATCCTTGGCCGTTGGCAATTGCTGAGCCGGGCTCCGGCTCTGGCTCAGCGGCCCAGGCAGATAGTATTGGACTTTGGGAGGCTGTAGAAAGAGACAGCGCCAGCGTTTGTGGGGCTGTGAATGGGCTTGCCTGGATACTCGAAGAGCAGCAAGACCTTTTGGTCCTGGCACCTTTGGTGTGGGAGGAATCCTTGGCCATTGGCAATTGCTGAGCCGGGCTCCCGCTCTGGCTCAGCGGCCCAGGCAGATAGTATTGGACTTTGGGAGGTTGTAGAAAGAGACAGCGCCAGCGGTTGCGGGGTCTGAATGGGCTTGCCTGGATACTCGAAGAGCAGCAAGAGCTTTCAGTACTGGCTCCTTTGGTGTGGGCGTAATCCTTGGCCGTTGGCAATTGCTGAGCCGGGCTCCCGCTCTGGCTCAGAGGCCCAGGCAGATAGTATTGGACTTTGGGAGGCTGTCGAAAGAGACAGCGCCAGCGTTTGTGGGGCTGTGAATGGGCTTGCCTGGATACTCGAATAGCAGCAAGAGCTTTTGGTCCTGGCACCTTTGGTGTGGGAGGAATCCTTGGCCGTTGGCAATTGCTGAGCCGGGCTCCGGCTCTGGCTCAGCGGCCCAGGCAGATAGTATTGGACTTTGGGAGGCTGCAGAAAGAGACAGCGCCAGCGTTTGTGGGGCTGTGAATGGGCTTGCCTGGATACTCGAAGAGCAGCAAGACCTTTTGGTCCTGGCACCTTTGGTGTGCGAGGAATCCTTGGCCGTTGGCAATTGCTGAGCCGGGCTCCGGCTCTGGCACAGCGGCCCAGGCAGATAGTATTGGACTTTGGGAGGCTGTCGAAAGAGACAGTGCCAGCGTTTGTGGGGCTGTGAATGGGCTTGCCTGGATACTCGAAGAGCAGCAAGACCTTTTGGTCCTGGCACCTTTGGTGTGGGAGGAATCCTTGGCCGTTGGCAATTGCTGAGCCGGGCTCCCGCTCTGGCTCAGAGGCCCAGGCCGATAGTATTGGACTTTGGGAGGCTGTCGAAAGAGACAGCGCCAGCGTTTGTGGGGCTGTGAATGGGCTTGCCTGGATACTCGAAGAGCAGCAAGAGCTTTTGGTCCTGGCACCTTTGGTGTGGGAGGAATCCTTGGCCGTTGGCAATTGCTGAGCCTGGATCCGGCTCTGGCTCAGTGGACCAGGCAGTTAGTATTGGACTTTGGGAGGCTGCAGAAAGAGACAGCGCCAGCGTTTGTGGGGCTCTGAATGGGCTTGCCTGGATACTCGAATAGCAGCAAGAGCTTTTGGTCCTGGCACCTTTGGTGTGGGAGGAATCCTTGGCCATTGGCAATTGCTGAGCCGGGCTCCCGCTCTGGCTCAGCGGCCCAGGCCGATAGTATTGGACTTTGGGAGGCTGTCGAAAGAGACAGCGCCAGTGTTTGTGGGGCTGTGAATGGGCTTGCCTGGATACTCGAAGGGCAGCAAGACCTTTTGGTCCTGGCACCTTTGGTGTGGGAGGAATCCTTGGCCGTTGGCAATTGCTGAGCCGGGCTCTGGCTCTGGCTCAGCGGCCCAGGCAGATAGTATTGGACTTTGGGAGGCTGTAGAAAGAGACAGCGCCAGCGTTTGTGGGGCTCTGAATGGGCTTGCCTGGATACTCGAAGAGCAGCAAGAGCTTTTGGTCCTGGCACCTTTGGTGTGGGAGGAATCCCTGGGCGTTGGCAATTGCTGAGCCGGGCTCCGGCTCTGGCTCAGCGGCCCAGGCAGATAGTATTGGACTTTGGGAGGCTGTAGAAAGAGACAGCGCCAGCGTTTGAAGGACTCTGAATGGGCTTGCCTGGATACTCGAAGAGCAGCAAGAGCTTTCAGTACTGGCTCCTTTGGTGTGGGCGTAATCCTTGGCCGTTGGCAATTGCTGAGCTGGGCTCCCGCTCTGGCTCAGAGGCCCAGGCAGATAGTATTGGACTTTGGGAGGCTGTCGAAAGAGACAGTGCCAGCGTTTGCGGGACTCTGAATGGGCTTGCCTGGATACTCGAAGAGCAGCAAGAGCTTTTGGTCCTGGCACCTTTGGTGTGGGAGGAATCCGTGGACGTTGGCAATTGCTGAGCCGGGCTCCGGCTCTGGCTCAGTGGCCCAGGCAGATAGTATTGGACTTTGGGAGGCTGTCGAAAGAGACAGCGCCAGCGTTTGTGGGGCTGTGAATGGGCTTGCCTGGATACTCGAAGAGCAGCAAGACCTTTTGGTCCTGGCACCTTTGGTGTGGGAGGAATCCCTGGGCGTTGGCAATTGCTGAGCCGGGCTCCGGCTCTGGCTCAGCGGCCCAGGCAGATAGTATTGGACTTTGGGAGGCTGCAGAAAGAGACAGCGCCAGCGTTTGTGGGGCTCTGAATGGGCTTGCCTGGATACTCGAATAGCAGCAAGAGCTTTTGGTCCTGGCACCTTTGGTGTGGGAGGAATCCTTGGCTGTTGGCAATTGCTGAGCCGGGCTCCCGCTCTGGCTCAGCGGCCCAGGCCGATAGTATTGGACTTTGGGAGGCTGTCGAAAGAGACAGCGCCAGTGTTTGTGGGGCTGTGAATGGGCTTGCCTGGATACTCGAAGGGCAGCAAGAGCTTTTGGTCCTGGCACCTTTGGTGTGGGAGGAATCCTTGGCCGTTGGCAATTGCTGAGCCGGGCTCTGGCTCTGGCTCAGTGGCCCAGGCAGATAGTATTGGACTTTGGGAGGCTGTCGAAAGAGACAGTGCCAGCGTTTGAAGGACTCTGAATGGGCTTGCCTGGATACTCGAAGAGCAGCAAGAGCTTTTGGTCCTGGCACCTTTGGTGTGGGAGGAATCCCTGGGCGTTGGCAATTGCTGAGCCGGGCTCCGGCTCTGGCTCAGCGGCCCAGGCAGATAGTATTGGACTTTGGGAGGCTGTAGAAAGAGACAGCGCCAGCGTTTGCGGGGTCTGAATGGGCTTGCCTGGATACTCGAAGAGCAGCAAGAGCTTTCAGTACTGGCTCCTTTGGTGTGGGAGGAATCCTTGGCCGTTGGTAATTGCTGAGCCGGGCTCCTGCTCTGGCTCAGAGGCCCAGGCAGATAGTATTGGACTTTGGGAGGCTGTCGAAAGAGACAGTGCCAGCGTTTGTGGGGCTGTGAATGGGCTTGCCTGGATACTCGAAGAGCAGCAAGAGCTTTTGGTCCTGGCACCTTTGGTGTGGGAGGAATCCCTGGGTGTTGGCAATTGCTGAGCCGGGCTCCTGCTCTGGCTCAGCGGCCCAGGCAGATAGTATTGGGCTTTGGGAGGCTGCAGAAAGAGACAGCGCCAGCGTTTGTGGGGCTCTGAATGGGCTTGCCTGGATACTCGAAGAGCAGCAAGAGCTTTTGGTCCTGGCACCTTTGGTGTGGGAGGAATCCCTGGGCGTTGGCAATTGCTGAGCCGGGCTCCGGCTCTGGCTCAGCGGCCCAGGCAGATAGTATTGGACTTTGGGAAGCTGCAGAAAGAGACAGCACCAGCGTTTGTGGGGTCTGAATGGGCTTGCCTGGATACTCGAAGAGCAGCAAGAGCTTTTGGTCCTGGCACCTTTGGTGTGGGAGGAATCCTTGGCCGTTGGCAATTGCTGAGCCGGGCTCCCGCTCTGGCTCAGAGGCCCAGGCAGATAGTATTGGACTTTGGGAGGCTGTAGAAAGAGACAGCGCCAGCGTTTGTGGGGCTGTGAATGGGCTTGCCTGGATACTCGAAGAGCAGCAAGACCTTTTGGTCCTGGCACCTTTGGTGTGGGAGGAATCCCTGGCCGTTGGCAATTGCTGAGCCGGGCTCCGGCTCTGGCTCAGTGGCCCAGGCAGATTATATTGGACTTTGGGAGGCTGTCGAAAGAGACAGCGCCAGCGTTTGCGGGGCTGTGAATGGGCTTGCCTGGATACTCGAAGAGCAGCAAGACCTTTTGGTCCTGGCACCTTTGGTGTGGGAGGAATCCCTGGGCGTTGGCAATTGCTGAGCCTGGCTCCGGCTCTGGCTCAGTGGCCCAGGCAGATAGTACTGGGCTTTGGGAGGCTGTCGAAAGAGACAGTGCCAGCGTTTGTGGGGCTGTGAATGGGCTTGCCTGGATACTCGAAGAGCAGCAAGACCTTTTGGTCCTGGCACCTTTGGTGTGGGAGGAATCCTTGGCCGTTGGCAATTGCTGAGCCGGGCTCCCGCTCTGGCTCAGAGGCCCAGGCCGATAGTATTGGACTTTGGGAGGCTGTCGAAAGAGACAGCGCCAGCGTTTGTGGGGCTGTGAATGGGCTTGCCTGGATACTCGAAGAGCAGCAAGAGCTTTTGGTCCTGGCACCTTTGGTGTGGGAGGAATCCTTGGCCGTTGGCAATTGCTGAGCCGGGCTCCGGCTCTGGCTCAGAGGCCCAGGCAGATAGTATTGGACTTTGGGAGGCTGTCGAAAGAGACAGTGCCAGCGTTTGCGGGACTCTGAATGGGCTTGCCTGGATACTCGAAGAGCAGCAAGAGCTTTTGGTCCTGGCACCTTTGGTGTGGGAGGAATCCGTGGACGTTGGCAATTGCTGAGCCGGGCTCCGGCTCTGGCTCAGTGGCCCAGGCAGATAGTATTGGACTTTGGGAGGCTGTCGAAAGAGACAGCGCCAGCGTTTGTGGGGCTGTGAATGGGCTTGCCTGGATACTCGAAGAGCAGCAAGACCTTTTGGTCCTGGCACCTTTGGTGTGGGAGGAATCCCTGGGCGTTGGCAATTGCTGAGCCGGGCTCCGGCTCTGGCTCAGCGGCCCAGGCAGATAGTATTGGACTTTGGGAGGCTGCAGAAAGAGACAGCGCCAGCGTTTGTGGGGCTCTGAATGGGCTTGCCTGGATACTCGAATAGCAGCAAGAGCTTTTGGTCCTGGCACCTTTGGTGTGGGAGGAATCCTTGGCTGTTGGCAATTGCTGAGCCGGGCTCCCGCTCTGGCTCAGCGGCCCAGGCCGATAGTATTGGACTTTGGGAGGCTGTCGAAAGAGACAGCGCCAGTGTTTGTGGGGCTGTGAATGGGCTTGCCTGGATACTCGAAGGGCAGCAAGAGCTTTTGGTCCTGGCACCTTTGGTGTGGGAGGAATCCTTGGCCGTTGGCAATTGCTGAGCCGGGCTCTGGCTCTGGCTCAGTGGCCCAGGCAGATAGTATTGGACTTTGGGAGGCTGTCGAAAGAGACAGTGCCAGCGTTTGAAGGACTCTGAATGGGCTTGCCTGGATACTCGAAGAGCAGCAAGAGCTTTCAGTACTGGCTCCTTTGGTGTGGGAGGAATCCTTGGCCGTTGGTAATTGCTGAGCCGGGCTCCTGCTCTGGCTCAGAGGCCCAGGCAGATAGTATTGGACTTTGGGAGGCTGTCGAAAGAGACAGCGCCAGCGTTTGTGGGGCTGTGAATGGGCTTGCCTGGATACTCGAAGAGCAGCAAGACCTTTTGGTCCTGGCACCTTTGGTGTGGGAGGAATCCTTGGCCGTTGGCAATTGCTGAGCCGGGCTCCCGCTCTGGCTCAGAGGCCCAGGCCGATATTATTGGACTTTGGGAGGCTGTCGAAAGAGACAGCGCCAGCGTTTGTGGGGCTGTGAATGGGCTTGCCTGGATACTCGAAGAGCAGCAAGAGCTTTTGGTCCTGGCACCTTTGGTGTGGGAGGAATCCTTGGCCGTTGGCAATTGCTGAGCCTGGATCCGGCTCTGGCTCAGTGGACCAGGCAGTTAGTATTGGACTTTGGGAGGCTGCAGAAAGAGACAGCGCCAGCGTTTGTGGGGCTCTGAATGGGCTTGCCTGGATACTCGAAGAGCAGCAAGAGCTTTTGGTCCTGGCACCTTTGGTGTGGGAGGAATCCTTGGCCATTGGCAATTGCTGAGCCGGGCTCCCGCTCTGGCTCAGCGGCCCAGGCCGATAGTATTGGACTTTGGGAGGCTGTCGAAAGAGACAGCGCCAGTGTTTGTGGGGCTGTGAATGGGCTTGCCTGGATACTCGAAGGGCAGCAAGACCTTTTGGTCCTGGCACCTTTGGTGTGGGAGGAATCCTTGGCCGTTGGCAATTGCTGAGCCGGGCTCTGGCTCTGGCTCAGTGGCCCGGGCAGATAGTATTGGACTTTGGGAGGCTGTAGAAAGAGACAGCGCCAGCGTTTGTGGGGCTCTGAATGGGCTTGCCTGGATACTCGAAGAGCAGCAAGAGCTTTTGGTCCTGGCACCTTTGGTGTGGGAGGAATCCCTGGGCGTTGGCAATTGCTGAGCCGGGCTCCGGCTCTGGCTCAGCGGCCCAGGCCGATAGTATTGGACTTTGGGAGGCTGTAGAAAGAGACAGCGCCAGCGTTTGCGGGGTCTGAATGGGCTTGCCTGGATACTCGAAGAGCAGCAAGAGCTTTCAGTACTGGCTCCTTTGGTGTGGGCGTAATCCTTGGCCGTTGGCAATTGCTGAGCTGGGCTCCCGCTCTGGCTCAGAGGCCCAGGCAGATAGTATTGGACTTTGGGAGGCTGTCGAAAGAGACAGTGCCAGCGTTTGCGGGACTCTGAATGGGCTTGCCTGGATACTCGAAGAGCAGCAAGAGCTTTTGGTCCTGGCACCTTTGGTGTGGGAGGAATCCGTGGACGTTGGCAATTGCTGAGCCGGGCTCCGGCTCTGGCTCAGTGGCCCAGGCAGATAGTATTGGACTTTGGGAGGCTGTCGAAAGAGACAGCGCCAGCGTTTGTGGGGCTGTGAATGGGCTTGCCTGGATACTCGAAGAGCAGCAAGACCTTTTGGTCCTGGCACCTTTGGTGTGGGAGGAATCCCTGGGCGTTGGCAATTGCTGAGCCGGGCTCCGGCTCTGGCTCAGCGGCCCAGGCAGATAGTATTGGACTTTGGGAGGCTGCAGAAAGAGACAGCGCCAGCGTTTGTGGGGCTCTGAATGGGCTTGCCTGGATACTCGAATAGCAGCAAGAGCTTTTGGTCCTGGCACCTTTGGTGTGGGAGGAATCCTTGGCTGTTGGCAATTGCTGAGCCGGGCTCCCGCTCTGGCTCAGCGGCCCAGGCCGATAGTATTGGACTTTGGGAGGCTGTCGAAAGAGACAGCGCCAGTGTTTGTGGGGCTGTGAATGGGCTTGCCTGGATACTCGAAGGGCAGCAAGAGCTTTTGGTCCTGGCACCTTTGGTGTGGGAGGAATCCTTGGCCGTTGGCAATTGCTGAGCCGGGCTCTGGCTCTGGCTCAGTGGCCCAGGCAGATAGTATTGGACTTTGGGAGGCTGTCGAAAGAGACAGTGCCAGCGTTTGAAGGACTCTGAATGGGCTTGCCTGGATACTCGAAGAGCAGCAAGAGCTTTTGGTCCTGGCACCTTTGGTGTGGGAGGAATCCCTGGGCGTTGGCAATTGCTGAGCCGGGCTCCGGCTCTGGCTCAGCGGCCCAGGCAGATAGTATTGGACTTTGGGAGGCTGTAGAAAGAGACAGCGCCAGCGTTTGCGGGGTCTGAATGGGCTTGCCTGGATACTCGAAGAGCAGCAAGAGCTTTCAGTACTGGCTCCTTTGGTGTGGGAGGAATCCTTGGCCATTGGTAATTGCTGAGCCGGGCTCCTGCTCTGGCTCAGAGGCCCAGGCAGATAGTATTGGACTTTGGGAGGCTGTCGAAAGAGACAGTGCCAGCGTTTGTGGGGCTGTGAATGGGCTTGCCTGGATACTCGAAGAGCAGCAAGAGCTTTTGGTCCTGGCACCTTTGGTGTGGGAGGAATCCCTGGGTGTTGGCAATTGCTGAGCCGGGCTCCTGCTCTGGCTCAGCGGCCCAGGCAGATAGTATTGGGCTTTTGGAGGCTGCAGAAAGAGACAGCGCCAGCGTTTGTGGGGCTCTGAATGGGCTTGCCTGGATACTCGAAGAGCAGCAAGACCTTTTGGTCCTGGCACCTTTGGTGTGGGAGGAATCCCTGGGCGTTGGCAATTGCTGAGCCGGGCTCCGGCTCTGGCTCAGCGGCCCAGGCAGATAGTATTGGACTTTGGGAAGCTGCAGAAAGAGACAGCACCAGCGTTTGTGGGGTCTGAATGGGCTTGCCTGGATACTCGAAGAGCAGCAAGAGCTTTTGGTCCTGGCACCTTTGGTGTGGGAGGAATCCTTGGCCGTTGGCAATTGCTGAGCCGGGCTCCCGCTCTGGCTCAGAGGCCCAGGCAGATAGTATTGGACTTTGGGAGGCTGTAGAAAGAGACAGCGCCAGCGTTTGTGGGGCTGTGAATGGGCTTGCCTGGATACTCGAAGAGCAGCAAGACCTTTTGGTCCTGGCACCTTTGGTGTGGGAGGAATCCCTGGCCGTTGGCAATTGCTGAGCCGGGCTCCGGCTCTGGCTCAGTGGCCCAGGCAGATTATATTGGACTTTGGGAGGCTGTCGAAAGAGACAGCGCCAGCGTTTGCGGGGCTGTGAATGGGCTTGCCTGGATACTCGAAGAGCAGCAAGAGCTTTTGGTCCTGGCACCTTTGGTGTGGGAGGAATACCTGGGCGTTGGCAATTGCTGAGCCTGGCTCCGGCTCTGGCTCAGTGGCCCAGGCAGATAGTACTGGGCTTTGGGAGGCTGTCGAAAGAGACAGTGCCAGCGTTTGTGGGGCTGTGAATGGGCTTGCCTGGATACTCGAAGAGCAGCAAGACCTTTTGGTCCTGGCACCTTTGGTGTGGGAGGAATCCTTGGCCGTTGGCAATTGCTGAGCCGGGCTCCCGCTCTGGCTCAGAGGCCCAGGCCGATAGTATTGGACTTTGGGAGGCTGTCGAAAGAGACAGCGCCAGCGTTTGTGGGGCTGTGAATGGGCTTGCCTGGATACTCGAAGAGCAGCAAGAGCTTTTGGTCCTGGCACCTTTGGTGTGGGAGGAATCCTTGGCCGTTGGCAATTGCTGAGCCGGGCTCCCGCTCTGGCTCAGAGGCCCAGGCAGATAGTATTGGACTTTGGGAGGCTGTCGAAAGAGACAGTGCCAGCGTTTGCGGGACTCTGAATGGGCTTGCCTGGATACTCGAAGAGCAGCAAGAGCTTTTGGTCCTGGCACCTTTGGTGTGGGAGGAATCCGTGGACGTTGGCAATTGCTGAGCCGGGCTCCGGCTCTGGCTCAGTGGCCCAGGCAGATAGTATTGGACTTTGGGAGGCTGTCGAAAGAGACAGCGCCAGCGTTTGTGGGGCTGTGAATGGGCTTGCCTGGATACTCGAAGAGCAGCAAGACCTTTTGGTCCTGGCACCTTTGGTGTGGGAGGAATCCCTGGCCGTTGGCAATTGCTGAGCCGGGCTCCGGCTCTGGCTCAGCGGCCCAGGCAGATAGTATTGGACTTTGGGAGGCTGCAGAAAGAGACAGCGCCAGCGTTTGTGGGGCTCTGAATGGGCTTGCCTGGATACTCGAATAGCAGCAAGAGCTTTTGGTCCTGGCACCTTTGGTGTGGGAGGAATCCTTGGCCGTTGGCAATTGCTGAGCCGGGCTCCCGCTCTGGCTCAGCGGCCCAGGCCGATAGTATTGGACTTTGGGAGGCTGTCGAAAGAGACAGCGCCAGTGTTTGTGGGGCTGTGAATGGGCTTGCCTGGATACTCGAAGGGCAGCAAGAGCTTTTGGTCCTGGCACCTTTGGTGTGGGAGGAATCCTTGGCCGTTGGCAATTGCTGAGCCGGGCTCTGGCTCTGGCTCAGTGGCCCAGGCAGATAGTATTGGACTTTGGGAGGCTGTCGAAAGAGACAGTGCCAGCGTTTGAAGGACTCTGAATGGGCTTGCCTGGATACTCGAAGAGCAGCAAGAGCTTTCAGTACTGGCTCCTTTGGTGTGGGAGGAATCCTTGGCCGTTGGTAATTGCTGAGCCGGGCTCCTGCTCTGGCTCAGAGGCCCAGGCAGATAGTATTGGACTTTGGGAGGCTGTCGAAAGAGACAGCGCCAGCGTTTGTGGGGCTGTGAATGGGCTTGCCTGGATACTCGAAGAGCAGCAAGACCTTTTGGTCCTGGCACCTTTGGTGTGGGAGGAATCCTTGGCCGTTGGCAATTGCTGAGCCGGGCTCCCGCTCTGGCTCAGAGGCCCAGGCCGATAGTATTGGACTTTGGGAGGCTGTCGAAAGAGACAGCGCCAGCGTTTGTGGGGCTGTGAATGGGCTTGCCTGGATACTCGAAGAGCAGCAAGAGCTTTTGGTCCTGGCACCTTTGGTGTGGGAGGAATCCTTGGCCGTTGGCAATTGCTGAGCCTGGATCCGGCTCTGGCTCAGTGGACCAGGCAGTTAGTATTGGACTTTGGGAGGCTGCAGAAAGAGACAGCGCCAGCGTTTGTGGGGCTCTGAATGGGCTTGCCTGGATACTCGAAGAGCAGCAAGAGCTTTTGGTCCTGGCACCTTTGGTGTGGGAGGAATCCTTGGCCGTTGGCAATTGCTGAGCCGGGCTCCTGCTCTGGCTCAGCGGCCCAGGCAGATAGTATTGGACTTTGGGAGGCTGTCGAAAGAGACAGTGCCAGCGTTTGCGGGACTCTGAATGGGCTTGCCTGGATACTCGAAGAGCAGCAAGAGCTTTTGGTCCTGGCACCTTTGGTGTGGGAGGAATCCTTGGCCGTTGGCAATTGCTGAGCCTGGATCCGGCTCTGGCTCAGTGGACCAGGCAGTTAGTATTGGACTTTGGGAGGCTGTCGAAAGAGACAGCGCCAGCGTTTGTGGGGCTCTGAATGGGCTTGCCTGGATACTCGAATAGCAGCAAGAGCTTTTGGTCCTGGCACCTTTGGTGTGGGAGGAATCCTTGGCCATTGGCAATTGCTGAGCCGGGCTCCCGCTCTGGCTCAGCGGCCCAGGCAGATAGTATTGGACTTTGGGAGGCTGTCGAAAGAGACAGCGCCAGTGTTTGTGGGGCTGTGAATGGGCTTGCCTGGATACTCGAAGGGCAGCAAGAGCTTTTGGTCCTGGCACCTTTGGTGTGGGAGGAATCCTTGGCCGTTGGCAATTGCTGAGCCGGGCTCCTGCTCTGGCTCAGTGGCCCAGGCAGATAGTATTGGACTTTGGGAGGCTGTCGAAAGAGACAGCGCCAGCGTTTGTGGGGCTCTGAATGGGCTTGCCTGGATACTCGAAGAGCAGCAAGAGCTTTTGGTCCTGGCACCTTTGGTGTGGGAGGAATCCCTGGGCGTTGGCAATTGCTGAGCCGGGCTCCGGCTCTGGCTCAGCGGCCCAGGCAGATAGTATTGGACTTTGGGAGGCTGTAGAAAGAGACAGCGCCAGCGTTTGCGGGGTCTGAATGGGCTTGCCTGGATACTCGAAGAGCAGCAAGAGCTTTCAGTACTGGCTCCTTTGGTGTGGGCGTAATCCTTGGCCGTTGGCAATTGCTGAGCCTGGCTCCGGCTCTGGCTCAGAGGCCCAGGCAGATAGTATTGGACTTTGGGAGGCTGTCGAAAGAGACAGTGCCAGCGTTTGCGGGACTCTGAATGGGCTTGCCTGGATACTCGAAGAGCAGCAAGAGCTTTTGGTCCTGGCACCTTTGGTGTGGGAGGAATCCCTGGGTGTTGGCAATTGCTGAGCCGGGCTCCTGCTCTGGCTCAGCGGCCCAGGCAGATAGTATTGGGCTTTGGGAGGCTGCAGAAAGAGACAGCGCCAGCGTTTGTGGGGCTCTGAATGGGCTTGCCTGGATACTCGAAGAGCAGCAAGAGCTTTTGGTCCTGGCACCTTTGGTGTGGGAGGAATCCCTGGGCGTTGGCAATTGCTGAGCCGGGCTCCGGCTCTGGCTCAGCGGCCCAGGCAGATAGTATTGGACTTTGGGAAGCTGCAGAAAGAGACAGCACCAGCGTTTGTGGGGTCTGAATGGGCTTGCCTGGATACTCGAAGAGCAGCAAGAGCTTTCAGTACTGGCACCTTTGGTGTGGGAGGAATCCTTGGCCGTTGGCAATTGCTGAGCCGGGCTCCCGCTCTGGCTCAGCGGCCCAGGCCGATAGTATTGGACTTTGGGAGGCTGTCGAAAGAGACAGCGCCAGTGTTTGTGGGGCTGTGAATGGGCTTGCCTGGATACTCGAAGGGCAGCAAGACCTTTTGGTCCTGGCACCTTTGGTGTGGGAGGAATCCTTGGCCGTTGGCAATTGCTGAGCCGGGCTCTGGCTCTGGCTCAGTGGCCCGGGCAGATAGTATTGGACTTTGGGAGGCTGTAGAAAGAGACAGCGCCAGCGTTTGTGGGGCTCTGAATGGGCTTGCCTGGATACTCGAAGAGCAGCAAGAGCTTTTGGTCCTGGCACCTTTGGTGTGGGAGGAATCCCTGGGCGTTGGCAATTGCTGAGCCGGGCTCCGGCTCTGGCTCAGCGGCCCAGGCAGATAGTATTGGACTTTGGGAGGCTGTAGAAAGAGACAGCGCCAGCGTTTGCGGGGTCTGAATGGGCTTGCCTGGATACTCGAAGAGCAGCAAGAGCTTTCAGTACTGGCTCCTTTGGTGTGGGCGTAATCCTTGGCCGTTGGCAATTGCTGAGCCGGGCTCCGGCTCTGGCTCAGAGGCCCAGGCAGATAGTATTGGACTTTGGGAGGCTGTCGAAAGAGACAGTGCCAGCGTTTGCGGGACTCTGAATGGGCTTGCCTGGATACTCGAAGAGCAGCAAGAGCTTTTGGTCCTGGCACCTTTGGTGTGGGAGGAATCCCTGGGTGTTGGCAATTGCTGAGCCGGGCTCCGGCTCTGGCTCAGTGGCCCAGGCAGATATTATTGGACTTTGGGAGGCTGTCGAAAGAGACAGCGCCAGCGTTTGTGGGGCTGTGAATGGGCTTGCCTGGATACTCGAAGAGCAGCAAGACCTTTTGGTCCTGGCACCTTTGGTGTGGGAGGAATCCCTGGGCGTTGGCAATTGCTGAGCCGGGCTCCGGCTCTGGCTCAGAGGCCCAGGCAGATAGTATTGGACTTTGGGAGGCTGCAGAAAGAGACAGCGCCAGCGTTTGTGGGGCTCTGAATGGGCTTGCCTGGATACTCGAAGAGCAGCAAGAGCTTTTGGTCCTGGCACCTTTGGTGTGGGAGGAATCCTTGGCCGTTGGCAATTGCTGAGCCGGGCTCCCGCTCTGGCTCAGCGGCCCAGGCCGATAGTATTGGACTTTGGGAGGCTGTCGAAAGAGACAGCGCCAGTGTTTGTGGGGCTGTGAATGGGCTTGCCTGGATACTCGAAGGGCAGCAAGAGCTTTTGGTCCTGGCACCTTTGGTGTGGGAGGAATCCTTGGCCGTTGGCAATTGCTGAGCCGGGCTCCCGCTCTGGCTCAGAGGCCCAGGCAGATAGTATTGGACTTTGGGAGGCTGTCGAAAGAGACAGCGCCAGCGTTTGTGGGGCTGTGAATGGGCTTGCCTGGATACTCGAAGAGCAGCAAGACCTTTTGGTCCTGGCACCTTTGGTGTGGGAGGAATCCTTGGCCGTTGGCAATTGCTGAGCCGGGCTCCGGCTCTGGCTCAGCGGCCCAGGCAGATAGTATTGGACTTTGGGAGGCTGTCGAAAGAGACAGTGCCAGCGTTTGTGGGGCTGTGAATGGGCTTGCCTGGATACTCGAAGAGCAGCAAGAGCTTTTGGTCCTGGCACCTTTGGTGTGGGAGGAATCCTTGGCCGTTGGCAATTGCTGAGCCGGGCTCCCGCTCTGGCTCAGAGGCCCAGGCCGATAGTATTGGACTTTGGGAGGCTGTAGAAAGAGACAGCGCCAGCGTTTGTGGGGCTGTGAATGGGCTTGCCTGGATACTCGAAGAGCAGCAAGAGCTTTTGGTCCTGGCACCTTTGGTGTGGGAGGAATCCTTGGCCGTTGGCAATTGCTGAGCCTGGATCCGGCTCTGTCTCAGTGGACCAGGCAGTTAGTATTGGACTTTGGGAGGCTGCAGAAAGAGACAGCGCCAGCGTTTGTGGGGCTCTGAATGGGCTTGCCTGGATACTCGAAGAGCAGCAAGAGCTTTTGGTCCTGGCACCTTTGGTGTGGGAGGAATCCCTGGGCGTTGGCAATTGCTGAGCCGGGCTCCGGCTCTGGCTCAGCGGCCCAGGCAGATAGTATTGGACTTTGGGAGGCTGTCGAAAGAGACAGCGCCAGCGTTTGCGGGGTCTGAATGGGCTTGCCTGGATACTCGAAGAGCAGCAAGAGCTTTCAGTACTGGCTCCTTTGGTGTGGGCGTAATCCTTGGCCGTTGGCAATTGCTGAGCCGGGCTCCGGCTCTGGCTCAGAGGCCCAGGCAGATAGTATTGGACTTTGGGAGGCTGTCGAAAGAGACAGTGCCAGCGTTTGCGGGACTCTGAATGGGCTTGCCTGGATACTCGAAGAGCAGCAAGAGCTTTTGGTCCTGGCACCTTTGGTGTGGGAGGAATCCCTGGGTGTTGGCAATTGCTGAGCCGGGCTCCTGCTCTGGCTCAGCGGCCCAGGCAGATAGTATTGGGCTTTGGGAGGCTGCAGAAAGAGACAGCGCCAGCGTTTGTGGGGCTCTGAACGGGCTTGCCTGGATACTCGAAGAGCAGCAAGAGCTTTTGGTCCTGGCACCTTTGGTGTGGGAGGAATCCCTGGGCGTTGGCAATTGCTGAGCCGGGCTCCGGCTCTGGCTCAGCGGCCCAGGCAGATAGTATTGGACTTTGGGAAGCTGCAGAAAGAGACAGCACCAGCGTTTGTGGGGTCTGAATGGGCTTGCCTGGATACTCGAAGAGCAGCAAGAGCTTTCAGTACTGGCTTCTTTGGTGTGGGCGTAATCCTTGGCCGTTGGCAATTGCTGAGCCGGGCTCCCGCTCTGGCTCAGAGGCCCAGGCCGATAGTATTGGACTTTGGGAGGCTGTAGAAAGAGACAGCGCCAGCGTTTGTGGGGCTGTGAATGGGCTTGCCTGGATACTCGAAGAGCAGCAAGACCTTTTGGTCCTGGCACCTTTGGTGTGGGAGGAATCCCTGGCCGTTGGCAATTGCTGAGCCGGGCTCTTGCTCTGGCTCAGTGGCCCAGGCAGATAGTATTGGACTTTGGGAGGCTGCAGAAAGAGACAGCGCCAGCGTTTGTGGGGCTGTGAATGGGCTTGCCTGGATACTCGAAGAGCAGCAAGAGCTTTTGGTCCTGGCACCTTTGGTGTGGGAGGAATCCTTGGCCGTTGGCAATTGCTGAGCCGGGCTCCCGCTCTGGCTCAGCGGCCCAGGCAGATAGTATTGGACTTTGGGAGGCTGTCGAAAGAGACAGCGCCAGCGTTTGTGGGGCTGTGAATGGGCTTGCCTGGATACTCGAAGAGCAGCAAGAGCTTTTGGTCCTGGCACCTTTGGTGTGGGAGGAATCCTTGGCCGTTGGCAATTGCTGAGCCGGGCTCCGGCTCTGGCTCAGCGGCCCAGGCAGATAGTATTGGACTTTGGGAAGCTGCAGAAAGAGACAGCACCAGCGTTTGTGGGGTCTGAATGGGCTTGCCTGGATACTCGAAGGGCAGCAAGAGCTTTTGGTCCTGGCACCTTTGGTGTGGGAGGAATCCTTGGCCGTTGGCAATTGCTGAGCCGGGCTCCGGCTCTGGCTCAGCGGCCCAGGCAGATAGTATTGGACTTTGGGAGGCTGTCGAAAGAGACAGCGCCAGCGTTTGTGGGGCTCTGAATGGGCTTGCCTGGATACTCGAAGAGCAGCAAGAGCTTTTGGTCCTGGCACCTTTGGTGTGGGAGGAATCCCTGGGCGTTGGCAATTGCTGAGCTGGGCTCCGGCTCTGGCTCAGCGGCCCAGGCAGATAGTATTGGACTTTGGGAGGCTGTAGAAAGAGACAGCGCCAGCGGTTGCGGGGTCTGAATGGGCTTGCCTGGATACTCGAAGAGCAGCAAGAGCTTTCAGTACTGGCTCCTTTGGTGTGGGCATAATCCTTGGCCGTTGGCAATTGCTGAGCCGGGCTCCCGCTCTGGCTCAGAGGCCCAGGCAGATAGTATTGGACTTTGGGAGGCTGTCGAAAGAGACAGCGCCAGCGTTTGTGGCGCTGTGAATGGGCTTGCCTGGATACTCGAAGAGCAGCAAGAGCTTTTGGTCCTGGCACCTTTGGTGTGGGAGGAATCCTTGGCCGTTGGCAATTGCTGAGCCGGGCTCCGGCTCTGGCTCAGCGGCCCAGGCAGATAGTATTGGACTTTGGGAGGCTGTCGAAAGAGACAGCGCCAGCGTTTGTGGGGCTGTGAATGGGCTTGCCTGGATACTCGAAGAGCAGCAAGACCTTTTGGTCCTGGCACCTTTGGTGTGGGAGGAATCCTTGGCCGTTGGCAATTGCTGAGCCGGGCTCCGGCTCTGGCTCAGCGGCCCAGGCAGATAGTATTGGACTTTGGGAGGCTGTCGAAAGAGACAGTGCCAGCGTTTGTGGGGCTGTGAATGGGCTTGCCTGGATACTCAAAGAGCAGCAAGACCTTTTGGTCCTGGCACCTTTGGTGTGGGAGGAATCCTTGGCCGTTGGCAATTGCTGAGCCGGGCTCCGGCTCTGGCTCAGAGGCCCAGGCAGATAGTATTGGACTTTGGGAGGCTCTAGAAAGAGACAGCGCCAGCGTTTATGGGACTCTGAATGGGCTTGCCTGGATACTCGAAGAGCAGCAAGACCTTTTGGTCCTGGCACCTTTGGTGTGGGAGGAATCCTTGGCCGTTGGCAATTGCTGAGCCGGGCTCCGGCTCTTGCTCAGAGGCCCAGGCAGATAGTATTGGACTTTGGGAGGCTGTCGAAAGAGACAGCGCCAGCGTTTGTGGCTGTGAATGGGCTTGCCTGGATACTCGAAGAGCAGCAAGAGCTTTTGGTCCTGGCACCTTTGGTGTGGGAAGAATCCGTGGACATTCGCAATTGCTGAGCCGGGCTCCAGGTGTCCTCAGCGGCCCAGGCAGATAGTATTGGACTTTGGGAGGCTGTCGAAAGAGACAGCGCCAGCGTTTGTGGGGCTGTGAATGGGCTTGCCTGGATACTCGAAGAGCAGCAAGAGCTTTTGGTCCTGGCACCTTTGGTGTGGGAAGAATCCTTGGCCGTTGGCAATTGCTGAGCCGGGCTCCGGCTCTGGCTCAGCGGCCCAGGCAGATAGCATTGGAGTTTGGGAGGCTGTCGAAAGAGACAGCGCCAGCATTTGTGGGGCTCTGAATGGGCTTGCCTGGATACTCGAAGAGCAGCAAGAGCTTTTGGTCCTGGCAACTTTGGTGTGGGCGGAATCCTTGGCCGTTGGCAATTGCTGAGCCGGGCTCCCGCTCTTGCTCAGTGGCCCAGGCAGTTAGTATTGGACTTTGGGAGGCTGTAGAAAGAGAGAGTAACAGGGTTTGTGGGGCTGTGAATGGGCTTGCCTGGATACTCGAAGAGCAGCAAGAGCTTTTGGTCCTGGCACCTTTGGTGTGGGAAGAATCCTTGGCCGTTGGCAATTGCTGAGCCGGGCTCTGGCTGTGGCTCAGCAGCCCAGGCAGATAGTATTGGACTTTGGGAGGCTGTAGAAAGAGACAGCGCCAGCGTTTGTGGGGCTGTGAATGGGCTTGCCTGGATACTCGAAGATCAGCAAGAACTTTCGGTCGTAGCTCCTTTGGTGTGGGAGGAATCCCTGGACGTTGGCAATTGCTGAGCCGGGCTCTGGCTCTGGCTCAGCAGCCCAGGCAGATAGTATTGGACTTTGGGAGGCTGTCGAAAGAGATAGCGCCAGCGTTTGTGGGGCTGTGAATGGGCTTGCTTGGATACTCGAAGAGCAGCAAGAGCTTTTGGTCCTGGCACCTTTGGTGTGGGAAGAATCCGTTGACGTTCGCAATTGCTGAGCCGGGCTCCAGGTGTCCTCAGCGGCCCAGGCAGATAGTATTGGACTTTGGGAGGCTGTAGAAAGAGACAGCGCCAGCGTTTGTGGGGCTGTGAATGGGCTTGCCTGGATACTCGAAGAGCAGCAAGACCTTTTGGTCCTGGCACCTTTGGTGTGGGAGGAATCCCTGGGCGTTGGCAATTGCTGAGCCGGGCTCCCGCTCTGGCTTAGCAGCCCAGGCAGGTAGTATTGGACTTCTGGAGGCTGTCGAAAGAGACAGCGCCAGCGTTTGTGGGGCTCTGAATGGGCTTGCCTGGATACTCAAAGAGCAGCAAGAGCTTTTGGTCCTGGCACCTTTGGTGTGGGAGGAATTCTTTGCCGCTGGCAATTGCTGAGCCGGGCTCCGGCTCTGGCTCAGAAACCCAGGCAGATAGTATTGGACATTGGGAGGCTGTAGAAAGCGACAGTAACAGGGTTTGTGGGGCTGTGAATGGGCTTGCCTGGATACTCGAAGAGCAGAAAGACTTTTTGGTCCTGGCACCTTTGGTGTGGGCGGAATCCCTGGACATTGGCAATTGCTGAGCCGGGCTCCGGCTCTGGCTCAGAGGCCCAGGCAGATAGTATTGGACTTTGGGAGGCTGTCGAAAGAGACAGCGCCAGCGTTTGTGGGGCTGTGAATGGGCTTGCCTGGATACTCGAAGAGCAGCAAGACCTTTTGGTCATGGCACCTTTGGTGTGGGAGGAATCCTTGGACGTTGGCAATTGCTGAGCCGGGCTCCGGCTCTGCCTCAGCAGCCCAGGCAGATAGTATTGGACTTTGGGAGGCTGTCGAAAGAGACAGCGCCAGCGTTTGTGGGGCTGTGAATGGGCTTGCCTGGATACTCGAAGAGCAGCAAGAGCTTTCGGTCCTGGCACCTTTGGTGTGGGAGGAATCCTTGGCCGTTGGCAATTGCTGAGCCGGGCTCCCGCTCTTGCTCAGTGGCCCAGGCAGTTAGTATTGGACTTTGGGAGGCTGTCGAAAGAGACAGCGCCAGCGTTTGTGGGGCTGTGAATGGGCTTGCCTGGATACTCGAAGAGCAGCAAGAGCTTTTGGTCCTGGCACCTTTGGTGTGGGAAGAATCCGTGGACGTTCGCAATTGCTGAGCCGGGCTCCAGGTGTCCTCAGCGGCTCAGGCAGTTAATATTGTACTTTGGGAGGCTGTCGAAAGAGACAGCGCCAGCGTTTGTGGGGCTGTGAATGGGCTTGCCTGGATACTCGAAGAGCAGCAAGAGGTTTTTGTCCTGGCATCTTAGGTGTGGGAGGAATCCCTGGACGTTGGCAATTGCTGAGCCGGGCTCCCGCTCTGGCTCAGAGGCCCAGGCAGATAGTATTGGACCTTGGGAGGCTGTAGAAAGAGACAGCGCCAGCGTTTGTGGGACTCTGAATGGGCTTGCCTGGATACTCGAAGAGCAGCAAGACCTTTTGGTCCTGGCACCTTTGGTGTGGGAGGAATCCTTGGCCGTTGGCAATTGCTGAGCCTGGATCCGGCTCTTGCTCAGTGGCCCAGGCAGATAGTATTGGACATTGGGAGGCTGTAGAAAGAGACAGTAACAGGGTTTGTGGGGCTGTGAATGGGCTTGCCTGGATACTCGAAGAGCAGCAAGACCTTTTGGTCCTGGCACCTTTGGTGTGGGCGGAATCCTTGGCCGTTGGCAATTGCTGAGCCGGGCTCTGGCTCTGGCTCAGAGGCCCAGGCAGATAGTATTGGACTTTGGGAGGCTGTTGAAAGAGACAGTAACAGGGTTTGTGGGGCTGTGAATGGGCTTGCCTGGATACTCGAAGAGCAGCAAGAGCTTTTGGTCCTGGCACCTTTGGTGTGCGAGGAATCCCTGGGCGTTGGCAATTGCTGAGCCAGGTTCCCGCTCTGGCTCAGTGGCCCAGGCAGATAGTTTTGGACTTTGGGAGGCTGTAGAAAGAGACAGCGCCAGCGTTTGTGGGGCTGTGAATGGGCTTGCCTGGATACTCGAAGAGCAGCAAGAGCTTTTGGTCCTGGCACCTTTGGTGTGGGAGGAATCCTTGGCCATTGGCAATTGCTGAGCCGGGCTCCGGCTCTGGCTCAGCGGCCCAGGCAGATAGTATTGGACTTTGGGAGGCTGTCGAAAGAGACAGCGCCAGCATTTGTGGGGCTCTGAATGGGCTTGCCTGGATACTCGAAGAGCAGCAAGAGCTTTTGGTCCTGGCAACTTTGGTGTGGGCGGAATCCTTGGCCGTTGGCAATTGCTGAGCCGGGCTCCCGCTCTTGCTCACTGGCCCAGGCAGATAGTATTGGACTTTGGGAGGCTGTAGAAAGAGACAGCGCCAGCGTTTGTGGGGCTGTGAATGGGCTTGCCTGGATACTCGAAGAGCAGCAAGAACTTTTGGTCGTAGCTCCTTTGGTGTGGGAGGAATCCCTGGACGTTGGCAATTGCTGAGCCGGGCTCCCGCTCTGGCTCAGAAACCCAGGCAGATAGTATTGGACATTGGGAGGCTGTCGAAAGAGATAGCGCCAGCGTTTGTGGGGCTCTGAATGGGCTTGTCTGGATACTCGAAGAGCAGCAAGAGCTTTTGGTCCTGGCACCTTTGGTGTGGGAAGAATCCGTGGACGTTCGCAATTGCTGAGCCGGGCTCCGGCTCCGGCTCAGCATCCCAGGCAGATAGTATTGGGCTTTGGGAGGCTGTCGAAAGAGATAGCGCCAGCGTTTGTGGGGCTCTGAATGGGCTTGTCTGGATACTCGAAGAGCAGCAAGACCTTTTGGTCCTGGCACCTTTGGTGTGGGAAGAATCCGTGGACGTTCGCAATTGCTGAGCCGGGCTCCAGGTGTCCTCAGCGGCCCAGGCAGATAGTATTGGACTTTGGGAGGCTGTAGAAAGAGACAGCGCCAGCGTTTGTGGGGCTGTGAATGGGCTTGCCTGGATACTCGAAGAGCAGCAAGACCTTTTGGTCCTGGCACCTTTGGTGTGCGAGGAATCCCTGGGCGTTGGCAATTGCTGAGCCGGGCTCCCGCTCTGGCTTAGCAGCCCAGGCAGGTAGTATTGGACTTCTGGAGGCTGTCGAAAGAGACAGCGCCAGCGTTTGTGGGACTCTGAATGGGCTTGCCTGGATACTCGAAGAGCAGCAAGACCTTTTTGTCCTGGCACCTTTGGTGTGGGAGGAATTCTTTGCCGCTGGCAATTGCTGAGCCGGGCTCCGGCTCTGGCTCAGAAACCCAGGCAGATAGTATTGGACTTTGGGAGGCTGTAGAAAGCGACAGTAACAGGGTTTGTGGGGCTGTGAATGGGCTTGCCTGGGTACTCGAAGAGCAGCAAGACCTTTTGGTCCTGGCACCTTTGGTGTGGGAGGAATCCTTGGCCGTTGGCAATTGCTGAGCCGGGCTCCCGCTCTTGCTCAGTGGCCCAGGCAGATAGTATTGGACTTTGGGAGGCTGTAGAAAGAGACAGTAACAGCGTTTGTGGGGCTGTGAATGGGCTTGCCTGGATACTCGAAGAGCAGCAAGAGCTTTTGGTCCTGGCACGTTTGGTGTGGGAGGAATCCTTGGACGTTGGCAATTGCTGAGCCGGGCTCTGGCTGTGGCTCAGCAGCCCAGGCAGATAGTATTGGACTTTGGGAGGCTGTCGAAAGAGACAGAGCCAGCTTTTGTGGGGCTCTGAATGGGCTTGCCTGGATACTCGAAGAGCAGCAAGAGCTTTTGGTCCTGGCAACTTTGGTGTGGGCGGAATCCTTGGCCGTTGGCAATTGCTGAGCCGGGCTCCCGCTCTTGCTCACTGGCCCAGGCAGATAGTATTGGACTTTGGGAGGCTGTAGAAAGAGACAGCGCCAGCGTTTGTGGGGCTGTGAATGGGCTTGCCTGGATACTCGAAGAGCAGCAAGAACTTTTGGTCGTAGCTCCTTTGGTGTGGGAGGAATCCCTGGACGTTGGCAATTGCTGAGCCGGGCTCCCGCTCTGGCTCAGAAACCCAGGCAGATAGTATTGGACATTGGGAGGCTGTCGAAAGAGATAGCGCCAGCGTTTGTGGGGCTCTGAATGGGCTTGTCTGGATACTCGAAGAGCAGCAAGAGCTTTTGGTCCTGGCACCTTTGGTGTGGGAAGAATCCGTGGACGTTCGCAATTGCTGAGCCGGGCTCCGGCTCCGGCTCAGCATCCCAGGCAGATAGTATTGGGCTTTGGGAGGCTGTCGAAAGAGATAGCGCCAGCGTTTGTGGGGCTCTGAATGGGCTTGTCTGGATACTCGAAGAGCAGCAAGACCTTTTGGTCCTGGCACCTTTGGTGTGGGAAGAATCCGTGGACGTTCGCAATTGCTGAGCCGGGCTCCAGGTGTCCTCAGCGGCCCAGGCAGATAGTATTGGACTTTGGGAGGCTGTAGAAAGAGACAGCGCCAGCGTTTGTGGGGCTGTGAATGGGCTTGCCTGGATACTCGAAGAGCAGCAAGACCTTTTGGTCCTGGCACCTTTGGTGTGCGAGGAATCCCTGGGCGTTGGCAATTGCTGAGCCGGGCTCCCGCTCTGGCTTAGCAGCCCAGGCAGGTAGTATTGGACTTCTGGAGGCTGTCGAAAGAGACAGCGCCAGCGTTTGTGGGACTCTGAATGGGCTTGCCTGGATACTCGAAGAGCAGCAAGACCTTTTTGTCCTGGCACCTTTGGTGTGGGAGGAATTCTTTGCCGCTGGCAATTGCTGAGCCGGGCTCCGGCTCTGGCTCAGAAACCCAGGCAGATAGTATTGGACTTTGGGAGGCTGTAGAAAGCGACAGTAACAGGGTTTGTGGGGCTGTGAATGGGCTTGCCTGGGTACTCGAAGAGCAGCAAGACCTTTTGGTCCTGGCACCTTTGGTGTGGGAGGAATCCTTGGCCGTTGGCAATTGCTGAGCCGGGCTCCCGCTCTTGCTCAGTGGCCCAGGCAGATAGTATTGGACTTTGGGAGGCTGTAGAAAGAGACAGTAACAGCGTTTGTGGGGCTGTGAATGGGCTTGCCTGGATACTCGAAGAGCAGCAAGAGCTTTTGGTCCTGGCACGTTTGGTGTGGGAGGAATCCTTGGACGTTGGCAATTGCTGAGCCGGGCTCTGGCTGTGGCTCAGCAGCCCAGGCAGATAGTATTGGACTTTGGGAGGCTGTCGAAAGAGACAGAGCCAGCTTTTGTGGGGCTGTGAATGGGCTTGCCTGGATACTCGAAGAGCAGCAAGACCTTTTGGTCCTGGCACCTTTGGTGTGGGAGGAATCCTTGGCCGTTGGCAATTGCTGAGCCTGGCTCCGGCTCTGTCTCAGCAGCCCAGGCAGATAGTATTGGACTTTGGGAGGCTGTAGAAAGAGACAGTAACAGGGTTTGTGGGGCTGTGAATGGGCTTGCCTGGATACTCGAAGAGCAGCAAGACCTTTTGGTCCTGGCACCTTTGGTGTGGGAAGAATCCTTGGCTGTTGGCAATTGCTGAGCCGGGCTCCAGGTGTCCTCAGCGGCCCAGGCAGATAGTATTGGGCTTTGGGAGGCTGTCGAAAGAGACAGCGCCAGCGTTTGTGGGGCTGTGAATGGGCTTGCCTGGATACTCGAAGAGCAGCAAGACCTTTTGGTCCTGGCACCTTTGGTGTGCGAGGAATCCCTGGGCGTTGGCAATTGCTGAGCCGGGCTCCCGCTCTGGCTTAGCAGCCCAGGCAGGTAGTATTGGACTTCTGGAGGCTGTCGAAAGAGACAGCGCCAGCGTTTGTGGGACTCTGAATGGGCTTGCCTGGATACTCGAAGAGCAGCAAGACCTTTTTGTCCTGGCACCTTTGGTGTGGGAGGAATTCTTTGCCGCTGGCAATTGCTGAGCCGGGCTCCGGCTCTGGCTCAGAAACCCAGGCAGATAGTATTGGACTTTGGGAGGCTGTAGAAAGCGACAGTAACAGGGTTTGTGGGGCTGTGAATGGGCTTGCCTGGGTACTCGAAGAGCAGCAAGACCTTTTGGTCCTGGCACCTTTGGTGTGGGAGGAATCCTTGGCCGTTGGCAATTGCTGAGCCGGGCTCCTGCTCTTGCTCAGTGGCCCAGGCAGATAGTATTGGACTTTGGGAGGCTGTCGAAAGAGACAGCGCCAGCGTTTGTGGGGCTCTGAATGGGCTTGCCTGGATACTCGAAGAGCAGCAAGAGCTTTTGGTCCTGGCACCTTTGGTGTGGGAGGAATCCCTGGGCGTTGGCAATTGCTGAGCCGGGCTCCGGCTCTGGCTCAGCGGCCCAGGCAGATAGTATTGGACTTTGGGAGGCTGTAGAAAGAGACAGCGCCAGCGTTTGCGGGGTCTGAATGGGCTTGCCTGGATACTCGAAGAGCAGCAAGAGCTTTCAGTACTGGCTCCTTTGGTGTGGGCGTAATCCTTGGCCGTTGGCAATTGCTGAGCCTGGCTCCGGCTCTGGCTCAGAGGCCCAGGCAGATAGTATTGGACTTTGGGAGGCTGTCGAAAGAGACAGTGCCAGCGTTTGCGGGACTCTGAATGGGCTTGCCTGGATACTCGAAGAGCAGCAAGAGCTTTTGGTCCTGGCACCTTTGGTGTGGGAGGAATCCCTGGGTGTTGGCAATTGCTGAGCCGGGCTCCTGCTCTGGCTCAGCGGCCCAGGCAGATAGTATTGGGCTTTGGGAAGCTGCAGAAAGAGACAGCACCAGCGTTTGTGGGGTCTGAATGGGCTTGCCTGGATACTCGAAGAGCAGCAAGAGCTTTCAGTACTGGCACCTTTGGTGTGGGAGGAATCCTTGGCCGTTGGCAATTGCTGAGCCGGGCTCCCGCTCTGGCTCAGCGGCCCAGGCCGATAGTATTGGACTTTGGGAGGCTGTCGAAAGAGACAGCGCCAGTGTTTGTGGGGCTGTGAATGGGCTTGCCTGGATACTCGAAGGGCAGCAAGACCTTTTGGTCCTGGCACCTTTGGTGTGGGAGGAATCCTTGGCCGTTGGCAATTGCTGAGCCGGGCTCTGGCTCTGGCTCAGTGGCCCGGGCAGATAGTATTGGACTTTGGGAGGCTGTAGAAAGAGACAGCGCCAGCGTTTGTGGGGCTCTGAATGGGCTTGCCTGGATACTCGAAGAGCAGCAAGAGCTTTTGGTCCTGGCACCTTTGGTGTGGGAGGAATCCCTGGGCGTTGGCAATTGCTGAGCCGGGCTCCGGCTCTGGCTCAGCGGCCCAGGCAGATAGTATTGGACTTTGGGAGGCTGTAGAAAGAGACAGCGCCAGCGTTTGCGGGGTCTGAATGGGCTTGCCTGGATACTCGAAGAGCAGCAAGAGCTTTCAGTACTGGCTCCTTTGGTGTGGGCGTAATCCTTGGCCGTTGGCAATTGCTGAGCCGGGCTCCGGCTCTGGCTCAGAGGCCCAGGCAGATAGTATTGGACTTTGGGAGGCTGTCGAAAGAGACAGTGCCAGCGTTTGCGGGACTCTGAATGGGCTTGCCTGGATACTCGAAGAGCAGCAAGAGCTTTTGGTCCTGGCACCTTTGGTGTGGGAGGAATCCCTGGGTGTTGGCAATTGCTGAGCCGGGCTCCGGCTCTGGCTCAGTGGCCCAGGCAGATATTATTGGACTTTGGGAGGCTGTCGAAAGAGACAGCGCCAGCGTTTGTGGGGCTGTGAATGGGCTTGCCTGGATACTCGAAGAGCAGCAAGACCTTTTGGTCCTGGCACCTTTGGTGTGGGAGGAATCCCTGGGCGTTGGCAATTGCTGAGCCGGGCTCCGGCTCTGGCTCAGCGGCCCAGGCAGATAGTATTGGACTTTGGGAGGCTGCAGAAAGAGACAGCGCCAGCGTTTGTGGGGCTCTGAATGGGCTTGCCTGGATACTCGAAGAGCAGCAAGAGCTTTTGGTCCTGGCACCTTTGGTGTGGGAGGAATCCTTGGCCGTTGGCAATTGCTGAGCCGGGCTCCCGCTCTGGCTCAGCGGCCCAGGCCGATAGTATTGGACTTTGGGAGGCTGTCGAAAGAGACAGCGCCAGTGTTTGTGGGGCTGTGAATGGGCTTGCCTGGATACTCGAAGGGCAGCAAGAGCTTTTGGTCCTGGCACCTTTGGTGTGGGAGGAATCCTTGGCCGTTGGCAATTGCTGAGCCGGGCTCCCGCTCTGGCTCAGAGGCCCAGGCAGATAGTATTGGACTTTGGGAGGCTGTCGAAAGAGACAGCGCCAGCGTTTGTGGGGCTGTGAATGGGCTTGCCTGGATACTCGAAGAGCAGCAAGACCTTTTGGTCCTGGCACCTTTGGTGTGGGAGGAATCCTTGGCCGTTGGCAATTGCTGAGCCGGGCTCCGGCTCTGGCTCAGCGGCCCAGGCAGATAGTATTGGACTTTGGGAGGCTGTCGAAAGAGACAGTGCCAGCGTTTGTGGGGCTGTGAATGGGCTTGCCTGGATACTCGAAGAGCAGCAAGAGCTTTTGGTCCTGGCACCTTTGGTGTGGGAGGAATCCTTGGCCGTTGGCAATTGCTGAGCCGGGCTCCCGCTCTGGCTCAGAGGCCCAGGCCGATAGTATTGGACTTTGGGAGGCTGTCGAAAGAGACAGCGCCAGCGTTTGTGGGGCTGTGAATGGGCTTGCCTGGATACTCGAAGAGCAGCAAGAGCTTTTGGTCCTGGCACCTTTGGTGTGGGAGGAATCCTTGGCCGTTGGCAATTGCTGAGCCTGGATCCGGCTCTGGCTCAGTGGACCAGGCAGTTAGTATTGGACTTTGGGAGGCTGCAGAAAGAGACAGCGCCAGCGTTTGTGGGGCTCTGAATGGGCTTGCCTGGATACTCGAAGAGCAGCAAGAGCTTTTGGTCCTGGCACCTTTGGTGTGGGAGGAATCCCTGGGCGTTGGCAATTGCTGAGCCGGGCTCCGGCTCTGGCTCAGCGGCCCAGGCAGATAGTATTGGACTTTGGGAGGCTGTCGAAAGAGACAGCGCCAGCGTTTGCGGGGTCTGAATGGGCTTGCCTGGATACTCGAAGAGCAGCAAGAGCTTTCAGTACTGGCTCCTTTGGTGTGGGCGTAATCCTTGGCCGTTGGCAATTGCTGAGCCGGGCTCCGGCTCTGGCTCAGAGGCCCAGGCAGATAGTATTGGACTTTGGGAGGCTGTCGAAAGAGACAGTGCCAGCGTTTGCGGGACTCTGAATGGGCTTGCCTGGATACTCGAAGAGCAGCAAGAGCTTTTGGTCCTGGCACCTTTGGTGTGGGAGGAATCCCTGGGTGTTGGCAATTGCTGAGCCGGGCTCCTGCTCTGGCTCAGCGGCCCAGGCAGATAGTATTGGGCTTTGGGAGGCTGCAGAAAGAGACAGCGCCAGCGTTTGTGGGGCTCTGAATGGGCTTGCCTGGATACTCGAAGAGCAGCAAGAGCTTTTGGTCCTGGCACCTTTGGTGTGGGAGGAATCCCTGGGCGTTGGCAATTGCTGAGCCGGGCTCCGGCTCTGGCTCAGCGGCCCAGGCAGATAGTATTGGACTTTGGGAAGCTGCAGAAAGAGACAGCACCAGCGTTTGTGGGGTCTGAATGGGCTTGCCTGGATACTCGAAGAGCAGCAAGAGCTTTCAGTACTGGCACCTTTGGTGTGGGAGGAATCCTTGGCCGTTGGCAATTGCTGAGCCGGGCTCCCGCTCTGGCTCAGAGGCCCAGGCCGATAGTATTGGACTTTGGGAGGCTGTAGAAAGAGACAGCGCCAGCGTTTGTGGGGCTGTGAATGGGCTTGCCTGGATACTCGAAGAGCAGCAAGACCTTTTGGTCCTGGCACCTTTGGTGTGGGAGGAATCCCTGGCCGTTGGCAATTGCTGAGCCGGGCTCTTGCTCTGGCTCAGTGGCCCAGGCAGATAGTATTGGACTTTGGGAGGCTGCAGAAAGAGACAGCGCCAGCGTTTGTGGGGCTGTGAATGGGCTTGCCTGGATACTCGAAGAGCAGCAAGAGCTTTTGGTCCTGGCACCTTTGGTGTGGGAGGAATCCTTGGCCGTTGGCAATTGCTGAGCCGGGCTCCGGCTCTGGCTCAGCGGCCCAGGCAGATAGTATTGGACTTTGGGAGGCTGTAGAAAGAGACAGCACCAGCGTTTGTGGGGTCTGAATGGGCTTGCCTGGATACTCGAAGAGCAGCAAGAGCTTTCAGTACTGGCTCCTTTGGTGTGGGCGTAATCCTTGGCCGTTGGCAATTGCTGAGCCGGGCTCCCGCTCTGGCTCAGCGGCCCAGGCAGATAGTATTGGACTTTGGGAGGCTGTCGAAAGAGACAGCGCCAGCGTTTGTGGGGCTGTGAATGGGCTTGCCTGGATACTCGAAGAGCAGCAAGACCTTTTGGTCCTGGCACCTTTGGTGTGGGAGGAATCCTTGGCCGTTGGCAATTGCTGAGCCGGGCTCCCGCTCTGGCTCAGCGGCCCAGGCAGATAGTATTGGACTTTGGGAGGCTGTCGAAAGAGACAGCGCCAGCGTTTGTGGGGCTGTGAATGGGCTTGCCTGGATACTCGAAGAGCAGCAAGAGCTTTTGGTCCTGGCACCTTTGGTGTGGGAGGAATCCTTGGCCGTTGGCAATTGCTGAGCCGGGCTCCGGCTCTGGCTCAGCGGCCCAGGCAGATAGTATTGGACTTTGGGAAGCTGCAGAAAGAGACAGCACCAGCGTTTGTGGGGCTGTGAATGGGCTTGCCTGGATACTCGAAGGGCAGCAAGAGCTTTTGGTCCTGGCACCTTTGGTGTGGGAGGAATCCTTGGCCGTTGGCAATTGCTGAGCCGGGCTCCGGCTCTGGCTCAGCGGCCCAGGCAGATAGTATTGGACTTTGGGAGGCTGTCGAAAGAGACAGCGCCAGCGTTTGTGGGGCTCTGAATGGGCTTGCCTGGATACTCGAAGAGCAGCAAGAGCTTTTGGTCCTGGCACCTTTGGTGTGGGAGGAATCCCTGGGCGTTGGCAATTGCTGAGCTGGGCTCCGGCTCTGGCTCAGCGGCCCAGGCAGATAGTATTGGACTTTGGGAGGCTGTAGAAAGAGACAGCGCCAGCGGTTGCGGGGTCTGAATGGGCTTGCCTGGATACTCGAAGAGCAGCAAGAGCTTTCAGTACTGGCTCCTTTGGTGTGGGCATAATCCTTGGCCGTTGGCAATTGCTGAGCCGGGCTCCCGCTCTGGCTCAGAGGCCCAGGCAGATAGTATTGGACTTTGGGAGGCTGTCGAAAGAGACAGCGCCAGCGTTTGTGGCGCTGTGAATGGGCTTGCCTGGATACTCGAAGAGCAGCAAGAGCTTTTGGTCCTGGCACCTTTGGTGTGGGAGGAATCCTTGGCCGTTGGCAATTGCTGAGCCGGGCTCCGGCTCTGGCTCAGCGGCCCAGGCAGATAGTATTGGACTTTGGGAGGCTGTCGAAAGAGACAGCGCCAGCGTTTGTGGGGCTGTGAATGGGCTTGCCTGGATACTCGAAGAGCAGCAAGACCTTTTGGTCCTGGCACCTTTGGTGTGGGAGGAATCCTTGGCCGTTGGCAATTGCTGAGCCGGGCTCCGGCTCTGGCTCAGCGGCCCAGGCAGATAGTATTGGACTTTGGGAGGCTGTCGAAAGAGACAGTGCCAGCGTTTGTGGGGCTGTGAATGGGCTTGCCTGGATACTCAAAGAGCAGCAAGACCTTTTGGTCCTGGCACCTTTGGTGTGGGAGGAATCCTTGGCCGTTGGCAATTGCTGAGCCGGGCTCCGGCTCTGGCTCAGAGGCCCAGGCAGATAGTATTGGACTTTGGGAGGCTCTAGAAAGAGACAGCGCCAGCGTTTATGGGACTCTGAATGGGCTTGCCTGGATACTCGAAGAGCAGCAAGACCTTTTGGTCCTGGCACCTTTGGTGTGGGAGGAATCCTTGGCCGTTGGCAATTGCTGAGCCGGGCTCCGGCTCTTGCTCAGAGGCCCAGGCAGATAGTATTGGACTTTGGGAGGCTGTCGAAAGAGACAGCGCCAGCGTTTGTGGCTGTGAATGGGCTTGCCTGGATACTCGAAGAGCAGCAAGAGCTTTTGGTCCTGGCACCTTTGGTGTGGGAAGAATCCGTGGACGTTCGCAATTGCTGAGCCGGGCTCCAGGTGTCCTCAGCGGCCCAGGCAGATAGTATTGGACTTTGGGAGGCTGTCGAAAGAGACAGCGCCAGCGTTTGTGGGGCTGTGAATGGGCTTGCCTGGATACTCGAAGAGCAGCAAGAGCTTTTGGTCCTGGCACCTTTGGTGTGGGAAGAATCCTTGGCCGTTGGCAATTGCTGAGCCGGGCTCCGGCTCTGGCTCAGCGGCCCAGGCAGATAGCATTGGAGTTTGGGAGGCTGTCGAAAGAGACAGCGCCAGCATTTGTGGGGCTCTGAATGGGCTTGCCTGGATACTCGAAGAGCAGCAAGAGCTTTTGGTCCTGGCAACTTTGGTGTGGGCGGAATCCTTGGCCGTTGGCAATTGCTGAGCCGGGCTCCCGCTCTTGCTCAGTGGCCCAGGCAGTTAGTATTGGACTTTGGGAGGCTGTAGAAAGAGAGAGTAACAGGGTTTGTGGGGCTGTGAATGGGCTTGCCTGGATACTCGAAGAGCAGCAAGAGCTTTTGGTCCTGGCACCTTTGGTGTGGGAAGAATCCTTGGCCGTTGGCAATTGCTGAGCCGGGCTCTGGCTGTGGCTCAGCAGCCCAGGCAGATAGTATTGGACTTTGGGAGGCTGTAGAAAGAGACAGCGCCAGCGTTTGTGGGGCTGTGAATGGGCTTGCCTGGATACTCGAAGATCAGCAAGAACTTTCGGTCGTAGCTCCTTTGGTGTGGGAGGAATCCCTGGACGTTGGCAATTGCTGAGCCGGGCTCTGGCTCTGGCTCAGCAGCCCAGGCAGATAGTATTGGACTTTGGGAGGCTGTCGAAAGAGATAGCGCCAGCGTTTGTGGGGCTGTGAATGGGCTTGCTTGGATACTCGAAGAGCAGCAAGAGCTTTTGGTCCTGGCACCTTTGGTGTGGGAGGAATCCTTGGCCGTTGGCAATTGCTGAGCCGGGCTCCGGCTCTGGCTCAGCGGCCCAGGCAGATAGTATTGGACTTTGGGAGGCTGTAGAAAGAGACAGCACCAGCGTTTGTGGGGTCTGAATGGGCTTGCCTGGATACTCGAAGAGCAGCAAGAGCTTTCAGTACTGGCTCCTTTGGTGTGGGCGTAATCCTTGGCCGTTGGCAATTGCTGAGCCGGGCTCCCGCTCTGGCTCAGCGGCCCAGGCAGATAGTATTGGACTTTGGGAGGCTGTCGAAAGAGACAGCGCCAGCGTTTGTGGGGCTGTGAATGGGCTTGCCTGGATACTCGAAGAGCAGCAAGACCTTTTGGTCCTGGCACCTTTGGTGTGGGAGGAATCCTTGGCCGTTGGCAATTGCTGAGCCGGGCTCCCGCTCTGGCTCAGCGGCCCAGGCAGATAGTATTGGACTTTGGGAGGCTGTCGAAAGAGACAGCGCCAGCGTTTGTGGGGCTGTGAATGGGCTTGCCTGGATACTCGAAGAGCAGCAAGAGCTTTTGGTCCTGGCACCTTTGGTGTGGGAGGAATCCTTGGCCGTTGGCAATTGCTGAGCCGGGCTCCGGCTCTGGCTCAGCGGCCCAGGCAGATAGTATTGGACTTTGGGAAGCTGCAGAAAGAGACAGCACCAGCGTTTGTGGGGTCTGAATGGGCTTGCCTGGATACTCGAAGGGCAGCAAGAGCTTTTGGTCCTGGCACCTTTGGTGTGGGAGGAATCCTTGGCCGTTGGCAATTGCTGAGCCGGGCTCCGGCTCTGGCTCAGCGGCCCAGGCAGATAGTATTGGACTTTGGGAGGCTGTAGAAAGAGACAGCGCCAGCGTTTGTGGGGCTCTGAATGGGCTTGCCTGGATACTCGAAGAGCAGCAAGAGCTTTTGGTCCTGGCACCTTTGGTGTGGGAGGAATCCCTGGGCGTTGGCAATTGCTGAGCTGGGCTCCGGCTCTGGCTCAGCGGCCCAGGCAGATAGTATTGGACTTTGGGAGGCTGTAGAAAGAGACAGCGCCAGCGGTTGCGGGGTCTGAATGGGCTTGCCTGGATACTCGAAGAGCAGCAAGAGCTTTCAGTACTGGCTCCTTTGGTGTGGGCATAATCCTTGGCCGTTGGCAATTGCTGAGCCGGGCTCCCGCTCTGGCTCAGAGGCCCAGGCAGATAGTATTGGACTTTGGGAGGCTGTCGAAAGAGACAGCGCCAGCGTTTGTGGCGCTGTGAATGGGCTTGCCTGGATACTCGAAGAGCAGCAAGAGCTTTTGGTCCTGGCACCTTTGGTGTGGGAGGAATCCTTGGCCGTTGGCAATTGCTGAGCCGGGCTCCGGCTCTGGCTCAGCGGCCCAGGCAGATAGTATTGGACTTTGGGAGGCTGTCGAAAGAGACAGCGCCAGCGTTTGTGGGGCTGTGAATGGGCTTGCCTGGATACTCGAAGAGCAGCAAGACCTTTTGGTCCTGGCACCTTTGGTGTGGGAGGAATCCTTGGCCGTTGGCAATTGCTGAGCCGGGCTCCGGCTCTGGCTCAGCGGCCCAGGCAGATAGTATTGGACTTTGGGAGGCTGTCGAAAGAGACAGTGCCAGCGTTTGTGGGGCTGTGAATGGGCTTGCCTGGATACTCAAAGAGCAGCAAGACCTTTTGGTCCTGGCACCTTTGGTGTGGGAGGAATCCTTGGCCGTTGGCAATTGCTGAGCCGGGCTCCGGCTCTGGCTCAGAGGCCCAGGCAGATAGTATTGGACTTTGGGAGGCTCTAGAAAGAGACAGCGCCAGCGTTTATGGGACTCTGAATGGGCTTGCCTGGATACTCGAAGAGCAGCAAGACCTTTTGGTCCTGGCACCTTTGGTGTGGGAGGAATCCTTGGCCGTTGGCAATTGCTGAGCCGGGCTCCGGCTCTTGCTCAGAGGCCCAGGCAGATAGTATTGGACTTTGGGAGGCTGTCGAAAGAGACAGCGCCAGCGTTTGTGGCTGTGAATGGGCTTGCCTGGATACTCGAAGAGCAGCAAGAGCTTTTGGTCCTGGCACCTTTGGTGTGGGAAGAATCCGTGGACGTTCGCAATTGCTGAGCCGGGCTCCAGGTGTCCTCAGCGGCCCAGGCAGATAGTATTGGACTTTGGGAGGCTGTCGAAAGAGACAGCGCCAGCGTTTGTGGGGCTGTGAATGGGCTTGCCTGGATACTCGAAGAGCAGCAAGAGCTTTTGGTCCTGGCACCTTTGGTGTGGGAAGAATCCTTGGCCGTTGGCAATTGCTGAGCCGGGCTCCGGCTCTGGCTCAGCGGCCCAGGCAGATAGCATTGGAGTTTGGGAGGCTGTCGAAAGAGACAGCGCCAGCATTTGTGGGGCTCTGAATGGGCTTGCCTGGATACTCGAAGAGCAGCAAGAGCTTTTGGTCCTGGCAACTTTGGTGTGGGCGGAATCCTTGGCCGTTGGCAATTGCTGAGCCGGGCTCCCGCTCTTGCTCAGTGGCCCAGGCAGTTAGTATTGGACTTTGGGAGGCTGTAGAAAGAGAGAGTAACAGGGTTTGTGGGGCTGTGAATGGGCTTGCCTGGATACTCGAAGAGCAGCAAGAGCTTTTGGTCCTGGCACCTTTGGTGTGGGAAGAATCCTTGGCCGTTGGCAATTGCTGAGCCGGGCTCTGGCTGTGGCTCAGCAGCCCAGGCAGATAGTATTGGACTTTGGGAGGCTGTAGAAAGAGACAGCGCCAGCGTTTGTGGGGCTGTGAATGGGCTTGCCTGGATACTCGAAGATCAGCAAGAACTTTCGGTCGTAGCTCCTTTGGTGTGGGAGGAATCCCTGGACGTTGGCAATTGCTGAGCCGGGCTCTGGCTCTGGCTCAGCAGCCCAGGCAGATAGTATTGGACTTTGGGAGGCTGTCGAAAGAGATAGCGCCAGCGTTTGTGGGGCTGTGAATGGGCTTGCTTGGATACTCGAAGAGCAGCAAGAGCTTTTGGTCCTGGCACCTTTGGTGTGGGAAGAATCCGTTGACGTTCGCAATTGCTGAGCCGGGCTCCAGGTGTCCTCAGCGGCCCAGGCAGATAGTATTGGACTTTGGGAGGCTGTAGAAAGAGACAGCGCCAGCGTTTGTGGGGCTGTGAATGGGCTTGCCTGGATACTCGAAGAGCAGCAAGACCTTTTGGTCCTGGCACCTTTGGTGTGGGAGGAATCCCTGGGCGTTGGCAATTGCTGAGCCGGGCTCCCGCTCTGGCTTAGCAGCCCAGGCAGGTAGTATTGGACTTCTGGAGGCTGTCGAAAGAGACAGCGCCAGCGTTTGTGGGGCTCTGAATGGGCTTGCCTGGATACTCAAAGAGCAGCAAGAGCTTTTGGTCCTGGCACCTTTGGTGTGGGAGGAATTCTTTGCCGCTGGCAATTGCTGAGCCGGGCTCCGGCTCTGGCTCAGAAACCCAGGCAGATAGTATTGGACATTGGGAGGCTGTAGAAAGCGACAGTAACAGGGTTTGTGGGGCTGTGAATGGGCTTGCCTGGATACTCGAAGAGCAGAAAGACTTTTTGGTCCTGGCACCTTTGGTGTGGGCGGAATCCCTGGACATTGGCAATTGCTGAGCCGGGCTCCGGCTCTGGCTCAGAGGCCCAGGCAGATAGTATTGGACTTTGGGAGGCTGTCGAAAGAGACAGCGCCAGCGTTTGTGGGGCTGTGAATGGGCTTGCCTGGATACTCGAAGAGCAGCAAGACCTTTTGGTCATGGCACCTTTGGTGTGGGAGGAATCCTTGGACGTTGGCAATTGCTGAGCCGGGCTCCGGCTCTGTCTCAGCAGCCCAGGCAGATAGTATTGGACTTTGGGAGGCTGTCGAAAGAGACAGCGCCAGCGTTTGTGGGGCTGTGAATGGGCTTGCCTGGATACTCGAAGAGCAGCAAGAGCTTTCGGTCCTGGCACCTTTGGTGTGGGAGGAATCCTTGGCCGTTGGCAATTGCTGAGCCGGGCTCCCGCTCTTGCTCAGTGGCCCAGGCAGTTAGTATTGGACTTTGGGAGGCTGTCGAAAGAGACAGCGCCAGCGTTTGTGGGGCTGTGAATGGGCTTGCCTGGATACTCGAAGAGCAGCAAGAGCTTTTGGTCCTGGCACCTTTGGTGTGGGAAGAATCCGTGGACGTTCGCAATTGCTGAGCCGGGCTCCAGGTGTCCTCAGCGGCTCAGGCAGTTAATATTGTACTTTGGGAGGCTGTAGAAAGAGACAGCGCCAGCGTTTGTGGGGCTGTGAATGGGCTTGCCTGGATACTCGAAGAGCAGCAAGAGGTTTTTGTCCTGGCATCTTAGGTGTGGGAGGAATCCCTGGACGTTGGCAATTGCTGAGCCGGGCTCCCGCTCTGGCTCAGAGGCCCAGGCAGATAGTATTGGACCTTGGGAGGCTGTAGAAAGAGACAGCGCCAGCGTTTGTGGGACTCTGAATGGGCTTGCCTGGATACTCGAAGAGCAGCAAGACCTTTTGGTCCTGGCACCTTTGGTGTGGGAGGAATCCTTGGCCGTTGGCAATTGCTGAGCCTGGATCCGGCTCTTGCTCAGTGGCCCAGGCAGATAGTATTGGACATTGGGAGGCTGTAGAAAGAGACAGTAACAGGGTTTGTGGGGCTGTGAATGGGCTTGCCTGGATACTCGAAGAGCAGCAAGACCTTTTGGTCCTGGCACCTTTGGTGTGGGCGGAATCCTTTTCCGTTGGCAATTGCTGAGCCGGGCTCTGGCTCTGGCTCAGAGGCCCAGGCAGATAGTATTGGACTTTGGGAGGCTGTTGAAAGAGACAGTAACAGGGTTTGTGGGGCTGTGAATGGGCTTGCCTGGATACTCGAAGAGCAGCAAGAGCTTTTGGTCCTGGCACCTTTGGTGTGCGAGGAATCCCTGGGCGTTGGCAATTGCTGAGCCAGGTTCCCGCTCTGGCTCAGTGGCCCAGGCAGATAGTTTTGGACTTTGGGAGGCTGTAGAAAGAGACAGCGCCAGCGTTTGTGGGGCTGTGAATGGGCTTGCCTGGATACTCGAAGAGCAGCAAGAGCTTTTGGTCCTGGCACCTTTGGTGTGGGAGGAATCCTTGGCCATTGGCAATTGCTGAGCCGGGCTCCGGCTCTGGCTCAGCGGCCCAGGCAGATAGTATTGGACTTTGGGAGGCTGTCGAAAGAGACAGCGCCAGCATTTGTGGGGCTCTGAATGGGCTTGCCTGGATACTCGAAGAGCAGCAAGAGCTTTTGGTCCTGGCAACTTTGGTGTGGGCGGAATCCTTGGCCGTTGGCAATTGCTGAGCCGGGCTCCCGCTCTTGCTCACTGGCCCAGGCAGATAGTATTGGACTTTGGGAGGCTGTAGAAAGAGACAGCGCCAGCGTTTGTGGGGCTGTGAATGGGCTTGCCTGGATACTCGAAGAGCAGCAAGAACTTTTGGTCGTAGCTCCTTTGGTGTGGGAGGAATCCCTGGACGTTGGCAATTGCTGAGCCGGGCTCCCGCTCTGGCTCAGAAACCCAGGCAGATAGTATTGGACATTGGGAGGCTGTCGAAAGAGATAGCGCCAGCGTTTGTGGGGCTCTGAATGGGCTTGTCTGGATACTCGAAGAGCAGCAAGAGCTTTTGGTCCTGGCACCTTTGGTGTGGGAAGAATCCGTGGACGTTCGCAATTGCTGAGCCGGGCTCCGGCTCCGGCTCAGCATCCCAGGCAGATAGTATTGGGCTTTGGGAGGCTGTCGAAAGAGATAGCGCCAGCGTTTGTGGGGCTCTGAATGGGCTTGTCTGGATACTCGAAGAGCAGCAAGAGCTTTTGGTCCTGGCACCTTTGGTGTGGGAAGAATCCGTGGACGTTCGCAATTGCTGAGCCGGGCTCCAGGTGTCCTCAGCGGCCCAGGCAGATAGTATTGGACTTTGGGAGGCTGTAGAAAGAGACAGCGCCAGCGTTTGTGGGGCTGTGAATGGGCTTGCCTGGATACTCGAAGAGCAGCAAGACCTTTTGGTCCTGGCACCTTTGGTGTGCGAGGAATCCCTGGGCGTTGGCAATTGCTGAGCCGGGCTCCCGCTCTGGCTTAGCAGCCCAGGCAGGTAGTATTGGACTTCTGGAGGCTGTCGAAAGAGACAGCGCCAGCGTTTGTGGGACTCTGAATGGGCTTGCCTGGATACTCGAAGAGCAGCAAGACCTTTTTGTCCTGGCACCTTTGGTGTGGGAGGAATTCTTTGCCGCTGGCAATTGCTGAGCCGGGCTCCGGCTCTGGCTCAGAAACCCAGGCAGATAGTATTGGACTTTGGGAGGCTGTAGAAAGCGACAGTAACAGGGTTTGTGGGGCTGTGAATGGGCTTGCCTGGGTACTCGAAGAGCAGCAAGACCTTTTGGTCCTGGCACCTTTGGTGTGGGAGGAATCCTTGGCCGTTGGCAATTGCTGAGCCGGGCTCCCGCTCTTGCTCAGTGGCCCAGGCAGATAGTATTGGACTTTGGGAGGCTGTAGAAAGAGACAGTAACAGCGTTTGTGGGGCTGTGAATGGGCTTGCCTGGATACTCGAAGAGCAGCAAGAGCTTTTGGTCCTGGCACGTTTGGTGTGGGAGGAATCCTTGGACGTTGGCAATTGCTGAGCCGGGCTCTGGCTGTGGCTCAGCAGCCCAGGCAGATAGTATTGGACTTTGGGAGGCTGTCGAAAGAGACAGAGCCAGCTTTTGTGGGGCTGTGAATGGGCTTGCCTGGATACTCGAAGAGCAGCAAGACCTTTTGGTCCTGGCACCTTTGGTGTGGGAGGAATCCTTGGCCGTTGGCAATTGCTGAGCTGGGCTCCGGCTCTGTCTCAGCAGCCCAGGCAGATAGTATTGGACTTTGGGAGGCTGTAGAAAGAGACAGTAACAGGGTTTGTGGGGCTGTGAATGGGCTTGCCTGGATACTCGAAGAGCAGCAAGACCTTTTGGTCCTGGCACCTTTGGTGTGGGAAGAATCCTTGGCTGTTGGCAATTGCTGAGCCGGGCTCCAGGTGTCCTCAGCGGCCCAGGCAGATAGTATTGGGCTTTGGGAGGCTGTCGAAAGAGACAGCGCCAGCGTTTGTGGGGCTGTGAATGGGCTTGCCTGGATACTCGAAGAGCAGCAAGACCTTTTGGTCCTGGCACCTTTGGTGTGCGAGGAATCCCTGGGCGTTGGCAATTGCTGAGCCGGGCTCCCGCTCTGGCTCAGCAGCCCAGGCAGATAGTATTGGACTTTGGGAGGCTGTAGAAAGAGACAGTAACAGGGTTTGTGGGGCTCTGAAAGGGCTTGCCTGGATACTCGAAGAGCAGCAAGAGCTTTTGGTCCTGGCACCTTTGGTGTGGGAGGAATCCTTGGCCGTTGGCAATTGCTGAGCCGGGCTCTGGCTGTGGCTCAGCAGCCCAGGCAGGTAGTATTGGACTTTGGGAGGCTGTCGAAAGAGACAGCGCCAGCGTTTGTGGGGCTCTGAATGGGCTTGCCTGGATATTCGAAGACCAGCAACACCTTTTGGTCCTGTCACCTTTGGTGTGGGAAGAATCCGTGGATGTTCGCGATTGCTGAGCCAGGTTCCCGCTCTGGCTCATTGGCCCAAGCAGATAGTATTGGACTTTGGGAGGCTGTCGAAAGAGACAGCGCCAGCGTTTGTGGGGCACTGAATGGGCTTGCCTGGATACTTGAAGAGCAGCAAGACCTTTTGGTCCTGGCACCTTTGGTGTGGGAGGAATCCTTGGCCGTTGGCAATTGCTGAGCTGGGCTCCGGCTCTGTCTCAGCAGCCCAGGCAGATAGTATTGGACTTTGGGAGGCTGTCGAAAGAGACAGTAACAGGGTTTGTGGGGCTGTGAATGGGCTTGCCTGGATACTCGAAGAGCAGCAAGACCTTTTGGTCCTGGCACCTTTGGTGTGCGAGGAATCCTTGGCCGTTGGCAATTGCTGAGCAGGGCTCTGGCTCAGCAGCCCAGGCAGATAGTATTGGACTTTGGGAGGCTGTAGAAAGAGACAGTAACAGGGTTTGTGGGGCTCTGAATGGGCTTGCCTGGACACTCGAAGAGCAGCAAGAGCTTTTGGTCCTGGCGCGTTTGGTGTGGGAGGAATCCTTGGCCGTTGGCAATTGCTGAGCCGGGCTCCGGCTCTGGCTCAGCGGCCCAGGCAGGTAGTATTGGACTTTGAGAGGCTGTAGAAAGAGACAGCGCCAGCGTTTGTGGGGCTGTGAATGGCCTTGCCTGGATACTCGAAGAGCAGCAAGAGCTTTTGGTCCTGGCACCTTTGGTGTGGGAGGAATCCGTGGATGTTCGCAATTGCTGAGCCAGGTTCCCGCTCTGGCTCAGTGGCACAGACAGATAGTATTGGACCTTGGGAGGCTGTAGAAAGAGACAGCGCCAGCGTTTGTGGGACTCTGAATGGGCTTGCCTGGATACTCGAAGAGCAGCAAGACCTTTTGGTCCTGGCACCTTTGGTGTGGGAGGAATCCTTGGCCGTTGGCAATTGCTGAGCCTGGCTCCGGCTCTGGCTCAGCGGCCCAGGCAGATAGTATTGGACTTTGGGAGGCTGTAGAAAGAGACAGTAACAGGGTTTGTGGGGCTGTGAATGGGCTTGCCTGGATACTCGAAGAGCAGCAAGACCTTTTGGTCCTGGCACCTTTGGTGTGGGCGGAATCCTTTTCCGTTGGCAATTGCTGAGCCGGGCTCTGGCTCTGGCTCAGAGGCCCAGGCAGATAGTATTGGACTTTGGGAGGCTGTTGAAAGAGACAGTAACAGGGTTTGTGGGGCTGTGAATGGGCTTGCCTGGATCCTCGAAGAGCAGCAAGAGCTTTTGGTCCTGGCACCTTTGGTGTGCGAGGAATCCTTGGCCGTTGGCAATTGCTGAGCCTGGCTCCAGGTGTCCTCAGCAGCCCAGGCAGGTAGTATTGGACTTTGGGAGGCTGTCGAAAGAGACAGAGCCAGCGTTTGTGGGGCTGTGAATGGGCTTGCCTGGATACTCGAAGAGCAGCAAGAGCTTTTGGTCCTTGCACGTTTGGTGTGGGAGGAATCCTTGGCCGTTGGCAATTGCTGAGCCTGGATCCGGCTCTTGCTCAGTGGCCCAGGCAGATAGTATTGGACTTTGGGAGGCTGTCAAAAGAGACAGCGCCAGCGTTTGTGGGGCTGTGAATGGGCTTGCCTGGATACTTGAAGAGCAGCAAGAGCTTTTGTTCCTGGCTCCTTTGGTGTGGGAGGAATCCTTGGCCGTTGGCAATTGCTGAGCCGGGCTCCGGCTCTGTCTCAGCAGCCCAGGCAGATAGTATTGGACTTTGGGAGGCTGTCGAAAGAGACAGTAACAGGGTTTGTGGGGCTGTGAATGGGCTTGCCTGGATACTCGAAGAGCAGCAAGACCTTTTGGTCCTGGCACCTTTGGTGTGCGAGGAATCCTTGGCCGTTGGCAATTGCTGAGCCGGGCTCTGGCTCAGCAGCCCAGGCAGATAGTATTGGACTTTGGGAGGATGTAGAAAGAGACAGTAACAGGGTTTGTGGGGCTCTGAATGGGCTTGCCTGGACACTCGAAGAGCAGCAAGAGCTTTTGGTCCTGGCACCTTTGGTGTGCGAGGAATCCTTGGCCGTTGGCAATTGCTGAGCCGGGCTCCGGCTCTGGCTCAGCGGCCCAGGCAGTTAGTATTGGACTTTGGGAGGCTGTAGAAAGAGACAGCGCCAGCGTTTGTGGGGCTGTGAATGGCCTTGCCTGGATACTCGAAGAGCAGCAAGAGCTTTTGGTCCTGTCACCTTTGGTGTGGGAAGAATCCGTGGATGTTCGCAATTGCTGAGCCAGGTTCCCGCTCTGGCTCAGTGGCACAGACAGATAGTATTCGACCTTGGGAGGCTGTAGAAAGAGACAGCGCCAGCGTTTGTGGGACTCTGAATGGGCTTGCCTGGATACTCGAAGAGCAGCAAGACCTTTTGGTCCTGGCACCTTTGGTGTGGGAGGAATTCTTTGCCGCTGGCAATTGCTGAGCCGGGCTCCGGCTCTGGCTCAGAAACCCAGGCAGATAGTATTGGACATTGGGAGGCTGTAGAAAGAGACAGTAACAGGGTTTGTGGGGCTGTGAATGGGCTTGCCTGGATACTCGAAGAGCAGCAAGAGCTTTTGGTCCTGCACCTTTGGTGTGGGAGGAATCCTTGGCCGTTGGCAATTGCTGAGCCGGGCTCCGGCTCTGGCTCAGTGGCCCAGGCAGATTATATTGGACTTTGGGAGGCTGTCGAAAGAGACAGCGCCAGCGTTTGCGGGGCTGTGAATGGGCTTGCCTGGATACTCGAAGAGCAGCAAGAGCTTTTGGTCCTGGCACCTTTGGTGTGGGAGGAATCCTTGGCCGTTGGCAATTGCTGAGCCGGGCTCCCGCTCTGGCTCAGTGGCCCAGGCAGATATTATTGGACTTTGGGAGGCTGTAGAAAGAGACAGCGCCAGCGTTTGTGGGGCTGTGAATGGGCTTGCCTGGATACTGGAAGAGCAGCAAGAGCTTTTGGTCCTGGCACCTTTGGTGTGCGAGGAATCCTTGGCCGTTGGCAATTGCTGAGCCGGGCCCCGGCTCTTGCTCAGCAGCCCAGGCAGGTCGTATTGGACTTCGGGAGGCTGTCGAAAGAGACAGCGCCAGCGTTTGTGGGGCTGTGAATGGGCTTGCCTGGATACTCAAAGAGCAGCAAGACCTTTTTGTCCTGGCACCTTTGGTGTGCGAGGCATACTTTGCCGCTGGCAATTGCTGAGCCGGGCTCCGGCTCTGGCTCAGAGGCCCAGGCAGATAGTATTGGACTTTGGGAGGCTGTCGAAAGAGACAGCGCCAGCGTTTGTGGGGCTGTGAATGGGCTTGCCTGGATAGTCGAAGAGCAGCAAGAGCTTTTGGTCCTGGCACCTTTGGTGTGGGAGGAATTCTTTGCCGCTGGCAATTGCTGAGCCGAGCTCCGGCTCTGGCTCAGAGGCCCAGGCAGATAGTATTGGACTTTGGGAGGCTGTAGAAAGAGACAGTGCCAGCGTTTGCGGGGCTGTGAATAGGCTTGCCTGGATACTCGAAGAGCAGCAAGAGCTTTTGGTCCTGGCTCCTTTGGTGTGGGAGGAATCCTTGGCCGTTGGCAATTGCTGAGCCGGGCTCCGGCTCTGGCTCAGCGGCCCAGGCAGTTAGTATTGTACTTTGGGAGGCTCTAGAAAGAGACAGCGCCAGCGTTTGTGGGGCTGTGAATGGGCTTGCCTGGATACTCGAAGAGCAGCAAGAGGTTTTTTTCCTGGCATCTTTGGTGTGGGAGGAATTCTTTGCCGCTGGCAATTGCTGAGCCGGGCTCCGGCTCTGGCTCAGCAGCCCAGCCAGGTAGTATTGGACTTTGGGAGGCTGTAGAAAGAGACAGAGCCAGCGTTTGTGGGGCTGTGAATGGGCTTGCCTGGATACTCGAAGAGCAGCAAGAGCTTTTGGTCCTGGCACCTTTGGTGTGCGAGGAATCCCTGGGTGTTGGCAATTGCTGAGCCAGGTTCCCGCTCTGGCTCAGTGGCCCAGGCAGATAGTTTTGGACTTTGGGAGGCTGTCGAAAGAGACAGCGCCAGCGTTTGTGGGGCTGTGAATGGGCTTGCCTGGATACTCGAAGAGCAGCAAGAGCTTTTGGTCCTTGCACCTTTGGTGTGGGAGGAATCCCTGGACGTTGGCAAGTGCTGAGCCAGGCTCCGGCCATACTCTGCGGCCCAGGCAGAGAGTATTGGACTTTGGGAGGCTGTAGAAAGAGAGAGTAACAGGGTTTGTGGGGCTGTGAGTGGGCTTGCCTGGATACTCGAAGAGCAGCAAGACCTTTTGGTCCTGGCTCCTTTGGTGTGGGAGGAATCCCTGGACATTGGCAATTGCTGAGCCGGGCTCCGGCTCTGGCTCAGAGGCCCAGGCAGATAGTATTGGACTTTGGGAGGCTGTCGAAAGAGACAGCGCCAGCGTTTGTGGCTGTGAATGGGCTTGCCTGGATACTCGAAGAGCAGCAAGAGCTTTTGGTCCTGGCACCTTTGGTGTGGGAAGAATCCGTGGACGTTCGCAATTGCTGAGCCGGGCTCCAGGTGTCCTCAGCGGCCCAGGCAGATAGTATTGGACTTTGGGAGGCTGTCGAAAGAGACAGCGCCAGCGTTTGTGGGGCTGTGAATGGGCTTGCCTGGATACTCGAAGAGCAGCAAGAGCTTTTGGTCCTGGCACCTTTGGTGTGGGAAGAATCCTTGGCCGTTGGCAATTGCTGAGCCGGGCTCCGGCTCTGGCTCAGCGGCCCAGGCAGATAGCATTGGAGTTTGGGAGGCTGTCGAAAGAGACAGCGCCAGCATTTGTGGGGCTCTGAATGGGCTTGCCTGGATACTCGAAGAGCAGCAAGAGCTTTTGGTCCTGGCAACTTTGGTGTGGGCGGAATCCTTGGCCGTTGGCAATTGCTGAGCCGGGCTCCCGCTCTTGCTCAGTGGCCCAGGCAGTTAGTATTGGACTTTGGGAGGCTGTAGAAAGAGAGAGTAACAGGGTTTGTGGGGCTGTGAATGGGCTTGCCTGGATACTCGAAGAGCAGCAAGAGCTTTTGGTCCTGGCACCTTTGGTGTGGGAAGAATCCTTGGCCGTTGGCAATTGCTGAGCCGGGCTCTGGCTGTGGCTCAGCAGCCCAGGCAGATAGTATTGGACTTTGGGAGGCTGTAGAAAGAGACAGCGCCAGCGTTTGTGGGGCTGTGAATGGGCTTGCCTGGATACTCGAAGAGCAGCAAGAACTTTTGGTCGTAGCTCCTTTGGTGTGGGAGGAATCCCTGGACGTTGGCAATTGCTGAGCCGGGCTCTGGCTCTGGCTCAGCAGCCCAGGCAGATAGTATTGGACTTTGGGAGGCTGTCGAAAGAGATAGCGCCAGCGTTTGTGGGGCTGTGAATGGGCTTGCCTGGATACTCGAAGAGCAGCAAGAGCTTTTGGTCCTGGCACCTTTGGTGTGGGAAGAATCCGTGGACGTTCGCAATTGCTGAGCCGGGCTCCAGGTGTCCTCAGCGGCCCAGGCAGATAGTATTGGACTTTGGGAGGCTGTAGAAAGAGACAGCGCCAGCGTTTGTGGGGCTGTGAATGGGCTTGCCTGGATACTCGAAGAGCAGCAAGAGCTTTTGGTCCTGGCACCTTTGGTGTGGGAGGAATCCCTGGGCGTTGGCAATTGCTGAGCCGGGCTCCCGCTCTGGCTCAGCAGCCCAGGCAGGTAGTATTGGACTTCTGGAGGCTGTCGAAAGAGACAGCGCCAGCGTTTGTGGGGCTCTGAATGGGCTTGCCTGGATACTCGAAGAGCAGCAAGACCTTTTTGTCCTGGCACCTTTGGTGTGGGAGGAATTCTTTGCCGCTGGCAATTGCTGAGCCGGGCTCCGGCTCTGGCTCAGAAACCCAGGCAGATAGTATTGGACATTGGGAGGCTGTAGAAAGCGACAGTAACAGGGTTTGTGGGGCTGTGAATGGGCTTGCCTGGATACTCGAAGAGCAGAAAGACTTTTTGGTCCTGGCACCTTTGGTGTGGGCGGAATCCCTGGACATTGGCAATTGCTGAGCCGGGCTCCGGCTCTGGCTCAGAGGCCCAGGCAGATAGTATTGGACTTTGGGAGGCTGTAGAAAGAGACAGTAACAGCGTTTTTGGGGCTGTGAATGGGCTTGCCTGGATACTCGAAGAGCAGCAAGAGCTTTTGGTCCTGGCACCTTTGGTGTGGGAGGAATCCTTGGCCGTTGGCAATTGCTGAGCCGGGCTCCGGCTCTGGCTCAGCGGCCCAGGCAGGTAGTATTGGACTTTGGGAGGCTGTCGAAAGAGACAGCGCCAGCGTTTGTGGGGCTGTGAATGGGCTTGCCTGGATACTCGAAGAGCAGCAAGAGCTTTCGGTCCTGGCACCTTTGGTGTGGGAGGAATCCTTGGCCGTTGGCAATTGCTGAGCCGGGCTCCCGCTCTTGCTCAGTGGCCCAGGCAGTTAGTATTGGACTTTGGGAGGCTGTCGAAAGAGACAGCGCCAGCGTTTGTGGGGCTGTGAATGGGCTTGCCTGGATACTCGAAGAGCAGCAAGAGCTTTTGGTCCTGGCACCTTTGGTGTGGGAAGAATCCGTGGACGTTCGCAATTGCTGAGCCGGGCTCCTGCGCTGGCTCAGCGGCTCAGGCAGTTAGTATTGTACTTTGGGAGGCTGTCGAAAGAGACAGCGCCAGCATTTGTGGGGCTGTGAATGGGCTTGCCTGGATACTCGAAGAGCAGCAAGAGGTTTTTGTCCTGGCATCTTAGGTGTGGGAGGAATCCCTGGACGTTGGCAATTGCTGAGCCGGGCTCCCGCTCTGGCTCAGCAGCCCAGGCAGATAGTATTGGACCTTGGGAGGCTGTAGAAAGAGACAGTAACAGGGTTTGTGGGGCTGTGAATGGGCTTGCCTGGATACTCGAAGAGCAGCAAGACCTTTTGGTCCTGGCACCTTTGGTGTGGGCGGAATCCTTGGCCGTTGGCAATTGCTGAGCCGGGCTCTGGCTCTGGCTCAGAGGCCCAGGCAGATAGTATTGGACTTTGGGAGGCTGTTGAAAGAGACAGTAACAGGGTTTGTGGGGCTGTGAATGGGCTTGCCTGGATACTCGAAGAGCAGCAAGAGCTTTTGGTCCTGGCACCTTTGGTGTGCGAGGAATCCCTGGGCGTTGGCAATTGCTGAGCCGGGCTCCGGCTCTGGCTCAGTGGCCCAGGCAGATAGTTTTGGACTTTGGGAGGCTGTCGAAAGAGACAGCGCCAGCGTTTGTGGGGCTGTGAATGGGCTTGCCTGGATACTCGAAGAGCAGCAAGAGCTTTTGGTCCTGGCACCTTTGGTGTGGGAGGAATCCTTGGCCGTTGGCAATTGCTGAGCCGGGCTCCGGCTCTGTCTCAGCGGCCCAGGCAGATAGTATTGGACTTTGGGAGGCTGTCGAAAGAGACAGCGCCAGCATTTGTGGGGCTCTGAATGGGCTTGCCTGGATACTCGAAGAGCAGCAAGAGCTTTTGGTCCTGGCAACTTTGGTGTGGGCGGAATCCTTGGCCGTTGGCAATTGCTGAGCCGGGCTCCCGCTCTTGCTCACTGGCCCAGGCAGATAGTATTGGACTTTGGGAGGCTGTAGAAAGAGACAGCGCCAGCGTTTGTGGGGCTGTGAATGGGCTTGCCTGGATACTCGAAGAGCAGCAAGAACTTTTGGTCGTAGCTCCTTTGGTGTGGGAGGAATCCCTGGACGTTGGCAATTGCTGAGCCGGGCTCCGGCTCTGGCTCAGCAGCCCAGGCAGATAGTATTGGGCTTTGGGAGGCTGTCGAAAGAGATAGCGCCAGCGTTTGTGGGGCTCTGAATGGGCTTGTCTGGATACTCGAAGAGCAGCAAGAGCTTTTGGTCCTGGCACCTTTGGTGTGGGAAGAATCCGTGGACGTTCGCAATTGCTGAGCCGGGCTCCGGCTCCGGCTCAGCGGCCCAGGCAGATAGTATTGGGCTTTGGGAGGCTGTCGAAAGAGACAGTAACAGGGTTTGTGGGGCTGTGAATGGGCTTGCCTGGATACTCGAAGAGCAGCAAGACCTTTTGGTCCTGGCACCTTTGGTGTGGGAAGAATCCGTGGACGTTCGCAATTGCTGAGCCGGGCTCCAGGTGTCCTCAGCGGCCCAGGCAGATAGTATTGGACTTTGGGAGGCTGTAGAAAGAGACAGCGCCAGCGTTTGTGGGGCTGTGAATGGGCTTGCCTGGATACTCGAAGAGCAGCAAGAGCTTTTGGTCCTGGCACCTTTGGTGTGCGAGGAATCCCTGGGCGTTGGCAATTGCTGAGCCGGGCTCCCGCTCTGGCTTAGCAGCCCAGGCAGGTAGTATTGGACTTCTGGAGGCTGTCGAAAGAGACAGCGCCAGCGTTTGTGGGACTCTGAATGGGCTTGCCTGGATACTCGAAGAGCAGCAAGACCTTTTTGTCCTGGCACCTTTGGTGTGGGAGGAATTCTTTGCCGCTGGCAATTGCTGAGCCGGGCTCCGGCTCTGGCTCAGAAACCCAGGCAGATAGTATTGGACATTGGGAGGCTGTAGAAAGCGACAGTAACAGGGTTTGTGGGGCTGTGAATGGGCTTGCCTGGATACTCGAAGACCAGCAAGAGCTTTCGGTCCTTGCACGTTTGGTGTGGGAGGAATCCTTGGCCGTTGGCAATTGCTGAGCCGGGCTCCCGCTCTTGCTCAGTGGCCCAGGCAGATAGTATTGGACTTTGGGAGGCTGTAGAAAGAGACAGTAACAGCGTTTGTGGGGCTGTGAATGGGCTTGCCTGGATACTCGAAGAGCAGCAAGAGCTTTTGGTCCTGGCACGTTTGGTGTGGGAGGAATCCGTGGACGTTGGCAATTGCTGAGCCGGGCTCTGGCTGTGGCTCAGCAGCCCAGGCAGATAGTATTGGACTTTGGGAGGCTGTCGAAAGAGACAGCGCCAGCGTTTGTGGGGCTGTGAATGGGCTTGCCTGGATACTCGAAGAGCAGCAAGAGCTTTTGGTCCTGGCACCTTTGGTGTGCGAGGAATCCTTGGCCGTTGGCAATTGCTGAGCCGGGCTCCCGCTCTGGCTCAGCAGCCCAGGCAGATAGTATTGGACTTTGGGAGGCTGTAGAAAGAGACAGTAACAGGGTTTGTGGGGCTCTGAAAGGGCTTGCCTGGATACTCGAAGAGCAGCAAGAGCTTTTGTTCCTGGCACCTTTGGTGTGGGAGGAATCCTTGGCCGTTGGCAATTGCTGAGCCGGGCTCTGGCTGTGGCTCAGCAGCCCAGGCAGGTAGTATTGGACTTTGGGAGGCTGTAGAAAGAGACAGCGCCAGCGTTTGTGGGGCTCTGAATGGGCTTGCCTGGATACTCGAAGAGCAGCAAGACCTTTTGGTCCTGTCACCTTTGGTGTGGGAAGAATCCGTGGATGTTCGCGATTGCTGAGCCAGGTTCCCGCTCTGGCTCATTGGCCCAAGCAGATAGTATTGGACTTTGGGAGGCTGTCGAAAGAGACAGCGCCAGCGTTTGCGGGACTCTGAATGGGCGTGTCTGGATACTCGAAGAGCAGCAAGACCTTTTGGTCCTGGCACCTTTGGTGTGGGAGGAATTCTTTGCCGCTGGCAATTGCTGAGCCGGGCTCCGGCTCTGGCTCAGAGGCCCAGGCAGATAGTATTGGACTTTGGGAGGCTGTCGAAAGAGATAGCGCCAGCGTTTGTGGGGCTGTGAATGGGCTTGCCTGGATACTTGAAGAGCAGCAAGACCTTTTGGTCCTGGCACCTTTGGTGTGGGAGGAATCCTTGGCCGTTGGCAATTGCTGAGCCGGGCTCCGGCTCTGTCTCAGCAGCCCAGGCAGATAGTATTGGACTTTGGGAGGCTGTCGAAAGAGACAGTAACAGGGTTTGTGGGGCTGTGAATGGGCTTGCCTGGATACTCGAAGAGCAGCAAGAGCTTTTGGTCCTGTCACCTTTGGTGTGGGAAGAATCCGTGGATGTTCGCAATTGCTGAGCCAGGTTCCCGCTCTGGCTCAGTGGCACAGACAGATAGTATTGGACCTTGGGAGGCTGTAGAAAGAGACAGCGCCAGCGTTTGTGGGACTCTGAATGGGCTTGCCTGGATACTCGAAGAGCAGCAAGACCTTTTGGTCCTGGCACCTTTGGTGTGGGAGGAATCCTTGGCCGTTGGCAATTGCTGAGCCTGGCTCCAGGTGTCCTCAGCAGCCCAGGCAGGTAGTATTGGACTTTGGGAGGCTGTCGAAAGAGACAGAGCCAGCGTTTGTGGGGCTGTGAATGGGCTTGCCTGGATACTCGAAGAGCAGCAAGAGCTTTTGGTCCTTGCACGTTTGGTGTGGGAGGAATCCTTGGCCGTTGGCAATTGCTGAGCCTGGATCCGGCTCTTGCTCAGTGGCCCAGGCAGATAGTATTGGACTTTGGGAGGCTGTCAAAAGAGACAGCGCCAGCGTTTGTGGGGCTGTGAATGGGCTTGCCTGGATACTTGAAGAGCAGCAAGAGCTTTTGGTCCTGGCACCTTTGGTGTGGGAGGAATCCTTGGCCGTTGGCAATTGCTGAGCCGGGCTCCGGCTCTGTCTCAGCAGCCCAGGCAGATAGTATTGGACTTTGGGAGGCTGTCGAAAGAGACAGTAACAGGGCTTGTGGGGCTGTGAATGGGCTTGCCTGGATACTCGAAGTGCAGCAAGACCTTTTGGTCCTGGCACCTTTGGTGTGCGAGGAATCCTTGGCCGTTGGCAATTGCTGAGCCGGGCTCTGGCTCAGCAGCCCAGGCAGATAGTATTGGACTTTGGGAGGATGTAGAAAGAGACAGTAACAGGGTTTGTGGGGCTGTGAATGGGCTTGCCTGGACACTCGAAGAGCAGCAAGAGCTTTTGGTCCTGGCACCTTTGGTGTGCGAGGAATCCTTGGCCGTTGGCAATTGCTGAGCCGGGCTCCGGCTCTGGCTCAGCGGCCCAGGCAGTTAGTATTGGACTTTGGGAGGCTGTCGAAAGAGACAGCGCCAGCGTTTGTGGGGCTGTGAATGGCCTTGCCTGGATACTCGAAGAGCAGCAAGAGCTTTTGGTCCTGTCACCTTTGGTGTGGGAAGAATCCGTGGATGTTCGCAATTGCTGAGCCAGGTTCCCGCTCTGGCTCAGTGGCACAGACAGATAGTATTGGACCTTGGGAGGCTGTAGAAAGAGACAGCGCCAGCGTTTGTGGGACTCTGAATGGGCTTGCCTGGATACTCGAAGAGCAGCAAGACCTTTTGGTCCTGGCACCTTTGGTGTGGGAGGAATTCTTTGCCGCTGGCAATTGCTGAGCCGGGCTCCGGCTCTGGCTCAGAAACCCAGGCAGATAGTATTGGACATTGGGAGGCTGTAGAAAGAGACAGTAACAGGGTTTGTGGGGCTGTGAATGGGCTTGCCTGGATACTCGAAGAGCAGCAAGACCTTTTGGTCCTCGAACCTTTGGTGTGCGAGGAATCCTTTTCCGTTGGCAATTGCTGAGCCGGGCTCTGGCTCTGGCTCAGAGGCCCAGGCAGATAGTATTGGACTTTGGGAGGCTGTCGAAAGAGACAGTAACAGGGTTTGTGGGGCTGTGAATGGGCTTGCCTGGATACTCGAAGAGCAGCAAGAGCTTTTGTTCCTGGCACCTTTGGTGTGCGAGGAATCCTTGGCCGTTGGCAATTGCTGAGCCGGGCTCCGGCTCTGGCTCAGCAGCCCAGGCAGGTAGTATTGGACTTTGGGAGGCTGTAGAAAGAGACAGCGCCAGCGTTTGTGGGGCTCTGAATGGGCTTGCCTGGATATTCGAAGACCAGCAACACCTTTTGGTCCTGTCACCTTTGGTGTGGGAAGAATCCGTGGATGTTCGCGATTGCTGAGCCAGGTTCCCGCTCTGGCTCATTGGCCCAAGCAGATAGTATTGGACTTTGGGAGGCTGTCGAAAGAGACAGCGCCAGCGTTTGCGGGACTCTGAATGGGCGTGTCTGGATACTCGAAGAGCAGCAAGACCTTTTGGTCCTGGCACCTTTGGTGTGGGAGGAATTCTTTGCCGCTGGCAATTGCTGAGCCGGGCTCCGGCTCTGGCTCAGAGGCCCAGGCAGATAGTATTGGACTTTGGGAGGCTGTCGAAAGAGATAGCGCCAGCGTTTGTGGGGCTGTGAATGGGCTTGCCTGGATACTTGAAGAGCAGCAAGACCTTTTGGTCCTGGCACCTTTGGTGTGGGAGGAATCCTTGGCCGTTGGCAATTGCTGAGCCGGGCTCCGGCTCTGTCTCAGCAGCCCAGGCAGATAGTATTGGACTTTGGGAGGCTGTCGAAAGAGACAGTAACAGGGTTTGTGGGGCTGTGAATGGGCTTGCCTGGATACTCGAAGAGCAGCAAGACCTTTTGGTCCTGGCACCTTTGGTGTGCGAGGAATCCTTGGCCGTTGGCAATTGCTGAGCAGGGCTCTGGCTCAGCAGCCCAGGCAGATAGTATTGGACTTTGGGAGGCTGTAGAAAGAGACAGTAACAGGGTTTGTGGGGCTCTGAATGGGCTTGCCTGGACACTCGAAGAGCAGCAAGAGCTTTTGGTCCTGGCACCTTTGGTGTGCGAGGAATCCTTGGCCGTTGGCAATTGCTGAGCCGGGCTCCGGCTCTGGCTCAGCGGCCCAGGCAGGTAGTATTGGACTTTGAGAGGCTGTCGAAAGAGACAGCGCCAGCGTTTGTGGGGCTGTGAATGGCCTTGCCTGGATACTCGAAGAGCAGCAAGAGCTTTTGTCCTGTCACCTTTGGTGTGGGAAGAATCCGTGGATGTTCGCAATTGCTGAGCCAGGTTCCCGCTCTGGCTCAGTGGCACAGACAGATAGTATTGGACCTTGGGAGGCTGTAGAAAGAGACAGCGCCAGCGTTTGTGGGACTCTGAATGGGCTTGCCTGGATACTCGAAGAGCAGCAAGACCTTTTGGTCCTGGCACCTTTGGTGTGGGAGGAATCCTTGGCCGTTGGCAATTGCTGAGCCTGGATCCGGCTCTTGCTCAGTGGCCCAGGCAGATAGTATTGGACATTGGGAGGCTGTAGAAAGAGACAGTAACAGGGTTTGTGGGGCTGTGAATGGGCTTGCCTGGATACTCGAAGAGCAGCAAGACCTTTTGGTCCTCGCACCTTTGGTGTGGGCGGAATCCTTTTCCGTTGGCAATTGCTGAGCCGGGCTCTGGCTCTGGCTCAGAGGCCCAGGCAGATAGTATTGGACTTTGGGAGGCTGTCGAAAGAGACAGTAACAGGGTTTGTGGGGCTGTGAATGGGCTTGCCTGGATACTCGAAGAGCAGCAAGAGCTTTTGGTCCTGGCACCTTTGGTGTGGGAGGAATCCTTGGCCGTTGGCAATTGCTGAGCCGGGCTCCGGCTCTGGCTCAGCAGCCCAGGCAGGTAGTATTGGACTTTGGGAGGCTGTCGAAAGAGATAGCGCCAGCGTTTGTGGGGCTCTGAATGGGCTTGTCTGGATACTCGAAGAGCAGCAAGAGCTTTTGGTCCTGGCACCTTTGGTGTGGGAGGAATCCTTGCCCGTTGGCAATTGCTGAGCCGGGCTCCGGCTCTGTCTCAGCAGCCCAGGCAGATAGTATTGGACTTTGGGAGGCTGTCGAAAGAGACAGTAACAGGGTTTGTGGGGCTCTGAATGGGCTTGCCTGGACACTCGAAGAGCAGCAAGAGCTTTTGGTCCTGGCACCTTTGGTGTGCGAGGAATCCTTGGCCGTTGGCAATTGCTGAGCCGGGCTCCGGCTCTGGCTCAGTGGCCCAGGCAGGTAGTATTGGACTTTGAGAGGCTGTAGAAAGAGACAGCGCCAGCGTTTGTGGGGCTGTGAATGGCCTTGCCTGGATACTCGAAGAGCAGCAAGAGCTTTTGGTCCTGTCACCTTTGGTGTGGGAAGAATCCGTGGATGTTCGCAATTGCTGAGCCAGGCTCCTGCTCTGGCTCAGTGGCACAGACAGATAGTATTGGACCTTGGGAGGCTGTAGAAAAAGACAGCGCCAGCGTTTGTGGGACTCTGAATGGGCTTGCCTGGATACTCGAAGAGCAGCAAGACCTTTTGGTCCTGGCACCTTTGGTGTGGGAGGAATCCTTGGCCGTTGGCAATTGCTGAGCCGGGCTCCCGCTCTGGCTCAGTGGCCCAGGCAGATATTATTGGACTTTGGGAGGCTGTAGAAAGAGACAGCGCCAGCGTTTGTGGGGCTGTGAATGGGCTTGCCTGGATACTGGAAGAGCAGCAAGAGCTTTTGGTCCTGGCACCTTTGGTGTGCGAGGAATCCTTGGCCGTTGGCAATTGCTGAGCCGGGCTCCGGCTCTGTCTCAGCAGCCCAGGCAGATAGTATTGGACTTTGGGAGGCTGTCGAAAGAGACAGTAACAGGGTTTGTGGGGCTGTGAATGGGCTTGCCTGGATACTCGAAGAGCAGCAAGACCTTTTGGTCCTGGCACCTTTGGTGTGAGAGGAATCCTTGGCCGTTGGCACTTGCTGAGCCGGGCTCTGTCTCAGCAGCCCAGGCAGATAGTATTGGACTTTGGGAGGCTGTCGAAAGAGACAGTAACAGGGTTTGTGGGGCTGTGAATGGGCTTGCCTGGATACTCGAAGAGCAGCAAGAGCTTTTGGTCCTGGCACCTTTGGTGTGCGAGGAATCCTTGGCCGTTGGCAATTGCTGAGCCGGGCTCCGGCTCTGGCTCAGCGGCCCAGGCAGGTAGTATTGGACTTTGGGAGGCTGTAGAAAGAGACAGTAACAGGGTTTGTGGGGCTGTGAATGGGCTTGCCTGGATACTCGAAGAGCAGCAAGACCTTTTGGTCCTGGCACCTTTGGTGTGAGAGGAATCCTTGGCCGTTGGCACTTGCTGAGCCGGGCTCTGTCTCAGCAGCCCAGGCAGATAGTATTGGACTTTGGGAGGCTGTCGAAAGAGACAGTAACAGGGTTTGTGGGGCTGTGAATGGGCTTGCCTGGATACTCGAAGAGCAGCAAGAGCTTTTGGTCCTGGCACCTTTGGTGTGCGAGGAATCCTTGGCCGTTGGCAATTGCTGAGCCGGGCTCCGGCTCTGGCTCAGCGGCCCAGGCAGGTAGTATTGGACTTTGGGAGGCTGTAGAAAGAGACAGCGCCAGCGTTTGTGGGGCTGTGAATGGGCTTGCCTGGATACTCGAAGAGCAGCAAGAGCTTTTGGTCCTGGCACCTTTGGTGTGGGAAGAATCCGTGGATGTTCGCAATTGCTGAGCCAGGTTCCCGCTCTGGCTCAGTGGCACAGACAGATAGTATTGGACTTTGGGAGGCTGTAGAAAGAGACAGCGCCAGCGTTTGTCGGACTCTGAATGGGCTTGCCTGGATACTCGAAGAGCAGCAAGACCTTTTGGTCCTGGCACCTTTGGTGTGGGAGGAATTCTTTGCCGCTGGCAATTGCTGAGCCGGGCTCCGGCTCTGGCTCAGAAACCCAGGCAGATAGTATTGGACATTGGGAGGCTGTAGAAAGAGACAGTAACAGGGTTTGTGGGGCTGTGAATGGGCTTGCCTGGATACTCGAAGAGCAGCAAGACCTTTTGGTCCTCGCACCTTTGGTGTGGGCGGAATCCTTTTCCGTTGGCAATTGCTGAGCCGGGCTCTGGCTCTGGCTCAGAGGCCCAGGCAGATACTATTGGACTTTGGGAGGCTGTTGAAAGAGACAGTAACAGGGTTTGTGGGGCTGTGAATGGGCTTGCCTGGATACTCGAAGAGCAGCAAGAGCTTTTGTTCCTGGCACCTTTGGTGTGGGAGGAATCCCTGGGCGTTGGCAATTGCTGAGCCGGGCTCCGGCTCTGGCTCAGCAGCCCAGGCAGGTAGTATTGGACTTTGGGAGGCTGTAGAAAGAGACAGCGCCAGCGTTTGTGGGGCTGTGAATGGGCTTGCCTGGATACTCGAAGAGCAGCAAGAGCTTTCGGTCCTTGCACGTTTGGTGTGGGAGGAATCCTTGGCCGTTGGCAATTGCTGAGCCTGGCTCCAGGTGTCCTCAGCGGCCCAGGCAGATAGTATTGGACTTTGGGAGGCTGTAGAAAGAGACAGCGCCAGCTTTTGTGGGGCTGTGAATGGGCTTGCCTGGATACTCGAAGAGCAGCAAGACCTTTTGGTCCTGGCACCTTTGGTGTGCGAGGAATCCCTGGGCGTTGGCAATTGCTGAGCCGGGCTCCCGCTCTGGCTTAGCAGCCCAGGCAGGTAGTATTGGACTTCTGGAGGCTGTCGAAAGAGACAGCGCCAGCGTTTGTGGGGCTCTGAATGGGCTTGCCTGGATACTCGAAGAGCAGCAAGACCTTTTTGTCCTGGCACCTTTGGTGTGGGAGGAATTCTTTGCCGCTGGCAATTGCTGAGCCGGGCTCCGGCTCTGGCTCAGAGGCCCAGGCAGATAGTATTGGACATTGGGAGGCTGTAGAAAGCGACAGTAACAGGGTTTGTGGGGCTGTGAATGGGCTTGCCTGGATACTCGAAGAGCAGCAAGAGCTTTTGGTCCTGGCACCTTTGGTGTGGGAGGAATCCTTGGCCGTTGGCAATTGCTGAGCCGGGCTCCGGCTCTGGCTCAGTGGCCCAGGCAGATAGTATTGGACTTTGGGAGGCTGTAGAAAGAGACAGTAACAGCGTTTGTGGGGCTGTGAATGGGCTTGCCTGGATACTCGAAGAGCAGCAAGAGCTTTTGGTCCTGGCGCGTTTGGTGTGGGAGGAATCCTTGGACGTTGGCAATTGCTGAGCCGGGCTCTGGCTGTGGCTCAGCAGCCCAGGCAGATAGTATTGGACTTTGGGAGGCTGTCGAAAGAGACAGCGCCAGCGTTTGTGGGGCTCTGAATGGGCTTGCCTGGATACTCGAAGAGCAGCAAGACCTTTTGGTCCTGGCACCTTTGGTGTGGGAGGAATCCTTGGCCGTTGGCAATTGCTGAGCCGGGCTCCGGCTCTGTCTCAGCAGCCCAGGCAGATAGTATTGGACTTTGGGAGGCTGTCGAAAGAGACAGTAACAGGGTTTGTGGGGCTGTGAATGGGCTTGCCTGGATACTCGAAGAGCAGCAAGAGCTTTTGGTCCTGGCACCTTTGGTGTGGGAAGAATCCGTGGACGTTCGCAATTGCTGAGCCGGGCTCCAGGTGTCCTCAGCGGCTCAGGCAGTTAGTATTGTACTTTGGGAGGCTGTCGAAAGAGACAGCGCCAGCGTTTGTGGGGCTGTGAATGGGCTTGCCTGGATACTCGAAGAGCAGCAAGAGGTTTTTGTCCTGGCATCTTAGGTGTGGGAGGAATCCCTGGACGTTGGCAATTGCTGAGCCGGGCTCCCGCTCTGGCTCAGAGGCCCAGGCAGATAGTATTGGACCTTGGGAGGCTGTAGAAAGAGACAGCGCCAGCGTTTGTGGGACTCTGAATGGGCTTGCCTGGATACTCGAAGAGCAGCAAGACCTTTTGGTCCTGGCACCTTTGGTGTGCGAGGAATCCTTGGCCGTTGGCAATTGCTGAGCCTGGATCCGGCTCTTGCTCAGTGGCCCAGGCAGATAGTATTGGACATTGGGAGGCTGTAGAAAGAGACAGTAACAGGGTTTGTGGGGCTGTGAATGGGCTTGCCTGGATACTCGAAGAGCAGCAAGACCTTTTGGTCCTCGCACCTTTGGTGTGGGCGGAATCCTTTTCCGTTGGCAATTGCTGAGCCGGGCTCTGGCTCTGGCTCAGAGGCCCAGGCAGATAGTATTGGACTTTGGGAGGCTGTCGAAAGAGACAGCGCCAGCGTTTGTGGGGCTGTGAATGGGCTTGCCTGGATACTCGAAGAGCAGCAAGAGCTTTTGGTCCTGGCACCTTTGGTGTGGGAGGAATCCTTGGCCATTGGCAATTGCTGAGCCGGGCTCCGGCTCTGGCTCAGCGGCCCAGGCAGATAGTATTGGACTTTGGGAGGCTGTCGAAAGAGACAGCGCCAGCATTTGTGGGGCTCTGAATGGGCTTGCCTGGATACTCGAAGAGCAGCAAGAGCTTTTGGTCCTGGCAACTTTGGTGTGGGCGGAATCCTTGGCCGTTGGCAATTGCTGAGCCGGGCTCCCGCTCTTGCTCACTGGCCCAGGCAGATAGTATTGGACTTTGGGAGGCTGTAGAAAGAGACAGCGCCAGCGTTTGTGGGGCTGTGAATGGGCTTGCCTGGATACTCGAAGAGCAGCAAGAACTTTTGGTCGTAGCTCCTTTGGTGTGGGAGGAATCCCTGGACGTTGGCAATTGCTGAGCCGGGCTCCCGCTCTGGCTCAGCAGCCCAGGCAGATAGTATTGGGCTTTGGGAGGCTGTCGAAAGAGACAGCGCCAGCGTTTGTGGGGCTCTGAATGGGCTTGTCTGGATACTCGAAGAGCAGCAAGAGCTTTTGGTCCTGGCACCTTTGGTGTGGGAAGAATCCTTGGCCGTTGGCAATTGCTGAGCCGGGCTCCGGCTCCGGCTCAGTAGCCCAGGCAGATAGTATTGGGCTTTGGGAGGCTGTCGAAAGAGACAGCGCCAGCGTTTGTGGGGCTCTGAATGGGCTTGTCTGGATACTCGAAGAGCAGCAAGACCTTTTGGTCCTGGCACCTTTGGTGTGGGAAGAATCCGTGGACGTTCGCAATTGCTGAGCCGGGCTCCAGGTGTCCTCAGCGGCCCAGGCAGATAGTATTGGACTTTGGGAGGCTGTAGAAAGAGACAGCGCCAGCGTTTGTGGGGCTCTGAATGGGCTTGCCTGGATACTCGAAGAGCAGCAAGACCTTTTGGTCCTGGCACCTTTGGTGTGCGAGGAATCCCTGGGCGTTGGCAATTGCTGAGCCGGGCTCCCGCTCTGGCTTAGCAGCCCAGGCAGGTAGTATTGGACTTCTGGAGGCTGTCGAAAGAGACAGCGCCAGCGTTTGTGGGACTCTGAATGGGCTTGCCTGGATACTCGAAGAGCAGCAAGACCTTTTTGTCCTGGCACCTTTGGTGTGGGAGGAATTCTTTGCCGCTGGCAATTGCTGAGCCGGGCTCCGGCTCTGGCTCAGAAACCCAGGCAGATAGTATTGGACATTGGGAGGCTGTAGAAAGCGACAGTAACAGGGTTTGTGGGGCTGTGAATGGGCTTGCCTGGATACTCGAAGACCAGCAAGAGCTTTCGGTCCTTGCACGTTTGGTGTGGGAGGAATCCTTGGCCGTTGGCAATTGCTGAGCCGGGCTCCCGCTCTTGCTCAGTGGCCCAGGCAGATAGTATTGGACTTTGGGAGGCTGTAGAAAGAGACAGTAACAGCGTTTGTGGGGCTGTGAATGGGCTTGCCTGGATACTCGAAGAGCAGCAAGAGCTTTTGGTCCTGGCACGTTTGGTGTGGGAGGAATCCTTGGACGTTGGCAATTGCTGAGCCGGGCTCTGGCTGTGGCTCAGCAGCCCAGGCAGATAGTATTGGACTTTGGGAGGCTGTAGAAAGAGACAGCGCCAGCGTTTGTGGGGCTCTGAATGGGCTTGCCTGGATACTCGAAGAGCAGCAAGACCTTTTGGTCCTGTCACCTTTGGTGTGGGAAGAATCCGTGGATGTTCGCGATTGCTGAGCCAGGTTCCCGCTCTGGCTCATTGGCCCAAGCAGATAGTATTGGACTTTGGGAGGCTGTCGAAAGAGACAGCGCCAGCGTTTGCGGGACTCTGAATGGGCGTGTCTGGATACTCGAAGAGCAGCAAGACCTTTTGGTCCTGGCACCTTTGGTGTGGGAGGAATTCTTTGCCGCTGGCAATTGCTGAGCCGGGCTCCGGCTCTGGCTCAGCAGCCCAGGCAGGTAGTATTGGACTTTGGGAGTCTGTAGAAAGAGACAGTAACAGCGTTTGTGGGGCTGTGAATGGGCTTGCCTGGATACTCGAAGAGCAGCAAGAGCTTTTGGTCCTGGCGCGTTTGGTGTGGGAGGAATCCTTGGCCGTTGGCAATTGCTGAGCCGGGCTCCGGCTCTGTCTCAGCAGCCCAGGCAGATAGTATTGGACTTTGGGAGGCTGTCGAAAGAGACAGTAACAGGGTTTGTGGGGCTGTGAATGGGCTTGCCTGGATACTCGAAGAGCAGCAAGAGCTTTTGGTCCTGTCACCTTTGGTGTGGGAAGAATCCGTGGATGTTCGCAATTGCTGAGCCAGGTTCCCGCTCTGGCTCAGTGGCACAGACAGATAGTATTGGACCTTGGGAGGCTGTAGAAAGAGACAGCGCCAGCGTTTGTGGGACTCTGAATGGGCTTGCCTGGATACTCGAAGAGCAGCAAGACCTTTTGGTCCTGGCACCTTTGGTGTGGGAGGAATCCTTGGCCGTTGGCAATTGCTGAGCCTGGATCCGGCTCTGGCTCAGCGGCCCAAGCAGATAGTATTGGACATTGGGAGGCTGTAGAAAGAGACAGTAACAGGGTTTGTGGGGCTGTGAATGGGCTTGCCTGGATACTCGAAGAGCAGCAAGACCTTTTGGTCCTCGCACCTTTGGTGTGGGCGGAATCCTTTTCCGTTGGCAATTGCTGAGCCGGGCTCTGGCTCTGGCTCAGAGGCCCAGGCAGATAGTATTGGACTTTGGGAGGCTGTTGAAAGAGACAGTAACAGGGTTTGTGGGGCTGTGAATGGGCTTGCCTGGATACTCGAAGAGCAGCAAGAGCTTTTGGTCCTGGCACCTTTGGTGTGCGAGGAATCCTTGGCCGTTGGCAATTGCTGAGCCTGGCTCCAGGTGTCCTCAGCAGCCCAGGCAGGTAGTATTGGACTTTGGGAGGCTGTCGAAAGAGACAGAGCCAGCGTTTGTGGGGCTGTGAATGGGCTTGCCTGGATACTCGAAGAGCAGCAAGAGCTTTTGGTCCTTGCACGTTTGGTGTGGGAGGAATCCTTGGCCGTTGGCAATTGCTGAGCCTGGATCCGGATCTTGCTCAGTGGCCCAGGCAGATAGTATTGGACTTTGGGAGGCTGTCAAAAGAGACAGCGCCAGCGTTTGTGGGGCTGTGAATGGGCTTGCCTGGATACTTGAAGAGCAGCAAGAGCTTTTGGTCCTGGCACCTTTGGTGTGGGAGGAATCCTTGGCCGTTGGCAATTGCTGAGCCGGGCTCCGGCTCTGTCTCAGCAGCCCAGGCAGATAGTATTGGACTTTGGGAGGCTGTCGAAAGAGACAGTAACAGGGCTTGTGGGGCTGTGAATGGGCTTGCCTGGATACTCGAAGAACAGCAAGACCTTTTGGTCCTGGCACCTTTGGTGTGCGAGGAATCCTTGGCCGTTGGCAATTGCTGAGCCGGGCTCTGGCTCAGCAGCCCAGGCAGATAGTATTGGACTTTGGGAGGATGTAGAAAGAGACAGTAACAGGGTTTGTGGGGCTGTGAATGGGCTTGCCTGGACACTCGAAGAGCAGCAAGAGCTTTTGGTCCTGGCACCTTTGGTGTGCGAGGAATCCTTGGCCGTTGGCAATTGCTGAGCCGGGCTCCGGCTCTGGCTCAGCGGCCCAGGCAGTTAGTATTGGACTTTGGGAGGCTGTAGAAAGAGACAGCGCCAGCGTTTGTGGGGCTGTGAATGGGCTTGCCTGGATACTCGAAGAGCAGCAAGAGCTTTTGGTCCTGTCACCTTTGGTGTGGGAAGAATCCGTGGATGTTCGCAATTGCTGAGCCAGGTTCCCGCTCTGGCTCAGTGGCACAGACAGATAGTATTGGACCTTGGGAGGCTGTAGAAAGAGACAGCGCCAGCGTTTGTGGGACTCTGAATGGGCTTGCCTGGATACTCGAAGAGCAGCAAGACCTTTTGGTCCTGGCACCTTTGGTGTGGGAGGAATTCTTTGCCGCTGGCAATTGCTGAGCCGGGCTCCGGCTCTGGCTCAGAAACCCAGGCAGATAGTATTGGACATTGGGAGGCTGTAGAAAGAGACAGTAACAGGGTTTGTGGGGCTGTGAATGGGCTTGCCTGGATACTCGAAGAGCAGCAAGACCTTTTGGTCCTCGAACCTTTGGTGTGCGAGGAATCCTTTTCCGTTGGCAATTGCTGAGCCGGGCTCTGGCTCTGGCTCAGAGGCCCAGGCAGATAGTATTGGACTTTGGGAGGCTGTCGAAAGAGACAGTAACAGGGTTTGTGGGGCTGTGAATGGGCTTGCCTGGATACTCGAAGAGCAGCAAGAGCTTTTGTTCCTGGCACCTTTGGTGTGGGAGGAACCCTTGGCCGTTGGCAATTGCTGAGCCGGGCTCCGGCTCTGGCTCAGCAGCCCAGGCAGGTAGTATTGGACTTTGGGAGGCTGTAGAAAGAGACAGCGCCAGCGTTTGTGGGGCTCTGAATGGGCTTGCCTGGATATTCGAAGACCAGCAACACCTTTTGGTCCTGTCACCTTTGGTGTGGGAAGAATCCGTGGATGTTCGCGATAGCTGAGCCAGGTTCCCGCTCTGGCTCATTGGCCCAAGCAGATAGTATTGGACTTTGGGAGGCTGTCGAAAGAGACAGCGCCAGCGTTTGCGGGACTCTGAATGGGCGTGTCTGGATACTCGAAGAGCAGCAAGACCTTTTGGTCCTGGCACCTTTGGTGTGGGAGGAATTCTTTGCCGCTGGCAATTGCTGAGCCGGGCTCCGGCTCTGGCTCAGAGGCCCAGGCAGATAGTATTGGACTTTGGGAGGCTGTCGAAAGAGATAGCGCCAGCGTTTGTGGGGCTGTGAATGGGCTTGCCTGGATACTTGAAGAGCAGCAAGACCTTTTGGTCCTGGCACCTTTGGTGTGGGAGGAATCCTTGGCCGTTGGCAATTGCTGAGCCGGGCTCCGGCTCTGTCTCAGCAGCCCAGGCAGATAGTATTGGACTTTGGGAGGCTGTCGAAAGAGACAGTAACAGGGTTTGTGGGGCTGTGAATGGGCTTGCCTGGATACTCGAAGAGCAGCAAGACCTTTTGGTCCTGGCACCTTTGGTGTGCGAGGAATCCTTGGCCGTTGGCAATTGCTGAGCAGGGCTCTGGCTCAGCAGCCCAGGCAGATAGTATTGGACTTTGGGAGGCTGTAGAAAGAGACAGTAACAGGGTTTGTGGGGCTCTGAATGGGCTTGCCTGGACACTCGAAGAGCAGCAAGAGCTTTTGGTCCTGGCACCTTTGGTGTGCGAGGAATCCTTGGCCGTTGGCAATTGCTGAGCCGGGCTCCGGCTCTGGCTCAGCGGCCCAGGCAGGTAGTATTGGACTTTGAGAGGCTGTCGTAAGAGACAGCGCCAGCGTTTGTGGGGCTGTGAATGGCCTTGCCTGGATACTCGAAGAGCAGCAAGAGCTTTTGGTCCTGTCACCTTTGGTGTGGGAAGAATCCGTGGATGTTCGCAATTGCTGAGCCAGGTTCCCGCTCTGGCTCAGTGGCACAGACAGATAGTATTGGACCTTGGGAGGCTGTAGAAAGAGACAGCGCCAGCGTTTGTGGGACTCTGAATGGGCTTGCCTGGATACTCGAAGAGCAGCAAGAGCTTTTGGTCCTGGCACCTTTGGTGTGGGAGGAATCCTTGGCCGTTGGCAATTGCTGAGCCTGGATCCGGCTCTTGCTCAGTGGCCCAGGCAGATAGTATTGGACATTGGGAGGCTGTCGAAAGAGACAGTAACAGGGTTTGTGGGGCTGTGAATGGGCTTGCCTGGATACTCGAAGAGCAGCAAGACGTTTTGGTCCTCGCACCTTTGGTGTGGGCGGAATCCTTTTCCGTTGGCAATTGCTGAGCCGGGCCCTGGCTCTGGCTCAGAGGCCCAGGCAGATAGTATTGGACTTTGGGAGGCTGTCGAAAGAGACAGTGCCAGCGTTTGTGGGGCTGTGAATGGGCTTGCCTGGATACTTGAAGAGCAGCAAGAGCTTTTGTTCCTGGCTCCTTTGGTGTGGGAGGAATCCTTGGCCGTTGGCAATTGCTGAGCCGGGCTCCGGCTCTGTCTCAGCAGCCCAGGCAGATAGTATTGGACTTTGGGAGGCTGTCGAAAGAGACAGTAACAGGGTTTGTGGGGCTGTGAATGGGCTTGCCTGGATACTCGAAGAGCAGCAAGACCTTTTGGTCCTGGCACCTTTGGTGTGCGAGGAATCCTTGGCCGTTGGCAATTGCTGAGCCGGGCTCTGGCTCAGCAGCCCAGGCAGATAGTATTGGACTTTGGGAGGCTGTAGAAAGAGACAGTAACAGGGTTTGTGGGGCTCTGAATGGGCTTGCCTGGACACTCGAAGAGCAGCAAGAGCTTTTGGTCCTGGCACCTTTGGTGTGCGAGGAATCCTTGGCCGTTGGCAATTGCTGAGCCGGGCTCCGGCTCTGGCTCAGCGGCCCAGGCAGGTAGTATTGGACTTTGGGAGGCTGTAGAAAGAGACAGCGCCAGCGTTTGTGGGGCTGTGAATGGGCTTGCCTGGATACTCGAAGAGCAGCAAGAGCTTTTGGTCCTGTCACCTTTGGTGTGGGAAGAATCCGTGGATGTTCGCAATTGCTGAGCCAGGTTCCCGCTCTGGCTCAGTGGCACAGACAGATAGTATTGGACTTTGGGAGGCTGTAGAAAGAGACAGCGCCAGCGTTTGTCGGACTCTGAATGGGCTTGCCTGGATACTCGAAGAGCAGCAAGACCTTTTGGTCCTGGCACCTTTGGTGTGGGAGGAATTCTTTGCCACTGGCAATTGCTGAGCCGGGCTCCGGCTCTGGCTCAGCAGCCCAGGCAGATAGTATTGGACATTGGGAGGCTGTAGAAAGAGACAGTAACAGGGTTTGTGGGGCTGTGAATGGGCTTGCCTGGATACTCGAAGAGCAGCAAGACCTTTTGGTCCTCGCACCTTTGGTGTGCGAGGAATCCTTTTCCGTTGGCAATTGCTGAGCCGGGCTCTGGCTCTGGCTCAGAGGCCCAGGCAGATAGTATTGGACATTGGGAGGCTGTCGAAAGAGACAGCGCCAGTGTTTGTGGGGCTGTGAATGGGCTTGCCTGGATACTCGAAGAGCAGCAAGAGCTTTTGGTCCTGGCACCTTTGGTGTGGGAGGAATCCCTGGGCGTTGGCAATTGCTGAGCCGGGCTCCGGCTCTGGCTCAGCAGCCCAGGCAGGTAGTATTGGACTTTGGGAGGCTGTCGAAAGAGACAGCGCCAGCGTTTGTGGGGCTGTGAATGGGCTTGCCTGGATACTCGAAGAGCAGCAAGAGCTTTCGGTCCTTGCACGTTTGGTGTGGGAGGAATCCTTGGCCGTTGGCAATTGCTGAGCCTGGCTCCAGGTGTCCTCAGCGGCCCAGGCAGATAGTATTGGACTTTGGGAGGCTGTAGAAAGAGACAGCGCCAGCTTTTGTGGGGCTGTGAATGGGCTTGCCTGGATACTCGAAGAGCAGCAAGACCTTTTGGTCCTGGCACCTTTGGTGTGCGAGGAATCCCTGGGCGTTGGCAATTGCTGAGCCGGGCTCCGGCTCTGGCTCAGCAGCCCAGGCAGGTAGTATTGGACTTCTGGAGGCTGTCGAAAGAGACAGCGCCAGCGTTTGTGGGGCTGTGAATGGGCTTGCCTGGATACTCGAAGAGCAGCAAGACCTTTTTGTCCTGGCACCTTTGGTGTGGGAGGAATTCTTTGCCGCTGGCAATTGCTGAGCCGGGCTCCGGCTCTGGCTCAGAAACCCAGGCAGATAGTATTGGACATTGGGAGGCTGTAGAAAGCGACAGTAACAGGGTTTGTGGGGCTGTGAATGGGCTTGCCTGGATACTCGAAGAGCAGCAAGACCTTTTGGTCCTGGCACCTTTGGTGTGGGAGGAATCCTTGGCCGTTGGCAATTGCTGAGCCGGGCTCCGGCTCTGGCTCAGAGGCCCAGGCAGATAGTATTGGACTTTGGGAGGCTGTAGAAAGAGACAGTAACAGCGTTTGTGGGGCTGTGAATGGGCTTGCCTGGATACTCGAAGAGCAGCAAGAGCTTTTGGTCCTGGCGCGTTTGGTGTGGGAGGAATCCTTGGACGTTGGCAATTGCTGAGCCGGGCTCTGGCTGTGGCTCAGCAGCCCAGGCAGATAGTATTGGACTTTGGGAGGCTGTCGAAAGAGACAGTGCCAGCTTTTGTGGGGCTGTGAATGGGCTTGCCTGGATACTCGAAGAGCAGCAAGACCTTTTGGTCCTGGCACCTTTGGTGTGGGAGGAATCCTTGGCCGTTGGCAATTGCTGAGCCGGGCTCCGGCTCTGTCTCAGAGGCCCAGGCAGATAGTATTGGACTTTGGGAGGCTGTCGAAAGAGACAGTAACAGGGTTTGTGGGGCTGTGAATGGGCTTGCCTGGATACTCGAAGAGCAGCAAGAGCTTTTGGTCCTGGCACCTTTGGTGTGGGAAGAATCCTTGGCTGTTGGCAATTGCTGAGCCGGGCTCCAGGTGTCCTCAGCGGCCCAGGCAGATAGTATTGGGCTTTGGGAGGCTGTCGAAAGAGACAGCGCCAGCGTTTGTGGGGCTCTGAATGGGCTTGCCTGGATACTCGAAGAGCAGCAAGAGCTTTTGGTCCTGGCACCTTTGGTGTGGGAAGAATCCGTGGATGTTCGCAATTGCTGAGCCAGGTTCCCGCTCTGGCTCAGTGGCCCAGACAGATAGTATTGGACTTTGGGAGGCTGTAGAAAGAGACAGCGCCAGCGTTTGTGGGACTCTGAATGGGCTTGCCTGGATACTCAAAGAGCAGCAAGACCTTTTGGTCCTGGCACCTTTGGTGTGGGAGGAAATCTTTGCCGCTGGCAATTGCTGAGCCGGGCTCCTGCTCTGGCTCAGAAACCCAGGCAGATAGTATTGGACATTGGGAGGCTGTAGAAAGAGACAGTAACAGGGTTTGTGGGGCTGTGAATGGGCTTGCCTGGATACTCGAAGAGCAGCAAGACCTTTTGGTCCTGGCACCTTTGGTGTGCGAGGAATCCTTGTCCGTTGGCAATTGCTGAGCCGGGCTCCGGCTCTGGCTCAGAGGCCCAGGCAGACAGTATTGGACTTTGGGAGGCTGTCGAAAGAGACAGCGCCAGCGTTTGTGGGGCTGTGAATGGGCTTGCCTGGATACTCGAAGAGCAGCAAGAGCTTTTGGTCCTGGCACCTTTGGTGTGGGAGGAATCCTTGGCCGTTGGCAATTGCTGAGCCGGCTCCCGCTCTGGCTCAGCGGCCCAGGCAGATAGTATTGGACTTTGGGAGGCTGTCGAAAGAGACAGCGCCAGCGTTTGTGGGGCTCTGAATGGGCTTGCCTGGATACTCGAAGAGCAGCAAGACTTTTTGGTCCTGGCACCTTTGGTGTGGGCGGAATCCTTGGCCGTTGGCAATTGCTGAGCCAGGCTCCGGCTCTGGCTCAGAGGCCCAGGTAGATAGTATTGGACCTTGGGAGGCTGTAGAAAGAGACAGTAACAGGGTTTGTGGGGCTGTGAATGGGCTTGCCTGGATACTCGAAGAGCAGCAAGAGCTTTTGGTCCTGGCACCTTTGGTGTGCGAGGAATCCTTGGCCGTTGGCAATTGCTGAGCCGGGCTGTGGCTGTGGCTCAGCAGCCCAGGCAGGTAGTATTGGACTTTGGGAGGCTGTAGAAAGAGACAGCGCCAGCGTTTGTGGGGCTCTGAATGGCCTTGCCTGGATACTCGAAGACCAGCAACACCTTTTGGTCCTGTCACCTTTGGTGTGGGAAGAATCCGTGGATGTTCGCAATTGCTGAGCCAGGTTCCCGCTCTGGCTCAGTGGCACAGACAGATAGTATTGGACCTTGGGAGGCTGTAGAAAGAGACAGCGCCAGCGTTTGTGGGACTCTGAATGGGCTTGCCTGGATACTCGAAGAGCAGCAAGACCTTTTGGTCCTGGCACCTTTGGTGTGGGAGGAATTCTTTGCCACTGGCAATTGCTGAGCCGGGCTCCTGCTCTGGCTCAGAAACCCAGGCACATAGTATTGGACATTGGGAGGCTGTAGAAAGAGAGAGTAACAGGGTTTGTGGGGCTGTGAATGGGCTTGCCTGGATACTCGAAGAGCAGCAAGACCTTTTGGTCCTGGCACCTTTGGTGTGGGAAGAATCCCTGGGCGTTGGCAATTGCTGAGCCGGGCTCCGGCTCTTGCTCAGAGGCCCAGGCATATAGTATTGGACTTTGGGAGGCTGTAGAAAGAGACAGTAACAGGGTTTGTGGGGCTCTGAATGGGCTTGCCTGGATACTCGAAGAGCAGCAAGAGCTTTTGGTCCTGGCACCTTTGGTGTGGGAGGAATTCTTTGCCGCTGGCAATTGCTGAGCCGGGCTCCGGCTCTGGCTCAGCAGCCCAGGCAGGTAGTATTGGACTTTGGGAGTCTGTAGAAAGAGACAGTAACAGCGTTTGTGGGGCTGTGAATGGGCTTGCCTGGATACTCGAAGAGCAGCAAGAGCTTTTGGTCCTGGCGCGTTTGGTGTGGGAGGAATCCTTGGACGTTGGCAATTGCTGAGCCGGGCTCTGGCTGTGGCTCAGAGGCCCAGGCAGATAGTATTGGACTTTGGGAGGCTGTCGAAAGAGACAGAGCCAGCTTTTGTGGGGCTGTGAATGGGCTTGCCTGGATACTCGAAGAGCAGCAAGAGCTTTTGGTCCTGGCACCTTTGGTGTGGGAGGAATCCTTGGCCGTTGGCAATTGCTGAGGCGGGCTCCGGCTCTGTCTCAGCAGCCCAGGAAGATAGTATTGGACTTTGGGAGGCTGTCGAAAGAGACAGTAACAGGGTTTGTGGGGCTGTGAATGGGCTTGCCTGGATACTCGAAGAGCAGCAAGAGCTTTTGGTCCTGGCACCTTTGGTGTGGGAGGAATCCTTGGCCGTTGGCAATTGCTGAGCCGGCTCCCGCTCTGGCTCAGCGGCCCAGGCAGATAGTATTGGACTTTGGGAGGCTGTAGAAAGAGACAGCGCCAGCGTTTGTGGGGCTCTGAATGGGCTTGCCTGGATACTCGAAGAGCAGCAAGACTTTTTGGTCCTGGCACCTTTGGTGTGGGCGGAATCCTTGGCCGTTGGCAATTGCTGAGCCAGGCTCCGGCTCTGGCTCAGAGGCCCAGGCAGATAGTATTGGACCTTGGGAGGCTGTAGAAAGAGACAGTAACAGGGTTTGTGGGGCTGTGAATGGGCTTGCCTGGATACTCGAAGAGCAGCAAGACCTTTTGGTCCTGGCACCTTTGGTGTGGGAGGAATTATTTGCCACTGGCAATTGCTGAGCCGGGCTCCTGCTCTGGCTCAGAAACCCAGGCACATAGTATTGGACAATGGGAGGCTGTAGAAAGAGAGAGTAACAGGGTTTGTGGGGCTGTGAATGGGCTTGCCTGGATACTCGAAGAGCAGCAAGACCTTTTGGTCCTGGCACCTTTGGTGTGGGAAGAATCCCTGGGCGTTGGCAATTGCTGAGCCGGGCTCCGGCTCTGGCTCAGCGGCCCAGGCATATAGTATTGGACTTTGGGAGGCTGTAGAAAGAGACAGTAACAGGGTTTGTGGGGCTCTGAATGGGCTTGCCTGGATACTCGAAGACCAGCAACACCTTTTGGTCCTGTCACCTTTGGTGTGGGAGGAATTCTTTGCCGCTGGCAATTGCTGAGCCGGGCTCCGGCTCTGGCTCAGCAGCCCAGGCAGGTAGTATTGGACTTTGGGAGGCTGTCGAAAGAGACAGTAACAGCGTTTGTGGGGCTGTGAATGGGCTTGCCTGGATACTCGAAGAGCAGCAAGAGCTTTTGGTCCTGGCACCTTTGGTGTGGGAGGAATCCCTGGGCGTTGGCAATTGCTGAGCCGGGCTCTGGCTCAGAGGCCCAGGCAGATAGTATTGGACTTTGGGAGGCTGTAGAAAGAGACAGAAACAGGGTTTGTGGGGCTGTGAATGGGCTTGCCTGGATACTCGAAGAGCAGCAAGAGCTTTTGGTCCTGGCACCTTTGGTGTGGGAGGAATCCTTGGCCGTTGGCAATTGCTGAGCCGGGCTCTGGCTGTGGCTCAGCAGCCCAGGCAGATAGTATTGGACTTTGGGAGGCTGTAGAAAGAGACAGTAACAGGGTTTGTGGGGCTGTGAATGGGCTTGCCTGGATACTCGAAGACCAGCAACACCTTTTGGTCCTGTCACCTTTGGTGTGGGAAGAATCCGTGGATGTTCGCAATTGCTGAGCCAGGTTCCCGCTCTGGCTCAGTGGCACAGACAGATAGTATTGGACCTTGGGAGGCTGTAGAAAGAGACAGCGCCAGCGTTTGTGGGACTCTGAATGGGCTTGCCTGGATACTCGAAGAGCAGCAAGACCTTTTGGTCCTGGCACCTTTGGTGTGGGAGGAATTCTTTGCCGCTGGCAATTGCTGAGCCGGGCTCCTGCTCTGGCTCAGAAACCCAGGCACATAGTATTGGACATTGGGAGGCTGTAGAAAGAGAGAGTAACAGGGTTTGTGGGGCTGTGAATGGGCTTGCCTGGATACTCGAAGAGCAGCAAGACCTTTTGGTCCTGGCACCTTTGGTGTGGGAGGAATCCTTGGCCGTTGGCAATTGCTGAGCCGGGCTCTGGCTCAGAGGCCCAGGCAGATAGTATTGGACTTTGGGAGGCTGTAGAAAGAGACAGCGCCAGCGTTTGTGGGGCTGTGAATGGGCTTGCCTGGATACTCGAAGAGCAGCAAGAGCTTTTGGTCCTGGCACCTTTGGTGTGGGAGGAATCCTTGGCCGTTGGCAATTGCTGAGCCGGGCTCCCGCTCTTGCTCAGTGGCCCAGGCAGATAGTATTGGACTTTGGGAGGCTGTCGAAAGAGACAGTGCCAGCGTTTGTGGGGCTGTGAATGGGCTTGCCTGGATACTTGAAGAGCAGCAAGAGCTTTTGGTCCTGGCACCTTTGGTGTGGGAGGAATCCTTGGCCGTTGGCAATTGCTGAGCCAGGCTCCCTGTCTGGCTCAGCAGCCCAGGCAGGTAGTATTGGACTTTGGGAGGCTGTCGAAAGAGACAGCGCCAGCGTTTGTGGGGCTGTGAATGGGCTTGCCTGGATACTCGAAGAGCAGCAAGACCTTTTGGTCCTGGCACCTTTGGTGTGGGAGGAATCCTTGGCCGTTGGCAATTGCTGAGCCGGGCTCCGGCTCTGTCTCAGAAACCCAGGCACATAGTATTGGACTTTGGGAGGCTGTCGAAAGAGACAGTAACAGGGTTTGTGGGGCTGTGAATGGGCTTGCCTGGATACTCGAAGAGCAGCAAGAGCTTTCGGTCCTTGCACGTTTGGTGTGGGAGGAATCCTTGGCCGTTGGCAATTGCTGAGCCTTGGTCCGGCTCTTGCTCAGTGGCCCAGGCAGATAGTATTGGACTTTGGGAGGCTGTCGAAAGAGACAGTGCCAGCGTTTGTGGGGCTGTGAATGGGCTTGCCTGGATACTTGAAGAGCAGCACGAGCTTTTGTTCCTGGCTCCTTTGGTGTGGGAGGAATCCTTGGCCGTTGGCAATTGCTGAGCCGGGCTCCGGCTCTGTCTCAGCAGCCCAGGCAGATAGTATTGGACTTTGGGAGGCTGTCGAAAGAGACAGTAACAGGGTTTGTGGGGCTGTGAATGGGCTTGCCTGGATACTCGAAGAGCAGCAAGACCTTTTGGTCCTGGCACCTTTGGTGTGCGAGGAATCCTTGGCCGTTGCCAATTGCTGAGCCGGGCTCTGGCTCAGCAGCCCAGGCAGATAGTATTGGACTTTGGGAGGCTGTAGAAAGAGACAGTAACAGGGTTTGTGGGGCTCTGAATGGGCTTGCCTGGACACTCGAAGAGCAGCAAGAGCTTTTGGTCCTGGCACCTTTGGTGTGCGAGGAATCCTTGGCCGTTGGCAATTGCTGAGCCGGGCTCCGGCTCTGGCTCAGCGGCCCAGGCAGGTAGTATTGGACTTTGGGAGGCTGTCGAAAGAGACAGTGCCAGCGTTTGTGGGGCTGTGAATGGGCTTGCCTGGATACTTGAAGAGCAGCAAGACCTTTTGGTCCTGGCACCTTTGGTGTGGGAGGAATCCTTGGCCGTTGGCAATTGCTGAGCCAGGCTCCCTGTCTGGCTCAGCAGCCCAGGCAGATAGTATTGGACTTTGGGAGGCTGTCGAAAGAGACAGCGCCAGCGTTTGTGGGGCTGTGAATGGGCTTGCCTGGATACTTGAAGAGCAGCAAGAGCTTTTGGTCCTGGCACCTTTGGTGTGGGAGGAATCCTTGGCCGTTGGCAATTGCTGAGCCGGGCTCCGGCTCTGTCTCAGCAGCCCAGGCAGATAGTATTGGACTTTGGGAGGCTGTCGAAAGAGACAGTAACAGGGTTTGTGGGGCTGTGAATGGGCTTGCCTGGATACTCGAAGAGCAGCAAGAGCTTTCGGTCCTTGCACGTTTGGTGTGGGAGGAATCCTTGGCCGTTGGCAATTGCTGAGCCTTGGTCCGGCTCTTGCTCAGTGGCCCAGGCAGATAGTATTGGACTTTGGGAGGCTGTCGAAAGAGACAGTAACAGGGTTTGTGGGGCTCTGAATGGGCTTGCCTGGATACTCGAAGAGCAGCAAGAGCTTTTGTTCCTGGCTCCTTTGGTGTGGGAGGAATCCTTGGCCGTTGGCAATTGCTGAGCCGGGCTCCGGCTCTGTCTCAGCAGCCCAGGCAGATAGTATTGGACTTTGGGAGGCTGTCGAAAGAGACAGTAACAGGGTTTGTGGGGCTGTGAATGGGCTTGCCTGGATACTCGAAGAGCAGCAAGACCTTTTGGTCCTGGCACCTTTGGTGTGCGAGGAATCCTTGGCCGTTGCCAATTGCTGAGCCGGGCTCTGGCTCAGCAGCCCAGGCAGATAGTATTGGACTTTGGGAGGCTGTAGAAAGAGACAGTAACAGGGTTTGTGGGGCTCTGAATGGGCTTGCCTGGACACTCGAAGAGCAGCAAGAGCTTTTGGTCCTGGCACCTTTGGTGTGCGAGGAATCCTTGGCCGTTGGCAATTGCTGAGCCGGGCTCCGGCTCTGGCTCAGCGGCCCAGGCAGGTAGTATTGGACTTTGGGAGGCTGTAGAAAGAGACAGCGCCAGCGTTTGTGGGGCTGTGAATGGCCTTGCCTGGATACTCGAAGAGCAGCAAGAGCTTTTGGTCCTGGCACCTTTGGTGTGGGAAGAATCCGTGGATGTTCGCAATTGCTGAGCCAGGTTCCCGCTCTGGCTCAGTGGCACAGACAGATAGTATTGGACTTTGGGAGGCTGTAGAAAGAGACAGCGCCAGCGTTTGTCGGACTCTGAATGGGCTTGCCTGGATACTTGAAGAGCAGCAAGACCTTTTGGTCCTGGCACCTTAGGTGTGGGAGGAATTCTTTGCCGCTGGCAATTGCTGAGCCGGGCTCCGGCTCTGGCTCAGAAACCCAGGCAGATAGTATTAGACATTGGGAGGCTGTAGAAAGAGACAGTAACAGGGTTTGTGGGGCTGTGAATGGGCTTGCCTGGATACTCGAAGAGCAGCAAGACCTTTTGGTCCTCGCACCTTTGGTGTGCGAGGAATCCTTTTCCGTTGGCAATTGCTGAGCCGGGCTCTGGCTCTGGCTCAGAGGCCCAGGCAGATAGTATTGGACATTGGGAGGCTGTCGAAAGAGACAGTAACAGGGTTTGTGGGGCTGTGAATGGGCTTGCCTGGATACTCGAAGAGCAGCAAGAGCTTTTGTTCCTGGCACCTTTGGTGTGGGAGGAATCCTTGGCCGTTGGCAATTGCTGAGCCGGGCTCCGGCTCTGGCTCAGCAGCCCAGGCAGGTAGTATTGGACTTTGGGAGGCTGTAGAAAGAGACAGCGCCAGCATTTGTGGGGCTGTGAATGGGCTTGCCTGGATACTCGAAGAGCAGCAAGAGCTTTCGGTCCTTGCACGTTTGGTGTGGGAGGAATCCTTGGCCGTTGGCAATTGCTGAGCCTGGCTCCAGGTGTCCTCAGCGGCCCAGGCAGATAGTATTGGACTTTGGGAGGCTGTAGAAAGAGACAGCGCCAGCTTTTGTGGGGCTGTGAATGGGCTTGCCTGGATACTCGAAGAGCAGCAAGACCTTTTGGTCCTGGCACCTTTGGTGTGCGAGGAATCCCTGGGCGTTGGCAATTGCTGAGCCGGGCTCCCGCTCTGGCTTAGCAGCCCAGGCAGGTAGTATTGGACTTCTGGAGGCTGTCGAAAGAGACAGCGCCAGCGTTTGTGGGGCTCTGAATGGGCTTGCCTGGATACTCGAAGAGCAGCAAGACCTTTTTGTCCTGGCACCTTTGGTGTGGGAGGAATTCTTTGCCGCTGGCAATTGCTGAGCCGGGCTCCGGCTCTGGCTCAGAAACCCAGGCAGATAGTATTGGACATTGGGAGGCTGTAGAAAGCGACAGTAACAGGGTTTGTGGGGCTGTGAATGGGCTTGCCTGGATACTCGAAGAGCAGCAAGAGCTTTTGGTCCTGGCACCTTTGGTGTGGGAGGAATCCTTGGCCGTTGGCAATTGCTGAGCCGGGCTCCGGCTCTGGCTCAGAGGCCCAGGCAGATAGTATTGGACTTTGGGAGGCTGTCGAATGAGACAGAGCCAGCTTTTGTGGGGCTGTGAATGGGCTTGCCTGGATACTCGAAGAGCAGCAAGACCTTTTGGTCCTGGCACCTTTGGTGTGGGAAGAATCCTTGGCCGTTGGCAATTGCTGAGCCGGGCTCCGGCTCTGTCTCAGCAGCCCAGGCAGATAGTATTGGACTTTGGGAGGCTGTCGAAAGAGACAGTAACAGGGTTTGTGGGGCTGTGAATGGGCTTGCCTGGATACTCGAAGAGCAGCAAGAGCTTTTGGTCCTGGCACCTTTGGTGTGGGAAGAATCCTTGGCTGTTGGCAATTGCTGAGCCGGGCTCCAGGTGTCCTCAGCGGCCCAGGCAGATAGTATTGGGCTTTGGGAGGCTGTCGAAAGAGACAGCGCCAGCGTTTGTGGGGCTCTGAATGGGCTTGCCTGGATACTCGAAGAGCAGCAAGAGCTTTTGGTCCTGGCACCTTTGGTGTGGGAAGAATCCGTGGACTTTGGCAATTGCTGAGCCGGGCTCCGGCTCTGGCTCAGCGGCCCAGGCAGATAGTATTGGACTTTGGGAGGCTGTCGAAAGAGACAGTGCCAGCGTTTGTGGGGCTCTGAATGGGCTTGCCTGGATACTCGAAGAGCAGCAAGACCTTTTGGTCCTGGCACCTTTGGTGTGGGCGGAATCCTTGGCCGTTGGCAATTGCTGAGCCGGGCTCCGGCTCTGGCTCAGCAGCCCAGTCAGATAGTATTGGACTTTGGGAGGCTGTAGAAAGAGACAGTAACAGGGTTTGTGGGGCTCTGAATGGGCTTGCCTGGATACTCGAAGAGCAGCAAGAGCTTTTGGTCCTGGCATCTTAGGTGTGCGAGGAATCCTTGGCCATTGGCAATTGCTGAGCCGGGCTCCGGCTATGGCTCAGCAGCCCAGGCAGCTACTATTGGACTTTGGGAGGCTGTCGAAAGAGACAGCGCCAGCGTTTGTGGGGCTCTGAATGGGCTTGCCTGGATACTCGAAGAGCAGCAAGAGCTTTTGGTCCTGGCACCTTTGGTGTGGGAGGAATCCTTGGCCGTTGGCAATTGCTGAGCCGGCTCCCGCTCTGGCTCAGCGGCCCAGGCAGATAGTATTGGGCTTTGGGAGGCTGTCGAAAGAGACAGCGCCAGCGTTTGTGGGGCTCTGAATGGGCTTGCCTGGATACTCGAAGAGCAGCAAGACTTTTTGGTCCTGGCACCTTTGGTGTGGGCGGAATCCTTGGCCGTTGGCAATTGCTGAGCCAGGCTCCGGCTCTGGCTCAGAGGCCCAGGCAGATAGTATTGGACCTTGGGAGGCTGTAGAAAGAGACAGTAACAGGGTTTGTGGGGCTGTGAATGGGCTTGCCTGGATACTCGAAGAGCAGCAAGAGCTTTTGGTCCTGGCACCTTTGGTGTGCGAGGAATCCTTGGCCGTTGGCAATTGCTGAGCCGGGCTGTGGCTGTGGCTCAGCAGCCCAGGCAGGTAGTATTGGACTTTGGGAGGCTGTAGAAAGAGACAGCGCCAGCGTTTGTGGGGCTCTGAATGGCCTTGCCTGGATACTCGAAGACCAGCAACACCTTTTGGTCCTGTCACCTTTGGTGTGGGAAGAATTCGTGGATGTTCGCAATTGCTGAGCCAGGCTCCCTGTCTGGCTCAGTGGCACAGACAGATAGTATTGGACTTTGGGAGGCTGTCGAAAGAGACAGCGCCAGCGTTTGTGGGGCTGTGAATGGGCTTGCCTGGATACTCGAAGAGCAGCAAGACCTTTTGGTCCTGGCACCTTTGGTGTGGGAGGAATCCTTGGCCGTTGGCAATTGCTGAGCCGGGCTCCGGCTCTGTCTCAGCAGCCCAGGCAGATAGTATTGGACTTTGGGAGGCTGTCGAAAGAGACAGTAACAGGGTTTGTGGGGCTGTGAATGGGCTTGCCTGGATACTTGAAGAGCTTTCGGTCCTTGCACGTTTGGTGTGGGAGGAATCCTTGGCCGTTGGCAATTGCTGAGCCTTGGTCCGGCTCTTGCTCAGTGGCCCAGGCAGATAGTATTGGACTTTGGGAGGCTGTCGAAAGAGACAGTGCCAGCGTTTGTGGGGCTGTGAATGGGCTTGCCTGGATACTTGAAGAGCAGCACGAGCTTTTGTTCCTGGCTCCTTTGGTGTGGGAGGAATCCTTGGCCGTTGGCAATTGCTGAGCCGGGCTCCGGCTCTGTCTCAGCAGCCCAGGCAGATAGTATTGGACTTTGGGAGGCTGTCGAAAGAGACAGTAACAGGGTTTGTGGGGCTGTGAATGGGCTTGCCTGGATACTCGAAGAGCAGCAAGACCTTTTGGTCCTGGCACCTTTGGTGTGCGAGGAATCCTTGGCCGTTGGCAATTGCTGAGCCGGGCTCTGGCTCAGCAGCCCAGGCAGATAGTATTGGACTTTGGGAGGCTGTAGAAAGAGACAGTAACAGGGTTTGTGGGGCTCTGAATGGGCTTGCCTGGACACTCGAAGAGCAGCAAGAGCTTTTGGTCCTGGCACTTTTGGTGTGCGAGGAATCCTTGGCCGTTGGCAATTGCTGAGCCGGGCTCCGGCTCTGGCTCAGCGGCCCAGGCAGGTAGTATTGGACTTTGGGAGGCTGTAGAAAGAGACAGCGCCAGCGTTTGTGGGGCTGTGAATGGCCTTGCCTGGATACTCGAAGAGCAGCAAGAGCTTTTGGTCCTGTCACCTTTGGTGTGGGAAGAATCCGTGGATGTTCGCAATTGCTGAGCCAGGTTCCCGCTCTGGCTCAGTGGCACAGACAGATAGTATTGGACTTTGGGAGGCTGTAGAAAGAGACAGCGCCAGCGTTTGTGGGACTCTGAATGGGCTTGCCTGGATACTTGAAGAGCAGCAAGACCTTTTGGTCCTGGCACCTTAGGTGTGGGAGGAATTCTTTGCCGCTGGCAATTGCTGAGCCGGGCTCCGGCTCTGGCTCAGAAACCCAGGCAGATAGTATTGGACATTGGGAGGCTGTAGAAAGAGACAGTAACAGGGTTTGTGGGGCTGTGAATGGGCTTGCCTGGATACTCGAAGAGCAGCAAGACCTTTTGGTCCTCGCACCTTTGGTGTGCGAGGAATCCTTTTCCGTTGGCAATTGCTGAGCCGGGCTCTGGCTCTGGCTCAGAGGCCCAGGCAGATAGTATTGGACATTGGGAGGCTGTCGAAAGAGACAGTAACAGGGTTTGTGGGGCTGTGAATGGGCTTGCCTGGATACTCGAAGAGCAGCAAGAGCTTTTGTTCCTGGCACCTTTGGTGTGGGAGGAATCCTTGGCCGTTGGCAATTGCTGAGCCGGGCTCCGGCTCTGGCTCAGCAGCCCAGGCAGGTAGTATTGGACTTTGGGAGGCTGTCGAAAGAGACAGCGCCAGCATTTGTGGGGCTGTGAATGGGCTTGCCTGGATACTCGAAGAGCAGCAAGAGCTTTCGGTCCTTGCACGTTTGGTGTGGGAGGAATCCTTGGCCGTTGGCAATTGCTGAGCCTGGCTCCAGGTGTCCTCAGCGGCCCAGGCAGATAGTATTGGACTTTGGGAGGCTGTAGAAAGAGACAGCGCCAGCTTTTGTGGGGCTGTGAATGGGCTTGCCTGGATACTCGAAGAGCAGCAAGACCTTTTGGTCCTGGCACCTTTGGTGTGCGAGGAATCCCTGGGCGTTGGCAATTGCTGAGCCGGGCTCCCGCTCTGGCTTAGCAGCCCAGGCAGGTAGTATTGGACTTCTGGAGGCTGTCGAAAGAGACAGCGCCAGCGTTTGTGGGGCTCTGAATGGGCTTGCCTGGATACTCGAAGAGCAGCAAGACCTTTTTGTCCTGGCACCTTTGGTGTGGGAGGAATTCTTTGCCGCTGGCAATTGCTGAGCCGGGCTCCGGCTCTGGCTCAGAAACCCAGGCAGATAGTATTGGACATTGGGAGGCTGTAGAAAGCGACAGTAACAGGGTTTGTGGGGCTGTGAATGGGCTTGCCTGGATACTCGAAGAGCAGCAAGACCTTTTGGTCCTGGCACCTTTGGTGTGGGAGGAATCCTTGGCCGTTGGCAATTGCTGAGCCGGGCTCCGGCTCTGGCTCAGAGGCCCAGGCAGATAGTATTGGACTTTGGGAGGCTGTAGAAAGAGAGAGTAACATGGTTTGTGGGGCTGTGAATGGGCTTGCCTGGATACTCGAAGAGCAGCAAGAGCTTTTGGTCCTGGCACGTTTGGTGTGGGAGGAATCCTTGGACGTTGGCAATTGCTGAGCCGGGCTCCGGCTCTGGCTCAGCGGCCCAGGCAGATAGTATTGGACTTTGGGAGGCTGTCGAAAGAGACAGTAACAGGGTTTGTGGGGCTGTGAATGGGCTTGCCTGGATACTCGAAGAGCAGCAAGAGCTTTTGGTCCTGGCACCTTTGGTGTGGGAAGAATCCTTGGCTGTTGGCAATTGCTGAGCCGGGCTCCAGGTGTCCTCAGCGGCCCAGGCAGATAGTATTGGGCTTTGGGAGGCTGTCGAAAGAGACAGCGCCAGCGTTTGTGGGGCTCTGAATGGGCTTGCCTGGATACTCGAAGAGCAGCAAGAGCTTTTGGTCCTGGCACCTTTGGTGTGGGAAGAATCCGTGGACTTTGGCAATTGCTGAGCCGGGCTCCGGCTCTGGCTCAGCGGCCCAGGCAGATAGTATTGGACTTTGGGAGGCTGTCGAAAGAGACAGTGCCAGCGTTTGTGGGGCTCTGAATGGGCTTGCCTGGATACTCGAAGAGCAGCAAGACCTTTTGGTCCTGGCACCTTTGGTGTGGGCGGAATCCTTGGCCGTTGGCAATTGCTGAGCCGGGCTCCGGCTCTGGCTCAGCAGCCCAGTCAGATAGTATTGGACTTTGGGAGGCTGTAGAAAGAGACAGTAACAGGGTTTGTGGGGCTCTGAATGGGCTTGCCTGGATACTCGAAGAGCAGCAAGAGCTTTTGGTCCTGGCATCTTAGGTGTGCGAGGAATCCTTGGCCATTGGCAATTGCTGAGCCGGGCTCCGGCTATGGCTCAGCAGCCCAGGCAGCTACTATTGGACTTTGGGAGGCTGTCGAAAGAGACAGCGCCAGCGTTTGTGGGGCTCTGAATGGGCTTGCCTGGATACTCGAAGAGCAGCAAGAGCTTTTGGTCCTGGCACCTTTGGTGTGGGAGGAATCCTTGGCCGTTGGCAATTGCTGAGCCGGCTCCCGCTCTGGCTCAGCGGCCCAGGCAGATAGTATTGGGCTTTGGGAGGCTGTCGAAAGAGACAGCGCCAGCGTTTGTGGGGCTCTGAATGGGCTTGCCTGGATACTCGAAGAGCAGCAAGACTTTTTGGTCCTGGCACCTTTGGTGTGGGCGGAATCCTTGGCCGTTGGCAATTGCTGAGCCAGGCTCCGGCTCTGGCTCAGAGGCCCAGGCAGATAGTATTGGACCTTGGGAGGCTGTAGAAAGAGACAGTAACAGGGTTTGTGGGGCTGTGAATGGGCTTGCCTGGATACTCGAAGAGCAGCAAGAGCTTTTGGTCCTGGCACCTTTGGTGTGCGAGGAATCCTTGGCCGTTGGCAATTGCTGAGCCGGGCTGTGGCTGTGGCTCAGCAGCCCAGGCAGGTAGTATTGGACTTTGGGAGGCTGTAGAAAGAGACAGCGCCAGCGTTTGTGGGGCTCTGAATGGCCTTGCCTGGATACTCGAAGACCAGCAACACCTTTTGGTCCTGTCACCTTTGGTGTGGGAAGAATTCGTGGATGTTCGCAATTGCTGAGCCAGGCTCCCTGTCTGGCTCAGTGGCACAGACAGATAGTATTGGACTTTGGGAGGCTGTCGAAAGAGACAGCGCCAGCGTTTGTGGGGCTGTGAATGGGCTTGCCTGGATACTCGAAGAGCAGCAAGACCTTTTGGTCCTGGCACCTTTGGTGTGGGAGGAATCCTTGGCCGTTGGCAATTGCTGAGCCGGGCTCCGGCTCTGTCTCAGCAGCCCAGGCAGATAGTATTGGACTTTGGGAGGCTGTCGAAAGAGACAGTAACAGGGTTTGTGGGGCTGTGAATGGGCTTGCCTGGATACTTGAAGAGCTTTCGGTCCTTGCACGTTTGGTGTGGGAGGAATCCTTGGCCGTTGGCAATTGCTGAGCCTTGGTCCGGCTCTTGCTCAGTGGCCCAGGCAGATAGTATTGGACTTTGGGAGGCTGTCGAAAGAGACAGTGCCAGCGTTTGTGGGGCTGTGAATGGGCTTGCCTGGATACTTGAAGAGCAGCACGAGCTTTTGTTCCTGGCTCCTTTGGTGTGGGAGGAATCCTTGGCCGTTGGCAATTGCTGAGCCGGGCTCCGGCTCTGTCTCAGCAGCCCAGGCAGATAGTATTGGACTTTGGGAGGCTGTCGAAAGAGACAGTAACAGGGTTTGTGGGGCTGTGAATGGGCTTGCCTGGATACTCGAAGAGCAGCAAGACCTTTTGGTCCTGGCACCTTTGGTGTGCGAGGAATCCTTGGCCGTTGGCAATTGCTGAGCCGGGCTCTGGCTCAGCAGCCCAGGCAGATAGTATTGGACTTTGGGAGGCTGTAGAAAGAGACAGTAACAGGGTTTGTGGGGCTCTGAATGGGCTTGCCTGGACACTCGAAGAGCAGCAAGAGCTTTTGGTCCTGGCACTTTTGGTGTGCGAGGAATCCTTGGCCGTTGGCAATTGCTGAGCCGGGCTCCGGCTCTGGCTCAGCGGCCCAGGCAGGTAGTATTGGACTTTGGGAGGCTGTAGAAAGAGACAGCGCCAGCGTTTGTGGGGCTGTGAATGGCCTTGCCTGGATACTCGAAGAGCAGCAAGAGCTTTTGGTCCTGTCACCTTTGGTGTGGGAAGAATCCGTGGATGTTCGCAATTGCTGAGCCAGGTTCCCGCTCTGGCTCAGTGGCACAGACAGATAGTATTGGACTTTGGGAGGCTGTAGAAAGAGACAGCGCCAGCGTTTGTGGGACTCTGAATGGGCTTGCCTGGATACTTGAAGAGCAGCAAGACCTTTTGGTCCTGGCACCTTAGGTGTGGGAGGAATTCTTTGCCGCTGGCAATTGCTGAGCCGGGCTCCGGCTCTGGCTCAGAAACCCAGGCAGATAGTATTGGACATTGGGAGGCTGTAGAAAGAGACAGTAACAGGGTTTGTGGGGCTGTGAATGGGCTTGCCTGGATACTCGAAGAGCAGCAAGACCTTTTGGTCCTCGCACCTTTGGTGTGCGAGGAATCCTTTTCCGTTGGCAATTGCTGAGCCGGGCTCTGGCTCTGGCTCAGAGGCCCAGGCAGATAGTATTGGACATTGGGAGGCTGTCGAAAGAGACAGTAACAGGGTTTGTGGGGCTGTGAATGGGCTTGCCTGGATACTCGAAGAGCAGCAAGAGCTTTTGTTCCTGGCACCTTTGGTGTGGGAGGAATCCTTGGCCGTTGGCAATTGCTGAGCCGGGCTCCGGCTCTGGCTCAGCAGCCCAGGCAGGTAGTATTGGACTTTGGGAGGCTGTCGAAAGAGACAGCGCCAGCATTTGTGGGGCTGTGAATGGGCTTGCCTGGATACTCGAAGAGCAGCAAGAGCTTTCGGTCCTTGCACGTTTGGTGTGGGAGGAATCCTTGGCCGTTGGCAATTGCTGAGCCTGGCTCCAGGTGTCCTCAGCGGCCCAGGCAGATAGTATTGGACTTTGGGAGGCTGTAGAAAGAGACAGCGCCAGCTTTTGTGGGGCTGTGAATGGGCTTGCCTGGATACTCGAAGAGCAGCAAGACCTTTTGGTCCTGGCACCTTTGGTGTGCGAGGAATCCCTGGGCGTTGGCAATTGCTGAGCCGGGCTCCCGCTCTGGCTTAGCAGCCCAGGCAGGTAGTATTGGACTTCTGGAGGCTGTCGAAAGAGACAGCGCCAGCGTTTGTGGGGCTCTGAATGGGCTTGCCTGGATACTCGAAGAGCAGCAAGACCTTTTTGTCCTGGCACCTTTGGTGTGGGAGGAATTCTTTGCCGCTGGCAATTGCTGAGCCGGGCTCCGGCTCTGGCTCAGAAACCCAGGCAGATAGTATTGGACATTGGGAGGCTGTAGAAAGCGACAGTAACAGGGTTTGTGGGGCTGTGAATGGGCTTGCCTGGATACTCGAAGAGCAGCAAGACCTTTTGGTCCTGGCACCTTTGGTGTGGGAGGAATCCTTGGCCGTTGGCAATTGCTGAGCCGGGCTCCGGCTCTGGCTCAGAGGCCCAGGCAGATAGTATTGGACTTTGGGAGGCTGTAGAAAGAGAGAGTAACATGGTTTGTGGGGCTGTGAATGGGCTTGCCTGGATACTCGAAGAGCAGCAAGAGCTTTTGGTCCTGGCACGTTTGGTGTGGGAGGAATCCTTGGACGTTGGCAATTGCTGAGCCGGGCTCCGGCTCTGGCTCAGCGGCCCAGGCAGATAGTATTGGACTTTGGGAGGCTGTCGAAAGAGACAGAGCCAGCTTTTGTGGGGCTGTGAATGGGCTTGCCTGGATACTCGAAGAGCAGCAAGACCTTTTGGTCCTGGCACCTTTGGTGTGGGAAGAATCCTTGGCCGTTGGCAATTGCTGAGCCGGGCTCCGGCTCTGTCTCAGCAGCCCAGGCAGATAGTATTGGACTTTGGGAGGCTGTCGAAAGAGACAGTAACAGGGTTTGTGGGGCTGTGAATGGGCTTGCCTGGATACTCGAAGAGCAGCAAGAGCTTTTGGTCCTGGCACCTTTGGTGTGGGAAGAATCCTTGGCTGTTGGCAATTGCTGAGCCGGGCTCCAGGTGTCCTCAGCGGCCCAGGCAGATAGTATTGGGCTTTGGGAGGCTGTCGAAAGAGACAGCGCCAGCGTTTGTGGGGCTCTGAATGGGCTTGCCTGGATACTCGAAGAGCAGCAAGAGCTTTTGGTCCTGGCACCTTTGGTGTGGGAAGAATCCGTGGACGTTGGCAATTGCTGAGCCGGGCTCCGGCTCTGGCTCAGCGGCCCAGGCAGATAGTATTGGACTTTGGGAGGCTGTCGAAAGAGACAGTGCCAGCGTTTGTGGGGCTCTGAATGGGCTTGCCTGGATACTCGAAGAGCAGCAAGACCTTTTGGTCCTGGCACCTTTGGTGTGGGCGGAATCCTTGGCCGTTGGCAATTGCTGAGCCGGGCTCCGGCTCTGGCTCAGCAGCCCAGTCAGATAGTATTGGACTTTGGGAGGCTGTAGAAAGAGACAGTAACAGGGTTTGTGGGGCTGTGAATGGGCTTGCCTGGATACTCGAAGAGCAGCAAGAGCTTTTGGTCCTGGCACCTTTGGTGTGGGAAGAATCCGTGGACGTTGGCAATTGCTGAGCCGGGCTCCGGCTCTGGATCAGCGGCCCAGGCAGATAGTATTGGACTTTGGGAGGCTGTCGAAAGAGACAGTGCCGGCGTTTGTGGGGCTCTGAATGGGCTTGCCTGGATACTCGAAGAGCAGCAAGACCTTTTGGTCCTGGCACCTTTGGTGTGCGAGGAATCCTTGGCCGTTGGCAATTGCTGAGCCGGCTCCCGCTCTGGCTCAGCGGCCCAGGCAGATAGTATTGGGCTTTGGGAGGCTGTCGAAAGAGACAGCGCCAGCGTTTGTGGGGCTCTGAATGGGCTTGCCTGGATACTCGAAGAGCAGCAAGACTTTTTGGTCCTGGCACCTTTGGTGTGGGCGGAATCCTTGGCCGTTGGCAATTGCTGAGCCAGGCTCCGGCTCTGGCTCAGAGGCCCAGGCAGATAGTATTGGACCTTGGGAGGCTGTAGAAAGAGACAGTAACAGGGTTTGTGGGGCTGTGAATGGGCTTGCCTGGATACTCGAAGAGCAGCAAGAGCTTTTGGTCCTGGCACCTTTGGTGTGCGAGGAATCCTTGGCCGTTGGCAATTGCTGAGCCGGGCTGTGGCTGTGGCTCAGCAGCCCAGGCAGGTAGTATTGGACTTTGGGAGGCTGTAGAAAGAGACAGCGCCAGCGTTTGTGGGGCTCTGAATGGCCTTGCCTGGATACTCGAAGACCAGCAACACCTTTTGGTCCTGTCACCTTTGGTGTGGGAAGAATCCGTGGATGTTCGCAATTGCTGAGCCAGGTTCCCGCTCTGGCTCAGTGGCACAGACAGATAGTATTGGACTTTGGGAGGCTGTAGAAAGAGACAGCGCCAGCGTTTGTGGGACTCTGAATGGGCTTGCCTGGATACTCGAAGAGCAGCAAGAGCTTTTGGTCCTGGCACCTTTGGTGTGGGAGGAATTCTTTGCCACTGGCAATTGCTGAGCCGGGCTCCTGCTCTGGCTCAGAAACCCAGGCACATAGTATTGGACATTGGGAGGCTGTAGAAAGAGAGAGTAACAGGGTTTGTGGGGCTGTGAATGGGCTTGCCTGGATACTCGAAGAGCAGCAAGACCTTTTGGTCCTGGCACCTTTGGTGTGGGAAGAATACCTGGGCGTTGGCAATTGCTGAGCCGGGCTCCGGCTCTTGCTCAGCGGCCCAGGCATATAGTATTGGACTTTGGGAGGCTGTAGAAAGAGACAGTAACAGGGTTTGTGGGGCTCTGAATGGGCTTGCCTGGATACTCGAAGAGCAGCAAGACCTTTTGGTCCTGGCACCTTTGGTGTGGGAGGAATTCTTTGCCGCTGGCAATTGCTGAGCCGGGCTCCGGCTCTGGCTCAGCAGCCCAGGCAGGTAGTATTGGACTTTGGGAGGCTGTCGAAAGAGACAGTAACAGGGTTTGTGGGGCTGTGAATGGGCTTGCCTGGATACTCGAAGAGCAGCAAGAGCTTTTGGTCCTGGCACCTTTGGTGTGGGAGGAATCCCTGGGCGTTGGCAATTGCTGAGCCGGGCTCTGGCTCAGAGGCCCAGGCAGATAGTATTGGACTTTGGGAGGCTGTAGAAAGAGACAGAAACAGGGTTTGTGGGGCTGTGAATGGGCTTGCCTGGATACTCGAAGAGCAGCAAGAGCTTTTGGTCCTGGCACCTTTGGTGTGGGAGGAATCCTTGGCCGTTGGCAATTGCTGAGCCGGGCTCTGGCTGTGGCTCAGCAGCCCAGGCAGATAGTATTGGACTTTGGGAGGCTGTAGAAAGAGACAGCGCCAGCGTTTGTGGGGCTGTGAATGGGCTTGCCTGGATACTCGAAGACCAGCACGAGCTTTCGGTCCTTGCACGTTTGGTGTGGGAGGAATCCTTGGCCGTTGGCAATTGCTGAGCCTGGCTCCCGCTCTTGCTCAGTGGCCCAGGCAGATAGTATTGGACTTTGGGAGGCTGTCGAAAGAGACAGTGCCAGCGTTTGTGGGGCTGTGAATGGGCTTGCCTGGATACTTGAAGAGCAGCAAGACCTTTTGGTCCTGGCACCTTTGGTGTGGGAGGAATCCTTGGCCGTTGGCAATTGCTGAGCCAGGCTCCCTGTCTGGCTCAGCAGCCCAGGCAGGTAGTATTGGACTTTGGGAGGCTGTCGAAAGAGACAGCGCCAGCGTTTGTGGGGCTGTGAATGGGCTTGCCTGGATACTTGAAGAGCAGCAAGAGCTTTTGGTCCTGGCACCTTTGGTGTGGGAGGAATCCTTGGCCGTTGGCAATTGCTGAGCCGGGCTCCGGCTCTGTCTCAGCAGCCCAGGCAGATAGTATTGGACTTTGGGAGGCTGTCGAAAGAGACAGTAACAGGGTTTGTGGGGCTGTGAATGGGCTTGCCTGGATACTCGAAGAGCAGCAAGAGCTTTTGGTCCTGGCACCTTTGGTGTGGGAAGAATCCTTGGCTGTTGGCAATTGCTGAGCCGGGCTCCAGGTGTCCTCAGCGGCCCAGGCAGATAGTATTGGGCTTTGGGAGGCTGTAGAAAGAGACAGCGCCAGCGTTTGTGGGGCTGTGAATGGGCTTGCCTGGATACTCGAAGAGCAGCAAGAGCTTTTGGTCCTCGCACCTTTGGTGTGGGCGGAATCCTTGTCCGTTGGCAATTGCTGAGCCGGGCTCCGGCTCTGGCTCAGAGGCCCAGGCAGATAGTATTGGACTTTGGGAGGCTGTCGAAAGAGACAGCGCCAGCGTTTGTGGGGCTGTGAATGGGCTTGCCTGGATACTCGAAGAGCAGCAAGAGCTTTTGGTCCTGGCACCTTTGGTGTGGGAGGAATCCTTGGCCGTTGGCAATTGCTGAGCCGGGCTTTGGCTGTGGCTCAGCAGCCCAGGCAGTTAGTATTGGACTTTGGGAGGCTGTCGAAAGAGACAGCGCCAGCGTTTGCGGGGCTGTGAATGGGCTTGCCTGGATCCTCGAAGAGCAGCAAGAGCTTTTGGTCCTGTCACCTTTGGTGTGGGAAGAATCCGTGGATGTTTGCAATTGCTGAGCCAGGTTCCCGCTCTGGCTCAGTGGCACAGACAGATAGTATTGGACCTTGGGAGGCTGTAGAAAGAGACAGCGCCAGCGTTTGTGGGACTCTGAATGGGCTTGCCTGGATACTCGAAGAGCAGCAAGACCTTTTGGTCCTGGCACCTTTGGTGTGGGAGGAATTCTTTGCCGCTGGCAATTGCTGAGCCGGGCTCCTGCTCTGGCTCAGAAACCCAGGCACATAGTATTGGACATTGGGAGGCTGTAGAAAGAGAGAGTAACAGGGTTTGTGGGGCTGTGAATGGGCTTGCCTGGATACTCGAAGAGCAGCAAGACCTTTTGGTCCTGGCACCTTTGGTGTGGGAAGAATCCCTGGGCGTTGGCAATTGCTGAGCCGGGCTCTGGCTCAGAGGCCCAGGCAGATAGTATTGGACTTTGGGAGGCTGTAGAAAGAGAGAGTAACAGGGTTTGTGGGGCTGTGAATGGGCTTGCCTGGATACTCGAAGAGCAGCAAGAGCTTTTGGTCCTGGCACCTTTGGTGTGGGAGGAATCCTTGGCCGTTGGCAATTGCTGAGCCGGGCTCTGGCTGTGGCTCAGCAGCCCAGGCAGATAGTATTGGACTTTGGGAGGCTGTAGAAAGAGACAGCGCCAGCGTTTGTGGGGCTGTGAATGGGCTTGCCTGGATACTCGAAGACCAGCAAGAGCTTTCGGTCCTTGCACGTTTGGTGTGTGAGGAATCCTTGGCCGTTGGCAATTGCTGAGCCGGGCTCCGGCTCTGGCTCAGTGGCCCAGGCAGATAGTATTGGACTTTGGGAAGCTGTCGAAAGAGACAGTGCCAGCGTTTGTGGGGCTGTGAATGGGCTTGCCTGGATACTTGAAGAGCAGCAAGACCTTTTGGTCCTGGCACCTTTGGTGTGGGAGGAATCCTTGGCCGTTGGCAATTGCTGAGCCAGGCTCCCTGTCTGGCTCAGCAGCCCAGGCAGGTAGTATTGGACCTTGGGAGGCTGTCGAAAGAGACAGCGCCAGCGTTTGTGGGGCTGTGAATGGGCTTGCCTGGATACTTGAAGAGCAGCAAGACCTTTTGGTCCTGGCACCTTTGGTGTGGGAGGAATCCTTGGCCGTTGGCAATTGCTGAGCCGGGCTCCGGCTCTGTCTCAGCAGCCCAGGCAGATAGTATTGGACTTTGGGAGGCTGTCGAAAGAGACAGTAACAGGGTTTGTGGGGCTGTGAATGGGCTTGCCTGGATACTCGAAGAGCAGCAAGAGCTTTTGGTCCTGGCACCTTTGGTGTGGGAAGAATCCTTGGCTGTTGGCAATTGCTGAGCCGGGCTCCAGGTGTCCTCAGCGGCCCAGGCAGATAGTATTGGGCTTTGGGAGGCTGTAGAAAGAGACAGCGCCAGCGTTTGTGGGGCTGTGAATGGGCTTGCCTGGATACTCGAAGAGCAGCAAGAGCTTTTGGTCCTCGCACCTTTGGTGTGGGCGGAATCCTTGTCCGTTGGCAATTGCTGAGCCGGGCTCCGGCTCTGGCTCAGAGGCCCAGGCAGATAGTATTGGACTTTGGGAGGCTGTAGAAAGAGACAGTAACAGCGTTTGTGGGGCTGTGAATGGGCTTGCCTGGATACTCGAAGAGCAGCAAGAGCTTTTGGTCCTGGCACCTTTGGTGTGGGAGGAATCCTTGGCCGTTGGCAATTGCTGAGCCGGGCTCTGGCTGTGGCTCAGCGGCCCAGGCAGATAGTATTGGACTTTGGGAGGCTGTAGAAAGAGACAGCGCCAGCGTTTGCGGGGCTGTGAATGGGCTTGCCTGGATACTCGAAGAGCAGCAAGAGCTTTCGGTCCTTGCACGTTTGGTGTGGGAGGAATCCTTGTCCGTTGGCAATTGCTGAGCCGGGCTCCGGCTCTGGCTCAGAGGCCCAGGCAGATAGTATTGGACTTTGGGAGGCTGTAGAAAGAGACAGTAACAGCGTTTGTGGGGCTGTGAATGGGCTTGCCTGGATACTCGAAGAGCAGCAAGAGCTTTTGTTCCTGGCACCTTTGGTGTGGGAGGAATCCTTGGCCGTTGGCAATTGCTGAGCCGGGCTCCGGCTCTGGCTCAGCAGCCCAGGCAGGTAGTATTGGACTTTGGGAGGCTGTCGAAAGAGACAGCGCCAGCGTTTGTGGGGCTCTGAATGGGCTTGCCTGGATACTCGAAGAGCAGCAAGACCTTTTTGTCCTGGCACCTTTGGTGTGGGAGGAATTCTTTGCCGCTGGCAATTGCTGAGCCGGGCTCCGGCTCTGGCTCAGAAACCCAGGCAGATAGTATTGGACATTGGGAGGCTGTAGAAAGCGACAGTAACAGGGTTTGTGGGGCTGTGAATGCGCTTGCCTGGATACTCGAAGAGCAGCAAGACCTTTTGGTCCTGGCACCTTTGGTGTGGGAGGAATCCTTGGCCGTTGGCAATTGCTGAGCCGGGCTCCGGCTCTGGCTCAGAGGCCCAGGCAGATAGTATTGGACTTTGGGAGGCTGTAGAAAGAGACAGTAACAGCGTTTGTGGGGCTGTGAATGGGCTTGCCTGGATACTCGAAGAGCAGCAAGAGCTTTTGGTCCTGGCACGTTTGGTGTGGGAGGAATCCTTGGACGTTGGCAATTGCTGAGCCGGGCTCCGGCTCTGGCTCAGCGGCCCAGGCAGATAGTATTGGACTTTGGGAGGCTGTCGAATGAGACAGAGCCAGCTTTTGTGGGGCTGTGAATGGGCTTGCCTGGATACTCGAAGAGCAGCAAGAGCTTTTGGTCCTGGCACCTTTGGTGTGGGAGGAATCCTTGGCCGTTGGCAATTGCTGAGCCGGGCTCTGGCTGTGGCTCAGCAGCCCAGGCAGATAGTATTGGACTTTGGGAGGCTGTAGAAAGAGACAGCGCCAGCGTTTGTGGGGCTGTGAATGGGCTTGCCTGGATACTCGAAGACCAGCAAGAGCTTTCGGTCCTTGCACGTTTGGTGTGTGAGGAATCCTTGGCCGTTGGCAATTGCTGAGCCGGGCTCCAGGTGTCCTCAGCGGCCCAGGCAGATAGTATTGGGCTTTGGGAGGCTGTCGAAAGAGACAGCGCCAGCGTTTGTGGGGCTCTGAATGGGCTTGCCTGGATACTCGAAGAGCAGCAAGAGCTTTTGGTCCTGGCACCTTTGGTGTGGGAAGAATCCGTGGACGTTGGCAATTGCTGAGCCGGGCTCCGGCTCTGGCTCAGCGGCCCAGGCAGATAGTATTGGACTTTGGGAGGCTGTCGAAAGAGACAGTGCCAGCGTTTGTGGGGCTCTGAATGGGCTTGCCTGGATACTCGAAGAGCAGCAAGACCTTTTGGTCCTGGCACCTTTGGTGTGGGCGGAATCCTTGGCCGTTGGCAATTGCTGAGCCGGGCTCCGGCTCTGGCTCAGCAGCCCAGTCAGATAGTATTGGACTTTGGGAGGCTGTCGAAAGAGACAGTAACAGGGTTTGTGGGGCTCTGAATGGGCTTGCCTGGATACTCGAAGAGCAGCAAGAGCTTTTGGTCCTGGCATCTTAGGTGTGCGAGGAATCCTTGGCCATTGGCAATTGCTGAGCCGGGCTCCGGCTATGGCTCAGCAGCCCAGGCAGCTACTATTGGACTTTGGGAGGCTGTCGAAAGAGACAGCGCCAGCGTTTGTGGGGCTCTGAATGGGCTTGCCTGGATACTCGAAGAGCAGCAAGAGCTTTTGGTCCTGGCACCTTTGGTGTGGGAGGAATCCTTGGCCGTTGGCAATTGCTGAGCCGGCTCCCGCTCTGGCTCAGCGGCCCAGGCAGATAGTATTGGGCTTTGGGAGGCTGTAGAAAGAGACAGCGCCAGCGTTTGTGGGGCTCTGAATGGGCTTGCCTGGATACTCGAAGAGCAGCAAGACTTTTTGGTCCTGGCACCTTTGGTGTGGGCGGAATCCTTGGCCGTTGGCAATTGCTGAGCCAGGCTCCCTGTCTGGCTCAGCAGCCCAGGCAGGTAGTATTGGACCTTGGGAGGCTGTCGAAAGAGACAGCGCCAGCGTTTGTGGGGCTGTGAATGGGCTTGCCTGGATACTTGAAGAGCAGCAAGACCTTTTGGTCCTGGCACCTTTGGTGTGGGAGGAATCCTTGGCCGTTGGCAATTGCTGAGCCGGGCTCCGGCTCTGTCTCAGCAGCCCAGGCAGATAGTATTGGACTTTGGGAGGCTGTCGAAAGAGACAGTAACAGGGTTTGTGGGGCTGTGAATGGGCTTGCCTGGATACTCGAAGAGCAGCAAGAGCTTTTGGTCCTGGCACCTTTGGTGTGGGAAGAATCCTTGGCTGTTGGCAATTGCTGAGCCGGGCTCCAGGTGTCCTCAGCGGCCCAGGCAGATAGTATTGGGCTTTGGGAGGCTGTAGAAAGAGACAGCGCCAGCGTTTGTGGGGCTGTGAATGGGCTTGCCTGGATACTCGAAGAGCAGCAAGAGCTTTTGGTCCTCGCACCTTTGGTGTGGGCGGAATCCTTGTCCGTTGGCAATTGCTGAGCCGGGCTCCGGCTCTGGCTCAGAGGCCCAGGCAGATAGTATTGGACTTTGGGAGGCTGTAGAAAGAGACAGTAACAGCGTTTGTGGGGCTGTGAATGGGCTTGCCTGGATACTCGAAGAGCAGCAAGAGCTTTTGGTCCTGGCACCTTTGGTGTGGGAGGAATCCTTGGCCGTTGGCAATTGCTGAGCCGGGCTCTGGCTGTGGCTCAGCGGCCCAGGCAGATAGTATTGGACTTTGGGAGGCTGTAGAAAGAGACAGCGCCAGCGTTTGCGGGGCTGTGAATGGGCTTGCCTGGATACTCGAAGAGCAGCAAGAGCTTTCGGTCCTTGCACGTTTGGTGTGGGAGGAATCCTTGTCCGTTGGCAATTGCTGAGCCGGGCTCCGGCTCTGGCTCAGAGGCCCAGGCAGATAGTATTGGACTTTGGGAGGCTGTAGAAAGAGACAGTAACAGCGTTTGTGGGGCTGTGAATGGGCTTGCCTGGATACTCGAAGAGCAGCAAGAGCTTTTGTTCCTGGCACCTTTGGTGTGGGAGGAATCCTTGGCCGTTGGCAATTGCTGAGCCGGGCTCCGGCTCTGGCTCAGCAGCCCAGGCAGGTAGTATTGGACTTTGGGAGGCTGTAGAAAGAGACAGCGCCAGCTTTTGTGGGGCTGTGAATGGGCTTGCCTGGATACTCGAAGAGCAGCAAGAGCTTTTGGTCCTGGCACCTTTGGTGTGCGAGGAATCCCTGGGCGTTGGCAATTGCTGAGCCGGGCTCCCGCTCTGGCTTAGCAGCCCAGGCAGGTAGTATTGGACTTCTGGAGGCTGTCGAAAGAGACAGCGCCAGCGTTTGTGGGGCTCTGAATGGGCTTGCCTGGATACTCGAAGAGCAGCAAGACCTTTTTGTCCTGGCACCTTTGGTGTGGGAGGAATTCTTTGCCGCTGGCAATTGCTGAGCCGGGCTCCGGCTCTGGCTCAGAAACCCAGGCAGATAGTATTGGACATTGGGAGGCTGTAGAAAGCGACAGTAACAGGGTTTGTGGGGCTGTGAATGCGCTTGCCTGGATACTCGAAGAGCAGCAAGACCTTTTGGTCCTGGCACCTTTGGTGTGGGAGGAATCCTTGGCCGTTGGCAATTGCTGAGCCGGGCTCCGGCTCTGGCTCAGAGGCCCAGGCAGATAGTATTGGACTTTGGGAGGCTGTAGAAAGAGACAGTAACAGCGTTTGTGGGGCTGTGAATGGGCTTGCCTGGATACTCGAAGAGCAGCAAGAGCTTTTGGTCCTGGCACGTTTGGTGTGGGAGGAATCCTTGGACGTTGGCAATTGCTGAGCCGGGCTCCGGCTCTGGCTCAGCGGCCCAGGCAGATAGTATTGGACTTTGGGAGGCTGTCGAATGAGACAGAGCCAGCTTTTGTGGGGCTGTGAATGGGCTTGCCTGGATACTCGAAGAGCAGCAAGACCTTTTGGTCCTGGCACCTTTGGTGTGGGAAGAATCCTTGGCCGTTGGCAATTGCTGAGGCGGGCTCCGGCTCTGTCTCAGCAGCCCAGGCAGATAGTATTGGACTTTGGGAGGCTGTCGAAAGAGACAGTAACAGGGTTTGTGGGGCTGTGAATGGGCTTGCCTGGATACTCGAAGAGCAGCAAGAGCTTTTGGTCCTGGCACCTTTGGTGTGGGAAGAATCCGTGGACGTTGGCAATTGCTGAGCCGGGCTCCAGGTGTCCTCAGCGGCCCAGGCAGATAGTATTGGGCTTTGGGAGGCTGTCGAAAGAGACAGCGCCAGCGTTTGTGGGGCTCTGAATGGGCTTGCCTGGATACTCGAAGAGCAGCAAGAGCTTTTGGTCCTGGCACCTTTGGTGTGGGAAGAATCCGTGGACGTTGGCAATTGCTGAGCCGGGCTCCGGCTCTGGCTCAGCGGCCCAGGCAGATAGTATTGGACTTTGGGAGGCTGTCGAAAGAGACAGTGCCAGCGTTTGTGGGACTCTGAATGGGCTTGCCTGGATACTCGAAGAGCAGCAAGACCTTTTGGTCCTGGCACCTTTGGTGTGGGCGGAATCCTTGGCCGTTGGCAATTGCTGAGCCGGGCTCCGGCTCTGGCTCAGCAGCCCAGTCAGATAGTATTGGACTTTGGGAGGCTGTCGAAAGAGACAGTAACAGGGTTTGTGGGGCTCTGAATGGGCTTGCCTGGATACTCGAAGAGCAGCAAGAGCTTTTGGTCCTGGCATCTTAGGTGTGCGAGGAATCCTTGGCCATTGGCAATTGCTGAGCCGGGCTCCGGCTATGGCTCAGCAGCCCAGGCAGCTACTATTGGACTTTGGGAGGCTGTCGAAAGAGACAGCGCCAGCGTTTGTGGGGCTCTGAATGGGCTTGCCTGGATACTCGAAGAGCAGCAAGAGCTTTTGGTCCTGGCACCTTTGGTGTGGGAGGAATCCTTGGCCGTTGGCAATTGCTGAGCCGGCTCCCGCTCTGGCTCAGCGGCCCAGGCAGATAGTATTGGGCTTTGGGAGGCTGTAGAAAGAGACAGCGCCAGCGTTTGTGGGGCTCTGAATGGGCTTGCCTGGATACTCGAAGAGCAGCAAGACTTTTTGGTCCTGGCACCTTTGGTGTGGGCGGAATCCTTGGCCGTTGGCAATTGCTGAGCCAGGCTCCGGCTCTGGCTCAGAGGCCCAGGCAGATAGTATTGGACCTTGGGAGGCTGTAGAAAGAGACAGTAACAGGGTTTGTGGGGCTGTGAATGGGCTTGCCTGGATACTCGAAGAGCAGCAAGAGCTTTTGGTCCTGGCACCTTTGGTGTGCGAGGAATCCTTGGCCGTTGGCAATTGCTGAGCCGGGCTGTGGCTGTGGCTCAGCAGCCCAGGCAGGTAGTATTGGACTTTGGGAGGCTGTAGAAAGAGACAGCGCCAGCGTTTGTGGGGCTCTGAATGGCCTTGCCTGGATACTCGAAGACCAGCAACACCTTTTGGTCCTGTCACCTTTGGTGTGGGAAGAATCCGTGGATGTTCGCAATTGCTGAGCCAGGTTCCCGCTCTGGCTCAGTGGCACAGACAGATAGTATTGGACCTTGGGAGGCTGTAGAAAGAGACAGCGCCAGCGTTTGTGGGACTCTGAATGGGCTTGCCTGGATACTCGAAGAGCAGCAAGACCTTTTGGTCCTGGCACCTTTGGTGTGGGAGGAATTCTTTGCCACTGGCAATTGCTGAGCCGGGCTCCTGCTCTGGCTCAGAAACCCAGGCAGATAGTATTGGACATTGGGAGGCTGTAGAAAGAGAGAGTAACAGGGTTTGTGGGGCTGTGAATGGGCTTGCCTGGATACTCGAAGAGCAGCAAGACCTTTTGGTCCTGGCACCTTTGGTGTGGGAAGAATACCTGGGCGTTGGAAATTGCTGAGCCGGGCTCCGGCTCTTGCTCAGCGGCCCAGGCATATAGTATTGGACTTTGGGAGGCTGTCGAAAGAGACAGTGCCAGCATTTGTGGGGCTGTGAATGGGCTTGCCTGGATACTTGAAGAGCAGCAAGACCTTTTGGTCCTGGCACCTTTGGTGTGGGAGGAATCCTTGGCCGTTGGCAATTGCTGAGCCAGGCTCCCTGTCTGGCTCAGCAGCCCAGGCAGGTAGTATTGGACTTTGGGAGGCTGTAGAAAGAGACAGAAACAGGGTTTGTGGGGCTGTGAATGGGCTTGCCTGGATACTCGAAGAGCAGCAAGAGCTTTTGGTCCTGGCACCTTTGGTGTGGGAGGAATCCCTGGGCGTTGGCAATTGCTGAGCCGGGCTCTGGCTCAGAGGCCCAGGCAGATAGTATTGGACTTTGGGAGGCTGTAGAAAGAGACAGAAACAGGGTTTGTGGGGCTGTGAATGGGCTTGCCTGGATACTCGAAGAGCAGCAAGAGCTTTTGGTCCTGGCACCTTTGGTGTGGGAGGAATCCTTGGCCGTTGGCAATTGCTGAGCCAGGCTCTGGCTGTGGCTCAGCAGCCCAGGCAGATAGTATTGGACTTTGGGAGGCTGTAGAAAGAGACAGCGCCAGCGTTTGTGGGGCTGTGAATGGGCTTGCCTGGATACTCGAAGACCAGCAAGAGCTTTCGGTCCTTTCACGTTTGGTGTGGGAGGAATCCTTGGCCGTTGGCAATTGCTGAGCCTGGCTCCCGCTCTTGCTCAGTGGCCCAGGCAGATAGTATTGGACTTTGGGAGGCTGTCGAAAGAGACAGTGCCAGCATTTGTGGGGCTGTGAATGGGCTTGCCTGGATACTTGAAGAGCAGCAAGACCTTTTGGTCCTGGCACCTTTGGTGTGGGAGGAATCCTTGGCCGTTGGCAATTGCTGAGCCAGGCTCCCTGTCTGGCTCAGCAGCCCAGGCAGGTAGTATTGGACTTTGGGAGGCTGTCGAAAGAGACAGCGCCAGCGTTTGTGGGGCTGTGAATGGGCTTGCCTGGATACTTGAAGAGCAGCAAGAGCTTTTGGTCCTGGCACCTTTGGTGTGGGAGGAATCCTTGGCCGTTGGCAATTGCTGAGCCGGGCTCCGGCTCTGTCTCAGCAGCCCAGGCAGATAGTATTGGACTTTGGGAGGCTGTCGAAAGAGACAGTAACAGGGTTTGTGGGGCTGTGAATGGGCTTGCCTGGATACTCGAAGAGCAGCAAGAGCTTTTGGTCCTGGCACCTTTGGTGTGGGAAGAATCCTTGGCTGTTGGCAATTGCTGAGCCGGGCTCCAGGTGTCCTCAGCGGCCCAGGCAGATAGTATTGGGCTTTGGGAGGCTGTAGAAAGAGACAGCGCCAGCGTTTGTGGGGCTGTGAATGGGCTTGCCTGGATACTCGAAGAGCAGCAAGAGCTTTTGGTCCTCGCACCTTTGGTGTGGGCGGAATCCTTGTCCGTTGGCAATTGCTGAGCCGGGCTCCGGCTCTGGCTCAGAGGCCCAGGCAGATAGTATTGGACTTTGGGAGGCTGTCGAAAGAGACAGCGCCAGCGTTTGTGGGGCTGTGAATGGGCTTGCCTGGATACTCGAAGAGCAGCAAGAGCTTTTGGTCCTGGCACCTTTGGTGTGCGAGGAATCCTTGGCCGTTGGCAATTGCTGAGCCGGGCTTTGGCTGTGGCTCAGCAGCCCAGGCAGGTAGTATTGGACTTTGGGAGGCTGTCGAAAGAGACAGCGCCAGCGTTTGCGGGGCTGTGAATGGGCTTGCCTGGATCCTCGAAGAGCAGCAAGAGCTTTTGGTCCTGTCACCTTTGGTGTGGGAAGAATCCGTGGATGTTTGCAATTGCTGAGCCAGGTTCCCGCTCTGGCTCAGTGGCACAGACAGATAGTATTGGACCTTGGGAGGCTGTAGAAAGAGACAGCGCCAGCGTTTGTGGGACTCTGAATGGGCTTGCCTGGATACTCGAAGAGCAGCAAGACCTTTTGGTCCTGGCACCTTTGGTGTGGGAGGAATTCTTTGCCGCTGGCAATTGCTGAGCCGGGCTCCTGCTCTGGCTCAGAAACCCAGGCACATAGTATTGGACATTGGGAGGCTGTAGAAAGAGAGAGTAACAGGGTTTGTGGGGCTGTGAATGGGCTTGCCTGGATACTCGAAGAGCAGCAAGACCTTTTGGTCCTGGCACCTTTGGTGTGGGAGGAATCCCTGGGCGTTGGCAATTGCTGAGCCGGGCTCTGGCTCAGAGGCCCAGGCAGATAGTATTGGACTTTGGGAGGCTGTAGAAAGAGAGAGTAACAGGGTTTGTGGGGCTGTGAATGGGCTTGCCTGGATACTCGAAGAGCAGCAAGAGCTTTTGGTCCTGGCACCTTTGGTGTGGGAGGAATCCTTGGCCGTTGGCAATTGCTGAGCCGGGCTCTGGCTGTGGCTCAGCAGCCCAGGCAGATAGTATTGGACTTTGGGAGGCTGTAGAAAGAGACAGCGCCAGCGTTTGTGGGGCTGTGAATGGGCTTGCCTGGATACTCGAAGACCAGCAAGAGCTTTCGGTCCTTGCACGTTTGGTGTGTGAGGAATCCTTGGCCGTTGGCAATTGCTGAGCCGGGCTCCCGCTCTTGCTCAGTGGCCCAGGCAGATAGTATTGGACTTTGGGAAGCTGTCGAAAGAGACAGTGCCAGCGTTTGTGGGGCTGTGAATGGGCTTGCCTGGATACTTGAAGAGCAGCAAGACCTTTTGGTCCTGGCACCTTTGGTGTGGGAGGAATCCTTGGCCGTTGGCAATTGCTGAGCCAGGCTCCCTGTCTGGCTCAGCAGCCCAGGCAGGTAGTATTGGACCTTGGGAGGCTGTCGAAAGAGACAGCGCCAGCGTTTGTGGGGCTGTGAATGGGCTTGCCTGGATACTTGAAGAGCAGCAAGACCTTTTGGTCCTGGCACCTTTGGTGTGGGAGGAATCCTTGGCCGTTGGCAATTGCTGAGCCGGGCTCCGGCTCTGTCTCAGCAGCCCAGGCAGATAGTATTGGACTTTGGGAGGCTGTCGAAAGAGACAGTAACAGGGTTTGTGGGGCTGTGAATGGGCTTGCCTGGATACTCGAAGAGCAGCAAGAGCTTTTGGTCCTGGCACCTTTGGTGTGGGAAGAATCCTTGGCTGTTGGCAATTGCTGAGCCGGGCTCCAGGTGTCCTCAGCGGCCCAGGCAGATAGTATTGGGCTTTGGGAGGCTGTAGAAAGAGACAGCGCCAGCGTTTGTGGGGCTGTGAATGGGCTTGCCTGGATACTCGAAGACCAGCAACACCTTTTGGTCCTGTCACCTTTGGTGTGGGAAGAATCCGTGGATGTTCGCAATTGCTGAGCCAGGTTCCCGCTCTGGCTCAGTGGCACAGACAGATAGTATTGGACTTTGGGAGGCTGTAGAAAGAGACAGCGCCAGCGTTTGTGGGACTCTGAATGGGCTTGCCTGGATACTCGAAGAGCAGCAAGACCTTTTGGTCCTGGCACCTTTGGTGTGGGAGGAATTCTTTGCCGCTGGCAATTGCTGAGCCGGGCTCCTGCTCTGGCTCAGAAACCCAGGCACATAGTATTGGACATTGGGAGGCTGTAGAAAGAGAGAGTAACAGGGTTTGTGGGGCTGTGAATGGGCTTGCCTGGATACTCGAAGAGCAGCAAGACCTTTTGGTCCTGGCACCTTTGGTGTGGGAAGAATCCCTGGGCGTTGGGAATTGCTGAGCCGGGCTCTGGCTCAGAGGCCCAGGCAGATAGTATTGGACTTTGGGAGGCTGTAGAAAGAGACAGAAACAGGGTTTGTGGGGCTGTGAATGGGCTTGCCTGGATACTCGAAGAGCAGCAAGACCTTTTGGTCCTGGCACCTTTGGTGTGGGAGGAATCCTTGGCCGTTGGCAATTGCTGAGCCGGGCTCTGGCTGTGGCTCAGCAGCCCAGGAAGATAGTATTGGACTTTGGGAGGCTGTAGAAAGAGACAGCGCCAGCGTTTGTGGGGCTGTGAATGGGCTTGCCTGGATACTCGAAGACCAGCAAGAGCTTTCGGTCCTTGCACGTTTGGTGTGGGAGGAATCCTTGGCCGTTGGCAATTGCTGAGCCGGGCTCCCGCTCTTGCTCAGTGGCCCAGGCAGATAGTATTGGACTTTGGGAGGCTGTCGAAAGAGACAGTGCCAGCGTTTGTGGGGCTGTGAATGGGCTTGCCTGGATACTTGAAGAGCAGCAAGACCTTTTGGTCCTGGCACCTTTGGTGTGGGAGGAATCCTTGGCCGTTGGCAATTGCTGAGCCAGGCTCCCTGTCTGGCTCAGCAGCCCAGGCAGATAGTATTGGACTTTGGGAGGCTGTCGAAAGAGACAGTGCCAGCGTTTGTGGGGCTGTGAATGGGCTTGCCTGGATACTTGAAGAGCAGCAAGAGCTTTTGGTCCTGGCACCTTTGGTGTGGGAGGAATCCTTGGCCGTTGGCAATTGCTGAGGCGGGCTCCGGCTCTGTCTCAGCAGCCCAGGCAGATAGTATTGGACTTTGGGAGGCTGTCGAAAGAGACAGTAATAGGGTTTGTGGGGCTGTGAATGGGCTTGCCTGGATACTCGAAGAGCAGCAAGAGCTTTTGGTCCTGGCACCTTTGGTGTGGGAAGAATCCTTGGCTGTTGGCAATTGCTGAGCCGGGCTCCAGGTGTCCTCAGCGGCCCAGGCAGATAGTATTGGGCTTTGGGAGGCTGTAGAAAGAGACAGTAACAGCGTTTGTGGGGCTGTGAATGGGCTTGCCTGGATACTCGAAGAGCAGCAAGAGCTTTTGGTCCTGGCACCTTTGGTGTGGGAGGAATCCTTGGCCGTTGGCAATTGCTGAGCCGGGCTCTGGCTGTGGCTCAGCGGCCCAGGCAGATAGTATTGGACTTTGGGAGGCTGTAGAAAGAGACAGCGCCAGCGTTTGCGGGGCTGTGAATGGGCTTGCCTGGATACTCGAAGAGCAGCAAGAGCTTTTGGTCCTTGCACGTTTGGTGTGGGAGGAATCCTTGCCCGTTGGCAATTGCTGAGCCTGGCTCCAGGTGTCCTCAGCGGCCCAGGCAGATAGTATTGGACTTTGGGAGGCTCTAGAAAGAGACAGCGCCAGCGTTTGTGGGACTCTGAATGGGCTTGCCTGGATACTCGAAGAGCAGCAAGACCTTTTTGTCCTGGCATCTTTGGTGTGGGAGGAATTCTTTGCCGCTGGCAATTGCTGAGCCGGGCTCCGGCTCTGGCTCAGCAGCCCAGGCAGATAGTATTGGACTTTGGGAGGCTGTCGAAAGAGACAGTAACAGGGTTTGTGGGGCTGTGAATGGGCTTGCCTGGATACTCGAAGAGCAGCAAGAGCTTTCAGTACTGGCTCCATCGGTGTGGGAGGAATCCCTGGACATTGGTAATTGCTTAGCCGGGCTCCCGCTCTGGCTCAGCGGCCCAGGCCGATAGTATTGGAGTTTGGGAGGCTGTCGAAAGAGACAGCGCCAGCGTTTGTGGGGCTGTGAATGGGCTTGCCTGGATACTCGAAGAGCAGCAAAACCTTTTGGTCCTGGCACCTTTGGTGTGGGAGGAATCCCTGGGCGTTGGCAATTGCTGAGCCAGGTTCCCGCTCTGGCTCAGTGGCCCAGGCAGATAGTATTGGACTTTGGGAGGCTGTCGAAAGAGACAGCGCCAGCGTTTGCGGGGCTCTGAATGGGCTTGCCTGGATCCTCGAAGAGCAGCAAGAGCTTTTGGTCCTGGCACCTTTGGTGTGGGCGGAATCCTTGGCCGTTGGCAATTGCTGAGCCGGGCTCCGGCTCTGTCTCAGCAGCCCAGGCAGATAGTTTTGGACTTTGGGAGGCTGTCGAAAGAGGCAGAGCCAGCGTTTGTGGGGCTGTGAATGGGCTTGCCTGGATACTCGAAGAGCAGCAAGAGCTTTTGGTCCTGGCTCCTTTGGTGTGGGAGGAATCCCTGGACATTAGCAATTGCTGAGCCGGGCTCCCGCTCTGGCTCAGCAGCCCAGGCAGGTAGTATTGGACTTTGGGAGGCTGTAGAAACAGCGCCAGCGTTTGTGGGGCTGTGAATGGGCTTGCCTGGATACTCGAAGAGCAGCAAGAGCTTTTGGTCCTGGCACCTTTGGTGTGCGAGGAATCCTTGGCCGTTGGCAATTGCTGAGCCGGGCTCCCGCTCTGGCTCAGTGGCACAGACAGATAGTATTGGACTTTGGGAGGCTGTCGAAAGAGACAGCGCCAGCGTTTGTGGGACTCTGAATGGGCTTGCCTGGATACTCGAAGAGCAGCAAGACCTTTTGGTCCTGGCACCTTTGGTGTGGGAGGAATCCTTGGCCTTTGGCAATTGCTGAGACGGGCTCCGGCGCTGGCTCAGAGGCCCAGGCAGATAGTATTGGACTTTGGGAGGCTGTCGAAAGAGGCAGAGCCAGCGTTTGTGGGGCTGTGAATGGGCTTGCCTGGATACTCGAAGAGCAGCAAGAGCTTTTGGTCCTGGCACCTTTGGTGTGCGAGGAATCCTTGGCCGTTGGCAATTGCTGAGCCGGGCTCCGGCTCTCTCTCAGCAGCCCAGGCAGATAGTATTGGACTTTGGGAGGCTGTCGAAAGAGACAGTAACAGGGTTTGTGGGGCTGTGAATGGGCTTGCCTGGATACTCGAAGAGCAGCAAGAGCTTTTGGTCCTGGCACCTTTGGTGTGGGAAGAATCCTTGGCTGTTGGCAATTGCTGAGCCGGGCTCCAGGTGTCCTCAGCGGCCCAGGCAGATAGTATTGGGCTTTGGGAGGCTGTAGAAAGAGACAGCGCCAGCGTTTGTGGGGCTGTGAATGGGCTTGCCTGGATACTCGAAGACCAGCAACACCTTTTGGTCCTGTCACCTTTGGTGTGGGAAGAATCCGTGGATGTTCGCAATTGCTGAGCCAGGTTCCCGCTCTGGCTCAGTGGCACAGACAGATAGTATTGGACTTTGGGAGGCTGTAGAAAGAGACAGCGCCAGCGTTTGTGGGACTCTGAATGGGCTTGCCTGGATACTCGAAGAGCAGCAAGACCTTTTGGTCCTGGCACCTTTGGTGTGGGAGGAATTCTTTGCCGCTGGCAATTGCTGAGCCGGGCTCCTGCTCTGGCTCAGAAACCCAGGCACATAGTATTGGACATTGGGAGGCTGTAGAAAGAGAGAGTAACAGGGTTTGTGGGGCTGTGAATGGGCTTGCCTGGATACTCGAAGAGCAGCAAGACCTTTTGGTCCTGGCACCTTTGGTGTGGGAAGAATCCCTGGGCGTTGGGAATTGCTGAGCCGGGCTCTGGCTCAGAGGCCCAGGCAGATAGTATTGGACTTTGGGAGGCTGTAGAAAGAGACAGAAACAGGGTTTGTGGGGCTGTGAATGGGCTTGCCTGGATACTCGAAGAGCAGCAAGACCTTTTGGTCCTGGCACCTTTGGTGTGGGAGGAATCCTTGGCCGTTGGCAATTGCTGAGCCGGGCTCTGGCTGTGGCTCAGCAGCCCAGGAAGATAGTATTGGACTTTGGGAGGCTGTAGAAAGAGACAGCGCCAGCGTTTGTGGGGCTGTGAATGGGCTTGCCTGGATACTCGAAGACCAGCAAGAGCTTTCGGTCCTTGCACGTTTGGTGTGGGAGGAATCCTTGGCCGTTGGCAATTGCTGAGCCGGGCTCCCGCTCTTGCTCAGTGGCCCAGGCAGATAGTATTGGACTTTGGGAGGCTGTCGAAAGAGACAGTGCCAGCGTTTGTGGGGCTGTGAATGGGCTTGCCTGGATACTTGAAGAGCAGCAAGACCTTTTGGTCCTGGCACCTTTGGTGTGGGAGGAATCCTTGGCCGTTGGCAATTGCTGAGCCAGGCTCCCTGTCTGGCTCAGCAGCCCAGGCAGATAGTATTGGACTTTGGGAGGCTGTCGAAAGAGACAGTGCCAGCGTTTGTGGGGCTGTGAATGGGCTTGCCTGGATACTTGAAGAGCAGCAAGAGCTTTTGGTCCTGGCACCTTTGGTGTGGGAGGAATCCTTGGCCGTTGGCAATTGCTGAGGCGGGCTCCGGCTCTGTCTCAGCAGCCCAGGCAGATAGTATTGGACTTTGGGAGGCTGTCGAAAGAGACAGTAATAGGGTTTGTGGGGCTGTGAATGGGCTTGCCTGGATACTCGAAGAGCAGCAAGAGCTTTTGGTCCTGGCACCTTTGGTGTGGGAAGAATCCTTGGCTGTTGGCAATTGCTGAGCCGGGCTCCAGGTGTCCTCAGCGGCCCAGGCAGATAGTATTGGGCTTTGGGAGGCTGTAGAAAGAGACAGTAACAGCGTTTGTGGGGCTGTGAATGGGCTTGCCTGGATACTCGAAGAGCAGCAAGAGCTTTTGGTCCTGGCACCTTTGGTGTGGGAGGAATCCTTGGCCGTTGGCAATTGCTGAGCCGGGCTCTGGCTGTGGCTCAGCGGCCCAGGCAGATAGTATTGGACTTTGGGAGGCTGTAGAAAGAGACAGCGCCAGCGTTTGCGGGGCTGTGAATGGGCTTGCCTGGATACTCGAAGAGCAGCAAGAGCTTTTGGTCCTTGCACGTTTGGTGTGGGAGGAATCCTTGCCCGTTGGCAATTGCTGAGCCTGGCTCCAGGTGTCCTCAGCGGCCCAGGCAGATAGTATTGGACTTTGGGAGGCTCTAGAAAGAGACAGCGCCAGCGTTTGTGGGACTCTGAATGGGCTTGCCTGGATACTCGAAGAGCAGCAAGACCTTTTTGTCCTGGCATCTTTGGTGTGGGAGGAATTCTTTGCCGCTGGCAATTGCTGAGCCGGGCTCCGGCTCTGGCTCAGCAGCCCAGGCAGATAGTATTGGACTTTGGGAGGCTGTCGAAAGAGACAGTAACAGGGTTTGTGGGGCTGTGAATGGGCTTGCCTGGATACTCGAAGAGCAGCAAGAGCTTTCAGTACTGGCTCCATCGGTGTGGGAGGAATCCCTGGACATTGGTAATTGCTTAGCCGGGCTCCCGCTCTGGCTCAGCGGCCCAGGCCGATAGTATTGGAGTTTGGGAGGCTGTCGAAAGAGACAGCGCCAGCGTTTGTGGGGCTGTGAATGGGCTTGCCTGGATACTCGAAGAGCAGCAAAACCTTTTGGTCCTGGCACCTTTGGTGTGGGAGGAATCCCTGGGCGTTGGCAATTGCTGAGCCAGGTTCCCGCTCTGGCTCAGTGGCCCAGGCAGATAGTATTGGACTTTGGGAGGCTGTCGAAAGAGACAGCGCCAGCGTTTGCGGGGCTCTGAATGGGCTTGCCTGGATCCTCGAAGAGCAGCAAGAGCTTTTGGTCCTGGCACCTTTGGTGTGGGCGGAATCCTTGGCCGTTGGCAATTGCTGAGCCGGGCTCCGGCTCTGTCTCAGCAGCCCAGGCAGATAGTTTTGGACTTTGGGAGGCTGTCGAAAGAGGCAGAGCCAGCGTTTGTGGGGCTGTGAATGGGCTTGCCTGGATACTCGAAGAGCAGCAAGAGCTTTTGGTCCTGGCTCCTTTGGTGTGGGAGGAATCCCTGGACATTAGCAATTGCTGAGCCGGGCTCCCGCTCTGGCTCAGCAGCCCAGGCAGGTAGTATTGGACTTTGGGAGGCTGTAGAAACAGCGCCAGCGTTTGTGGGGCTGTGAATGGGCTTGCCTGGATACTCGAAGAGCAGCAAGAGCTTTTGGTCCTGGCACCTTTGGTGTGCGAGGAATCCTTGGCCGTTGGCAATTGCTGAGCCGGGCTCCCGCTCTGGCTCAGTGGCACAGACAGATAGTATTGGACTTTGGGAGGCTGTCGAAAGAGACAGCGCCAGCGTTTGTGGGACTCTGAATGGGCTTGCCTGGATACTCGAAGAGCAGCAAGACCTTTTGGTCCTGGCACCTTTGGTGTGGGAGGAATCCTTGGCCTTTGGCAATTGCTGAGACGGGCTCCGGCGCTGGCTCAGAGGCCCAGGCAGATAGTATTGGACTTTGGGAGGCTGTCGAAAGAGGCAGAGCCAGCGTTTGTGGGGCTGTGAATGGGCTTGCCTGGATACTCGAAGAGCAGCAAGAGCTTTTGGTCCTGGCACCTTTGGTGTGCGAGGAATCCTTGGCCGTTGGCAATTGCTGAGCCGGGCTCCGGCTCTCTCTCAGCAGCCCAGGCAGATAGTATTGGACTTTGGGAGGCTGTCGAAAGAGACAGTAACAGGGTTTGTGGGGCTGTGAATGGGCTTGCCTGGATACTCGAAGAGCAGCAAGAGCTTTTGGTCCTGGCACCTTTGGTGTGGGAAGAATCCTTGGCTGTTGGCAATTGCTGAGCCGGGCTCCAGGTGTCCTCAGCGGCCCAGGCAGATAGTATTGGGCTTTGGGAGGCTGTCGAAAGAGACAGCACCAGCGTTTGTGGGGCTGTGAATGGGCTTGCCTGGATACTCGAAGAGCAGCAAGACCTTTTGGTCCTGGCTCCTTTGGTGTGGGAGGAATCCTTGGCTGTTGGCAATTGCTGAGCTGGGCTCCCGCTCTGGCTCAGCAGCCCAGGCAGGTAGTATTGGACTTTGGGAGGCTGTAGAAAGAGACAGTGCCAGCGTTTGTGGGGCTCTGAATGGGCTTGCCTGGATACTCGAAGAGCAGCAAGACCTTTTGGTCCTGGCATCTTAGGTGTGGGAGGAATCCCTGGGCGTTGGCAATTGCTGAGCCAGGTTCCCGCTCTGGCTTAGTGGCCCAAGCAGATAGTATTGGACTTTGGGAGGCTGTCGAAAGAGACAGCGCCAGCGTTTGTGGGGCTCTGAATGGGCTTGCCTGGATACTCGAAGAGCAGCAAGAGCTTTTGGTCCTGGCACGTTTGGTGTGGGAGGAATCCTTGGCCGTTGGCAATTGCTGAGCCGGGCTCCTGCTCTGGCTCAGCGGCCCAGGCCGATAATATTGGACTTTGGGAGGCTGTAGAAAGAGACAGCGCCGGCGTTTGTGGGGCTGTGAATGGGCTTGCCTGGATACTCGAAGAGCAGCAAGAGCTTTTGGTCCTGGCACCTTTGGTGTGGGAAGAATCCGTGGACGTTCGCAATTTCTGAGTCGGGCTCCAGGTGTCCTCAGCGGCCCAGGCAGATAGTATTGGACTTTGGGAGGCTGTCGAAAGAGACAGCGCCAGCGTTTGTGGGGCTGTGAATGGGCTTGCCTGGATACTCGAAGAGCAGCAAGAGCTTTTGGTCCTGGCTCCTTTGGTGTGGGAGGAATCCCTGGACGTTGGCAATTGCTGAGCCGGGCTCCCGCTCTGGCTCAGCAGCCCAGGCAGATAGTATTGGACTTTGGGAGGCTGTCGAAAGAGATAGCGCCAGCGTTTGTGGGGCTGTGAATGGGCTTGCCTGGATACTCGAAGAGCAGCAAGACCTTTTGTTCCTGGCACCTTTGGTGTGGGAGGAATCCTTGGCCGTTGGCAATTGCTGAGCCGGGCTCCCGCTCTTGCTCAGTGGCCCAGGGAGGTAGTATTGGACTTTGGGAGGCTGTCGAAAGAGACAGCGCCAGCGTTTGTGGGGCTGTGAATGGGCTTGCCTGGATACTCGAAGAGCAGCAAGAGCTTTTGGTCCTGGCACCTTTGGTGTGGGAAGAATCCGTGGACGTTCGCAATTTCTGAGTCGGGCTCCAGGTGTCCTCAGCGGCCCAGGCAGATAGTATTGGGCTTTGGGAGGCTGTAGAAAGAGACAGCGCCAGCGTTTGTGGGGCTGTGAATGGGCTTGCCTGGATACTCGAAGAGCAGCAAGAGCTTTTGGTCCTGGCACCTTTGGTGTGGGAAGAATCCTTGGCTGTTGGCAATTGCTGAGCCGGGCTCCAGGTGTCCTCAGCGGCCCAGGCAGATAGTATTGGGCTTTGGGAGGCTGTCGAAAGAGACAGCGCCAGCGTTTGTGGGGCTCTGAATGGGCTTGCCTGGATACTCGAAGAGCAGCAAGAGCTTTTGGTCCTGGCACCTTTGGTGTGGGAAGAATCCGTGGACGTTGGCAATTGCTGAGCCGGGCTCCGGTTCTGGATCAGCGGCCCAGGCCGATAGTATTGGACTTTGGGAGGCTGTCGAAAGAGACAGCGCCAGCGTTTGTGGGGCTCTGAATGGGCTTGCCTGGATACTCGAAGAGCAGCAAGAGCTTTTGGTCCTGGCACCTTTGGTGTGCGAGGAATCCTTGGCCGTTGGCAATTGCTGAGCCAGGCTCTGGCTCTGGCTCAGCAGCCCAGGCAGATAGTATTGGACTTTGGGAGGCTGTAGAAAGAGACAGTAACAGGGTTTGTGGGGCTCTGAATGGGCTTGCCTGGATACTCGAAGAGCAGCCAGAGCTTTTGGTCCTGGCACCTTTGGTGTGCGAGGAATCCTTGGCCGTTGGCAATTGCTGAGCCGGGTTCCGGCTCTGGCTTAGCAGCCCAGGCAGGTAGTATTGGACTTTGGGAGGCTGTCGAAAGAGACAGCGCCAGCGTTTGTGGGGCTGTGAATGGGCTTGCCTGGATACTCGAAGAGCAGCAAGAACTTTCGGTCCTGGCACCTTTGGTGTGGGAGGAATCCCTGGACGTTGGCAATTGCTGAGCCGGGCTCCGGCTCTGGCTCAGCAGCCCAGGCAGATAGTATTGGGCTTTGGGAGGCTGTCGAAAGAGATAGCGCCAGCGTTTGTGGGGCTCTGAATGGGCTTGCCTGGATACTCGAAGAGCAGCAAGACCTTTTGGTCCTGGCACCTTTGGTGTGGGAGGAATCCTTGGCCGTTGGCAATTGCTGAGCCAGGCTCCCTGTCTGGCTCAGCAGCCCAGGCAGGTAGTATTGGACTTTGGGAGGCTGTAGAAAGAGACAGCGCCAGCGTTTGTGGGGCTCTGAATGGGCTTGCCTGGATACTCGAAGACCAGCAAGACCTTTTTGTCCTGGCACCTTTGGTGTGGGAGGAATCCGTGGATGTTCGCAATTGCTGAGCCAGGTTCCTGCTCTGGCTCAGTGGCCCAGGCAGATAGTACTGGGCTTTGGGAGGCTGTAGAAAGAGACAGCGCCAGCGTTTGCGGGGCTGTGAATGGGCTTGCCTGGATACTCGAATAGCAGCAAGACCTTTTGGTCCTGGCACGTTTGGTGTGGGAAGAATCCTTGCCCGTTGGCAATTGCTGAGCCGGGCTTCGGCTCTGGCTCAGCGGCCCAGGCAGATAGTATTGGACTTTGGGAGGCTCTAGAAAGAGACAGCGCCAGCGTTTGTGGGACTCTGAATGGGCTTGCCTGGATCCTCGAAGAGCAGCAAGAGCTTTTGGTCCTGGCATCTTAGGTGTGGGAGGAATCCTTGGCCGTTGGCAATTGCTGAGCCTGGCTCCGGCTCTGGCTCAGCGGCCCAGGCAGATAGTTTTGGACTTTCGGAGGCTCTAGAAAGAGACAGCGCCAGCGTTTGTGGGACTCTGAATGGGCTTGCCTGGATCCTCGAAGAGCAGCAAGAGCTTTTGGTCCTGGCTCCTTTGGTGTGGGAGGAATCCCTGGACGTTGGCAATTGCTGAGCCGGGCTCCGGCTCTGGCTCAGCAGCCCAGGCAGGTAGTATTGGACTTTGGGAGGCTGTTGAAAGAGACAGTAACAGGGTTTGTGGGGCTGTGAATGGGCTTGCCTGGATACTCGAAGAGCAGCAAGAGCTTTTGGTCCTGGCACCTTTGGTGTGGGAGGAATCCTTGGCCGTTGGCAATTGCTGAGCCAGGTTCCCGCTCTGGCTCAGTGGCCCAAGCAGAAAGTATTGGACTTTGGGAGGCTGTCGAAAGAGACAGTAACAGGGTTTGTGGGGCTCTGAATGGGCTTGCCTGGATACTCGAAGAGCAGCAAGAGCTTTTGGTCCTGGCACCTTTGGTGTGGGAAGAATCCGTGGACGTTGGCAATTGCTGAGCCGGGCTCCGGCTCTGGCTCAGCGGCCCAGGCAGATAGTATTGGGCTTTGGGAGGCTGTCGAAAGAGATAGCGCCAGCGTTTGTGGGGCTCTGAATAGGCTTGCCTGGATACTCGAAGAGCAGCAAGACCTTTTGGTCCTGGCACCTTTGGTGTGCGAGGAATCCTTGGCCGTTGGCAATTGCTGAGCCGGGCTCTGGCTCTGGCTCAGCAGCCCAGGCAGATAGTATTGGACTTTGGGAGGCTGTCGAAAGAGACAGTAACAGGGTTTGTGGGGCTCTGAATGGGCTTGCCTGGATACTCGAAGAGCAGCAAGAGCTTTTGGTCCTGGCACCTTTGGTGTGCGAGGAATCCTTGGCCGTTGGCAATTGCTGAGCCGGGCTCCGGCTCTGGCTCAGCAGCCCAGGCAGGTAGTATTGGACTTTGGGAGGCTGTAGAAAGAGACAGTGCCAGCGTTTGTGGGGCTCTGAATGGGCTTGCCTGGATACTCGAAGAGCAGCAAGACCTTTTGGTCCTGGCATCTTAGGTGTGGGAGGAATCCCTGGGCGTTGGCAATTGCTGAGCCAGGTTCCCGCTCTGGCTTAGTGGCCCAAGCAGATAGTATTGGACTTTGGGAGGCTGTCGAAAGAGACAGCGCCAGCGTTTGTGGGGCTCTGAATGGGCTTGCCTGGATACTCGAAGAGCAGCAAGAGCTTTTGGTCCTGGCACGTTTGGTGTGGGAGGAATCCTTGGCCGTTGGCAATTGCTGAGCCGGGCTCCTGCTATTGCTCAGTGGCCCAGGGAGGTAGTATTGGGCTTTGGGAGGCTGTCGAAAGAGACAGTAACAGGGTTTGTGGGGCTGTGAATGGGCTTGCCTGGATACTCGAAGAGCAGCAAGACCTTTTGGTCCTGGCACCTTTGGTGTGGGAAGAATCCGTGGACGTTCGCAATTTCTGAGTCGGGCTCCAGCTGTCCTCAGCGTCCCAGGCAGATACTATTGGGCTTTGGGAGGCTGTCGAAAGAGACAGCGCCAGCGTTTGTGGGGCTGTGAATGGGCTTGCCTGGATACTCGAAGAGCAGCAAGAGCTTTTGGTCCTGGCTCCTTTGGTGTGGGAGGAATCCCTGGACGTTGGCAATTGCTGAGCCGGGCTCCCGCTCTGGCTCAGTCCCCCAGGCCGATAGTATTGGGCTTTGGGAGGCTGTCGAAAGAGATAGCGCCAGCGTTTGTGGGGCTGTGAATGGGCTTGCCTGGATACTCGAAGAACAGCAAGAGCTTTTGGTCCTGGCACCTTTGGTGTGGGAGGAATCCTTGGCCGTTGGCAATTGCTGAGCCGGGCTCCCGCTCTTGCTCAGTGGCCCAGGGAGGTAGTATTGGACTTTGGGAGGCTGTCGAAAGAGACAGCGCCGGCGTTTGTGGGGCTGTGAATGGGCTTGCCTGGATACTCGAAGAGCAGCAAGAGCTTTTGGTCCTGGCACCTTTGGTGTGGGAAGAATCCGTGGACGTTCGCAATTTCTGAGTCGGGCTCCAGGTGTCCTCAGCGGCCCAGGCAGATAGTATTGGGCTTTGGGAGGCTGTCGAAAGAGACAGCGCCAGCGTTTGTGGGGCTGTGAATGGGCTTGCCTGGATACTCGAAGAGCAGCAAGAGCTTTTGGTCCTGGCACCTTTGGTGTGGGAAGAATCCTTGGCTGTTGGCAATTGCTGAGCCGGGCTCCAGGTGTCCTCAGCGGCCCAGGCAGATAGTATTGGGCTTTGGGAGGCTGTAGAAAGAGACAGCGCCAGCGTTTGTGGGGCTGTGAATGGGCTTGCCTGGATACTCGAAGAGCAGGAAGAGCTTTTGGTCCTGGCACCTTTGGTGTGGGAAGAATCCTTGGCCGTTGGCAATTGCTGAGCGGGGCTCCGGCTCTGGCTCAGCGGCCCAGGCAGATAGTATTGGACTTTGGGAGGCTGTCGAAAGAGACAGCGCCAGCGTTTGTGGGGTCTGAATGGGCTTGCCTGGATACTCGAAGAGCAGCAAGAGCTTTTCGTCATGGCACCTTTGGTGTGGGCGGAATCCTTGGCCGTTGGCAATTGCTGAGCCGGGCTCCGGCTCTGGCTCAGCAGCCCAGGCAGGTAGTATTGGACTTTGGGAGGCTGTAGAAAGAGACAGCGCCAGCGTTTGTGGGGCTCTGAATGGGCTTGCCTGGATACTCGAAGAGCAGCAAGAGCTTTTGGTCCTGGCACCTTTGGTGTGGGAGGAATCCTTGGCCGTTGGCAATTGCTGAGCCGGGCTCCCGCTCTTGCTCAGCAGCCCAGGGAGGTAGTATTGGACTTTGGGAGGCTGTCGAAAGAGACAGCGCCGGCGTTTGTGGGGCTGTGAATGGGCTTGCCTGGATACTCGAAGAGCAGCAAGAGCTTTTGGTCCTGGCACCTTTGGTGTGGGAAGAATCCTTGGCTGTTGGCAATTGCTGAGCCGGGCTCCAGGTGTCCTCAGCGGCCCAGGCAGATAGTATTGGGCTTTGGGAGGCTGTCGAAAGAGACAGCGCCAGCGTTTGTGGGGCTGTGAATGGGCTTGCCTGGATACTCGAAGAGCAGCAAGAGCTTTTGGTCCTGGCACCTTTGGTGTGGGAAGAATCCGTGGACGTTGGCAATTGCTGAGCCGGGCTCCGGCTCTGGATCAGCGGCCCAGGCAGATAGTATTGGACTTTGGGAGGCTGTCGAAAGAGACAGTGCCGGCGTTTGTGGGGCTCTGAATGGGCTTGCCTGGATACTCGAAGAGCAGCAAGACCTTTTGGTCCTGGCACCTTTGGTGTGCGAGGAATCCTTGGCCGTTGGCAATTGCTGAGCCGGGCTCTGGCTCTGGCTCAGCAGCCCAGGCAGATAGTATTGGACTTTGGGAGGCTGTAGAAAGAGACAGTAACAGGGTTTGTGGGGCTCTGAATGGGCTTGCCTGGATACTCGAAGAGCAGCAAGACCTTTTGGTCCTGGCACCTTTGGTGTGGGAGGAATTCTTTGCCGCTGGCAATTGCTGAGCCGGGCTCCTGCTCTGGCTCAGAAACCCAGGCACATAGTATTGGACATGGGGAGGCTGTAGAAAGAGAGAGTAACAGGGTTTGTGGGGCTCTGAATGGGCTTGCCTGGATACTCGAAGAGCAGCAAGACCTTTTGGTCCTGGCACCTTTGGTGTGGGAAGAATACCTGGGCGTTGGCAATTGCTGAGCCGGGCTCCGGCTCTTGCTCAGCGGCCCAGACAGATAGTATTGGACTTTGGGAGGCTGTAGAAAGAGACAGTAACAGGGTTTGTGGGGCTCTGAATGGGCTTGCCTGGATACTCGAAGAGCAGCAAGACCTTTTGGTCCTGGCACCTTTGGTGTGGGAGGAATTCTTTGCCGCTGGCAATTGCTGAGCCGGGCTCCGGCTCTGGCTCAGCAGCCCAGGCAGGTAGTATTGGACTTTGGGAGGCTGTCGAAAGAGACAGTAACAGGGTTTGTGGGGCTGTGAATGGGCTTGCCTGGATACTCGAAGAGCAGCAAGAGCTTTTGGTCCTGGCACCTTTGGTGTGGGAGGAATCCCTGGGCGTTGGCAATTGCTGAGCCGGGCTCTGGCTCAGAGGCCCAGGCAGATAGTATTGGACTTTGGGAGGCTGTAGAAAGAGACAGAAACAGGGTTTGTGGGGCTGTGAATGGGCTTGCCTGGATACTCGAAGAGCAGCAAGACCTTTTGGTCCTGGCACCTTTGGTGTTCGAGGAATCCCTGGGCGTTGGCAATTGCTGAGCCGGGCTCCCGCTCTGGCTTAGCAGCCCAGGCAGGTAGTATTGGACTTCTGGAGGCTGTCGAAAGAGACAGCGCCAGCGTTTGTGGGGCTCTGAATGGGCTTGCCTGGATACTCGAAGAGCAGCAAGACCTTTTTGTCCTGGCACCTTTGGTGTGGGAGGAATTCTTTGCCGCTGGCAATTGCTGAGCCGGGCTCCGGCTCTGGCTCAGAAACCCAGGCAGATAGTATTGGACATTGGGAGGCTGTAGAAAGCGACAGTAACAGGGTTTGTGGGGCTGTGAATGGGCTTGCCTGGATACTCGAAGAGCAGCAAGACCTTTTGGTCCTGGCACCTTTGGTGTGGGAGGAATCCTTGGCCGTTGGCAATTGCTGAGCCAGGCTCCCTGTCTGGCTCAGCAGCCCAGGCAGGTAGTATTGGACTTTGGGAGGCTGTCGAAAGAGACAGCGCCAGCGTTTGTGGGGCTGTGAATGGGCTTGCCTGGATACTTGAAGAGCAGCAAGAGCTTTTGGTCCTGGCACCTTTGGTGTGGGAGGAATCCGTGGCCGTTGGCAATTGCTGAGCCGGGCTCCGGCTCTGTCTCAGCAGCCCAGGCAGATAGTATTGGACTTTGGGAGGCTGTCGAAAGAGACAGTAACAGGGTTTGTGGGGCTGTGAATGGGCTTGCCTGGATACTCGAAGAGCAGCAAGAGCTTTTGGTCCTGGCACCTTTGGTGTGGGAAGAATCCTTGGCTGTTGGCAATTGCTGAGCCGGGCTCCAGGTGTCCTCAGCGGCCCAGGCAGATAGTATTGGGCTTTGGGAGGCTGTAGAAAGAGACAGCGCCAGCGTTTGTGGGGCTGTGAATGGGCTTGCCTGGATACTCGAAGAGCAGCAAGAGCTTTTGGTCCTCGCACCTTTGGTGTGGGCGGAATCCTTGTCCGTTGGCAATTGCTGAGCCGGGCTCCGGCTCTGGCTCAGAGGCCCAGGCAGATAGTATTGGACTTTGGGAGGCTGTCAAAAGAGACAGCGCCAGCGTTTGTGGGGCTGTGAATGGGCTTGCCTGGATACTCGAAGAGCAGCAAGAGCTTTTGGTCCTGGCACCTTTGGTGTGGGAGGAATCCTTGGCCATTGGCAATTGCTGAGCCGGGCTCTGGCTGTGGCTCAGCAGCCCAGGCAGATAGTATTGGACTTTGGGAGGCTGTCGAAAGAGACAGCGCCAGCGTTTGCGGGGCTGTGAATGGGCTTGCCTGGATCCTCGAAGAGCAGCAAGAGCTTTTGGTCCTGTCACCTTTGGTGTGGGAAGAATCCGTGGATGTTTGCAATTGCTGAGCCAGGTTCCCGCTCTGGCTCAGTGGCACAGACAGATAGTATTGGACCTTGGGAGGCTGTAGAAAGAGACAGCGCCAGCGTTTGTGGGACTCTGAATGGGCTTGCCTGGATACTCGAAGAGCAGCAAGACCTTTTGGTCCTGGCACCTTTGGTGTGGGAGGAATTCTTTGCCGCTGGCAATTGCTGAGCCGGGCTCCTGCTCTGGCTCAGAAACCCAGGCACATAGTATTGGACATTGGGAGGCTGTAGAAAGAGAGAGTAACAGGGTTTGTGGGGCTGTGAATGGGCTTGCCTGGATACTCGAAGAGCAGCAAGAGCTTTTGGTCCTGGCACCTTTGGTGTGGGAAGAATCCCTGGGCGTTGGCAATTGCTGAGCCGGGCTCTGGCTCAGAGGCCCAGGCAGATAGTATTGGACTTTGGGAGGCTGTAGAAAGAGAGAGTAACAGGGTTTGTGGGGCTGTGAATGGGCTTGCCTGGATACTCGAAGAGCAGCAAGAGCTTTTGGTCCTGGCACCTTTGGTGTGGGAGGAATCCTTGGCCGTTGGCAATTGCTGAGCCGGGCTCTGGCTGTGGCTCAGCAGCCCAGGCAGATAGTATTGGACTTTGGGAGGCTGTAGAAAGAGACAGCGCCAGCGTTTGTGGGGCTGTGAATGGGCTTGCCTGGATACTCGAAGACCAGCAAGAGCTTTCGGTCCTTGCACGTTTGGTGTGTGAGGAATCCTTGGCCGTTGGCAATTGCTGAGCCGGGCTCCCGCTCTTGCTCAGTGGCCCAGGCAGATAGTATTGGACTTTGGGAAGCTGTCGAAAGAGACAGTGCCAGCGTTTGTGGGGCTGTGAATGGGCTTGCCTGGATACTTGAAGAGCAGCAAGACCTTTTGGTCCTGGCACCTTTGGTGTGGGAGGAATCCTTGGCCGTTGGCAATTGCTGAGCCAGGCTCCCTGTCTGGCTCAGCAGCCCAGGCAGGTAGTATTGGACCTTGGGAGGCTGTCGAAAGAGACAGCGCCAGCGTTTGTGGGGCTGTGAATGGGCTTGCCTGGATACTTGAAGAGCAGCAAGAGCTTTTGGTCCTGGCACCTTTGGTGTGGGAAGAATCCTTGGCCGTTGGCAATTGCTGAGCCGGGCTCCGGCTCTGTCTCAGCAGCCCAGGCAGATAGTATTGGACTTTGGGAGGCTGTCGAAAGAGACAGTAACAGGGTTTGTGGGGCTGTGAATGGGCTTGCCTGGATACTCGAAGAGCAGCAAGAGCTTTTGGTCCTGGCACCTTTGGTGTGGGAAGAATCCTTGGCTGTTGGCAATTGCTGAGCCGGGCTCCAGGTGTCCTCAGCGGCCCAGGCAGATAGTATTGGGCTTTGGGAGGCTGTAGAAAGAGACAGCGCCAGCGTTTGTGGGGCTGTGAATGGGCTTGCCTGGATACTCGAAGACCAGCAACACCTTTTGGTCCTGTCACCTTTGGTGTGGGAAGAATCCGTGGATGTTCGCAATTGCTGAGCCAGGTTCCCGCTCTGGCTCAGTGGCACAGACAGATAGTATTGGACTTTGGGAGGCTGTAGAAAGAGACAGCGCCAGCGTTTGTGGGACTCTGAATGGGCTTGCCTGGATACTCGAAGAGCAGCAAGACCTTTTGGTCCTGGCACCTTTGGTGTGGGAAGAATCCCTGGGCGTTGGGAATTGCTGAGCCGGGCTCTGGCTCAGAGGCCCAGGCAGATAGTATTGGACTTTGGGAGGCTGTAGAAAGAGACAGAAACAGGGTTTGTGGGGCTGTGAATGGGCTTGCCTGGATACTCGAAGAGCAGCAAGACCTTTTGGTCCTGGCACCTTTGGTGTGGGAGGAATCCTTGGCCGTTGGCAATTGCTGAGCCGGGCTCTGGCTGTGGCTCAGCAGCCCAGGAAGATAGTATTGGACTTTGGGAGGCTGTAGAAAGAGACAGCGCCAGCGTTTGTGGGGCTGTGAATGGGCTTGCCTGGATACTCGAAGACCAGCAAGAGCTTTCGGTCCTTGCACGTTTGGTGTGGGAGGAATCCTTGGCCGTTGGCAATTGCTGAGCCGGGCTCCCGCTCTTGCTCAGTGGCCCAGGCAGATAGTATTGGACTTTGGGAGGCTGTCGAAAGAGACAGTGCCAGCGTTTGTGGGGCTGTGAATGGGCTTGCCTGGATACTTGAAGAGCAGCAAGACCTTTTGGTCCTGGCACCTTTGGTGTGGGAGGAATCCTTGGCCGTTGGCAATTGCTGAGCCAGGCTCCCTGTCTGGCTCAGCAGCCCAGGCAGGTAGTATTGGACTTTGGGAGGCTGTCGAAAGAGACAGTGCCAGCGTTTGTGGGGCTGTGAATGGGCTTGCCTGGATACTTGAAGAGCAGCAAGAGCTTTTGGTCCTGGCACCTTTGGTGTGGGAGGAATCCTTGGCCGTTGGCAATTGCTGAGGCGGGCTCCGGCTCTGTCTCAGCAGCCCAGGCAGATAGTATTGGACTTTGGGAGGCTGTCGAAAGAGACAGTAATAGGGTTTGTGGGGCTGTGAATGGGCTTGCCTGGATACTCGAAGAGCAGCAAGAGCCTTTGGTCCTGGCACCTTTGGTGTGGGAAGAATCCTTGGCTGTTGGCAATTGCTGAGCCGGGCTCCAGGTGTCCTCAGCGGCCCAGGCAGATAGTATTGGGCTTTGGGAGGCTGTAGAAAGAGACAGCGCCAGCGTTTGTGGGGCTGTGAATGGGCTTGCCTGGATACTCGAAGAGCAGCAAGACCTTTTGGTCCTCGCACCTTTGGTGTGGGCGGAATCCTTGTCCGTTGGCAATTGCTGAGCCGGGCTCCGGCTCTGGCTCAGAGGCCCAGGCAGATAGTATTGGACTTTGGGAGGCTGTAGAAAGAGACAGTAACAGCGTTAGTGGGGCTGTGAATGGGCTTGCCTGGATACTCGAAGAGCAGCAAGAGCTTTTGGTCCTGGCACCTTTGGTGTGGGAGGAATCCTTGGCCGTTGGCAATTGCTGAGCCGGGCTCTGGCTGTGGCTCAGCGGCCCAGGCAGATAGTATTGGACTTTGGGAGGCTGTAGAAAGAGACAGCGCCAGCGTTTGCGGGGCTGTGAATGGGCTTGCCTGGATCCTCGAAGAGCAGCAAGAGCTTTTGGTCCTTGCACGTTTGGTGTGGGAGGAATCCTTGCCCGTTGGCAATTGCTGAGCCTGGCTCCAGGTGTCCTCAGCGGCCCAGGCAGATAGTATTGGACTTTGGGAGGCTCTAGAAAGAGACAGCGCCAGCGTTTGTGGGACTCTGAATGGGCTTGCCTGGATACTCGAAGGGCAGCAAGACCTTTTGGTCCTGGCATCTTTGGTGTGGGAGGAATTCTTTGCCGCTGGCAATTGCTGAGCCGGGCTCCGGCTCTGGCTCAGCAGCCCAGGCAGATAGTATTGGACTTTGGGAGGCTGTCGAAAGAGAGAGTAACAGGGTTTGTGGGGCTGTGAATGGGCTTGCCTGGATACTCGAAGAGCAGCAAGAGCTTTCAGTACTGGCTCCATCGGTGTGGGAGGAATCCCTGGACATTGGTAATTGCTTAGCCGGGCTCCCGCTCTGGCTCAGCAGCCCAGGCCAATAGTATTGGAGTTTGGGAGGCTGTCGAAAGAGACAGCGCCAGCGTTTGTGGGGCTCTGAATGGGCTTGCCTGGATACTCGAAGAGCAGCAAGAGTTTTTCGTCGTAGCTCCTTTGGTGTGGGAGGAATGCCTGGCCGTTGGCAATTGCTGAGCCAGGCTCCGGCTCTGGCTCAGCAGCCCAGGCAGATAGTATTGGACTTTGGGAGGCTGTCGAAAGAGACAGTAACAGGGTTTGTGGGGCTCTGAATGGGCTTGCCTGGATACTCGAAGAGCAGCAAGAGCTTTTGGTCCTGGCACCTTTGGTGTGCGAGGAATCCTTGGCCGTTGGCAATTGCTGAGCCGGGCTGTGGCTGTGGCTCAGCAGCCCAGGCAGGTAGTATTGGACTTTGGGAGGCTGTAGAAAGAGACAGTGCCAGCGTTTGTGGGGCTCTGAATGGGCTTGCCTGGATACTCGAAGAGCAGCAAGACCTTTTGGTCCTGGCATCTTAGGTGTGGGAGGAATCCCTGGGCGTTGGCAATTGCTGAGCCAGGTTCCCGCTCTGGCTTAGTGGCCCAAGCAGATAGTATTGGACTTTGGGAGGCTGTCGAAAGAGACAGCGCCAGCGTTTGTGGGGCTCTGAATGGGCTTGCCTGGATACTCGAAGAGCAGCAAGAGCTTTTGGTCCTGGCACCTTTGGTGTGGGAGGAATCCTTGGCCGTTGGCAATTGCTGAGCCGGGCTCCTGCTATTGCTCAGTGTCCCAGGGAGGTAGTATTGGGCTTTGGGAGGCTGTCGAAAGAGACAGCGCCGGCGTTTGTGGGGCTGTGAATGGGCTTGCCTGGATACTCGAAGAGCAGCAAGAGCTTTTGGTCCTGGCACCTTTGGTGTGGGAAGAATCCGTGGACGTTCGCAATTTCTGAGTCGGGCTCCAGGTGTCCTCAGCGGCCCAGGCAGATAGTATTGGACTTTGGGAGGCTGTCGAAAGAGACAGCGCCAGCGTTTGTGGGGCTGTGAATGGGCTTGCCTGGATACTCGAAGAGCAGCAAGAGCTTTTGGTCCTGGCTCCTTTGGTGTGGGAGGAATCCCTGGACGTTGGCAATTGCTGAGCCGGGCTCCCGCTCTGGCTCAGTCCCCCAGGCAGATAGTATTGGGCTTTGGGAGGCTGTCGAAAGAGATAGCGCCAGCGTTTGTGGGGCTGTGAATGGGCTTGCCTGGATACTCGAAGAACAGCAAGAGCTTTTGGTCCTGGCTCCTTTGGTGTGGGAGGAATCCTTGGCCGTTGGCAATTGCTGAGCCGGGCTCCCGCTCTTGCTCAGTGGCCCAGGGAGGTAGTATTGGACTTTGGGAGGCTGTCGAAAGAGACAGCGCCGGCGTTTGTGGGGCTGTGAATGGGCTTGCCTGGATACTCGAAGAGCAGCAAGAGCTTTTGGTCCTGGCACCTTTGGTGTGGGAAGAATCCGTGGACGTTCGCAATTTCTGAGTCGGGCTCCAGGTGTCCTCAGCGGCCCAGGCAGATAGTATTGGGCTTTGGGAGGCTGTAGAAAGAGACAGCGCCAGCGTTTGTGGGGCTGTGAATGGGCTTGCCTGGATACTCGAAGAGCAGCAAGAGCTTTTGGTCCTGGCACCTTTGGTGTGGGAAGAATCCTTGGCTGTTGGCAATTGCTGAGCCGGGCTCCAGGTGTCCTCAGCGGCCCAGGCAGATAGTATTGGGCTTTGGGAGGCTGTAGAAAGAGACAGCGCCAGCGTTTGTGGGGCTGTGAATGGGCTTGCCTGGATACTCGAAGAGCAGGAAGAGCTTTTGGTCCTGGCACCTTTGGTGTGGGAAGAATCCTTGGCCGTTGGCAATTGCTGAGCGGGGCTCCGGCTCTGGCTCAGCGGCCCAGGCAGATAGTATTGGACTTTGGGAGGCTGTCGAAAGAGACAGCGCCAGCGTTTGTGGGGTCTGAATGGGCTTGCCTGGATACTCGAAGAGCAGCAAGAGCTTTTCGTCATGGCACCTTTGGTGTGGGCGGAATCCTTGGCCGTTGGCAATTGCTGAGCCGGGCTCCGGCTCTGGCTCAGCAGCCCAGGCAGGTAGTATTGGACTTTGGGAGGCTGTAGAAAGAGACAGCGCCAGCGTTTGTGGGGCTCTGAATGGGCTTGCCTGGATACTCGAAGAGCAGCAAGAGCTTTTGGTCCTGGCACCTTTGGTGTGGGAGGAATCCTTGGCCGTTGGCAATTGCTGAGCCGGGCTCCCGCTCTTGCTCAGCAGCCCAGGGAGGTAGTATTGGACTTTGGGAGGCTGTCGAAAGAGACAGTGCCGGCGTTTGTGGGGCTGTGAATGGGCTTGCCTGGATACTCGAAGAGCAGCAAGAGCTTTTGGTCCTGGCACCTTTGGTGTGGGAAGAATCCTTGGCTGTTGGCAATTGCTGAGCCGGGCTCCAGGTGTCCTCAGCGGCCCAGGCAGATAGTATTGGGCTTTGGGAGGCTGTCGAAAGAGACAGCGCCAGCGTTTGTGGGGCTGTGAATGGGCTTGCCTGGATACTCGAAGAGCAGCAAGAGCTTTTGGTCCTGGCACCTTTGGTGTGGGAAGAATCCGTGGACGTTGGCAATTGCTGAGCCGGGCTCCGGCTCTGGATCAGCGGCCCAGGCAGATAGTATTGGACTTTGGGAGGCTGTCGAAAGAGACAGTGCCGGCGTTTGTGGGGCTCTGAATGGGCTTGCCTGGATACTCGAAGAGCAGCAAGACCTTTTGGTCCTGGCACCTTTGGTGTGCGAGGAATCCTTGGCCGTTGGCAATTGCTGAGCCGGGCTCTGGCTCTGGCTCAGCAGCCCAGGCAGATAGTATTGGACTTTGGGAGGCTGTAGAAAGAGACAGTAACAGGGTTTGTGGGGCTCTGAATGGGCTTGCCTGGATACTCGAAGAGCAGCCAGAGCTTTTGGTCCTGGCACCTTTGGTGTGCGAGGAATCCTTGGCCGTTGGCAATTGCTGAGCCGGGTTCCGGCTCTGGCTTAGCAGCCCAGGCAGGTAGTATTGGACTTTGGGAGGCTGTCGAAAGAGACAGCGCCAGCGTTTGTGGGGCTGTGAATGGGCTTGCCTGGATACTCGAAGAGCAGCAAGACCTTTTGGTCCTGGCACCTTTGGTGTGGGAGGAATCCCTGGACGTTGGCAATTGCTGAGCCGGGCTCTGGCTCTGGCTCAGCAGCCCAGGCAGATAGTATTGGGCTTTGGGAGGCTGTCGAAAGAGATAGCGCCAGCGTTTGTGGGGCTCTGAATGGGCTTGCCTGGATACTCGAAGACCAGCAAGACCTTTTTGTCCTGGCACCTTTGGTGTGGGAGGAATCCGTGGATGTTCGCAATTGCTGAGCCAGGTTCCTGCTCTGGCTCAGTGGCCCAGGCAGATAGTACTGGGCTTTGGGAGGCTGTAGAAAGAGACAGCGCCAGCGTTTGCGGGGCTGTGAATGGGCTTGCCTGGATACTCGAAGAGCAGCAAGACCTTTTGGTCCTGGCACGTTTGGTGTGGGAAGAATCCTTGCCCGTTGGCAATTGCTGAGCCGGGCTTCGGCTCTGGCTCAGCGGCCCAGGCAGATAGTATTGGACTTTGGGAGGCTCTAGAAAGAGACAGCGCCAGCGTTTGTGGGACTCTGAATGGGCTTGCCTGGATCCTCGAAGAGCAGCAAGAGCTTTTGGTCCTGGCATCTTAGGTGTGGGAGGAATCCTTGGCCGTTGGCAATTGCTGAGCCTGGCTCCGGCTCTGGCTCAGCGGCCCAGGCAGATAGTTTTGGACTTTGGGAGGCTCTAGAAAGAGACAGCGCCAGCGTTTGTGGGACTCTGAATGGGCTTGCCTGGATCCTCGAAGAGCAGCAAGAGCTTTTGGTCCTGGCTCCTTTGGTGTGGGAGGAATCCCTGGACGTTGGCAATTGCTGAGCTGGGCTCCGGCTCTGGCTCAGCAGCCCAGGCAGGTAGTATTGGACTTTGGGAGGCTGTAGAAAGAGACAGTAACAGGGTTTGTGGGGCTGTGAATGGGCTTGCCTGGATACTCGAAGAGCAGCAAGAGCTTTTGGTCCTGGCACCTTTGGTGTGCGAGGAATCCTTGGCCGTTGGCAATTGCTGAGCCAGGTTCCCGCTCTGGCTCAGTGGCCCAAGCAGAAAGTATTGGACTTTGGGAGGCTGTCGAAAGAGACAGTAACAGGGTTTGTGGGGCTCTGAATGGGCTTGCCTGGATACTCGAAGAGCAGCAAGAGCTTTTGGTCCTGGCACCTTTGGTGTGGGAAGAATCCGTGGACGTTGGCAATTGCTGAGCCGGGCTCCGGCTCTGGCTCAGCGGCCCAGGCAGATAGTATTGGGCTTTGGGAGGCTGTCGAAAGAGATAGCGCCAGCGTTTGTGGGGCTCTGAATAGGCTTGCCTGGATACTCGAAGAGCAGCAAGACCTTTTGGTCCTGGCACCTTTGGTGTGCGAGGAATCCTTGGCCGTTGGCAATTGCTGAGCCGGGCTCTGGCTCTGGCTCAGCAGCCCAGGCAGATAGTATTGGACTTTGGGAGGCTGTCGAAAGAGACAGTAACAGGGTTTGTGGGGCTCTGAATGGGCTTGCCTGGATACTCGAAGAGCAGCAAGAGCTTTTGGTCCTGGCACCTTTGGTGTGCGAGGAATCCTTGGCCGTTGGCAATTGCTGAGCCGGGCTCCGGCTCTGGCTCAGCAGCCCAGGCAGGTAGTATTGGACTTTGGGAGGCTGTCGAAAGAGACAGTGCCAGCGTTTGTGGGGCTCTGAATGGGCTTGCCTGGATATTCGAAGAGCAGCAAGACCTTTTGGTCCTGGCATCTTAGGTGTGGGAGGAATCCCTGGGCGTTGGCAATTGCTGAGCCAGGTTCCCGCTCTGGATTAGTGGCCCAAGCAGATAGTATTGGACTTTGGGAGGCTGTCGAAAGAGACAGCGCCAGCGTTTGTGGGGCTCTGAATGGGCTTGCCTGGATACTCGAAGAGCAGCAAGAGCTTTTGGTCCTGGCACGTTTGGTGTGGGAGGAATCCTTGGCCGTTGGCAATTGCTGAGCCGGGCTCCTGCTCTGGCTCAGTGGCCCAGGGAGGTAGTATTGGGCTTTGGGAGGCTGTCGAAAGAGACAGCGCCGGCGTTTGTGGGGCTGTGAATGGGCTTGCCTGGATACTCGAAGAGCAGCAAGAGCTTTTGGTCCTGGCACCTTTGGTGTGGGAAGAATCCGTGGACGTTCGCAATTTCTGAGTCGGGCTCCAGGTGTCCTCAGCGGCCCAGGCAGATAGTATTGGACTTTGGGAGGCTGTCGAAAGAGACAGCGCCAGCGTTTGTGGGGCTGTGAATGGGCTTGCCTGGATACTCGAAGAGCAGCAAGAGCTTTTGGTCCTGGCACCTTTGGTGTGGGAGGAATCCCTGGACGTTGGCAATTGCTGAGCCGGGCTCCCGCTCTGGCTCAGCAGCCCAGGCAGATAGTATTGGGCTTTGGGAGGCTGTCGAAAGAGATAGCGCCAGCGTTTGTGGGGCTGTGAATGGGCTTGCCTGGATCCTCGAAGAGCAGCAAGACCTTTTGTTCCTGGCACCTTTGGTGTGGGAGGAATCCTTGGCCGTTGGCAATTGCTGAGCCGGGCTCCCGCTCTGGCTCAGTGGCCCAGGGAGGTAGTATTGGACTTTGGGAGGCTGTCGAAAGAGACAGCGCCGGCGTTTGTGGGGCTGTGAATGGGCTTGCCTGGATACTCGAAGAGCAGCAAGAGCTTTTGGTCCTGGCACCTTTGGTGTGGGAAGAATCCGTGGACGTTCGCAATTTCTGAGTCGGGCTCCAGGTGTCCTCAGCGGCCCAGGCAGATAGTATTGGGCTTTGGGAGGCTGTCGAAAGAGACAGCGCCAGCGTTTGTGGCGCTGTGAATGGGCTTGCCTGGATACTCGAAGAGCAGCAAGAGCTTTTGGTCCTGGCACCTTTGGTGTGGGAGGAATCCTTGGCTGTTGGCAATTGCTGAGCCGGGCTCCAGGTGTCCTCAGCGGCCCAGGCAGATAGTATTGGGCTTTGGGAGGCTGTAGAAAGAGACAGCGCCAGCGTTTGTGGGGCTGTGAATGGGCTTGCCTGGATACTCGAAGAGCAGGAAGAGCTTTTGGTCCTGGCACCTTTGGTGTGGGAAGAATCCGTGGACGTTGGCAATTGCTGAGCGGGGCTCCGGCTCTGGCTCAGCGGCCCAGGCAGATAGTATTGGACTTTGGGAGGCTGTCGAAAGAGACAGCGCCAGCGTTTGTGGGGTCTGAATGGGCTTGCCTGGATACTCGAAGAGCAGCAAGAGCTTTTCGTCATGGCACCTTTGGTGTGGGCGGAATCCTTGGCCGTTGGCAATTGCTGAGCCGGGCTCCGGCTCTGGCTCAGCAGCCCAGGCAGGTAGTATTGGACTTTGGGAGGCTGTAGAAAGAGACAGCGCCAGCGTTTGTGGGGCTCTGAATGGGCTTGCCTGGATACTCGAAGAGCAGCAAGAGCTTTTGGTCCTGGCACCTTTGGTGTGGGAGGAATCCTTGGCCGTTGGCAATTGCTGAGCCGGGCTCCCGCTCTTGCTCAGCAGCCCAGGGAGGTAGTATTGGACTTTGGGAGGCTGTCGAAAGAGACAGCGCCGGCGTTTGTGGGGCTGTGAATGGGCTTGCCTGGATACTCGAAGAGCAGCAAGAGCTTTTGGTCCTGGCACCTTTGGTGTGGGAGGAATCCTTGGCTGTTGGCAATTGCTGAGCCGGGCTCCAGGTGTCCTCAGCGGCCCAGGCAGATAGTATTGGGCTTTGGGAGGCTGTCGAAAGAGACAGCGCCAGCGTTTGTGGGGCTGTGAATGGGCTTGCCTGGATCCTCGAAGAGCAGCAAGAGCTTTTGGTCCTGGCACCTTTGGTGTGGGAAGAATCCGTGGACGTTGGCAATTGCTGAGCCGGGCTCCTGCTCTGGATCAGCGGCCCAGGCAGATAGTATTGGACATTGGGAGGCTGTCGAAAGAGACAGTGCCGGCGTTTGTGGGGCTCTGAATGGGCTTGCCTGGATACTCGAAGAGCAGCAAGACCTTTTGGTCCTGGCACCTTTGGTGTGCGAGGAATCCTTGGCCGTTGGCAATTGCTGAGCCGGGCTCTGGCTCTGGCTCAGCAGTCCAGGCAGATAGTATTGGACTTTGGGAGGCTGTAGAAAGAGACAGTAACAGGGTTTGTGGGGCTCTGAATGGGCTTGCCTGGATACTCGAAGAGCAGCAAGAGCTTTTGGTCCTGGCACCTTTGGTGTGCGAGGAATCCTTGGCCGTTGGCAATTGCTGAGCCGGCTTCCGGCTCTGGCTTAGCAGCCCAGGCAGGTAGTATTGGACTTTGGGAGGCTGTCGAAAGAGACAGCGCCAGCGTTTGTGGGGCTGTGAATGGGCTTGCCTGGATACTCGAAGAGCAGCAAGAACTTTCGGTCGTAGCTCCTTTGGTGTGGGAGGAATCCCTGGACGTTGGCAATTGCTGAGCCGGGCTCCGGCTCTGGCTCAGCAGCCCAGGCAGATAGTATTGGGCTTTGGGAGGCTGTCGAAAGAGATAGCGCCAGCGTTTGTGGGGCTGTGAATGGGCTTGCCTGGATACTCGAAGAGCAGCAAGAGCTTTTGGTCCTGGCACCTTTGGTGTGGGAGGAATCCTTGGCCGTTGGCAATTGCTGAGCCAGGCTCCCTGTCTGGCTCAGCAGCCCAGGCAGGTAGTATTGGACTTTGGGAGGCTGTCGAAAGAGACAGTAACAGGGTTTGTGGGGCTGTGAATGGGCTTGCCTGGATACTCGAAGAGCAGCAAGACCTTTTTGTCCTGGCACCTTTGGTGTGGGAGGAATCCGTGGATGTTCGCAATTGCTGAGCCAGGTTCCTGCTCTGGCTCAGTGGCCCAGGCAGATAGTACTGGGCTTTGGGAGGCTGTAGAAAGAGACAGCGCCAGCGTTTGCGGGGCTGTGAATGGGCTTGCCTGGATACTCGAAGAGCAGCAAGACCTTTTGGTCCTGGCACGTTTGGTGTGGGAAGAATCCTTGCCCGTTGGCAATTGCTGAGCCGGGCTTCGGCTCTGGCTCAGCGGCCCAGGCAGATAGTATTGGACTTTGGGAGGCTCTAGAAAGAGACAGCGCCAGCGTTTGTGGGACTCTGAATGGGCTTGCCTGGATCCTCGAAGAGCAGCAAGAGCTTTTGGTCCTGGCATCTTAGGTGTGGGAGGAATCCTTGGCCGTTGGCAATTGCTGAGCCTGGCTCCGGCTCTGGCTCAGCGGCCCAGGCAGATAGTTTTGGACTTTGGGAGGCTCTAGAAAGAGACAGCGCCAGCGTTTGTGGGACTCTGAATGGGCTTGCCTGGATCCTCGAAGAGCAGCAAGAGCTTTTGGTCCTGGCTCCTTTGGTGTGGGAGGAATCCCTGGACGTTGGCAATTGCTGAGCCGGGCTCCGGCTCTGGCTCAGCAGCCCAGGCAGGTAGTATTGGACTTTGGGAGGCTGTAGAAAGAGACAGTAACAGGGTTTGTGGGGCTGTGAATGGGCTTGCCTGGATACTCGAAGAGCAGCAAGAGCTTTTGGTCCTGGCACCTTTGGTGTGCGAGGAATCCTTGGCCGTTGGCAATTGCTGAGCCAGGTTCCCGCTCTGGCTCAGCGGCCCAGGCAGAAAGTATTGGACTTTGGGAGGCTGTCGAAAGAGACAGTAACAGGGTTTGTGGGGCTCTGAATGGGCTTGCCTGGATACTCGAAGAGCAGCAAGAGCTTTTGGTCCTGGCACCTTTGGTGTGGGAAGAATCCTTGGCCGTTGGCAATTGCTGAGCCGGGCTCCGGCTCTGGCTCAGCGGCCCAGGCAGATAGTATTGGGCTTTGGGAGGCTGTCGAAAGAGATAGCGCCAGCGTTTGTGGGGCTCTGAATAGGCTTGCCTGGATACTCGAAGAGCAGCAAGACCTTTTGGTCCTGGCACCTTTGGTGTGCGAGGAATCCTTGGCCGTTGGCAATTGCTGAGCCGGGCTCTGGCTCTGGCTCAGCAGCCCAGGCAGATAGTATTGGACTTTGGGAGGCTGTCGAAAGAGACAGTAACAGGGTTTGTGGGGCTCTGAATGGGCTTGCCTGGATACTCGAAGAGCAGCAAGAGCTTTTGGTCCTGGCACCTTTGGTGTGCGAGGAATCCTTGGCCGTTGGCAATTGCTGAGCCGGGCTCCGGCTCTGGCTCAGCAGCCCAGGCAGGTAGTATTGGACTTTGGGAGGCTGTAGAAAGAGACAGTAACAGCGTTTGTGGGGCTCTGAATGGGCTTGCCTGGATACTCGAAGACCAGCAACACCTTTTGGTCCTGTCACCTTTGGTGTGGGAAGAATCCGTGGATGTTCGCAATTGCTGAGCCAGGTTCCCGCTCTGGCTCAGTGGCACAGACAGATAGTATTGGACTTTGGGAGGCTGTAGAAAGAGACAGCGCCAGCGTTTGTGGGACTCTGAATGGGCTTGCCTGGATACTCGAAGAGCAGCAAGACCTTTTGGTCCTGGCACCTTTGGTGTGGGAGGAATTCTTTGCCGCTGGCAATTGCTGAGCCGGGCTCCGGCTCTGGCTCAGAAACCCAGGCAGATAGTACTGGACTTTGGGAGGCTGTAGAAAGAGACAGTAACAGGGTTTGTGGGGCTGTGAATGGGCTTGCCTGGATCCTCGAAGAGCAGCAAGACCTTTTGGTCCTCGCACCTTTGGTGTGGGAAGAATCCTTGTCCGTTGGCAATTGCTGAGCCGGGCTCCGGCTCTGGCTCAGAGGCCCAGGCAGATAGTATTGGACTTTGGGAGGCTGTAGAAAGAGACAGTGCCAGCGTTTGTGGGGCTGTGAATGGGCTTGCCTGGATACTCGAAGAGCAGCAAGAGCTTTTGGTCCTGGCACCTTTGGTGTGCGAGGAATTCTTTGCCGTTGGCAATTGCTGAGCCGGGCTCTGGCTGTGGCTCAGCAGCCCAGGCAGTTAGTATTGGACTTTGGGAGGCTGTAGAAAGAGACAGCGCCAGCGTTTGCGGGGCTGTGAATGGGCTTGCCTGGATACTCGAAGACCAGCAAGAGCTTTTGGTCCTGGCACCTTTGGTGTGGGAGGAATCCTTGCCCGTTGGCAATTGCTGAGCCGGGCTCCCGCTCTGGCTCAGCGGCCCAGGCAGATAGTATTGGACTTTGGGAGGCTCTAGAAAGAGACAGCGCCAGCGTTTGTGGGACTCTGAATGGGCTTGCCTGGATACTCGAAGAGCTGCAAGAGCTTTTGGTCCTGGCATCTTAGGTGTGGGAGGAATCCTTGGCCGTTGGCAATTGCTGAGCCGGGCTCCGGCTCTGGCTCAGCGCCCCAGGCAGATAGTTTTGGACTTTGGGAGGCTGTCGAAAGAGACAGCGCCAGCGTTTGTGGGGCTGTGAATGGGCTTGCTTGGATACTTGAAGAGCAGCAAGACCTTTTGGTCCTGGCACCTTTGGTGTGGGAGGAATCCTTGGCCGTTGGCAATTGCTGAGCCGGGCTCTGGCTCTGGCTCAGCAGCCCAGGCAGATAGTATTGGACTTTGGGAGGCTGTAGAAAGAGACAGTAACAGCGTTTGTGGGGCTGTGAATGGGCTTGCCTGGATACTCGAAGAGCAGCAAGACCTTTTGGTCCTGGCACCTTTGGTGTGCGAGGAATCCTTGGCCGTTGGCAATTGCTGAGCCGGGCTCCGGCTCTGGCTCAGCAGCCCAGGCAGGTAGTATTGGACTTTGGGAGGCTGTAGAAAGAGACAGTAACAGCGTTTGTGGGGCTCTGAATGGGCTTGCCTGGATACTCGAAGACCAGCAACACCTTTTGGTCCTGTCACCTTTGGTGTGGGAAGAATCCGTGGATGTTCGCAATTGCTGAGCCAGGTTCCCGCTCTGGCTCAGTGGCCCAGACAGATAGTATTGGACTTTGGGAGGCTGTAGAAAGAGACAGCGCCAGCGTTTGTGGGACTCTGAATGGGCTTGCCTGGATACTCGAATAGCAGCAAGACCTTTTGGTCCTGGCACCTTTGGTGTGGGAGGAATTCTTTGCCGCTGGCAATTGCTGAGCCGGGCTCCGGCTCTGGCTCAGAAACCCAGGCAGATAGTATTGGACATTGGGAGGCTGTAGAAAGAGACAGTAACAGGGTTTGTGGGGCTGTGAATGGGCTTGCCTGGATCCTCGAAGACCAGCAAGACCTTTTGGTCCTGGCACCTTTGGTGTGCGAGGAATCCTTGTCCGTTGGCAATTGCTGAGCCGGGCTCCGGCTCTGGCTCAGAGGCCCAGGCAGACAGTATTGGACTTTGGGAGGCTGTCGAAAGAGACAGTAACAGCGTTTGTGGGGCTGTGAATGGGCTTGTCTGGATACTTGAAGAGCAGCAAGAGCTTTTGGTCCTGGCACCTTTGGTGTGGGAGGAATCCTTGTCCGTTGGCAATTGCTGAGCCGGGCTCCCGCTCTGGCTCAGCGGCCCAGGCAGATAGTATTGGACTTTGGGAGGCTGTCGAAAGAGACAGCGCCAGCGTTTGTGGGGCTCTGAATGGGCTTGTCTGGATACTCGAAGAGCAGCAAGACCTTTTGGTCCTGGCACCTTTGGTGTGCGAGGAATCCTTGGCCGTTGGCAATTGCTGAGCCGGGCTCCGGCTCTGGCTCAGCAGCCCAGGCAGGTAGTATTGGACTTTGGGAGGCTGTCGAAAGAGACAGCGCCAGTGTTTGTGGGGCTCTGAATGGGCTTGCCTGGATACTCGAAGAGCAGCAAGACCTTTTGGTCCTGGCACCTTTGGTGTGGGAGGAATCCCTGGACGTTGGCAATTGCTGAGCCGGGCTCCCGCTCTGTCTCAGCGGCCCAGGCAGATAGTATTGGACTTTGGGAGGCTGTCGAAAGAGACAGCGCCAGCGTTTGTGGCGCTGTGAATGGGCTTGCCTGGATACTCGAAGAGCAGCAAGAACTTTCGGTCGTAGCTCCTTTGGTGTGGGAGGAATCCCTGGCTGTTGGCAATTGCTGAGCCGGGCTCTGGCTGTACTCACCGGCCCAGGCAGATAGTACTGGACTTTGGGAGGCTGTAGAAAGAGACAGCGCCAGCGTTTGTGGGGCTGTGAATGGGCTTGCCTGGATACTCGAAGAGCAGCAAGAGTTTTTCGTCGTAGCTCCTTTGGTGTGGGAGGAATGCCTGGCCGTTGGCAATTGCTGAGCCAGGCTCCGGCTCTGGCTCAGCGGCCCAGGCAGATAGTATTGGACTTTGGGAGGCTGTCGAAAGAGACAGCGCCAGCGTTTGTGGGACTCTGAATGGGCTTGCCTGGATACTCAAAGAGCAGCAAGACCTTTTGGTCCTGGCACCTTTGGTGTGGGAAGAATCCGTGGACGTTCGCAATTGCTGAGCCGGGCTCCAGCTGTCCTCAGCGTCCCAGGCAGATAGTACTGGGCTTTGGGAGGCTGTCGAAAGAGACAGCGCCAGCGTTTGTTGGGCTCTGAATGGGCTTGCCTGGATACTCGAAGAGCAGCAAGAGCTTTTGGTCCTGGCACCTTTGGTGTGGGAGGAATCCTTGGCCGTTGGCAATTGCTGAGCCGGGCTCCGGCTCTGGCTCAGCAGCCCAGGCAGGTAGTATTGGACTTTGGGAGGCTGTAGAAAGAGACAGCGCCAGCGTTTGCGGGGCTGTGAATGGGCTTGCCTGGATACTCGAAGAGCAGCAAGACCTTTTGGTCCTGGCACGTTTGGTGTGGGAAGAATCCTTGCCCGTTGGCAATTGCTGAGCCGGGCTCCCGCTCTGGCTCAGCGGCCCAGGCAGATAGTTTTGGACTTTGGGAGGCTCTAGAAAGAGACAGCGCCAGCGTTTGTGGGACTCTGAATGGGCTTGCCTGGATCCTCGAAGAGCAGCAAGACCTTTTGGTCTTGGCTCCTTTGGTGTGGGAGGAATCCCTGGACGTTGGCAATTGCTGAGCCGGGCTCCGGCTCTGGCTCAGCAGCCCAGGCAGGTAGTATTGGACTTTGGGAGGCTGTAGAAAGAGACAGTAACAGGGTTTGTGGGGCTGTGAATGGGCTTGCCTGGATACTCGAAGAGCAGCAAGAGCTTTTGGTCCTGGCACCTTTGGTGTGGGAAGAATCCGTGGACGTTGGCAATTGCTGAGCCGGGCTCCGGCTCTGGCTCAGCGGCCCAGGCAGATAGTATTGGGCTTTGGGAGGCTGTCGAAAGAGACAGCGCCAGCGTTTGTGGGGCTCTGAATGGGCTTGCCTGGATACTCGAAGAGCAGCAAGACCTTTTGGTCCTGGCACCTTTGGTGTGCGAGGAATCCTTGGCCGTTGGCAATTGCTGAGCCGGGCTCTGGCTCTGGCTCAGCAGCCCAGGCAGATAGTATTGGACTTTGGGAGGCTGTCGAAAGAGACAGTAACAGGGTTTGTGGGGCTCTGAATGGGCTTGCCTGGATACTCGAAGAGCAGCAAGAGCTTTTGGTCCTGGCACCTTTGGTGTGCGAGGAATCCTTGGCCGTTGGCAATTGCTGAGCCAGGTTCCCGCTCTGGCTCAGTGGCCCAAGCAGAAAGTATTGGACTTTGGGAGGCTGTCGAAAGAGACAGTAACAGCGTTTGTGGGGCTCTGAATGGGCTTGCCTGGATACTCGAAGACCAGCAACACCTTTTGGTCCTGTCACCTTTGGTGTGGGAAGAATCCGTGGATGTTCGCAATTGCTGAGCCAGGTTCCCGCTCTGGCTCAGTGGCCCAGACAGATAGTATTGGACTTTGGGAGGCTGTAGAAAGAGACAGCGCCAGCGTTTGTGGGGCTGTGAATGGGCTTGCCTGGATACTCGAAGAGCTGCAAGAGCTTTTGGTCCTGGCATCTTAGGTGTGGGAGGAATCCCTGGGCATTGGCAATTGCTGAGCCGGGCTCCGGCTCTGGCTCAGCGGCCCAGGCCGATAGTATTGGACTTTGGGAGGCTGTCGAAAGAGACAGTGCCAGCGTTTGTGGGGCTGTGAATGGGCTTGCTTGGATACTTGAAGAGCAGCAAGAGCTTTTGGTCCTGGCACCTTTGGTGTGGGAGGAATCCTTGGCCGTTGGGAATTGCTGATCCGGGCTCTGGCTCTGGCTCAGCAGCCCAGGCAGATAGTATTGGACTTTGGGAGGCTGTAGAAAGAGACAGTAACAGGGTTTGTGGGGCTGTGAATGGGCTTGCCTGGATACTCGAAGAGCAGCAAGACCTTTTGGTCCTGGCACCTTTGGTGTGCGAGGAATCCTTGGCCGTTGGCAATTGCTGAGCCGGGCTCCGGCTCTGGCTCAGCAGCCCAGGCAGGTAGTATTGGACTTTGGGAGGCTGTAGAAAGAGACAGTAACAGCGTTTGTGGGGCTCTGAATGGGCTTGCCTGGATACTCGAAGACCAGCAACACCTTTTGGTCCTGTCACCTTTGGTGTGGGAAGAATCCGTGGATGTTCGCAATTGCTGAGCCAGGTTCCCGCTCTGGCTCAGTGGCCCAGACAGATAGTATTGGACTTTGGGAGGCTGTAGAAAGAGACAGCGCCAGCGTTTGTGGGACTCTGAATGGGCTTGCCTGGATACTCGAATAGCAGCAAGACCTTTTGGTCCTGGCACCTTTGGTGTGGGAGGAATTCTTTGCCGCTGGCAATTGCTGAGCCGGGCTCCGGCTCTGGCTCAGAAACCCAGGCAGATAGTATTGGACATTGGGAGGCTGTAGAAAGAGACAGTAACAGGGTTTGTGGGGCTGTGAATGGGCTTGCCTGGATCCTCGAAGACCAGCAAGACCTTTTGGTCCTCGCACCTTTGGTGTGCGAGGAATCCTTGTCCGTTGGCAATTGCTGAGCCGGGCTCCGGCTCTGGCTCAGAGGCCCAGGCAGACAGTATTGGACTTTGGGAGGCTGTCGAAAGAGACAGTAACAGCGTTTGTGGGGCTGTGAATGGGCTTGTCTGGATACTTGAAGAGCAGCAAGAGCTTTTGGTCCTGGCACCTTTGGTGTGGGAGGAATCCTTGTCCGTTGCCAATTGCTGAGCCGGGCTCCCGCTCTGGCTCAGCGGCCCAGGCAGATAGTATTGGACTTTGGGAGGCTGTCGAAAGAGACAGCGCCAGCGTTTGTGGGGCTCTGAATGGGCTTGTCTGGATACTCGAAGAGCAGCAAGACCTTTTGGTCCTGGCACCTTTGGTGTGCGAGGAATCCTTGGCCGTTGGCAATTGCTGAGCCGGGCTCCGGCTCTGGCTCAGCAGCCCAGGCAGGTAGTATTGGACTTTGGGAGGCTGTCGAAAGAGACAGCGCCAGTGTTTGTGGGGCTCTGAATGGGCTTGCCTGGATACTCGAAGAGCAGCAAGACCTTTTGGTCCTGGCACCTTTGGTGTGGGAGGAATCCCTGGACGTTGGCAATTGCTGAGCCGGGCTCCCGCTCTGTCTCAGCGGCCCAGGCAGATAGTATTGGACTTTGGGAGGCTGTCGAAAGAGACAGCGCCAGCGTTTGTGGGGCTGTGAATGGGCTTGCCTGGATACTCGAAGAGCAGCAAGAGCTTTTGGTCCTGGCACCTTTGGTGTGGGAGGAATCCCTGGCTGTTGGCAATTGCTGAGCCGGGCTCTGGCTGTACTCACCGGCCCAGGCAGATAGTACTGGACTTTGGGAGGCTGTCGAAAGAGACAGCGCCAGCGTTTGTGGGGCTGTGAATGGGCTTGCCTGGATACTCGAAGAGCAGCAAGAGTTTTTCGTCGTAGCTCCTTTGGTGTGGGAGGAATGCCTGGCCGTTGGCAATTGCTGAGCCAGGCTCCGGCTCTGGCTCAGCGGCCCAGGCAGATAGTATTGGACTTTGGGAGGCTCTAGAAAGAGACAGCGCCAGCGTTTGTGGGACTCTGAATGGGCTTGCCTGGATCCTCGAAGAGCAGCAAGAGCTTTTGGTCTTGGCTCCTTTGGTGTGGGAGGAATCCCTGGACGTTGGCAATTGCTGAGCCGGGCTCCTGCTCTGGCTCAGCAGCCCAGGCAGGTAGTATTGGACTTTGGGAGGCTGTAGAAAGAGACAGTAACAGGGTTTGTGGGGCTGTGAATGGGCTTGCCTGGATACTCGAAGAGCAGCAAGAGCTTTTGGTCCTGGCACCTTTGGTGTGCGAGGAATCCTTGGCCGTTGGCAATTGCTGAGCCAGGTTCCCGCTCTGGCTCAGTGGCCCAAGCAGAAAGTATTGGACTTTGGGAGGCTGTCGAAAGAGACAGTAACAGGGTTTGTGGGGCTCTGAATGGGCTTGCCTGGATACTCGAAGAGCAGCAAGAGCTTTTGGTCCTGGCACCTTTGGTGTGGGAAGAATCCGTGGACGTTGGCAATTGCTGAGCCGGGCTCCGGCTCTGGCTCAGCGGCCCAGGCAGATAGTATTGGGCTTTGGGAGGCTGTCGAAAGAGACAGCGCCAGCGTTTGTGGGGCTCTGAATGGGCTTGCCTGGATACTCGAAGAGCAGCAAGACCTTTTGGTCCTGGCACCTTTGGTGTGCGAGGAATCCTTGGCCGTTGGCAATTGCTGAGCCGGGCTCTGGCTCTGGCTCAGCAGCCCAGGCAGATAGTATTGGACTTTGGGAGGCTGTCGAAAGAGACAGTAACAGGGTTTGTGGGGCTCTGAATGGGCTTGCCTGGATACTCGAAGAGCAGCAAGAGCTTTTGGTCCTGGCACCTTTGGTGTGCGAGGAATCCTTGGCCGTTGGCAATTGCTGAGCCAGGCTCCGGCTCTGGCTCAGCAGCCCAGGCAGGTAGTATTGGACTTTGGGAGGCTGTAGAAAGAGACAGTAACAGCGTTTGTGGGGCTCTGAATGGGCTTGCCTGGATACTCGAAGACCAGCAAAACCTTTTGGTCCTGTCACCTTTGGTGTGGGAAGAATCCGTGGATGTTCGCAATTGCTGAGCCAGGTTCCCGCTCTGGCTCAGTGGCCCAGACAGATAGTATTGGACTTTGGGAGGCTGTAGAAAGAGACAGCGCCAGCGTTTGTGGGACTCTGAATGGGCTTGCCTGGATACTCGAAGAGCAGCAAGACCTTTTGGTCCTGGCACCTTTGGTGTGGGAGGAATCCCTGGACGTTGGCAATTGCTGAGCCGGGCTCCCGCTCTGTCTCAGCGGCCCAGGCAGATAGTATTGGACTTTGGGAGGCTGTCGAAAGAGACAGCGCCAGCGTTTGTGGCGCTGTGAATGGGCTTGCCTGGATACTCGAAGAGCAGCAAGAACTTTCGGTCGTAGCTCCTTTGGTGTGGGAGGAATCCCTGGCTGTTGGCAATTGCTGAGCCGGGCTCTGGCTGTACTCACCGGCCCAGGCAGATAGTACTGGACTTTGGGAGGCTGTAGAAAGAGACAGCGCCAGCGTTTGTGGGGCTGTGAATGGGCTTGCCTGGATACTCGAAGAGCAGCAAGAGTTTTTCGTCGTAGCTCCTTTGGTGTGGGAGGAATGCCTGGCCGTTGGCAATTGCTGAGCCAGGCTCCGGCTCTGGCTCAGCGGCCCAGGCAGATAGTATTGGACTTTGGGAGGCTGTCGAAAGAGACAGCGCCAGCGTTTGTGGGACTCTGAATGGGCTTGCCTGGATACTCAAAGAGCAGCAAGACCTTTTGGTCCTGGCACCTTTGGTGTGGGAAGAATCCGTGGACGTTCGCAATTGCTGAGCCGGGCTCCAGCTGTCCTCAGCGTCCCAGGCAGATAGTACTGGGCTTTGGGAGGCTGTCGAAAGAGACAGCGCCAGCGTTTGTTGGGCTCTGAATGGGCTTGCCTGGATACTCGAAGAGCAGCAAGAGCTTTTGGTCCTGGCACCTTTGGTGTGGGAGGAATCCTTGGCCGTTGGCAATTGCTGAGCCGGGCTCCGGCTCTGGCTCAGCAGCCCAGGCAGGTAGTATTGGACTTTGGGAGGCTGTAGAAAGAGACAGCGCCAGCGTTTGCGGGGCTGTGAATGGGCTTGCCTGGATACTCGAAGAGCAGCAAGACCTTTTGGTCCTGGCACGTTTGGTGTGGGAAGAATCCTTGCCCGTTGGCAATTGCTGAGCCGGGCTCCCGCTCTGGCTCAGCGGCCCAGGCAGATAGTTTTGGACTTTGGGAGGCTCTAGAAAGAGACAGCGCCAGCGTTTGTGGGACTCTGAATGGGCTTGCCTGGATCCTCGAAGAGCAGCAAGACCTTTTGGTCTTGGCTCCTTTGGTGTGGGAGGAATCCCTGGACGTTGGCAATTGCTGAGCCGGGCTCCGGCTCTGGCTCAGCAGCCCAGGCAGGTAGTATTGGACTTTGGGAGGCTGTAGAAAGAGACAGTAACAGGGTTTGTGGGGCTGTGAATGGGCTTGCCTGGATACTCGAAGAGCAGCAAGAGCTTTTGGTCCTGGCACCTTTGGTGTGGGAAGAATCCGTGGACGTTGGCAATTGCTGAGCCGGGCTCCGGCTCTGGCTCAGCGGCCCAGGCAGATAGTATTGGGCTTTGGGAGGCTGTCGAAAGAGACAGCGCCAGCGTTTGTGGGGCTCTGAATGGGCTTGCCTGGATACTCGAAGAGCAGCAAGACCTTTTGGTCCTGGCACCTTTGGTGTGCGAGGAATCCTTGGCCGTTGGCAATTGCTGAGCCGGGCTCTGGCTCTGGCTCAGCAGCCCAGGCAGATAGTATTGGACTTTGGGAGGCTGTCGAAAGAGACAGTAACAGGGTTTGTGGGGCTCTGAATGGGCTTGCCTGGATACTCGAAGAGCAGCAAGAGCTTTTGGTCCTGGCACCTTTGGTGTGCGAGGAATCCTTGGCCGTTGGCAATTGCTGAGCCAGGTTCCCGCTCTGGCTCAGTGGCCCAAGCAGAAAGTATTGGACTTTGGGAGGCTGTCGAAAGAGACAGTAACAGCGTTTGTGGGGCTCTGAATGGGCTTGCCTGGATACTCGAAGACCAGCAACACCTTTTGGTCCTGTCACCTTTGGTGTGGGAAGAATCCGTGGATGTTCGCAATTGCTGAGCCAGGTTCCCGCTCTGGCTCAGTGGCCCAGACAGATAGTATTGGACTTTGGGAGGCTGTAGAAAGAGACAGCGCCAGCGTTTGTGGGGCTGTGAATGGGCTTGCCTGGATACTCGAAGAGCTGCAAGAGCTTTTGGTCCTGGCATCTTAGGTGTGGGAGGAATCCCTGGGCATTGGCAATTGCTGAGCCGGGCTCCGGCTCTGGCTCAGCGGCCCAGGCCGATAGTATTGGACTTTGGGAGGCTGTCGAAAGAGACAGTGCCAGCGTTTGTGGGGCTGTGAATGGGCTTGCTTGGATACTTGAAGAGCAGCAAGAGCTTTTGGTCCTGGCACCTTTGGTGTGGGAGGAATCCTTGGCCGTTGGGAATTGCTGATCCGGGCTCTGGCTCTGGCTCAGCAGCCCAGGCAGATAGTATTGGACTTTGGGAGGCTGTAGAAAGAGACAGTAACAGGGTTTGTGGGGCTGTGAATGGGCTTGCCTGGATACTCGAAGAGCAGCAAGACCTTTTGGTCCTGGCACCTTTGGTGTGCGAGGAATCCTTGGCCGTTGGCAATTGCTGAGCCGGGCTCCGGCTCTGGCTCAGCAGCCCAGGCAGGTAGTATTGGACTTTGGGAGGCTGTAGAAAGAGACAGTAACAGCGTTTGTGGGGCTGTGAATGGGCTTGCCTGGATACTCGAAGACCAGCAACACCTTTTGGTCCTGTCACCTTTGGTGTGGGAAGAATCCGTGGATGTTCGCAATTGCTGAGCCAGGTTCCCGCTCTGGCTCAGTGGCCCAGACAGATAGTATTGGACTTTGGGAGGCTGTAGAAAGAGACAGCGCCAGCGTTTGTGGGACTCTGAATGGGCTTGCCTGGATACTCGAATAGCAGCAAGACCTTTTGGTCCTGGCACCTTTGGTGTGGGAGGAATTCTTTGCCGCTGGCAATTGCTGAGCCGGGCTCCGGCTCTGGCTCAGAAACCCAGGCAGATAGTATTGGACATTGGGAGGCTGTAGAAAGAGACAGTAACAGGGTTTGTGGGGCTGTGAATGGGCTTGCCTGGATCCTCGAAGACCAGCAAGACCTTTTGGTCCTCGCACCTTTGGTGTGCGAGGAATCCTTGTCCGTTGGCAATTGCTGAGCCGGGCTCCGGCTCTGGCTCAGAGGCCCAGGCAGACAGTATTGGACTTTGGGAGGCTGTCGAAAGAGACAGTAACAGCGTTTGTGGGGCTGTGAATGGGCTTGTCTGGATACTTGAAGAGCAGCAAGAGCTTTTGGTCCTGGCACCTTTGGTGTGGGAGGAATCCTTGTCCGTTGCCAATTGCTGAGCCGGGCTCCCGCTCTGGCTCAGCGGCCCAGGCAGATAGTATTGGACTTTGGGAGGCTGTCGAAAGAGACAGCGCCAGCGTTTGTGGGGCTCTGAATGGGCTTGTCTGGATACTCGAAGAGCAGCAAGACCTTTTGGTCCTGGCACCTTTGGTGTGCGAGGAATCCTTGGCCGTTGGCAATTGCTGAGCCGGGCTCCGGCTCTGGCTCAGCAGCCCAGGCAGGTAGTATTGGACTTTGGGAGGCTGTCGAAAGAGACAGCGCCAGTGTTTGTGGGGCTCTGAATGGGCTTGCCTGGATACTCGAAGAGCAGCAAGACCTTTTGGTCCTGGCACCTTTGGTGTGGGAGGAATCCCTGGACGTTGGCAATTGCTGAGCCGGGCTCCCGCTCTGTCTCAGCGGCCCAGGCAGATAGTATTGGACTTTGGGAGGCTGTCGAAAGAGACAGCGCCAGCGTTTGTGGCGCTGTGAATGGGCTTGCCTGGATACTCGAAGAGCAGCAAGAGCTTTTGGTCCTGGCACCTTTGGTGTGGGAGGAATCCCTGGCTGTTGGCAATTGCTGAGCCGGGCTCTGGCTGTACTCACCGGCCCAGGCAGATAGTACTGGACTTTGGGAGGCTGTCGAAAGAGACAGCGCCAGCGTTTGTGGGGCTGTGAATGGGCTTGCCTGGATACTCGAAGAGCAGCAAGAGTTTTTCGTCGTAGCTCCTTTGGTGTGGGAGGAATGCCTGGCCGTTGGCAATTGCTGAGCCAGGCTCCGGCTCTGGCTCAGCGGCCCAGGCAGATAGTATTGGACTTTGGGAGGCTGTCGAAAGAGACAGCGCCAGCGTTTGTGGGGCTGTGAATGGGCTTGCCTGGATACTCGAAGAGCAGCAAGAGCTTTTGGTCCTGGCACCTTTGGTGTGGGAGGAATCCTTGGCCGTTGGCAATTGCTGAGCCGGGCTCCGGCTCTGGCTCAGCAGCCCAGGCAGGTAGTATTGGACTTTGGGAGGCTGTCGAAAGAGACAGCGCCAGCGTTTGCGGGGCTGTGAATGGGCTTGCCTGGATACTCGAAGAGCAGCAAGACCTTTTGGTCCTGGCACGTTTGGTGTGGGAAGAATCCTTGCCCGTTGGCAATTGCTGAGCCGGGCTTCGGCTCTGGCTCAGCGGCCCAGGCAGATAGTATTGGACTTTGGGAGGCTCTAGAAAGAGACAGCGCCAGCGTTTGTGGGACTCTGAATGGGCTTGCCTGGATCCTCGAAGAGCAGCAAGAGCTTTTGGTCCTGGCATCTTAGGTGTGGGAGGAATCCTTGGCCGTTGGCAATTGCTGAGCCTGGCTCCGGCTCTGGCTCAGCGGCGCAGGCAGATAGTTTTGGACTTTGGGAGGCTCTAGAAAGAGACAGCGCCAGCGTTTGTGGGACTCTGAATGGGCTTGCCTGGATCCTCGAAGAGCAGCAAGAGCTTTTGGTCTTGGCTCCTTTGGTGTGGGAGGAATCCCTGGACGTTGGCAATTGCTGAGCCGGGCTCCTGCTCTGGCTCAGCAGCCCAGGCAGGTAGTATTGGACTTTGGGAGGCTGTAGAAAGAGACAGTAACAGGGTTTGTGGGGCTGTGAATGGGCTTGCCTGGATACTCGAAGAGCAGCAAGAGCTTTTGGTCCTGGCACCTTTGGTGTGCGAGGAATCCTTGGCCGTTGGCAATTGCTGAGCCAGGTTCCCGCTCTGGCTCAGTGGCCCAAGCAGAAAGTATTGGACTTTGGGAGGCTGTCGAAAGAGACAGTAACAGGGTTTGTGGGGCTCTGAATGGGCTTGCCTGGATACTCGAAGAGCAGCAAGAGCTTTTGGTCCTGGCACCTTTGGTGTGGGAAGAATCCGTGGACGTTGGCAATTGCTGAGCCGGGCTCCGGCTCTGGCTCAGCGGCCCAGGCAGATAGTATTGGGCTTTGGGAGGCTGTCGAAAGAGACAGCGCCAGCGTTTGTGGGGCTCTGAATGGGCTTGCCTGGATACTCGAAGAGCAGCAAGACCTTTTGGTCCTGGCACCTTTGGTGTGCGAGGAATCCTTGGCCGTTGGCAATTGCTGAGCCGGGCTCTGGCTCTGGCTCAGCAGCCCAGGCAGATAGTATTGGACTTTGGGAGGCTGTCGAAAGAGACAGTAACAGGGTTTGTGGGGCTCTGAATGGGCTTGCCTGGATACTCGAAGAGCAGCAAGAGCTTTTGGTCCTGGCACCTTTGGTGTGCGAGGAATCCTTGGCCGTTGGCAATTGCTGAGCCAGGCTCCGGCTCTGGCTCAGCAGCCCAGGCAGGTAGTATTGGACTTTGGGAGGCTGTAGAAAGAGACAGTAACAGCGTTTGTGGGGCTCTGAATGGGCTTGCCTGGATACTCGAAGACCAGCAAAACCTTTTGGTCCTGTCACCTTTGGTGTGGGAAGAATCCGTGGATGTTCGCAATTGCTGAGCCAGGTTCCCGCTCTGGCTCAGTGGCCCAGACAGATAGTATTGGACTTTGGGAGGCTGTAGAAAGAGACAGCGCCAGCGTTTGTGGGACTCTGAATGGGCTTGCCTGGATACTCGAAGAGCAGCAAGACCTTTTGGTCCTGGCACCTTTGGTGTGGGAGGAATCCTTGGCCGTTGGCAATTGCTGAGCCTGGCTCCGGCTCTGGCTCAGCGGCCCAGGCAGATAGTTTTGGACTTTGGGAGGCTGTCGAAAGAGACAGCGCCAGCGTTTGTGGGGCTGTGAATGGGCTTGCTTGGATACTTGAAGAGCAGCAAGACCTTTTGGTCCTGGCACCTTTGGTGTGGGAGGAATCCTTGGCCGTTGGGAATTGCTGATCCGGGCTCTGGCTCTGGCTCAGCAGCCCAGGCAGATAGTATTGGACTTTGGGAGGCTGTAGAAAGAGACAGTAACAGGGTTTGTGGGGCTGTGAATGGGCTTGCCTGGATACTCGAAGAGCAGCAAGACCTTTTGGTCCTGGCACCTTTGGTGTGCGAGGAATCCTTGGCCGTTGGCAATTGCTGAGCCGGGCTCCGGCTCTGGCTCAGCAGCCCAGGCAGGTAGTATTGGACTTTGGGAGGCTGTAGAAAGAGACAGTAACAGCGTTTGTGGGGCTCTGAATGGGCTTGCCTGGATACTCGAAGAGCAGCAAGACCTTTTGGTCCTGTCACCTTTGGTGTGGGAAGAATCCGTGGATGTTCGCAATTGCTGAGCCAGGTTCCCGCTCTGGCTCAGTGGCCCAGGCAGATAGTATTGGACTTTGGGAGGCTGTAGAAAGAGACAGCGCCAGCGTTTGTGGGACTCTGAATGGGCTTGCCTGGATACTCAAAGAGCAGCAAGACCTTTTGGTCCTGGCACCTTTGGTGTGGGAGGAATTCTTTGCCGCTGGCAATTGCTGAGCCGGGCTCCTGCTCTGGCTCAGAAACCCAGGCAGATAGTATTGGACATTGGGAGGCTGTAGAAAGAGACAGTAACAGGGTTTGTGGGGCTGTGAATGGGCTTGCCTGGATCCTCGAAGACCAGCAAGACCTTTTGGTCCTGGCACCTTTGGTGTGCGAGGAATCCTTGTCCGTTGGCAATTGCTGAGCCGGGCTCCGGCTCTGGCTCAGAGGCCCAGGCAGACAGTATTGGACTTTGGGAGGCTGTCGAAAGAGACAGTAACAGCGTTTGTGGGGCTGTGAATGGGCTTGTCTGGATACTTGAAGAGCAGCAAGAGCTTTTGGTCCTGGCACCTTTGGTGTGGGAGGAATCCGTGGACGTTGGCAATTGCTGAGCCGGGCTCCCGCTCTGGCTCAGCGGCCCAGGCAGATAGTATTGGACTTTGGGAGGCTGTCGAAAGAGACAGCGCCAGCGTTTGTGGGGCTCTGAATGGGCTTGTCTGGATACTTGAAGAGCAGCAAGAGCTTTTGGTCCTGGCACCTTTGGTGTGCGAGGAATCCTTGGCCGTTGGCAATTGCTGAGCCGGGCTCCGGCTCTGGCTCAGCAGCCCAGGCAGGTAGTATTGGACTTTGGGAGGCTGTCGAAAGAGACAGCGCCAGTGTTTGTGGGGCTCTGAATGGGCTTGCCTGGATACTCGAAGAGCAGCAAGACCTTTTGGTCCTGGCACCTTTGGTGTGGGAGGAATCCCTGGACGTTGGCAATTGCTGAGCCGGGCTCCCGCTCTGTCTCAGCGGCCCAGGCAGATAGTATTGGACTTTGGGAGGCTGTCGAAAGAGACAGCGCCAGCGTTTGTGGCGCTGTGAATGGGCTTGCCTGGATACTCGAAGAGCAGCAAGAGCTTTTGGTCCTGGCACCTTTGGTGTGGGAGGAATCCCTGGCTGTTGGCAATTGCTGAGCCGGGCTCTGGCTGTACTCACCGGCCCAGGCAGATAGTACTGGACTTTGGGAGGCTGTCGAAAGAGACAGCGCCAGCGTTTGTGGGGCTGTGAATGGGCTTGCCTGGATACTCGAAGAGCAGCAAGAGTTTTTCGTCGTAGCTCCTTTGGTGTGGGAGGAATGCCTGGCCGTTGGCAATTGCTGAGCCAGGCTCCGGCTCTGGCTCAGCGGCCCAGGCAGATAGTATTGGACTTTGGGAGGCTGTCGAAAGAGACAGCGCCAGCGTTTGTGGGGCTCTGAATGGGCTTGCCTGGATACTCGAAGAGCAGCAAGAGCTTTTGGTCCTGGCACCTTTGGTGTGGGAGGAATCCTTGGCCGTTGGCAATTGCTGAGCCGGGCTCCGGCTCTGGCTCAGCAGCCCAGGCAGGTAGTATTGGACTTTGGGAGGCTGTAGAAAGAGACAGCGCCAGCGTTTGCGGGGCTGTGAATGGGCTTGCCTGGATACTCGAAGAGCAGCAAGACCTTTTGGTCCTGGCACGTTTGGTGTGGGAAGAATCCTTGCCCGTTGGCAATTGCTGAGCCGGGCTTCGGCTCTGGCTCAGCGGCCCAGGCAGATAGTATTGGACTTTGGGAGGCTCTAGAAAGAGACAGCGCCAGCGTTTGTGGGACTCTGAATGGGCTTGCCTGGATCCTCGAAGAGCAGCAAGAGCTTTTGGTCCTGGCATCTTAGGTGTGGGAGGAATCCTTGGCCGTTGGCAATTGCTGAGCCTGGCTCCGGCTCTGGCTCAGCGGCGCAGGCAGATAGTTTTGGACTTTGGGAGGCTCTAGAAAGAGACAGCGCCAGCGTTTGTGGGACTCTGAATGGGCTTGCCTGGATCCTCGAAGAGCAGCAAGAGCTTTTGGTCCTGGCACCTTTGGTGTGCGAGGAATCCTTGGCCGTTGGCAATTGCTGAGCCGGGCTCTGGCTCTGGCTCAGCAGCCCAGGCAGATAGTATTGGACTTTGGGAGGCTGTCGAAAGAGACAGTAACAGGGTTTGTGGGGCTCTGAATGGGCTTGCCTGGATACTCGAAGAGCAGCAAGAGCTTTTGGTCCTGGCACCTTTGGTGTGCGAGGAATCCTTGGCCGTTGGCAATTGCTGAGCCAGGCTCCGGCTCTGGCTCAGCAGCCCAGGCAGGTAGTATTGGACTTTGGGAGGCTGTAGAAAGAGACAGTAACAGCGTTTGTGGGGCTCTGAATGGGCTTGCCTGGATACTCGAAGAGCAGCAACACCTTTTGGTCCTGTCACCTTTGGTGTGGGAAGAATCCGTGGATGTTCGCAATTGCTGAGCCAGGTTCCCGCTCTGGCTCAGTGGCCCAGACAGATAGTATTGGACTTTGGGAGGCTGTAGAAAGAGACAGCGCCAGCGTTTGTGGGACTCTGAATGGGCTTGCCTGGATACTCGAAGAGCAGCAAGACCTTTTGGTCCTGGCACCTTTGGTGTGGGAGGAATTCTTTGCCGCTGGCAATTGCTGAGCCGGGCTCCGGCTCTGGCTCAGAAACCCAGGCAGATAGTACTGGACTTTGGGAGGCTGTAGAAAGAGACAGTAACAGGGTTTGTGGGGCTGTGAATGGGCTTGCCTGGATCCTCGAAGAGCAGCAAGACCTTTTGGTCCTCGCACCTTTGGTGTGGGCGGAATCCTTGTCCGTTGGCAATTGCTGAGCCGGGCTCCGGCTCTGGCTCAGAGGCCCAGGCAGATAGTATTGGACTTTGGGAGGCTGTAGAAAGAGACAGTAACAGCGTTTGTGGGGCTGTGAATGGGCTTGCCTGGATACTTGAAGAGCAGCAAGACCTTTTGGTCCTGGCACCTTTGGTGTGCGAGGAATTCTTTGCCGTTGGCAATTGCTGATCCGGGCTCTGGCTGTGGCTCAGCAGCCCAGGCAGTTAGTATTGGACTTTGGGAGGCTGTAGAAAGAGACAGCGCCAGCGTTTGCGGGGCTGTGAATGGGCTTGCCTGGATACTCGAAGACCAGCAAGAGCTTTTGGTCCTGGCACCTTTGGTGTGGGAGGAATCCTTGCCCGTTGGCAATTGCTGAGCCGGGCTCCCGCTCTGGCTCAGCGGCCCAGGCAGATAGTATTGGACTTTGGGAGGCTCTAGAAAGAGACAGCGCCAGCGTTTGTGGGACTCTGAATGGGCTTGCCTGGATACTCGAAGAGCTGCAAGAGCTTTTGGTCCTGGCATCTTAGGTGTGGGCGTAATCCTTGGCCGTTGGCAATTGCTGAGCCTGGCTCCGGCTCTGGCTCAGCGGCCCAGGCAGATAGTTTTGGACTTTGGGAGGCTGTCGAAAGAGACAGCGCCAGCGTTTGTGGGGCTGTGAATGGGCTTGCTTGGATACTTGAAGAGCAGCAAGACCTTTTGGTCCTGGCACCTTTGGTGTGGGAGGAATCCCTGGACGTTGGCAATTGCTGAGCCGGGCTCCCGCTCTGGCTCAGCGGCCCAGGCAGATAGTATTGGACTTTGGGAGGCTGTCGAAAGAGACAGCGCCAGCGTTTGTGGGGCTCTGAATGGGCTTGTCTGGATACTTGAAGAGCAGCAAGAGCTTTTGGTCCTGGCACCTTTGGTGTGCGAGGAATCCTTGGCCGTTGGCAATTGCTGAGCCGGGCTCCGGCTCTGGCTCAGCAGCCCAGGCAGGTAGTATTGGACTTTGGGAGGCTGTCGAAAGAGACAGCGCCAGTGTTTGTGGGGCTCTGAATGGGCTTGCCTGGATACTCGAAGAGCAGCAAGACCTTTTGGTCCTGGCACCTTTGGTGTGGGAGGAATCCCTGGACGTTGGCAATTGCTGAGCCGGGCTCCCGCTCTGTCTCAGCGGCCCAGGCAGATAGTATTGGACTTTGGGAGGCTGTCGAAAGAGACAGCGCCAGCGTTTGTGGCGCTGTGAATGGGCTTGCCTGGATACTCGAAGAGCAGCAAGAGCTTTTGGTCCTGGCACCTTTGGTGTGGGAGGAATCCCTGGCTGTTGGCAATTGCTGAGCCGGGCTCTGGCTGTACTCACCGGCCCAGGCAGATAGTACTGGACTTTGGGAGGTTGTAGAAAGAGACAGCGCCAGCGTTTGTGGGGCTGTGAATGGGCTTGCCTGGATACTCGAAGAGCAGCAAGAGTTTTTCGTCGTAGCTCCTTTGGTGTGGGAGGAATGCCTGGCCGTTGGCAATTGCTGAGCCAGGCTCCGGCTCTGGCTCAGCGGCCCAGGCAGATAGTATTGGACTTTGGGAGGCTGTCGAAAGAGACAGCGCCAGCGTTTGTGGGACTCTGAATGGGCTTGCCTGGATACTCAAAGAGCAGCAAGACCTTTTGGTCCTGGCACCTTTGGTGTGGGAAGAATCCGTGGACGTTCGCAATTGCTGAGCCGGGCTCCAGCTGTCCTCAGCGTCCCAGGCAGATACTATTGGGCTTTGGGAGGCTGTCGAAAGAGACAGCGCCAGCGTTTGTGGGGCTCTGAATGGGCTTGCCTGGATACTCGAAGAGCAGCAAGACCTTTTGGTCCTGGCACCTTTGGTGTGGGAGGAATCCTTGGCCGTTGGCAATTGCTGAGCCGGGCTCCGGCTCTGGCTCAGCAGCCCAGGCAGGTAGTATTGGACTTTGGGAGGCTGTCGAAAGAGACAGCGCCAGCGTTTGTGGGGCTCTGAATGGGCTTGCCTGGATACTCGAAGACCAGCAAGACCTTTTTGTCCTGGCACCTTTGGTGTGGGAGGAATCCGTGGATGTTCGCAATTGCTGAGCCAGGTTCCCGCTCTGGCTCAGTGGCCCAGGCAGATAGTACTGGGCTTTGGGAGGCTGTCGAAAGAGACAGCGCCAGCGTTTGCGGGGCTGTGAATGGGCTTGCCTGGATACTCGAAGAGCAGCAAGACCTTTTGGTCCTGGCACGTTTGGTGTGGGAAGAATCCTTGCCCGTTGGCAATTGCTGAGCCGGGCTTCGGCTCTGGCTCAGCGGCCCAGGCAGATAGTATTGGACTTTGGGAGGCTCTAGAAAGAGACAGCGCCAGCGTTTGTGGGACTCTGAATGGGCTTGCCTGGATCCTCGAAGAGCAGCAAGAGCTTTTGGTCCTGGCATCTTAGGTGTGGGAGGAATCCTTGGCCGTTGGCAATTGCTGAGCCTGGCTCCGGCTCTGGCTCAGCGGCCCAGGCAGATAGTTTTGGACTTTGGGAGGCTGTCGAAAGAGGCAGAGCCAGCGTTTGTGGGGCTGTGAATGGGCTTGCCTGGATACTCGAAGAGCAGCAAGAGCTTTTGGTCCTGGCTCCTTTGGTGTGGGAGGAATCCCTGGACGTTGGCAATTGCTGAGCCGGGCTCCGGCTCTGGCTCAGCAGCCCAGGCAGGTAGTATTGGACTTTGGGAGGCTGTCGAAAGAGACAGTAACAGGGTTTGTGGGGCTCTGAATGGGCTTGCCTGGATACTCGAAGAGCAGCAAGAGCTTTTGGTCCTGGCACCTTTGGTGTGCGAGGAATCCTTGGCCGTTGGCAATTGCTGAGCCGGGCTCCGGCTCTGGCTCAGCAGCCCAGGCAGGTAGTATTGGACTTTGGGAGGCTGTAGAAAGAGACAGTAACAGCGTTTGTGGGGCTCTGAATGGGCTTGCCTGGATACTCGAAGACCAGCAACACCTTTTGGTCCTGTCACCTTTGGTGTGGGAAGAATCCGTGGATGTTCGCAATTGCTGAGCCAGGTTCCCGCTCTGGCTCAGTGGCCCAGACAGATAGTATTGGACTTTGGGAGGCTGTAGAAAGAGACAGCGCCAGCGTTTGTGGGACTCTGAATGGGCTTGCCTGGATACTCGAAGAGCAGCAAGACCTTTTGGTCCTGGCACCTTTGGTGTGGGAGGAATTCTTTGCCGCTGGCAATTGCTGAGCCGGGCTCCGGCTCTGGCTCAGAAACCCAGGCAGATAGTATTGGACATTGGGAGGCTGTAGAAAGAGACAGTAACAGGGTTTGTGGGGCTGTGAATGGGCTTGCCTGGATCCTCGAAGAGCAGCAAGACCTTTTGGTCCTCGCACCTTTGGTGTGGGCGGAATCCTTGTCCGTTGGCAATTGCTGAGCCGGGCTCCGGCTCTGGCTCAGAGGCCCAGGCAGATAGTATTGGACTTTGGGAGGCTGTAGAAAGAGACAGTAACAGCGTTTGTGGGGCTGTGAATGGGCTTGCCTGGATACTTGAAGAGCAGCAAGACCTTTTGGCCCTGGCACCTTTGGTGTGCGAGGAATTCTTTGCCGTTGGCAATTGCTGAGCCGGGCTCTGGCTGTGGCTCAGCAGCCCAGGCAGTTAGTATTGGACTTTGGGAGGCTGTCGAAAGAGACAGCGCCAGCGTTTGCGGGGCTGTGAATGGGCTTGCCTGGATACTCGAAGACCAGCAAGAGCTTTTGGTCCTGGCACCTTTGGTGTGGGAGGAATCCTTGCCCGTTGGCAATTGCTGAGCCGGGCTCCCGCTCTGTCTCAGCGGCCCAGGCAGATAGTATTGGACTTTGGGAGGCTCTAGAAAGAGACAGCGCCAGCGTTTGTGGGGCTCTGAATGGGCTTGTCTGGATACTTGAAGAGCAGCAAGAGCTTTTGGTCCTGGCACCTTTGGTGTGCGAGGAATCCTTGGCCGTTGGCAATTGCTGAGCCGGGCTCCGGCTCTGGCTCAGCAGCCCAGGCAGGTAGTATTGGACTTTGGGAGGCTGTCGAAAGAGACAGTGCCAGTGTTTGTGGGGCTCTGAATGGGCTTGCCTGGATATTCGAAGAGCAGCAAGACCTTTTGGTCCTGGCACCTTTGGTGTGGGAGGAATCCCTGGACGTTGGCAATTGCTGAGCCGGGCTCCCGCTCTGTCTCAGCGGCCCAGGCAGATAGTATTGGACTTTGGGAGGCTGTCGAAAGAGACAGCGCCAGCGTTTGTGGCGCTGTGAATGGGCTTGCCTGGATACTTGAAGAGCAGCAAGAGCTTTTGGTCCTGGCACCTTTGGTGTGGGAGGAATCCCTGGCTGTTGGCAATTGCTGAGCCGGGCTCTGGCTGTACTCAGCGGCCCAGGCAGTTAGTATTGGACTTTGGGAGGCTGTAGAAAGAGACAGCGCCAGCGTTTGTGGGGCTGTGAATGGGCTTGCCTGGATACTCGAAGAGCAGCAAGAGTTTTTCGTCGTAGCTCCTTTGGTGTGGGAGGAATGCCTGGCCGTTGGCAATTGCTGAGCCAGGCTCCGGCTCTGGCTCAGCGGCCCAGGCAGATAGTATTGGACTTTGGGAGGCTGTCGAAAGAGACAGCGCCAGCGTTTGTGGGACTCTGAATGGGCTTGCCTGGATACTCAAAGAGCAGCAAGACCTTTTGGTCCTGGCACCTTTGGTGTGGGAAGAATCCGTGGACGTTCGCAATTGCTGAGCCGGGCTCCAGCTGTCCTCAGCGTCCCAGGCAGATACTATTGGGCTTTGGGAGGCTGTCGAAAGAGACAGCGCCAGCGTTTGTGGGGCTCTGAATGGGCTTGCCTGGATACTCGAAGAGCAGCAAGAGCTTTTGGTCCTAGCACCTTTGGTGTGGGAAGAATCCGTGGACGTTCGCAATTTCTGAGTCGGGCTCCAGGTGTCCTCAGCGGCCCAGGCAGATAGTATTGGACTTTGGGAGGCTGTCGAAAGAGACAGCGCCAGCGTTTGTGGGGCTGTGAATGGGCTTGCCTGGATACTCGAAGAGCAGCAAGAGCTTTTGGTCCTGGCACCTTTGGTGTGGGAGGAATCCCTGGACGTTGGCAATTACTGAGCTTGGCTCCCGCTCTGGCTCAGCGGCCCAGGCAGATAGTATTGGAGTTTGGGAGGCTGTCGAAAGAGACAGCGCCAGCATTTGTGGGGTTGTGAATGGGCTTGCCTGGATACTTGAAGAGCAGCAAGACCTTTTGGTCCTGGCACCTTTGGTGTGGGAGGAATCCCTGGACGTTGGCAATTGCTGAGCCGGGCTCCGGCTCTGGCTCAGCGGCCCAGGCAGATAGTACTGGGCTTTGGGAGGCTGTCGAAAGAGACAGCGCCAGCGTTTGTGGGGCTGTGAATGGGCTTGCCTGGATACTCGAAGAGCAGCAAGAGCTTTTGGTCCTGGCACCTTTGGTGTGGGAGGAATCCCTGGCTGTTGGCAATTGCTGAGCCGGGCTCTGGCTGTACTCAGCGGCCCAGGCAGATAGTACTGGACTTTGGGAGGCTGTCGAAAGAGACAGCGCCAGCGTTTGTGGGGCTCTGAATGGGCTTGCCTGGATACTCGAAGAGCAGCAAGAGCTTTTGGTCCTGGCACCTTTGGTGTGGGAAGAATCCGTGGACGTTGGCAATTGCTGAGCCGGGCTCTGGCTGTACTCAGCGGCCCAGGCAGATAGTACTGGACTTTGGGAGGCTGTAGAAAGAGACAGCGCCAGCGTTTGTGGGGCTGTGAATGGGCTTGCCTGGATACTCGAAGACCAGCAACACCTTTTGGTCCTGTCACCTTTGGTGTGGGAAGAATCCGTGGATGTTCGCAATTGCTGAGCCAGGTTCCCGCTCTGGCTCAGTGGCCCAGACAGATAGTATTGGACTTTGGGAGGCTGTAGAAAGAGACAGCGCCAGCGTTTGTGGGACTCTGAATGGGCTTGCCTGGATACTCGAAGAGCAGCAAGACCTTTTGGTCCTGGCACCTTTGGTGTGGGAGGAATTCTTTGCCGCTGGCAATTGCTGAGCCGGGCTCCGGCTCTGGCTCAGAAACCCAGGCAGATAGTATTGGACATTGGGAGGCTGTAGAAAGAGACAGTAACAGGGTTTGTGGGGCTGTGAATGGGCTTGCCTGGATCCTCGAAGAGCAGCAAGACCTTTTGGTCCTCGCACCTTTGGTGTGGGCGGAATCCTTGTCCGTTGGCAATTGCTGAGCCGGGCTCCGGCTCTGGCTCAGAGGCCCAGGCAGATAGTATTGGACTTTGGGAGGCTGTCGAAAGAGACAGCGCCAGCGTTTGTGGGGCTGTGAATGGGCTTGCCTGGATACTTGAAGAGCAGCAAGACCTTTTGGCCCTGGCACCTTTGGTGTGCGAGGAATTCTTTGCCGTTGGCAATTGCTGAGCCGGGCTCTGGCTGTGGCTCAGCAGCCCAGGCAGTTAGTATTGGACTTTGGGAGGCTGTCGAAAGAGACAGCGCCAGCGTTTGCGGGGCTGTGAATGGGCTTGCCTGGATACTCGAAGACCAGCAAGAGCTTTTGGTCCTGGCACCTTTGGTGTGGGAGGAATCCTTGCCCGTTGGCAATTGCTGAGCCGGGCTCCCGCTCTGTCTCAGCGGCCCAGGCAGATAGTATTGGACTTTGGGAGGCTCTAGAAAGAGACAGCGCCAGCGTTTGTGGGGCTCTGAATGGGCTTGTCTGGATACTTGAAGAGCAGCAAGAGCTTTTGGTCCTGGCACCTTTGGTGTGCGAGGAATCCTTGGCCGTTGGCAATTGCTGAGCCGGGCTCCGGCTCTGGCTCAGCAGCCCAGGCAGGTAGTATTGGACTTTGGGAGGCTGTCGAAAGAGACAGCGCCAGTGTTTGTGGGGCTCTGAATGGGCTTGCCTGGATATTCGAAGAGCAGCAAGACCTTTTGGTCCTGGCACCTTTGGTGTGGGAGGAATCCGTGGCCGTTGGCAATTGCTGAGCCGGGCTCCCGCTCTGTCTCAGCGGCCCAGGCAGATAGTATTGGACTTTGGGAGGCTGTCGAAAGAGACAGCGCCAGCGTTTGTGGCGCTGTGAATGGGCTTGCCTGGATACTTGAAGAGCAGCAAGAGCTTTTGGTCCTGGCACCTTTGGTGTGGGAGGAATCCCTGGCTGTTGGCAATTGCTGAGCCGGGCTCTGGCTGTACTCAGCGGCCCAGGCAGTTAGTATTGGACTTTGGGAGGCTGTAGAAAGAGACAGCGCCAGCGTTTGTGGGGCTGTGAATGGGCTTGCCTGGATACTCGAAGAGCAGCAAGAGTTTTTCGTCGTAGCTCCTTTGGTGTGGGAGGAATGCCTGGCCATTGGCAATTGCTGAGCCAGGCTCCGGCTCTGGCTCAGCGGCCCAGGCAGATAGTATTGGACTTTGGGAGGCTGTCGAAAGAGACAGCGCCAGCGTTTGTGGGACTCTGAATGGGCTTGCCTGGATACTCAAAGAGCAGCAAGACCTTTTGGTCCTGGCACCTTTGGTGTGGGAAGAATCCGTGGACGTTCGCAATTGCTGAGCCGGGCTCCAGCTGTCCTCAGCGTCCCAGGCAGATACTATTGGGCTTTGGGAGGCTGTCGAAAGAGACAGCGCCAGCGTTTGTGGGGCTCTGAATGGGCTTGCCTGGATACTCGAAGAGCAGCAAGAGCTTTTGGTCCTAGCACCTTTGGTGTGGGAAGAATCCGTGGACGTTCGCAATTTCTGAGTCGGGCTCCAGGTGTCCTCAGCGGCCCAGGCAGATAGTATTGGACTTTGGGAGGCTGTCGAAAGAGACAGCGCCAGCGTTTGTGGGGCTGTGAATGGGCTTGCCTGGATACTCGAAGAGCAGCAAGAGCTTTTGGTCCTGGCACCTTTGGTGTGGGAGGAATCCCTGGACGTTGGCAATTACTGAGCTTGGCTCCCGCTCTGGCTCAGCGGCCCAGGCAGATAGTATTGGAGTTTGGGAGGCTGTCGAAAGAGACAGCGCCAGCATTTGTGGGGTTGTGAATGGGCTTGCCTGGATACTTGAAGAGCAGCAAGACCTTTTGGTCCTGGCACCTTTGGTGTGGGAGGAATCCCTGGACGTTGGCAATTGCTGAGCCGGGCTCCGGCTCTGGCTCAGCGGCCCAGGCAGATAGTACTGGGCTTTGGGAGGCTGTCGAAAGAGACAGCGCCAGCGTTTGTGGGGCTGTGAATGGGCTTGCCTGGATACTCGAAGAGCAGCAAGAGCTTTTGGTCCTGGCACCTTTGGTGTGGGAGGAATCCCTGGCTGTTGGCAATTGCTGAGCCGGGCTCTGGCTGTACTCAGCGGCCCAGGCAGATAGTACTGGACTTTGGGAGGCTGTAGAAAGAGACAGCGCCAGCGTTTGTGGGGCTGTGAATGGGCTTGCCTGGATACTCGAAGAGCAGCAAGACCTTTTGGTCCTGGCACCTTTGGTGTGGGAGGAATCCCTGGACGTTTGCAATTGCTGAGCCGGGCTCCCGCTCTGTCTCAGCGGCCCAGGCAGATAGTATTGGACTTTGGGAGGCTGTCGAAAGAGACAGCGCCAGCGTTTGTGGCGCTGTGAATGGGCTTGCCTGGATACTCGAAGAGCAGCAAGAGCTTTTGGTCCTGGCACCTTTGGTGTGTGAGGAATCCTTGGCCGTTGGCAATTGCTGAGCCGGGCTCCGGCTCTGGCTCAGCAGCCCAGGCAGGTAGTATTGGACTTTGGGAGGCTGTCGAAAGAGACAGCGCCAGCGTTTTTGGGGCTGTGAATGGGCTTGCCTGGATATTCGAAGAGCAGCAAGAGCTTTTGGTCCTGGCACCTTTGGTGTGGGAGGAATCCGTGGACGTTGGCAATTGCTGAGCCGGGCTCTCGCTCTGGCTCAGCGGCCCAGGCAGATAGTATTGGACTTTGGGAGGCTGTCGAAAGAGACAGCGCCAGCGTTTGTGGGGCTGTGAATGGGCTTGCCTGGATACTCGAAGAGCAGCAAGAGCTTTTGGTCCTGGCACCTTTGGTGTGGGAGGAATCCCTGGCTGTTGGCAATTGCTGAGCCGGGCTCTGGCTGTACTCACCGGCCCAGGCAGATAGTACTGGACTTTGGGAGGCTGTAGAAAGAGACAGCGCCAGCGTTTGTGGGGCTGTGAATGGGCTTGCCTGGATACTCGAAGAGCAGCAAGAGTTTTTCGTCGTAGCTCCTTTGGTGTGGGAGGAATGCCTGGCCGTTGGCAATTGCTGAGCCAGGCTCCGGCTCTGGCTCAGCGGCCCAGGCAGATAGTATTGGACTTTGGGAGGCTGTAGAAAGAGACAGCGCCAGCGTTTGTGGGACTCTGAATGGGCTTGCCTGGATACTCAAAGAGCAGCAAGACCTTTTGGTCCTGGCACCTTTGGTGTGGGAAGAATCCGTGGACGTTCGCAATTGCTGAGCCGGGCTCCAGCTGTCCTCAGAGTCCCAGGCAGATACTATTGGGCTTTGGGAGGCTGTCGAAAGAGACAGTAACAGGGTTTGTGGGGCTGTGAATGGGCTTGCCTGGATACTCGAAGAGCAGCAAGACCTTTTGGTCCTGGCACCTTTGGTGTGGGAGGAATCCTTGGCTGTTGGCAATTGCTGAGCCGGGCTCTGGCTGTACTCAGCGGCCCAGGCAGATAGTATTGGAGTTTGGGAGGCTGTCGAAAGAGACAGCGCCAGCATTTGTGGGGTTGTGAATGGGCTTGCCTGGATACTTGAAGAGCAGCAAGACCTTTTGGTCCTGGCACCTTTGGTGTGGGAGGAATCCCTGGACGTTGGCAATTGCTGAGCCGGGCTCCGCCTCTGGCTCAGCGGCCCAGGCAGATAGTACTGGGCTTTGGGAGGCTGTCGAAAGAGACAGCGCCAGCGTTTGTGGGGCTGTGAATGGGCTTGCCTGGATACTCGAAGAGCAGCAAGAGCTTTTGGTCCTGGCACCTTTGGTGTGGGAGGAATCCCTGGCTGTTGGCAATTGCTGAGCCGGGCTCTGGCTGTACTCAGCGGCCCAGGCAGATAGTACTGGACTTTGGGAGGCTGTAGAAAGAGACAGCGCCAGCGTTTGTGGGGCTGTGAATGGGCTTGCCTGGATACTCGAAGAGCAGCAAGACCTTTTGGTCCTGGCACCTTTGGTGTGGGAGGAATCCCTGGACGTTGGCAATTGCTGAGCCGGGCTCCAGGTGTCCTCAGCGGCCCAGGCAGATAGTATTGGACTTTGGGAGGCTGTCGAAAGAGACAGCGCCAGCGTTTGTGGCGCTGTGAATGGGCTTGCCTGGATACTCGAAGAGCAGCAAGAGCTTTTGGTCCTGGCACCTTTGGTGTGGGAAGAATCCGTGGACGTTCGCAATTGCTCAGTCGGGCTCCAGGTGTCCTCAGCGGCCCAGGCAGATAGTATTGGAGTTTGGGAGGCTGTAGAAAGAGTCAGCGCCAGCGTTTGTGGGGCTCTGAATGGGCTTGCCTGGATACTTGAAGAGCAGCAAGAGCTTTTGGTCCTGGCACCTTTGGTGTGGGAGGAATCCGTGGACGTTGGCAATTGCTGAGCCGGGCTCCCTCTCTGGCTCAGCGGCCCAGGCAGATAGTATTGGACTTTGGGAGGCTGTCGAAAGAGACAGCGCCAGCGTTTGTGGGGCTCTGAATGGGCTTGCCTGGATACTCGAAGAGCAGCAAGAGCTTTTGGTCCTGGCACCTTTGGTGTGTGAGGAATCCTTGGCCGTTGGCAATTGCTGAGCCGGGCTCCGGCTCTGGCTCAGCAGCCCAGGCAGGTAGTATTGGACTTTGGGAGGCTGTCGAAAGAGACAGCGCCAGTGTTTGTGGGGCTGTGAATGGGCTTGCCTGGATATTCGAAGAGCAGCAAGAGCTTTTGGTCCTGGCACCTTTGGTGTGGGAGGAATCCCTGGACGTTGGCAATTGCTGAGCCGGGCTCTCGCTCTGGCTCAGCGGCCCAGGCAGATAGTATTGGACTTTGGGAGGCTGTCGAAAGAGACAGCGCCAGCGTTTGTGGGGCTGTGAATGGGCTTGCCTGGATACTCGAAGAGCAGCAAGAGCTTTTGGTCCTGGCACCTTTGGTGTGGGAGGAATCCCTGGCTGTTGGCAATTGCTGAGCCGGGCTCTGGCTGTACTCACCGGCCCAGGCAGATAGTACTGGACTTTGGGAGGCTGTAGAAAGAGACAGCGCCAGCGTTTGTGGGGCTGTGAATGGGCTTGCCTGGATACTCGAAGAGCAGCAATAGTTTTTCGTCGTAGCTCCTTTGGTGTGGGAGGAATGCCTGGCCGTTGGCAATTGCTGAGCCAGGCTCCGGCTCTGGCTCAGCGGCCCAGGCAGATAGTATTGGACTTTGGGAGGCTGTCGAAAGAGACAGCGCCAGCGTTTGTGGGACTCTGAATGGGCTTGCCTGGATACTCAAAGAGCAGCAAGACCTTTTGGTCCTGGCACCTTTGGTGTGGGAAGAATCCGTGGACGTTCGCAATTGCTGAGCCGGGCTCCAGCTGTCCTCAGCGTCCCAGGCAGATACTATTGGGCTTTGGGAGGCTGTCGAAAGAGACAGTAACAGGGTTTGTGGGGCTGTGAATGGGCTTGCCTGGATACTCGAAGAGCAGCAAGAGCTTTTGGTCCTGGCACCTTTGGTGTGGGAGGAATCCGTGGACGTTGGCAATTGCTGAGCCGGGCTCCCGCTCTGGCTCAGTGGCCCAGGCAGGTAGTATTGGACTTTGGGAGGCTGTCGAAAGAGACAGCGCCAGCGTTTGTGGGGCTGTGAATGGGCTTGCCTGGATACTCGAAGAGCAGCAAGAGCTTTTGGTCCTGGCACCTTTGGTGTGGGAGGAATCCCTGGACGTTGGCAATTACTGAGCTTGGCTCCCGCTCTGGCTCAGCGGCCCAGGCAGATAGTATTGGAGTTTGGGAGGCTGTCGAAAGAGACAGCGCCAGCGTTTGTGGCGCTGTGAATGGGCTTGCCTGGATACTTGAAGAGCAGCAAGACCTTTTGGTCCTGGCACCTTTGGTGTGGGAAGAATCCTTGGCCGTTGGCAATTGCTGAGCCGGGCTCCGGCTCTGTCTCAGCGGCCCAGGCAGATAGTACTGGGCTTTGGGAGGCTGTCGAAAGAGACAGCGCCAGCGTTTGTGGGGCTGTGAATGGGCTTGCCTGGATACTCGAAGAGCAGCAAGAGCTTTTGGTCCTGGCACCTTTGGTGTGGGAGGAATCCCTGGCTGTTGGCAATTGCTGAGCCGGGCTCTGGCTGTACACACCGGGCCAGGCAGATAGTACTGGACTTTGGGAGGCTGTCGAAAGAGACAGTGCCAGCGTTTGTGGGGCTGTGAATGGGCTTGCCTGGATACTCGAAGAGCAGCAAGACCTTTTGGTCCTGGCACCTTTGGTGTGGGAGGAATCCGTGGACGTTGGCAATTGCTGAGCTTGGCTCCCGCTCTGGCTCAGCGGCCCAGGCAGATAGTATTGGACTTTGGGAGGCTGTCGAAAGAGACAGTGCCAGCGTTTGTGGGGCTGTGAATGGGCTTGCCTGGATATTCGAAGATCAGCAAGAGCTTTTGGTCCTGGCACCTTTGGTGTGGAACGAATCCCTGGACGTTGGCAATTGCTGAGCCGGGCTCCCGCTCTTGCTCAGCGGCCCAGGCAGATAGTATTGGACTTTGGGAGGCTGTCGAAAGAGACAGCGCCAGCGTTTGTGGGGCTGTGAATGGGCTTGCCTGGATACTCGAAGAGCAGCAAGAGCTTTTGGTCCTGGCACCTTTGGTGTGGGAGGAATCCCTGGCTGTTGGCAATTGCTGAGCCAGGCTCCAGCTGTCCTCAGCGTCCCACGCAGATACTATTGGGCTTTGGGAGGCTGTCGAAAGAGACAGCGCCAGCGTTTGTGGGGCTGTGAATGGGCTTGCCTGGATACTCGAAGAGCAGCAAGAGCTTTTGGTCCTGGCACCTTTGGTGTGCGAGGAATCCCTGGCTGTTGGCAATTGCTGAGCCGGGCTCTGGCTGTACTCAGCGGCCCAGGCAGATAGTACTGGACTTTGGGAGGCTGTCGAAAGAGACAGCGCCAGCGTTTGTGGGGCTCTGAATGGGCTTGCCTGGATACTCGAAGAGCAGCAAGAGCTTTTGGTCCTGGCACCTTTGGTGTGGGAGGAATCCGTGGACGTTGGCAATTGCTGAGCCGGGCTCCGGCTCTGGCTCAGCAGCCCAGGCAGTTAGTATTGGACTTTGGGAGGCTGTCGAAAGAGACAGCGCCAGCGTTTGTGGGGCTGTGAATGGGCTTGTCTGGATACTTGAAGAGCAGCAAGAGCTTTTGGTCCTGGCACCTTTGGTGTGCGAGGAATCCTTGGCCGTTGGCAATTGCTGAGCCGGGCTCCGGCTCTGGCTCAGCAGCCCAGGCAGGTAGTATTGGACTTTGGGAGGCTGTCGAAAGAGACAGCGCCAGCGTTTGTGGGGCTCTGAATGGGCTTGCCTGGATATTCGAAGAGCAGCAAGAGCTTTTGGTCCTGGCACCTTTGGTGTGGGAGGAATCCCTGGACGTTGGCAATTGCTGAGCCGGGCTCCCGCTCTGTCTCAGCGGCCCAGGCAGATAGTATTGGGCTTTGGGAGGCTGTAGAAAGAGACAGCGCCAGCGTTTGTGGGGCTGTGAATGGGCTTGTCTGGATACTTGAAGAGCAGCAAGAGCTTTTGGTCCTGGCACCTTTGGTGTGGGAGGAATCCGTGGACGTTGGCAATTGCTGAGCCGGGCTCCGGCTCTGGCTCAGCGGCCCAGGCAGATAGTATTGGACTTTGGGAGGCTGTCGAAAGAGACAGCGCCAGCATTTGTGGGGCTCTGAATGGGCTTGCCTGGATACTCGAAGAGCAGCAAGAGCTTTTGGTCCTGGCACCTTTGGTGTGGGAGGAATCCCTGGACGTTGGCAATTGCTGAGCCGGGCTCCCGCTCTGGCTCAGCGGCCCAGGCAGATAGTATTGGACTTTGGGAGGCTGTCGAAAGAGACAGCGCCAGCGTTTGTGGCGCTGTGAATGGGCTTGCCTGGATACTCGAAGAGCAGCAAGAGCTTTTGGTCCTGGCACCTTTGGTGTGGGAGGAATCCCTGGCTGTTGGCAATTGCTGAGCCGGGCTCTGGCTGTACTCACCGGCCCAGACAGATAGTACTGGACTTTGGGAGGCTGTAGAAAGAGACAGTGCCAGCGTTTGTGGGGCTGTGAATGGGCTTGCCTGGATACTCGAAGAGCAGCAAGAGTTTTTCGTCGTAGCTCCTTTGGTGTGGGAGGAATGCCTGGCCGTTGGCAATTGCTGAGCCAGGCTCCGGCTCTGGCTCAGCGGCCCAGGCAGATAGTATTGGACTTTGGGAGGCTGTCGAAAGAGACAGCGCCAGCGTTTGTGGGACTCTGAATGGGCTTGCCTGGATACTCAAAGAGCAGCAAGACCTTTTGGTCCTGGCACCTTTGGTGTGGGAAGAATCCGTGGACGTTCGCAATTGCTGAGCCGGGCTCCAGCTGTCCTCAGCGTCCCAGGCAGATACTATTGGGCTTTGGGAGGCTGTCGAAAGAGACAGCGCCAGCGTTTGTGGGGCTCTGAATGGGCTTGCCTGGATACTCGAAGAGCAGCAAGAGCTTTTGGTCCTGGCACCTTTGGTGTGGGAGGAATCCTTGGCCGTTGGCAATTGCTGAGCCGGGCTCTGGCTGTACTCAGCGGCCCAGGCAGATAGCACTGGACTTTGGGAGGCTGTAGAAAGAGACAGCGCCAGCGTTTGTGGGGCTGTGAATGGGCTTGCCTGGATACTCGAAGAGCAGCAAGAGCTTTTGGTCCTGGCACCTTTGGTGTGGGCGGAATCCTTGGCCGTTGGCAATTGCTGAGCCGGGCTCTGGCTCTGGCTCAGCAGCCAAGGCAGTTAGTATTGGACTTTGGGAGGCTGTCGAAAGAGACAGCGCCAGCGTTTGTGGGGCTCTGAATGGGCTTGTCTGGATACTTGAAGAGCAGCAAGAGCTTTTGGTCCTGGCACCTTTGGTGTGGGAGGAATCCTTGGCCGTTGGCAATTGCTGAGCCGGGCTCCGGCTCTGGCTCAGAGGCCCAGGCAGATAGTATTGGACTTTGGGAGGCTGTCGAAAGAGACAGCGCCATCGTTTGTGGGGCTGTGAATGGGCTTGCCTGGATATTCGAAGAGCAGCAAGAGCTTTTGGTCCTGGCACCTTTGGTGTGGGAGGAATCCGTGGACGTTGGCAATTGCTGAGCCGGGCTCCCGCTCTGTCTCAGCGGCCCAGGCAGATAGTATTGGACTTTGGGAGGCTGTCGAAAGAGACAGCGCCAGCGTTTGTGGGGCTGTGAATGGGCTTGCCTGGATACTCGAAGAGCAGCAAGAGCTTTTGGTCCTGGCACCTTTGGTGTGGGAAGAATCCGTGGACGTTCGCAATTGCTGAGCCGGGCTCCAGGTGTCCTCAGCGGCCCAGGCAGATAGTATTGGACTTTGGGAGGCTGTCGAAAGAGACAGCGCCAGCGTTTGTGGGGCTCTGAATGGGCTTGTCTGGATACTTGAAGAGCAGCAAGACCTTTTGGTCCTGGCACCTTTGGTGTGGGAGGAATCCGTGGACGTTGGCAATTGCTGAGCCGGGCTCCCGCTCTGGCTCAGTGGCCCAGGCAGGTAGTATTGGACTTTGGGAGGCTGTCGAAAGAGACAGCGCCAGCGTTTGTGGGGCTGTGAATGGGCTTGCCTGGATACTTGAAGAGCAGCAAGACCTTTTGGTCCTGGCACCTTTGGTGTGGGAGGAATCCCTGGACGTTGGCAATTGCTGAGCCGGGCTCCGGCTCTGGCTCAGCGGCCCAGGCAGATAGTATTGGACTTTGGGAGGCTGTCGAAAGAGACAGCGCCAGCGTTTGTGGGGCTGTGAATGGGCTTGCCTGGATACTCGAAGAGCAGCAAGAACTTTCGGTCGTAGCTCCTTTGGTGTGGGAGGAATCCCTGGCTGTTGGCAATTGCTGAGCCGGGCTCTGGCTGTACTCACCGGCCCAGGCAGATAGTACTGGACTTTGGGAGGCTGTAGAAAGAGACAGCGCCAGCGTTTGTGGGGCTGTGAATGGCCTTGCCTGGATACTCGAAGAGCAGCAAGACCTTTTGGTCCTGGCACCTTTGGTGTGGGAGGAATCCGTGGACGTTGGCAATTGCTGAGCCGGGCTCCCGCTCTGGCTCAGCAGCCCAGGCAGGTAGTATTGGACTTTGGGAGGCTGTCGAAAGAGACAGCGCCAGCGTTTGTGGCGCTGTGAATGGGCTTGCCTGGATACTCGAAGAGCAGCAAGAGCTTTTGGTCCTGGCACCTTTGGTGTGGGAAGAATCCGTGGACGTTCGCAATTGCTGAGCCGGGCTCCAGGTGTCCTCAGCGGCCCAGGCAGATAGTATTGGACTTTGGGAGGCTGTCGAAAGAGACAGTGCCAGCGTTTGTGGGGCTGTGAATGGGCTTGCCTGGATACTCGAAGAGCAGCAAGAGCTTTTGGTCCTGGCACCTTTGGTGTGGAAGGAATCCCTGGACGTTGGCAATTGCTGAGCCGGGCTCCCGCTCTTGCTCAGCGGCCCAGGCAGATAGTATTGGGCTTTGGGAGGCTGTCGAAAGAGACAGCGCCAGCGTTTGTGGGGCTCTGAATGGGCTTGCCTGGATACTCGAAGAGCAGCAAGAGCTTTTGGTCCTGGCACCTTTGGTGTGGGAGGAATCCCTGGCTGTTGGCAATTGCTGAGCCGGGCTCTGGCTGTACTCAGCGGCCCAGGCAGATAGTACTGGACTTTGGGAGGCTGTAGAAAGAGACAGCGCCAGCGTTTGTGGGGCTCTGAATGGGCTTGCCTGGATACTCGAAGAGCAGCAAGACCTTTTGGTCCTGGCACCTTTGGTGTGGGCGGAATCCTTGGCCGTTGGCAATTGCTGAGCCGGGCTCTGGCTCTGGCTCAGCAGCCCAGGCAGTTAGTATTGGACTTTGGGAGGCTGTCGAAAGAGACAGCGCCAGCGTTTGTGGGGCTCTGAATGGGCTTGCCTGGATACTCGAATTGCAGCAAGAGCTTTTGGTCCTGGCACCTTTGGTGTGCGAGGAATCCTTGGCCGTTGGCAATTGCTGAGCCGGGCTCCGGCTCTGGCTCAGCAGCCCAGGCAGATAGTATTGGACTTTGGGAGGCTGTCGAAAGAGACAGCGCCATCGTTTGTGGGGCTCTGAATGGGCTTGCCTGGATACTCGAAGAGCAGCAAGAGCTTTTGGTCCTGGCACCTTTGGTGTGGGAGGAATCCCTGGACGTTGGCAATTGCTGAGCCGGGCTCCCGCTCTGGCTCAGCGGCCCAGGCAGATAGTATTGGACTTTGGGAGGCTGTCGAAAGAGACAGCGCCAGCGTTTGTGGCGCTGTGAATGGGCTTGCCTGGATACTCGAAGAGCAGCAAGAGCTTTTGGTCCTGGCACCTTTGGTGTGGGAAGAATCCGTGGATGTTCGCAATTGCTGAGCCGGGCTCCAGGTGTCCTCAGCGGCCCAGGCAGATAGTATTGGACTTTGGGAGGCTGTCGAAAGAGACAGCGCCAGCGTTTGTGGGGCTGTGAATGGGCTTGCCTGGATACTCGAAGAGCAGCAAGAGCTTTTGGTCCTGGCACCTTTGGTGTGGGAGGAATCCGTGGACGTTGGCAATTACTGAGCTTGGCTCCCGCTCTGGCTCAGCGGCCCAGGCAGATAGTATTGGAGTTTGGGAGGCTGTCGAAAGAGACAGCGCCAGCATTTGTGGGGTTGTGAATGGGCTTGCCTGGATACTTGAAGAGCAGCAAGACCTTTTGGTCCTGGCACCTTTGGTGTGGGAGGAATCCCTGGACGTTGGCAATTGCTGAGCCGGGCTCCGGCTCTGGCTCAGCGGCCCAGGCAGATAGTACTGGACTTTGGGAGGCTGTCGAAAGAGACAGCGCCAGCGTTTGTGGGGCTCTGAATGGGCTTGCCTGGATACTCGAAGAGCAGCAAGAGCTTTTGGTCCTGGCACGTTTGGTGTGGGAAGAATCCTTGCCCGTTGGCAATTGCTGAGCCGGGCTCTGGCTGTACTCACCGGCCCAGGCAGATAGTACTGGGCTTTGGGAGGCTGTAGAAAGAGACAGCGCCAGCGTTTGTGGGGCTGTGAATGGGCTTGCCTGGATACTCGAAGAGCAGCAACAGCTTTTGGTCCTGGCACCTTTGGTGTTGGAAGAATCCTTGGCTGTTGGCAATTGCTGAGCCGGGCTCCAGGTGTCCTCAGCGGCCCAGGCAGATAGTATTGGGCTTTGGGAGGCTGTCGAAAGAGAGAGCGCCAGCGTTTGTGGGACTCTGAATGGGCTTGCCTGGATACTCGAAGAGCAGCAAGAGCTTTTGGTCCTGGCACCTTTGGTGTGGGAGGAATCATTGGCTGTTGGCAATTGCTGAGCCGGGCTCTGGCTGTACTCAGCGGCCCAGGCAGATAGTACTGGACTTTGGGAGGCTGTAGAAAGAGACAGCGCCAGCGTTTGTGGGGCTGTGAATGGGCTTGCCTGGATACTCGAAGAGCAGCAAGAGCTTTTGGTCCTGGCACCTTTGGTGTGGGCGGAATCCTTGGCCGTTGGCAATTGCTGAGCCGGGCTCTGGCTCTGGCTCAGCAGCCCAGGCAGTTAGTATTGGACTTTGGGAGGCTGTCGAAAGAGACAGCGCCAGCGTTTGTGGGGCTCTGAATGGGCTTGTCTGGATACTTGAAGAGCAGCAAGAGCTTTTGGTCCTGGCACCTTTGGTGTGCGAGGAATCCTTGGCCGTTGGCAATTGCTGAGCCGGGCTCCGGCTCTGGCTCAGCAGCCCAGGCAGTTAGTATTGGACTTTGGGAGGCTGTCAAAAGAGACAGCGCCATCGTTTGTGGGGCTCTGAATGGGCTTGCCTGGATATTCGAAGAACAGCAAGAGCTTTTGGTCCTGGCACCTTTGGTGTGGGAGGAATCCCTGGACGTTGGCAATTGCTGAGCCGGGCTCCCGCTCTGTCTCAGCGGCCCAGGCAGATAGTATTGGACTTTGGGAGGCTGTCGAAAGAGACAGCGCCAGCGTTTGTGGGGCTGTGAATGGGCTTGCCTGGATACTCGAAGAGCAGCAAGAGCTTTTGGTCCTGGCACCTTTGGTGTGGGAAGAATGCGTGGACGTTCGCAATTGCTGAGCCGGGCTCCAGGTGTCCTCAGCGGCCCAGGCAGATAGTATTGGACTTTGGGAGGCTGTCGAAAGAGACAGCGCCAGCGTTTGTGGGGCTCTGAATGGGCTTGTCTGGATACTTGAAGAGCAGCAAGACCTTTTGGTCCTGGCACCTTTGGTGTGGGAGGAATCCGTGGACGTTGGCAATTGCTGAGCCGGGCTCCGGCTCTGGCTCAGCGGCCCAGGCAGATAGTATTGGACTTTGGGAGGCTGTCGAAAGAGACAGCGCCAGCGTTTGTGGGGCTGTGAATGGGCTTGCCTGGATACTCGAAGAGCAGCAAGACCTTTTGGTCCTGGCACCTTTGGTGTGGGAGGAATCCGTGGACGTTGGCAATTACTGAGCTTGGCTCCCGCTCTGGCTCAGCGGCCCAGGCAGATAGTATTGGGCTTTGGGAGGCTGTCGAAAGAGACAGCGCCAGCATTTGTGGGGTTGTGAATGGGCTTGCCTGGATACTTGAAGAGCAGCAAGACCTTTTGGTCCTGGCACCTTTGGTGTGGGAGGAATCCCTGGCTGTTGGCAATTGCTGAGCCGGGCTCTGGCTGTACTCACCGGCCCAGGCAGATAGTACTGGACTTTGGGAGGCTGTAGAAAGAGACAGCGCCAGCGTTTGTGGGGCTGTGAATGGGCTTGCCTGGATACTCGAAGAGCAGCAAGACCTTTTGGTCCTGGCACCTTTGGTGTGGGCGGAATCCTTGGCCGTTGGCAATTGCTGAGCCGGGCTCTGGCTCTGGCTCAGCAGCCCAGGCAGATAGTATTGGACTTTGGGAGGCTGTCGAAAGAGACAGCGCCAGCGTTTGTGGGGCTGTGAATGGGCTTGCCTGGATACTCGAAGAGCAGCAAGAGCTTTTGGTCCTGGCACCTTTGGTGTGGGAGGAATCCGTGGACGTTGGCAATTACTGAGCTTGGCTCCCGCTCTGGCTCAGCGGCCCAGGCAGATAGTATTGGACTTTGGGAGGCTGTCGAAAGAGACAGCGCCAGCATTTGTGGGACTCTGAATGGGCTTGCCTGGATACTTGAAGAGCAGCAAGACCTTTTGGTCCTGGCACCTTTGGTGTGGGAGGAATCCCTGGCTGTTGGCAATTGCTGAGCCGGGCTCTGGCTGTACTCACCGGCCCAGGCAGATAGTACTGGACTTTGGGAGGCTGTCGAAAGAGACAGCGCCAGCGTTTGTGGGGCTCTGAATGGGCTTGCCTGGATACTCGAAGAGCAGCAAGAGCTTTTGGTCCTGGCACCTTTGGTGTGGGAAGAATCCGTGGACGTTGGCAATTGCTGAGCCGGGCTCCGGCTCTGGCTCAGCAGCCCAGGCAGATACTATTGGGCTTTGGGAGGCTGTCGAAAGAGACAGCGCCAGCGTTTGTGGGGCTCTGAATGGGCTTGCCTGGATACTCGAAGAGCAGCAAGAGCTTTTGGTCCTGGCACCTTTGGTGTGGGAGGAATCCCTGGCTGTTGGCAATTGCTGAGCCGGGCTCTGGCTGTACTCAGCGGCCCAGGCAGTTAGTATTGGACTTTGGGAGGCTGTCGAAACAGACAGCGCCAGCGTTTGTGGGGCTGTGAATGGGCTTGCCTGGATACTCGAAGAGCAGCAAGAGCTTTTGGTCCTGGCACCTTTGGTGTGGGCGGAATCCTTGGCCGTTGGCAATTGCTGAGCCGGGCTCTGGCTCTGGCTCAGCGGCCCAGGCAGTTAGTATTGGACTTTGGGAGGCTGTCGAAAGAGACAGCGCCAGTGTTTGTGGGGCTGTGAATGGGCTTGCCTGGATATTCGAAGAGCAGCAAGAGCTTTTGGTCCTGGCACCTTTGGTGTGCGAGGAATCCCTGGGCGTTGGCAATTGCTGAGCCGGGCTCCCGCTCTGGCTCAGCAGCCCAGGCAGGTAGTATTGGACTTTGGGAGGCTGTCGAAAGAGACAGCGCCAGCGTTTGTGGGGCTCTGAATGGGCTTGCCTGGATACTCGAAGAGCAGCAAGACCTTTTGGTCCTGGCACCTTTGGTGTGGGAAGAATCCGTGGACGTTCGCAATTGCTGAGCCGGGCTCCAGGTGTCCTCAGCGGCCCAGGCAGATAGTATTGGACTTTGGGAGGCTGTCGAAAGAGACAGTGCCAGCGTTTGTGGCGCTGTGAATGGGCTTGCCTGGATACTCGAAGAGCAGCAAGACCTTTTGGTCCTGGCACCTTTGGTGTGGGAAGAATCCGTGGACGTTCGCAATTTCTGAGTCGGGCTCCAGGTGTCCTCAGCGGCCCAGGCAGATACTATTGGGCTTTGGGAGGCTGTCGAAAGAGACAGCGCCAGCGTTTGTGGGGCTCTGAATGGGCTTGTCTGGATACTTGAAGAGCAGCAAGAGCTTTTGGTCCTGGCACCTTTGGTGTGGGAGGAATCCGTGGACGTTGGCAATTGCTGAGCCGGGCTCTGGCTGTACTCAGCGGCCCAGGCAGATAGTACTGGACTTTGGGAGGCTGTCGAAAGAGACAGCGCCAGCGTTTGTGGGGCTGTGAATGGGCTTGCCTGGATACTCGAAGAGCAGCAAGAGCTTTTGGTCCTGGCACCTTTGGTGTGGGAGGAATCCGTGGACGTTGGCAATTACTGAGCTTGGCTCCCGCTCTGGCTCAGCGGCCCAGGCAGATAGTATTGGACTTTGGGAGGCTGTCGAAAGAGACAGCGCCAGCGTTTGTGGCGCTGTGAATGGGCTTGCCTGGATACTCGAAGAGCAGCAAGAGCTTTTGGTCCTGGCACCTTTGGTGTGGGAAGAATCCGTGGACGTTCGCAATTGCTGAGCCGGGCTCCAGGTGTCCTCAGCGGCCCAGGCAGATAGTATTGGGCTTTGGGAGGCTGTCGAAAGAGACAGTGCCAGCGTTTGTGGGGCTGTGAATGGGCTTGCCTGGATACTCGAAGAGCAGCAAGAGCTTTTGGTCCTGGCACCTTTGGTGTGGGAGGAATCCGTGGACGTTGGCAATTACTGAGCTTGGCTCCCGCTCTGGCTCAGCGGCCCAGGCAGTTAGTATTGGGCTTTGGGAGGCTGTAGAAAGAGACAGTAACAGCGTTTGTGGGGCTGTGAATGGGCTTGCCTGGATACTCGAAGAGCAGCAAGAGCTTTTGGTCCTGGCACCTTTGGTGTGGGAGGAATCCCTGGCTGTTGGCAATTGCTGAGCCGGGCTCCGGCTCTGGCTCAGCGGCCCAGGCAGATAGTATTGGACTTTGGGAGGCTGTAGAAAGAGACAGCGCCAGCGTTTGTGGGGCTGTGAATGGGCTTGCCTGGATACTCGAAGAGCAGCAAGAGCTTTTGGTCCTGGCACCTTTGGTGTGGGAAGAATCCTTGGCTGTTGGCAATTGCTGAGCCGGGCTCCAGGTGTCCTCAGCGGCCCAGGCAGATAGTATTGGGCTTTGGGAGGCTGTCGAAAGAGAGAGCGCCAGCGTTTGTGGGACTCTGAATGGGCTTGTCTGGATACTTGAAGAGCAGCAAGAGCTTTTGGTCCTGGCACCTTTGGTGTGGGAGGAATCATTGGCTGTTGGCAATTGCTGAGCCGGGCTCTGGCTGTACTCAGCGGCCCAGGCAGATAGTACTGGACTTTGGGAGGCTGTCGAAAGAGACAGCGCCAGCGTTTGTGGGGCTGTGAATGGGCTTGCCTGGATACTCGAAGAGCAGCAAGAGCTTTTGGTCCTGGCACCTTTGGTGTGGGCGGAATCCTTGGCCGTTGGCAATTGCTGAGCCGGGCTCCGGCTCTGGCTCAGCAGCCCAGGCAGTTAGTATTGGACTTTGGGAGGCTGTCGAAAGAGACAGCGCCAGCGTTTGTGGGGCTGTGAATGGGCTTGTCTGGATACTTGAAGAGCAGCAAGAGCTTTTGGTCCTGGCACCTTTGGTGTGCGAGGAATCCTTGGCCGTTGGCAATTGCTGAGCCGGGCTCCGGCTCTGGCTCAGCAGCCCAGGCAGTTAGTATTGGAATTTGGGAGGCTGTCAAAACAGACAGCGCCATCGTTTGTGGGGCTCTGAATGGGCTTGCCTGGATATTCGAAGAACAGCAAGAGCTTTTGGTCCTGGCACCTTTGGTGTGGGAGGAATCCCTGGACGTTGGCAATTGCTGAGCCGGGCTCCCGCTCTGTCTCAGCGGCCCAGGCAGATAGTATTGGACTTTGGGAGGCTGTCGAAAGAGACAGCGCCAGCGTTTGTGGCGCTGTGAATGGGCTTGCCTGGATACTCGAAGAGCAGCAAGAGCTTTTGGTCCTGGCACCTTTGGTGTGGGAAGAATCCGTGGACGTTCGCAATTGCTGAGCCGGGCTCCAGGTGTCCTCAGCGGCCCAGGCAGATAGTATTGGACTTTGGGAGGCTGTCGAAAGAGACAGCGCCAGCGTTTGTGGGGCTCTGAATGGGCTTGTCTGGATACTTGAAGAGCAGCAAGAGCTTTTGGTCCTGGCACCTTTGGTGTGGGAGGAATCCGTGGACGTTGGCAATTGCTGAGCCGGGCTCCGGCTCTGGCTCAGCGGCCCAGGCAGATAGTATTGGACTTTAGGAGGCTGTCGAAAGAGACAGCGCCAGCGTTTGTGGGGCTGTGAATGGGCTTGCCTGGATACTCGAAGAGCAGCAAGAGCTTTTGGTCCTGGCACCTTTGGTGTGGGAGGAATCCGTGGACGTTGGCAATTACTGAGCTTGGCTCCCGCTCTGGCTCAGCGGCCCAGGCAGATAGTATTGGAGTTTGGGAGGCTGTCGAAAGAGACAGCGCCAGCATTTGTGGGGTTGTGAATGGGCTTGCCTGGATATTTGAAGAGCAGCAAGACCTTTTGGTCCTGGCACCTTTGGTGTGGGAGGAATCCCTGGCTGTTGGCAATTGCTGAGCCGGGCTCTGGCTGTACTCACCGGCCCAAGCAGATAGTACTGGACTTTGGGAGGCTGTAGAAAGAGACAGCGCCAGCGTTTGTGGGGCTGTGAATGGGCTTGCCTGGATACTCGAAGAGCAGCAAGACCTTTTGGTCCTGGCACCTTTGGTGTGGGCGGAATCCTTGGCCGTTGGCAATTGCTGAGCCGGGCTCTGGCTCTGGCTCAGCAGCCCAGGCAGTTAGTATTGGACTTTGGGAGGCTGTCGAAAGAGACAGCGCCAGCGTTTGTGGGGCTGTGAATGGGCTTGCCTGGATACTCGAAGAGCAGCAAGAGCTTTTGGTCCTGGCACCTTTGGTGTGGGAGGAATCCGTGGACGTTGGCAATTACTGAGCTTGGCTCCCGCTCTGGCTCAGCGGCCCAGGCAGATAGTATTGGAGTTTGGGAGGCTGTCGAAAGAGACAGCGCCAGCATTTGTGGGACTCTGAATGGGCTTGCCTGGATACTTGAAGAGCAGCAAGAGCTTTTGGTCCTGGCACCTTTGGTGTGGGAGGAATCCCTGGCTGTTGGCAATTGCTGAGCCGGGCTCTGGCTGTACTCACCGGCCCAGGCAGATAGTACTGGACTTTGGGAGGCTGTCGAAAGAGACAGCGCCAGCGTTTGTGGGGCTCTGAATGGGCTTGCCTGGATACTCGAAGAGCAGCAAGAGCTTTTGGTCCTGGCACCTTTGGTGTGGGAGGAATCCCTGGCTGTTGGCAATTGCTGAGCCGGGCTCTGGCTGTACTCAGCAGCCCAGGCAGTTAGTATTGGACTTTGGGAGGCTGTCGAAACAGACAGCGCCAGCGTTTGTGGGGCTGTGAATGGGCTTGCCTGGATACTCGAAGAGCAGCAAGAGCTTTTGGTCCTGGCACCTTTGGTGTGGGCGGAATCCTTGGCCGTTGGCAATTGCTGAGCTGGGCTCTGGCTCTGGCTCAGCGGCCCAGGCAGATAGTATTGGACTTTGGGAGGCTGTCGAAAGAGACAGCGCCAGTGTTTGTGGGGCTCTGAATGGGCTTGCCTGGATATTCGAAGAGCAGCAAGAGCTTTTGGTCCTGGCACCTTTGGTGTGGGCGGAATCCTTGGCCGTTGGCAATTGCTGAGCCGGGCTCCCGCTCTGGCTCAGCAGCCCAGGCAGGTAGTATTGGACTTTGGGAGGCTGTCGAAAGAGACAGCGCCAGCATTTGTGGGGCTCTGAATGGGCTTGCCTGGATACTCGAAGAGCAGCAAGACCTTTTGGTCCTGGCACCTTTGGTGTGGGAAGAATCCGTGGACGTTCGCAATTGCTGAGCCGGGCTCCAGGTGTCCTCAGCGGCCCAGGCAGATAGTATTGGACTTTGGGAGGCTGTCGAAAGAGACAGCGCCAGCGTTTGTGGGGCTGTGAATGGGCTTGTCTGGATACTTGAAGAGCAGCAAGAGCTTTTGGTCCTGGCACCTTTGGTGTGGGAAGAATCCGTGGACGTTCGCAATTTCTGAGTCGGGCTCCAGGTGTCCTCAGCGGCCCAGGCAGATACTATTGGGCTTTGGGAGGCTGTCGAAAGAGACAGCGCCAGCGTTTGTGGGGCTCTTAATGGGCTTGTCTGGATACTTGAAGAGCAGCAAGAGCTTTTGGTCCTGGCACCTTTGGTGTGGGAGGAATCCGTGGACGTTGGCAATTGTTGAGCCGGGCTCTGGCTGTACTCAGCGGCCCAGGCAGATAGTACTGGACTTTGGGAGGCTGTAGAAAGAGACAGTGCCAGCGTTTGTGGCGCTGTGAATGGGCTTGCCTGGATACTCGAAGAGCAGCAAGAGCTTTTGGTCCTGGCACCTTTGGTGTGGGAGGAATCCCTGGACGTTCGCAATTGCTGAGCCGGGCTCCAGGTGTCCTCAGCAGCCCAGGCAGATAGTATTGGACTTTGGGAGGCTGTCGAAAGAGACAGTGCCAGCGTTTGTGGGGCTGTGAATGGGCTTGCCTGGATACTCGAAGAGCAGCAAGAGCTTTTGGTCCTGGCACCTTTGGTGTGGGAAGAATCCGTGGACGTTCGCAATTTCTGAGTCGGGCTCCAGGTGTCCTCAGCGGCCCAGGCAGATAGTATTGGACTTTGGGAGGCTGTCGAAAGAGACAGCGCCAGCGTTTGTGGGGCTGTGAATGGGCTTGCCTGGATACTCGAAGAGCAGCAAGAGCTTTTGGTCCTGGCACCTTTGGTGTGGGAGGAATCCCTGGACGTTGGCAATTACTGAGCTTGGCTCCCGCTCTGGCTCAGCGGCCCAGGCAGATAGTATTGGAGTTTGGGAGGCTGTCGAAAGAGACAGCGCCAGCATTTGTGGGGTTGTGAATGGGCTTGCCTGGATACTTGAAGAGCAGCAAGACCTTTTGGTCCTGGCACCTTTGGTGTGCGAGGAATCCGTGGACGTTGGCAATTGCTGAGCCGGGCTCCGGCTCTGGCTCAGCGGCCCAGGCAGATAGTACTGGGCTTTGGGAGGCTGTCGAAAGAGACAGCACCAGCGTTTGTGGGGCTGTGAATGGGCTTGCCTGGATACTCGAAGAGCAGCAAGAGCTTTTGGTCCTGGCACCTTTGGTGTGGGAGGAATCCCTGGCTGTTGGCAATTGCTGAGCCGGGCTCTGGCTGTACTCACCGGCCCAGGCAGATAGTACTGGACTTTGGGAGGCTGTAGAAAGAGACAGCGCCAGCGTTTGTGGGGCTGTGAATGGGCTTGCCTGGATACTCGAAGAGCAGCAAGAGTTTTTCGTCGTAGCTCCTTTGGTGTGGGAGGAATGCCTGGCCGTTGGCAATTGCTGAGCCAGGCTCCGGCTCTGGCTCAGCGGCCCAGGCAGATAGTATTGGACTTTGGGAGGCTGTCGAAAGAGACAGCGCCAGCGTTTGTGGGACTCTGAATGGGCTTGCCTGGATACTCAAAGAGCAGCAAGACCTTTTGGTCCTGGCACCTTTGGTGTGGGAAGAATCCGTGGACGTTCGCAATTGCTGAGCCGGGCTCCAGCTGTCCTCAGCGTCCCAGGCAGATACTATTGGGCTTTGGGAGGCTGTCGAAAGAGACAGCGCCAGCGTTTGTGGGGCTCTGAATGGGCTTGCCTGGATACTCGAAGAGCAGCAAGAGCTTTTGGTCCTGGCACCTTTGGTGTGGGAGGAATCCCTGGCTGTTGGCAATTGCTGAGCCGGGCTCTGGCTGTACTCAGCAGCCCAGGCAGGTAGTATTGGACTTTGGGAGGCTGTCGAAAGAGACAGCGCCAGCGTTTGTGGGGCTGTGAATGGGCTTGCCTGGATACTCGAAGAGCAGCAAGAGCTTTTGGTCCTGGCACCTTTGGTGTGGGAGGAATCCGTGGACGTTGGCAATTACTGAGCTTGGCTCCCGCTCTGGCTCAGCGGCCCAGGCAGATAGTATTGGAGTTTGGGAGGCTGTCGAAAGAGACAGCGCCAGCATTTGTGGGACTCTGAATGGGCTTGCCTGGATACTTGAAGAGCAGCAAGACCTTTTGGTCCTGGCACCTTTGGTGTGGGAGGAATCCCTGGCTGTTGGCAATTGCTGAGCCGGGCTCTGGCTGTACTCACCGGCCCAGGCAGATAGTACTGGACTTTGGGAGGCTGTCGAAAGAGACAGCGCCAGCGTTTGTGGGGCTGTGAATGGGCTTGCCTGGATACTCGAAGAGCAGCAAGAGCTTTTGGTCCTGGCACCTTTGGTGTGGGAGGAATCCCTGGCTGTTGGCAATTGCTGAGCCGGGCTCTGGCTGTACTCAGCAGCCCAGGCAGTTAGTATTGGACTTTGGGAGGCTGTCGAAACAGACAGCGCCAGCGTTTGTGGGGCTGTGAATGGGCTTGCCTGGATACTCGAAGAGCAGCAAGAGCTTTTGGTCCTGGCACCTTTGGTGTGGGCGGAATCCTTGGCCGTTGGCAATTGCTGAGCCGGGCTCTGGCTCTGGCTCAGCGGCCCAGGCAGTTAGTATTGGACTTTGGGAGGCTGTCGAAAGAGACAGCGCCAGTGTTTGTGGGGCTCTGAATGGGCTTGCCTGGATATTCGAAGAGCAGCAAGAGCTTTTGGTCCTGGCACCTTTGGTGTGGGCGGAATCCTTGGCCGTTGGCAATTGCTGAGCCGGGCTCCCGCTCTGGCTCAGCAGCCCAGGCAGGTAGTATTGGACTTTGGGAGGCTGTCGAAAGAGACAGCGCCAGCATTTGTGGGGCTCTGAATGGGCTTGCCTGGATACTCGAAGAGCAGCAAGACCTTTTGGTCCTGGCACCTTTGGTGTGGGAAGAATCCGTGGACGTTCGCAATTTCTGAGTCGGGCTCCAGGTGTCCTCAGCGGCCCAGGCAGATACTATTGGGCTTTCGGAGGCTGTCGAAAGAGACAGCGCCAGCGTTTGTGGGGCTCTTAATGGGCTTGTCTGGATACTTGAAGAGCAGCAAGAGCTTTTGGTCCTGGCACCTTTGGTGTGGGAGGAATCCGTGGACGTTGCAATTGTTGAGCCGGGCTCTGGCTGTACTCAGCGGCCCAGGCAGATAGTACTGGACTTTGGGAGGCTGTAGAAAGAGACAGCGCCAGCGTTTGTGGGGCTGTGAATGGGCTTGCCTGGATACTCGAAGAGCAGCAAGAGCTTTTGGTCCTGGCACCTTTGGTGTGGGAAGAATCCGTGGACGTTCGCAATTGCTGAGCCGGGCTCCAGGTGTCCTCAGCGGCCCAGGCAGATAGTATTGGACTTTGGGAGGCTGTCGAAAGAGACAGTGCCAGCGTTTGTGGCGCTGTGAATGGGCTTGCCTGGATACTCGAAGAGCAGCAAGAGCTTTTGGTCCTGGCACCTTTGGTGTGGGAAGAATCCGTGGACGTTCGCAATTGCTGAGCCGGGCTCCAGGTGTCCTCAGCAGCCCAGGCAGATAGTATTGGACTTTGGGAGGCTGTCGAAAGAGACAGTGCCAGCGTTTGTGGGGCTGTGAATGGGCTTGCCTGGATACTCGAAGAGCAGCAAGAGCTTTTGGTCCTGGCACCTTTGGTGTGGGAAGAATCCGTGGACGTTCGCAATTTCTGAGTCGGGCTCCAGGTGTCCTCAGCGGCCCAGGCAGATAGTATTGGACTTTGGGAGGCTGTCGAAAGAGACAGCGCCAGCGTTTGTGGGGCTGTGAATGGGCTTGCCTGGATACTCGAAGAGCAGCAAGAGCTTTTGGTCCTGGCACCTTTGGTGTGGGAGGAATCCCTGGACGTTGGCAATTACTGAGCTTGGCTCCCGCTCTGGCTCAGCGGCCCAGGCAGATAGTATTGGAGTTTGGGAGGCTGTCGAAAGAGACAGCGCCAGCATTTGTGGGGTTGTGAATGGGCTTGCCTGGATACTTGAAGAGCAGCAAGACCTTTTGGTCCTGGCACCTTTGGTGTGCGAGGAATCCGTGGACGTTGGCAATTGCTGAGCCGGGCTCCCGCTCTGGCTCAGCGGCCCAGGCAGATAGTACTGGGCTTTGGGAGGCTGTCGAAAGAGACAGCGCCAGCGTTTGTGGGGCTCTGAATGGGCTTGTCTGGATACTTGAAGAGCAGCAAGAGCTTTTGGTCCTGGCACCTTTGGTGTGGGAGGAATCCCTGGCTGTTGGCAATTGCTGAGCCGGGCTCTGGCTGTACTCACCGGCCCAGGCAGATAGTACTGGACTTTGGGAGGCTGTAGAAAGAGACAGCGCCAGCGTTTGTGGGGCTGTGAATGGGCTTGCCTGGATACTCGAAGAGCAGCAAGAGTTTTTCGTCGTAGCTCCTTTGGTGTGGGAGGAATGCCTGGCCGTTGGCAATTGCTGAGCCAGGCTCCGGCTCTGGCTCAGCGGCCCAGGCAGATAGTATTGGACTTTGGGAGGCTGTCGAAAGAGACAGCGCCAGCGTTTGTGGGACTCTGAATGGGCTTGCCTGGATACTCAAAGAGCAGCAAGACCTTTTGGTCCTGGCACCTTTGGTGTGGGAAGAATCCGTGGACGTTCGCAATTGCTGAGCCGGGCTCCGGCTGTACTCAGCGGCCCAGGCAGATAGTACTGGGCTTTGGGAGGCTGTCGAAAGAGACAGCGCCAGCGTTTGTGGGGCTCTGAATGGGCTTGCCTGGATACTCGAAGAGCAGCAAGAGCTTTTGGTCCTGGCACCTTTGGTGTGGGAGGAATCCCTGGCTGTTGGCAATTGCTGAGCCGGGCTCTGGCTGTACTCAGCGGCCCAGGCAGATAGTACTGGACTTTGGGAGGCTGTAGAAAGAGACAGCGCCAGCGTTTGTGGGGCTGTGAATGGGCTTGCCTGGATACTCGAAGAGCAGCAAGAGCTTTTGGTCCTGGCACCTTTGGTGTGGGCGGAATCCTTGGCCGTTGGCAATTGCTTAGCCGGGCTCTGGCTCTGGCTCAGCAGCCCAGGCAGGTAGTATTGGACTTTGGGAGGCTGTCGAAAGAGACAGCGCCAGTGTTTGTGGGGCTCTGAATGGGCTTGTCTGGATACTTGAAGAGCAGCAAGGGCTTTTGGTCCTGGCACCTTTGGTGTGCGAGGAATCCTTGGCCGTTGGCAATTGCTGAGCCAGGCTCCGGCTCTGGCTCAGCAGCCCAGGCAGTTAGTATTGGACTTTGGGAGGCTGTCAAAAGAGACAGCGCCATCGTTTGTGGGGCTCTGAATGGGCTTGCCTGGATATTCGAAGAACAGCAAGAGCTTTTGGTCCTGGCACCTTTGGTGTGGGAGGAATCCCTGGACGTTGGCAATTGCTGAGCCGGGCTCCCGCTCTGTCTCAGCGGCCCAGGCAGATAGTATTGGGCTTTGGGAGGCTGTCGAAAGAGACAGCGCCAGCGTTTGTGGGGCTCTGAATGGGCTTGTCTGGATACTTGAAGAGCAGCAAGACCTTTTGGTCCTGGCACCTTTGGTGTGGGAGGAATCCGTGGACGTTGGAAATTGCTGAGCCGGGCTCCGGCTCTGGCTCAGCGGCCCAGGCAGATAGTATTGGACTTTGGGAGGCTGTCGAAAGAGACAGCGCCAGCGTTTGTGGGGCTCTGAATGGGCTTGCCTGGATACTCGAAGAGCAGCAAGACCTTTTGGTCCTGGCACCTTTGGTGTGGGAGGAATCCCTGGCTGTTGGCAATTGCTGAGCCGGGCTCTGGCTGTACTCACCGGCCCAGGCAGTTAGTATTGGACTTTGGGAGGCTGTCGAAAGAGACAGCGCCAGCGTTTGTGGGGCTGTGAATGGGCTTGTCTGGATACTTGAAGAGCAGCAAGAGCTTTTGGTCCTGGCACCTTTGGTGTGCGAGGAATCCTTGGCCGTTGGCAATTGCTGAGCCGGGCTCCGGCTCTGGCTCAGCAGCCCAGGCAGGTAGTATTGGACTTTGGGAGGCTGTCGAAAGAGACAGCGCCATCGTTTGTGGGGCTCTGAATGGGCTTCCCTGGATATTCGAAGAGCAGCAAGAGCTTTTGGTCCTGGCACCTTTGGTGTGGGAAGAATCCGTGGACGTTCGCAATTTCTGAGTCGGGCTCCCGCTCTGGCTCAGCGGCCCAGGCAGATAGTATTGGACTTTGGGAGGCTGTCGAAAGAGACAGCGCCAGCGTTTGTGGGGCTGTGAATGGGCTTGCCTGGATACTCGAAGAGCAGCAAGAGCTTTTGGTCCTGGCACCTTTGGTGTGGGAGGAATCCCTGGCTGTTGGCAATTGCTGAGCCGGGCTCTGGCTGTACTCACCGGCCCAGGCAGATAGTACTGGACTTTGGGAGGCTGTCGAAAGAGACAGTGCCAGCGTTTGTGGGGCTGTGAATGGGCTTGCCTGGATACTCGAAGAGCAGCAAGAGTTTTTCGTCGTAGCTCCTTTGGTTTGGGAGGAATGCCTGGCCGTTGGCAATTGCTGAGCCAGGCTCCGGCTCTGGCTCAGCGGCCCAGGCAGATAGTATTGGACTTTGGGAGGCTGTCGAAAGAGACAGCGCCAGCGTTTGTGGGACTCTGAATGGGCTTGCCTGGATACTCAAAGAGCAGCAAGACCTTTTGGTCCTGGCACCTTTGGTGTGGGAAGAATCCGTGGACGTTCGCAATTGCTGAGCCGGGCTCCAGCTGTCCTCAGCGTCCCAGGCAGATACTATTGGGCTTTGGGAGGCTGTCGAAAGAGACAGCGCCAGCGTTTGTGGGGCTCTGAATGGGCTTGCCTGGATACTCGAAGAGCAGCAAGAGCTTTTGGTCCTGGCACCTTTGGTGTGGGAAGAATCCGTGGACGTTCGCAATTGCTGAGCCGGGCTCCAGGTGTCCTCAGCAGCCCAGGCAGATAGTATTGGACTTTGGGAGGCTGTCGAAAGAGACAGTGCCAGCGTTTGTGGCGCTGTGAATGGGCTTGCCTGGATACTCGAAAAGCAGCAAGAGCTTTTGGTCCTGGCACCTTTGGTGTGGGAAGAATCCGTGGACGTTCGCAATTTCTGAGTCGGGCTCCAGGTGTCCTCAGCGGCCCAGGCAGATAGTATTGGACTTTGGGAGGCTGTCGAAAGAGACAGCACCAGCGTTTGTGGGGCTGTGAATGGGCTTGCCTGGATACTCGAAGAGCAGCAAGAGCTTTTGGTCCTGGCACCTTTGGTGTGGGAGGAATCCGTGGACGTTGGCAATTACTGAGCTTGGCTCCCGCTCTGGCTCAGCGGCCCAGGCAGTTAGTATTGGGCTTTGGGAGGCTGTAGAAAGAGACAGTAACAGCGTTTGTGGGGCTGTGAATGGGCTTGCCTGGATACTCGAAGAGCAGCAAGAGCTTTTGGTCCTGGCACCTTTGGTGTGGGAAGAATCCGTGGACGTTCGCAATTGCTGAGCCGGGCTCCAGGTGTCCTCAGCAGCCCAGGCAGATAGTATTGGACTTTGGGAGGCTGTCGAAAGAGACAGTGCCAGCGTTTGTGGGGCTGTGAATGGGCTTGCCTGGATACTCGAAGAGCAGCAAGAGCTTTTGGTCCTGGCACCTTTGGTGTGGGAAGAATCCGTGGACGTTCGCAATTTCTGAGTCGGGCTCCAGGTGTCCTCAGCGTCCCAGGCAGATAGTATTGGACTTTGGGAGGCTGTCGAAAGAGACAGCGCCAGCGTTTGTGGGGCTGTGAATGGGCTTGCCTGGATACTCGAAGAGCAGCAAGAGCTTTTGGTCCTGGCACCTTTGGTGTGGGAGGAATCCCTGGACGTTGGCAATTACTGAGCTTGGCTCCCGCTCTGGCTCAGCGGCCCAGGCAGATAGTATTGGAGTTTGGGAGGCTGTCGAAAGAGACAGCGCCAGCATTTGTGGGGTTGTGAATGGGCTTGCCTGGATACTTGAAGAGCAGCAAGACCTTTTGGTCCTGGCACCTTTGGTGTGGGAGGAATCCCTGGACGTTGGCAATTGCTGAGCCGGGCTCCGGCTCTGGCTCAGCGGCCCAGGCAGATAGTACTGGGCTTTGGGAGGCTGTCGAAAGAGACAGCGCCAGCGTTTGTGGGGCTGTGAATGGGCTTGCCTGGATACTCGAAGAGCAGCAAGAGCTTTTGGTCCTGGCACCTTTGGTGTGGGAGGAATCCCTGGCTGTTGGCAATTGCTGAGCCGGGCTCTGGCTGTACTCACCGGCCCAGGCAGATAGTACTGGACTTTGGGAGGCTGTAGAAAGAGACAGCGCCAGCGTTTGTGGGGCTGTGAATGGGCTTGCCTGGATACTCGAAGAGCAGCAAGAGTTTTTCGTCGTAGCTCCTTTGGTGTGGGAGGAATGCCTGGCCGTTGGCAATTGCTGAGCCAGGCTCCGGCTCTGGCTCAGCGGCCCAGGCAGATAGTATTGGACTTTGGGAGGCTGTAGAAAGAGACAGCGCCAGCGTTTGTGGGACTCTGAATGGGCTTGCCTGGATACTCAAAGAGCAGCAAGACCTTTTGGTCCTGGCACCTTTGGTGTGGGAAGAATCCGTGGACGTTCGCAATTGCTGAGCCGGGCTCCAGCTGTCCTCAGCGTCCCAGGCAGATAGTATTGGGCTTTGGGAGGCTGTCGAAAGAGAGAGCGCCAGCGTTTGTGGGGCTCTGAATGGGCTTGCCTGGATACTCGAAGAGCAGCAAGAGCTTTTGGTCCTGGCACCTTTGGTGTGGGAGGAATCCGTGGACGTTGGCAATTGCTGAGCCGGGCTCCGGCTGTACTCAGCGGCCCAGGCAGATAGTACTGGACTTTGGGAGGCTGTAGAAAGAGACAGCGCCAGCGTTTGTGGGGCTGTGAATGGGCTTGCCTGGATACTCGAAGAGCAGCAAGAGCTTTTGGTCCTGGCACCTTTGGTGTGGGCGGAATCCTTGGCCGTTGGCAATTGCTTAGCCGGGCTCTGGCTCTGGCTCAGCAGCCCAGGCAGGTAGTATTGGACTTTGGGAGGCTGTCGAAAGAGACAGCGCCAGCGTTTGTGGGGCTCTGAATGGGCTTGTCTGGATACTTGAAGAGCAGCAAGAGCTTTTGGTCCTGGCACCTTTGGTGTGCGAGGAATCCTTGGCCGTTGGCAATTGCTGAGCCGGGCTCCGGCTCTGGCTCAGCAGCCCAGGCAGGTAGTATTGGACTTTGGGAGGCTGTCAAAAGAGACAGCGCCATCGTTTGTGGGGCTCTGAATGGGCTTGCCTGGATATTCGAAGAACAGCAAGAGCTTTTGGTCCTGGCACCTTTGGTGTGGGAGGAATCCCTGGACGTTGGCAATTGCTGAGCCGGGCTCCCGCTCTGTCTCAGCGGCCCAGGCAGATAGTATTGGGCTTTGGGAGGCTGTAGAAAGAGACAGCGCCAGCGTTTGTGGGGCTCTGAATGGGCTTGCCTGGATACTTGAAGAGCAGCAAGACCTTTTGGTCCTGGCACCTTTGGTGTGGGAGGAATCCGTGGACGTTGGCAATTGCTGAGCCGGGCTCCGGCTCTGGCTCAGCGGCCCAGGCAGATAGTATTGGACTTTGGGAGGCTGTCGAAAGAGACAGCGCCAGCGTTTGTGGGGCTGTGAATGGGCTTGCCTGGATACTCGAAGAGCAGCAAGAGCTTTTGGTCCTGGCACCTTTGGTGTGGGAGGAATCCGTGGACGTTGGCAATTGCTGAGCCGGGCTCCGGCTCTGGCTCAGCAGCCCAGGCAGTTAGTATTGGACTTTGGGAGGCTGTCGAAAGAGACAGCGCCAGCGTTTGTGGGGCTGTGAATGGGCTTGTCTGGATACTTGAAGAGCAGCAAGAGCTTTTGGTCCTGGCACCTTTGGTGTGCGAGGAATCCTTGGCCGTTGGCAATTGCTGAGCCGGGCTCCGGCTCTGGCTCAGCAGCCCAGGCAGGTAGTATTGGACTTTGGGAGGCTGTCGAAAGAGACAGCGCCATCGTTTGTGGGGCTCTGAATGGGCTTGCCTGGATATTCGAAGAGCAGCAAGAGCTTTTGGTCCTGGCACCTTTGGTGTGGGAGGAATCCGTGGACGTTGGCAATTGCTGAGCCGGGCTCCCGCTCTGGCTCAGCGGCCCAGGCAGATAGTATTGGACTTTGGGAGGCTGTCGAAAGAGACAGCGCCAGCGTTTGTGGGGCTGTGAATGGGCTTGCCTGGATACTCGAAGAGCAGCAAGAGCTTTTGGTCCTGGCACCTTTGGTGTGGGAGGAATCCCTGGCTGTTGGCAATTGCTGAGCCGGGCTCTGGCTGTACTCACCGGCCCAGGCAGATAGTACTGGACTTTGGGAGGCTGTCGAAAGAGACAGTGCCAGCGTTTGTGGGGCTGTGAATGGGCTTGCCTGGATACTCGAAGAGCAGCAAGAGTTTTTCGTCGTAGCTCCTTTGGTTTGGGAGGAATGCCTGGCCGTTGGCAATTGCTGAGCCAGGCTCCGGCTCTGGCTCAGCGGCCCAGGCAGATAGTATTGGAGTTTGGGAGGCTGTCGAAAGAGACAGCGCCAGCGTTTGTGGGACTCTGAATGGGCTTGCCTGGATACTCAAAGAGCAGCAAGACCTTTTGGTCCTGGCACCTTTGGTGTGGGAAGAATCCGTGGACGTTCGCAATTGCTGAGCCGGGCTCCAGCTGTCCTCAGCGTCCCAGGCAGATACTATTGGGCTTTGGGAGGCTGTCGAAAGAGACAGCGCCAGCGTTTGTGGGGCTCTGAATGGGCTTGCCTGGATACTCGAAGAGCAGCAAGAGCTTTTGGTCCTGGCACCTTTGGTGTGGGAAGAATCCGTGGACGTTCGCAATTGCTGAGCCGGGCTCCAGGTGTCCTCAGCAGCCCAGGCAGATAGTATTGGACTTTGGGAGGCTGTCGAAAGAGACAGTGCCAGCGTTTGTGGCGCTGTGAATGGGCTTGCCTGGATACTCGAAAAGCAGCAAGAGCTTTTGGTCCTGGCACCTTTGGTGTGGGAAGAATCCGTGGACGTTCGCAATTTCTGAGTCGGGCTCCAGGTGTCCTCAGCGGCCCAGGCAGATAGTATTGGACTTTGGGAGGCTGTCGAAAGAGACAGCGCCAGCGTTTGTGGGGCTGTGAATGGGCTTGCCTGGATACTCGAAGAGCAGCAAGACCTTTTGGTCCTGGCACCTTTGGTGTGGGAGGAATCCGTGGACGTTGGCAATTACTGAGCTTGGCTCCCGCTCTGGCTCAGCGGCCCAGGCAGTTAGTATTGGGCTTTGGGAGGCTGTAGAAAGAGACAGTAACAGCGTTTGTGGGGCTGTGAATGGGCTTGCCTGGATACTCGAAGAGCAGCAAGAGCTTTTGGTCCTGGCACCTTTGGTGTGGGAAGAATCCGTGGACGTTCGCAATTGCTGAGCCGGGCTCCAGGTGTCCTCAGCAGCCCAGGCAGATAGTATTGGACTTTGGGAGGCTGTCGAAAGAGACAGTGCCAGCGTTTGTGGGGCTGTGAATGGGCTTGCCTGGATACTCGAAGAGCAGCAAGAGCTTTTGGTCCTGGCACCTTTGGTGTGGGAAGAATCCGTGGACGTTCGCAATTTCTGAGTCGGGCTCCAGGTGTCCTCAGCGTCCCAGGCAGATAGTATTGGACTTTGGGAGGCTGTCGAAAGAGACAGCGCCAGCGTTTGTGGGGCTGTGAATGGGCTTGCCTGGATACTCGAAGAGCAGCAAGAGCTTTTGGTCCTGGCACCTTTGGTGTGGGAGGAATCCCTGGACGTTGGCAATTGCTGAGCCGGGCTCCGGCTCTGGCTCAGCGGCCCAGGCAGATAGTACTGGGCTTTGGGAGGCTGTCGAAAGAGACAGCGCCAGCGTTTGTGGGGCTGTGAATGGGCTTGCCTGGATACTCGAAGAGCAGCAAGAGCTTTTGGTCCTGGCACCTTTGGTGTGGGAGGAATCCCTGGCTGTTGGCAATTGCTGAGCCGGGCTCTGGCTGTACTCACCGGCCCAGGCAGATAGTACTGGACTTTGGGAGGCTGTAGAAAGAGACAGCGCCAGCGTTTGTGGGGCTGTGAATGGGCTTGCCTGGATACTCGAAGAGCAGCAAGAGTTTTTCGTCGTAGCTCCTTTGGTGTGGGAGGAATGCCTGGCCGTTGGCAATTGCTGAGCCAGGCTCCGGCTCTGGCTCAGCGGCCCAGGCAGATAGTATTGGACTTTGGGAGGCTGTAGAAAGAGACAGCGCCAGCGTTTGTGGGACTCTGAATGGGTTTGCCTGGATACTCAAAGAGCAGCAAGACCTTTTGGTCCTGGCACCTTTGGTGTGGGAAGAATCCGTGGACGTTCGCAATTGCTGAGCCGGGCTCCAGCTGTCCTCAGCGTCCCAGGCAGATAGTATTGGGCTTTGGGAGGCTGTCGAAAGAGAGAGCGCCAGCGTTTGTGGGGCTCTGAATGGGCTTGCCTGGATACTCGAAGAGCAGCAAGAGCTTTTGGTCCTGGCACCTTTGGTGTGGGAGGAATCCGTGGACGTTGGCAATTGCTGAGCCGGGCTCCGGCTGTACTCAGCGGCCCAGGCAGATAGTACTGGACTTTGGGAGGCTGTAGAAAGAGACAGCGCCAGCGTTTGTGGGGCTGTGAATGGGCTTGCCTGGATACTCGAAGAGCAGCAAGAGCTTTTGGTCCTGGCACCTTTGGTGTGGGAGGAATCCCTGGACGTTGGCAATTGCTGAGCCGGGCTCCCGCTCTGTCTCAGCGGCCCAGGCAGATAGTATTGGGCTTTGGGAGGCTGTAGAAAGAGACAGCGCCAGCGTTTGTGGGGCTCTGAATGGGCTTGCCTGGATACTTGAAGAGCAGCAAGACCTTTTGGTCCTGGCACCTTTGGTGTGGGAGGAATCCGTGGACGTTGGCAATTGCTGAGCCGGGCTCCGGCTCTGGCTCAGCGGCCCAGGCAGATAGTATTGGACTTTGGGAGGCTGTCGAAAGAGACAGCGCCAGCGTTTGTGGGGCTGTGAATGGGCTTGCCTGGATACTCGAAGAGCAGCAAGAGCTTTTGGTCCTGGCACCTTTGGTGTGGGAGGAATCCGTGGACGTTGGCAATTGCTGAGCCGGGCTCCGGCTCTGGCTCAGCAGCCCAGGCAGTTAGTATTGGACTTTGGGAGGCTGTCGAAAGAGACAGCGCCAGCGTTTGTGGGGCTGTGAATGGGCTTGTCTGGATACTTGAAGAGCAGCAAGAGCTTTTGGTCCTGGCACCTTTGGTGTGCGAGGAATCCTTGGCCGTTGGCAATTGCTGAGCCGGGCTCCGGCTCTGGCTCAGCAGCCCAGGCAGGTAGTATTGGACTTTGGGAGGCTGTCGAAAGAGACAGCGCCATCGTTTGTGGGGCTCTGAATGGGCTTGCCTGGATATTCGAAGAGCAGCAAGAGCTTTTGGTCCTGGCACCTTTGGTGTGGGAGGAATCCGTGGACGTTGGCAATTGCTGAGCCGGGCTCCCGCTCTGGCTCAGCGGCCCAGGCAGATAGTATTGGACTTTGGGAGGCTGTCGAAAGAGACAGCGCCAGCGTTTGTGGCGCTGTGAATGGGCTTGCCTGGATACTCGAAGAGCAGCAAGAGCTTTTGGTCCTGGCACCTTTGGTGTGGGAGGAATCCCTGGCTGTTGGCAATTGCTGAGCCGGGCTCTGGCTGTACTCACCGGCCCAGGCAGATAGTACTGGACTTTGGGAGGCTGTCGAAAGAGACAGTGCCAGCGTTTGTGGGGCTGTGAATGGGCTTGCCTGGATACTCGAAGAGCAGCAAGAGTTTTTCGTCGTAGCTCCTTTGGTTTGGGAGGAATGCCTGGCCGTTGGCAATTGCTGAGCCAGGCTCCGGCTCTGGCTCAGCGGCCCAGGCAGATAGTATTGGACTTTGGGAGGCTGTCGAAAGAGACAGCGCCAGCGTTTGTGGGACTCTGAATGGGCTTGCCTGGATACTCAAAGAGCAGCAAGACCTTTTGGTCCTGGCACCTTTGGTGTGGGAAGAATCCGTGGACGTTCGCAATTGCTGAGCCGGGCTCCAGCTGTCCTCAGCGTCCCAGGCAGATACTATTGGGCTTTGGGAGGCTGTCGAAAGAGACAGCGCCAGCGTTTGTGGGGCTCTGAATGGGCTTGCCTGGATACTCGAAGAGCAGCAAGACCTTTTGGTCCTGGCACCTTTGGTGTGGGAGGAATCCTTGGCCGTTGGCAATTGCTGAGCCGGGCTCTGGCTGTACTCAGCGGCCCAGGCAGATAGCACTGGACTTTGGGAGGCTGTCAAAAGAGACAGCGCCAGCGTTTGTGGGGCTGTGAATGGGCTTGCCTGGATACTCGAAGAGCAGCAAGAGCTTTTGGTCCTGGCACCTTTGGTGTGGGCGGAATCCTTGGCCGTTGGCAATTGCTGAGCCGGGCTCTGGCTCTGGCTCAGCAGCCCAGGCAGTTAGTATTGGACTTTGGGAGGCTGTCGAAAGAGACAGCGCCAGCGTTTGTGGGGCTCTGAATGGGCTTGTCTGGATACTTGAAGAGCAGCAAGACCTTTTGGTCCTGGCACCTTTGGTGTGCGAGGAATCCTTGGCCGTTGGCAATTGCTGAGCCGGGCTCCGGCTCTGGCTCAGAGGCCCAGGCAGATAGTATTGGACTTTGGGAGGCTGTCGAAAGAGACAGCGCCATCGTTTGTGGGGCTCTGAATGGGCTTGCCTGGATATTCGAAGAGCAGCAAGAGCTTTTGGTCCTGGCACCTTTGGTGTGGGAGGAATCCCTGGACGTTGGCAATTGCTGAGCCGGGCTCCCGCTCTGGCTCAGCGGCCCAGGCAGATAGTATTGGACTTTGGGAGGCTGTCGAAAGAGACAGCGCCAGCGTTTGTGGGGCTGTGAATGGGCTTGCCTGGATACTCGAAGAGCAGCAAGAGCTTTTGGTCCTGGCACCTTTGGTGTGGGAAGAATCCGTGGACGTTCGCAATTGCTGAGCCGGGCTCCAGGTGTCCTCAGCGGCCCAGGCAGATAGTATTGGGCTTTGGGAGGCTGTCGAAAGAGACAGCGCCAGCGTTTGTGGGGCTCTGAATGGGCTTGTCTGGATACTTGAAGAGCAGCAAGAGCTTTTGGTCCTGGCACCTTTGGTGTGGGAGGAATCCGTGGACGTTGGCAATTGCTGAGCCGGGCTCCCGCTCTGGCTCAGTGGCCCAGGCAGGTAGTATTGGACTTTGGGAGGCTGTCGAAAGAGACAGCGCCAGCGTTTGTGGGGCTGTGAATGGGCTTGCCTGGATACTCGAAGAGCAGCAAGAGCTTTTGGTCCTGGCACCTTTGGTGTGGGAGGAATCCCTGGACGTTGGCAATTACTGAGCTTGGCTCCCGCTCTGGCTCAGCGGCCCAGGCAGATAGTATTGGAGTTTGGGAGGCTGTCGAAAGAGACAGCGCCAGCATTTGTGGGGCTGTGAATGGGCTTGCCTGGATACTTGAAGAGCAGCAAGACCTTTTGGTCCTGGCACCTTTGGTGTGGGAGGAATCCCTGGACGTTGGCAATTGCTGAGCCGGGCTCCGGCTCTGTCTCAGCGGCCCAGGCAGATAGTATTGGACTTTGGGAGGCTGTCGAAAGAGACAGCGCCAGCGTTTGTGGGGCTGTGAATGGGCTTGCCTGGATACTCGAAGAGCAGCAAGAACTTTCGGTCGTAGCTCCTTTGGTGTGGGAGGAATCCCTGGCTGTTGGCAATTGCTGAGCCGGGCTCTGGCTGTTCTCACCGGCCCAGGCAGATAGTACTGGACTTTGGGACGCTGTAGAAAGAGACAGCGCCAGCGTTTGTGGGGCTGTGAATGGGCTTGCCTGGATACTCGAAGAGCAGCAAGACCTTTTGGTCCTGGCACCTTTGGTGTGGGAGGAATCCGTGGACGTTGGCAATTGCTGAGCCGGGCTCCCGCTCTGGCTCAGAGGCCCAGGCAGGTAGTATTGGACTTTGGGAGGCTGTCGAAAGAGACAGCGCCAGCGTTTGTGGCGCTGTGAATGGGCTTGCCTGGATACTTGAAGAGCAGCAAGAGCTTTTGGTCCTGGCACCTTTGGTGTGGGAAGAATCCGTGGACGTTCGCAATTGCTGAGCCGGGCTCCAGGTGTCCTCAGCGGCCCAGGCAGATAGTATTGGACTTTGGGAGGCTGTAGAAAGAGACAGTGCCAGCGTTTGTGGGGCTGTGAATGGGCTTGCCTGGATATTCGAAGAGCAGCAAGAGCTTTTGGTCCTGGCACCTTTGGTGTGGAAGGAATCCCTGGCTGTTGGCAATTGCTGAGCCGGGCTCCCGCTCTTGCTCAGCGGCCCAGGCAGATAGTATTGGGCTTTGGGAGGCTGTCGAAAGAGACAGCGCCAGCGTTTGTGGGGCTCTGAATGGGCTTGCCTGGATACTCGAAGAGCAGCAAGAGCTTTTGGTCCTGGCACCTTTGGTGTGGGAGGAATCCCTGGCTGTTGGCAATTGCTGAGCCGGGCTCTGGCTGTACTCAGCGGCCCAGGCAGATAGTACTGGACTTTGGGAGGCTGTAGAAAGAGACAGCGCCAGCGTTTGTGGGGCTGTGAATGGGCTTGCCTGGATACTCGAAGAGCAGCAAGACCTTTTGGTCCTGGCTCCTTTGGTGTGGGCGGAATCCTTGGCCGTTGGCAATTGCTGAGCCGGGCTCTGGCTCTGGCTCAGCAGCCCGGGCAGTTAGTATTGGACTTTGGGAGGCTGTCGAAAGAGACAGCGCCAGCGTTTGTGGGGCTCTGAATGGGCTTGTCTGGATACTTGAAGAGCAGCAAGAGCTTTTGGTCCTGGCACCTTTGATGTGCGAGGAATCCTTGGCCGTTGGCAATTGCTGAGCCGGGCTCCGGCTCTGGCTCAGCAGCCCAGGCAGATAGTATTGGACTTTGGGAGGCTGTCGAAAGAGACAGCGCCATCGTTTGTGGGGCTCTGAATGGGCTTGCCTGGATATTCGAAGAGCAGCAAGAGCTTTTGGTCCTGGCACCTTTGGTGTGGGAGGAATCCCTGGACGTTGGCAATTGCTGAGCCGGGCTCCCGCTCTGGCTCAGCGGCCCAGGCAGATAGTATTGGACTTTGGGAGGCTGTCGAAAGAGACAGCGCCAGCGTTTGTGGCGCTGTGAATGGGCTTGCCTGGATACTCGAAGAGCAGCAAGAGCTTTTGGTCCTGGCACCTTTGGTGTGGGAAGAATGCGTGGACGTTCGCAATTGCTGAGCCGGGCTCCAGGTGTCCTCAGCGGCCCAGGCAGATAGTATTGGACTTTGGGAGGCTGTCGAAAGAGACAGTGCCAGCATTTGTGGCGCTGTGAATGGGCTTGCCTGGATACTCGAAGAGCAGCAAGAGCTTTTGGTCCTGGCACCTTTGGTGTGGGAAGAATCCGTGGACGTTCGCAATTTCTGAGTCGGGCTCCAGGTGTCCTCAGCGGCCCAGGCAGATAGTATTGGACTTTGGGAGGCTGTCGAAAGAGACAGCGCCAGCGTTTGTGGGGCTGTGAATGGGCTTGCCTGGATACTCGAAGAGCAGCAAGAGCTTTTGGTCCTGGCACCTTTGGTGTGGGAGGAATCCCTGGACGTTGGCAATTACTGAGCTTGGCTCCCGCTCTGGCTCAGCGGCCCAGGCAGATAGTATTGGAGTTTGGGAGGCTGTCGAAAGAGACAGCGCCAGCATTTGTGGAGTTGTGAATGGGCTTGCCTGGATACTTGAAGAGCAGCAAGACCTTTTGGTCCTGGCACCTTTGGTGTGGGAGGAATCCCTGGACGTTGGCAATTGCTGAGCCGGGCTCCGGCTCTGGCTCAGCGGCCAAGGCAGATAGTACTGGGCTTTGGGAGGCTGTCGAAAGAGACAGCGCCAGCGTTTGTGGGGCTGTGAATGGGCTTGCCTGGATACTCGAAGAGCAGCAAGAGCTTTTGGTCCTGGCACCTTTGGTGTGGGAGGAATCCCTGGCTGTTGGCAATTGCTGAGCCGGGCTCTGGCTGTACTCACCGGCCCAGGCAGATAGTACTGGACTTTGGGAGGCTGTAGAAAGAGACAGCGCCAGCGTTTGTGGGGCTCTGAATGGGCTTGCCTGGATACTCGAAGAGCAGCAAGAGCTTTTGGTCCTGGCACCTTTGGTGTGGGAAGAATCCTTGGCTGTTGGCAATTGCTGAGCCGGGCTCCAGGTGTCCTCAGCGGCCCAGGCAGTTAGTATTGGACTTTGGGAGGCTGTCAAAAGAGACAGCGCCATCGTTTGTGGGGCTCTGAATGGGCTTGCCTGGATATTCGAAGAACAGCAAGAGCTTTTGGTCCTGGCACCTTTGGTGTGGGAGGAATCATTGGCTGTTGGCAATTGCTGAGCCGGGCTCCCGCTCTGTCTCAGCGGCCCAGGCAGATAGTATTGGACTTTGGGAGGCTGTCGAAAGAGACAGCGCCAGCGTTTGTGGCGCTGTGAATGGGCTTGCCTGGATACTCGAAGAGCAGCAAGAGCTTTTGGTCCTGGCACCTTTGGTGTGGGAAGAATGCGTGGACGTTCGCAATTGCTGAGCCGGGCTCCAGGTGTCCTCAGCGGCCCAGGCAGATAGTATTGGACTTTGGGACGCTGTCGAAAGAGACAGCGCCAGCGTTTGTGGGGCTCTGAATGGGCTTGTCTGGATACTTGAAGAGCAGCAAGACCTTTTGGTCCTGGCACCTTTGGTGTGGGAGGAATCCGTGGACGTTGGCAATTGCTGAGCCGGGCTCCGGCTCTGGCTCAGCGGCCCAGGCAGATAGTATTGGACTTTGGGAGGCTGTCGAAAGAGACAGCGCCAGCGTTTGTGGGGCTGTGAATGGGCTTGCCTGGATACTCGAAGAGCAGCAAGAGCTTTTGGTCCTGGCACCTTTGGTGTGGGAGGAATCCGTGGACGTTGGCAATTACTGAGCTTGGCTCCCGCTCTGGCTCAGCGGCCCAGGCAGATAGTATTGGAGTTTGGGAGGCTGTCGAAAGAGACAGCGCCAGCATTTGTGGGGTTGTGAATGGGCTTGCCTGGATACTTGAAGAGCAGCAAGACCTTTTGGTCCTGGCACCTTTGGTGTGGGAGGAATCCCTGGCTGTTGGCAATTGCTGAGCCGGACTCTGGCTGTACTCACCGGCCCAGGCAGATAGTACTGGACTTTGGGAGGCTGTAGAAAGAGACAGCGCCAGCGTTTGTGGGGCTGTGAATGGGCTTGCCTGGATACTCGAAGAGCAGCAAGACCTTTTGGTCCTGGCACCTTTGGTGTGGGCGGAATCCTTGGCCGTTGGCAATTGCTGAGCCGGGCTCTGGCTCTGGCTCAGCAGCCCAGGCAGTTAGTATTGGACTTTGGGAGGCTGTCGAAAGAGACAGCGCCAGCGTTTGTGGGGCTGTGAATGGGCTTGCCTGGATACTCGAAGAGCAGCAAGAGCTTTTGGTCCTGGCACCTTTGGTGTGGGAGGAATCCGTGGACGTTGGCAATTACTGAGCTTGGCTCCCGCTCTGGCTCAGCGGCCCAGGCAGATAGTATTGGAGTTTGGGAGGCTGTCGAAAGAGACAGCGCCAGCATTTGTGGGACTCTGAATGGGCTTGTCTGGATACTTGAAGAGCAGCAAGACCTTTTGGTCCTGGCACCTTTGGTGTGGGAGGAATCCTTGGCCGTTGGCAATTGCTGAGCCGGGCTCTGGCTGTACTCACCGGCCCAGGCAGATAGTACTGGACTTTGGGAGGCTGTCGAAAGAGACAGCGCCAGCGTTTGTGGGGCTCTGAATGGGCTTGCCTGGATACTCGAAGAGCAGCAAGAGCTTTTGGTCCTGGCACCTTTGGTGTGGGAAGAATCCGTGGACGTTCGCAATTGCTGAGCCGGGCTCCAGCTGTCCTCAGCGGCCCAGGCAGATACTATTGGGCTTTGGGAGGCTGTCGAAAGAGACAGCGCCAGCGTTTGTGGGGCTGTGAATGGGCTTGCCTGGATACTCGAAGAGCAGCAAGAGCTTTTGGTCCTGGCACCTTTGGTGTGGGAGGAATCCCTGGCTGTTGGCAATTGCTGAGCCGGGCTCTGGCTGTACTCAGCGGCCCAGGCAGATAGTATTGGACTTTGGGAGGCTGTCGAAACAGACAGCGCCAGCGTTTGTGGGGCTGTGAATGGGCTTGCCTGGATACTCGAAGAGCAGCAAGACCTTTTGGTCCTGGCACCTTTGGTGTGGGCGGAATCCTTGGCCGTTGGCAATTGCTTAGCCGGGCTCTGGCTCTGGCTCAGCGGCCCAGGCAGTTAGTATTGGACTTTGGGAGGCTGTCGAAAGAGACAGCGCCAGTGTTTGTGGGGCTCTGAATGGGCTTGCCTGGATATTCGAAGAGCAGCAAGAGCTTTTGGTCCTGGCACCTTTGGTGTGGGAGGAATCCTTGGCCGTTGGCAATTGCTGAGCCGGGCTCCCGCTCTGGCTCAGCGGCCCAGGCAGATAGTATTGGACTTTGGGAGGCTGTCGAAAGAGACAGCGCCAGCGTTTGTGGGGCTCTGAATGGGCTTGTCTGGATACATGAAGAGCAGCAAGAGCTTTTGGTCCTGGCACCTTTGGTGTGGGAGGAATCCGTGGACGTTGGCAATTGCTGAGCCGGGCTCTGGCTGTACTCAGCGGCCCAGGCAGATAGTACTGGACTTTGGGAGGCTGTAGAAAGAGACAGCGCCAGCGTTTGTGGGGCTGTGAATGGGCTTGCCTGGATACTCGAAGAGCAGCAAGAGCTTTTGGTCCTGGCACCTTTGGTGTGGGAGGAATCCGTGGACGTTGGCAATTACTGAGCTTGGCTCCCGCTCTGGCTCAGCGGCCCAGGCAGATAGTATTGGACTTTGGGAGGCTGTCGAAAGAGACAGCGCCAGCGTTTGTGGCGCTGTGAATGGGCTTGCCTGGATACTCGAAGAGCAGCAAGAGCTTTTGGTCCTGGCACCTTTGGTGTGGGAAGAATCCGTGGACGTTCGCAATTGCTGAGCCGGGCTCCAGGTGTCCTCAGCGGCCCAGGCAGATAGTATTGGACTTTGGGAGGCTGTCGAAAGAGACAGTGCCAGCGTTTGTGGCGCTGTGAATGGGCTTGCCTGGATACTCGAAGAGCAGCAAGACCTTTTGGTCCTGGCACCTTTGGTGTGGGAGGAATCCGTGGACGTTGGCAATTACTGAGCTTGGCTCCCGCTCTGGCTCAGCGGCCCAGGCAGTTAGTATTGGGCTTTGGGAGGCTGTAGAAAGAGACAGTAACAGCGTTTGTGGGGCTGTGAATGGGCTTGCCTGGATACTCGAAGAGCAGCAAGAGCTTTTGGTCCTGGCACCTTTGGTGTGGGAAGAATCCGTGGACGTTCGCAATTGCTGAGCCGGGCTCCAGGTGTCCTCAGCAGCCCAGGCAGATAGTATTGGACTTTGGGAGGCTGTCGAAAGAGACAGTGCCAGCGTTTGTGGGGCTGTGAATGGGCTTGCCTGGATCTCGAAGAGCAGCAAGAGCTTTTGGTCCTGGCACCTTTGGTGTGGGAAGAATCCGTGGACGTTCGCAATTTCTGAGTCGGGCTCCAGGTGTCCTCAGCGGCCCAGGCAGATAGTATTGGACTTTGGGAGGCTGTCGAAAGAGACAGCGCCAGCGTTTGTGGGGCTGTGAATGGGCTTGCCTGGATACTCGAAGAGCAGCAAGAGCTTTTGGTCCTGGCACCTTTGGTGTGGGAGGAATCCCTGGACGTTGGCAATTACTGAGCTTGGCTCCCGCTCTGGCTCAGCGGCCCAGGCAGATAGTATTGGAGTTTGGGAGGCTGTCGAAAGAGACAGCGCCAGCATTTGTGGGGTTGTGAATGGGCTTGCCTGGATACTTGAAGAGCAGCAAGACCTTTTGGTCCTGGCACCTTTGGTGTGGGAGGAATCCCTGGACGTTGGCAATTGCTGAGCCGGGCTCCGGCTCTGGCTCAGCGGCCCAGGCAGATAGTACTGGGCTTTGGGAGGCTGTCGAAAGAGACAGCGCCAGCGTTTGTGGGGCTGTGAATGGGCTTGCCTGGATACTCGAAGAGCAGCAAGAGCTTTTGGTCCTGGCACCTTTGGTGTGGGAGGAATCCCTGGCTGTTGGCAATTGCTGAGCCGGGCTCTGGCTGTACTCAGCGGCCCAGGCAGATAGTATTGGACTTTGGGAGGCTGTCGAAACAGACAGCGCCAGCGTTTGTGGGGCTGTGAATGGGCTTGCCTGGATACTCGAAGAGCAGCAAGACCTTTTGGTCCTGGCACCTTTGGTGTGGGCGGAATCCTTGGCCGTTGGCAATTGCTTAGCCGGGCTCTGGCTCTGGCTCAGCGGCCCAGGCAGTTAGTATTGGACTTTGGGAGGCTGTCGAAAGAGACAGCGCCAGCGTTTGTGGGGCTGTGAATGGGCTTGCCTGGATACTCGAAGAGCAGCAAGAGCTTTTGGTCCTGGCACCTTTGGTGTGGGAGGAATCCCTGGCTGTTGGCAATTGCTGAGCCGGGCTCTGGCTGTACTCACCGGCCCAGGCAGATAGTACTGGACTTTGGGAGGCTGTAGAAAGAGACAGCGCCAGCGTTTGTGGGGCTCTGAATGGGCTTGCCTGGATACTCGAAGAGCAGCAAGAGCTTTTGGTCCTGGCACCTTTGGTGTGGGAAGAATCCTTGGCTGTTGGCAATTGCTGAGCCGGGCTCCAGGTGTCCTCAGCGGCCCAGGCAGTTAGTATTGGACTTTGGGAGGCTGTCAAAAGAGACAGCGCCATCGTTTGTGGGGCTCTGAATGGGCTTGCCTGGATATTCGAAGAACAGCAAGAGCTTTTGGTCCTGGCACCTTTGGTGTGGGAGGAATCATTGGCTGTTGGCAATTGCTGAGCCGGGCTCCCGCTCTGTCTCAGCGGCCCAGGCAGATAGTATTTGACTTTGGGAGGCTGTCGAAAGAGCCAGCGCCAGCGTTTGTGGCGCTGTGAATGGGCTTGCCTGGATACTCGAAGAGCAGCAAGAGCTTTTGGTCCTGGCACCTTTGGTGTGGGAAGAATGCGTGGACGTTCGCAATTGCTGAGCCGGGCTCCAGGTGTCCTCAGCGGCCCAGGCAGATAGTATTGGACTTTGGGACGCTGTCGAAAGAGACAGCGCCAGCGTTTGTGGGGCTCTGAATGGGCTTGTCTGGATACTTGAAGAGCAGCAAGACCTTTTGGTCCTGGCACCTTTGGTGTGGGAGGAATCCGTGGACGTTGGCAATTGCTGAGCCGGGCTCCGGCTCTGGCTCAGCGGCCCAGGCAGATAGTATTGGACTTTGGGAGGCTGTCGAAAGAGACAGCGCCAGCGTTTGTGGGGCTGTGAATGGGCTTGCCTGGATACTCGAAGAGCAGCAAGAGCTTTTGGTCCTGGCACCTTTGGTGTGGGAGGAATCCGTGGACGTTGGCAATTACTGAGCTTGGCTCCCGCTCTGGCTCAGCGGCCCAGGCAGATAGTATTGGAGTTTGGGAGGCTGTCGAAAGAGACAGCGCCAGCATTTGTGGGGTTGTGAATGGGCTTGCCTGGATACTTGAAGAGCAGCAAGACCTTTTGGTCCTGGCACCTTTGGTGTGGGAGGAATCCCTGGCTGTTGGCAATTGCTGAGCCGGACTCTGGCTGTACTCACCGGCCCAGGCAGATAGTACTGGACTTTGGGAGGCTGTAGAAAGAGACAGCGCCAGCGTTTGTGGGGCTGTGAATGGGCTTGCCTGGATACTCGAAGAGCAGCAAGACCTTTTGGTCCTGGCACCTTTGGTGTGGGCGGAATCCTTGGCCGTTGGCAATTGCTGAGCCGGGCTCTGGCTCTGGCTCAGCAGCCCAGGCAGTTAGTATTGGACTTTGGGAGGCTGTCGAAAGAGACAGCGCCAGCGTTTGTGGGGCTGTGAATGGGCTTGCCTGGATACTCGAAGAGCAGCAAGAGCTTTTGGTCCTGGCACCTTTGGTGTGGGAGGAATCCGTGGACGTTGGCAATTACTGAGCTTGGCTCCCGCTCTGGCTCAGCGGCCCAGGCAGATAGTATTGGAGTTTGGGAGGCTGTCGAAAGAGACAGCGCCAGCATTTGTGGGACTCTGAATGGGCTTGTCTGGATACTTGAAGAGCAGCAAGACCTTTTGGTCCTGGCACCTTTGGTGTGGGAGGAATCCTTGGCCGTTGGCAATTGCTGAGCCGGGCTCTGGCTGTACTCACCGGCCCAGGCAGATAGTACTGGACTTTGGGAGGCTGTCGAAAGAGACAGCGCCAGCGTTTGTGGGGCTCTGAATGGGCTTGCCTGGATACTCGAAGAGCAGCAAGAGCTTTTGGTCCTGGCACCTTTGGTGTGGGAAGAATCCGTGGACGTTCGCAATTGCTGAGCCGGGCTCCAGCTGTCCTCAGCGGCCCAGGCAGATACTATTGGGCTTTGGGAGGCTGTCGAAAGAGACAGCGCCAGCGTTTGTGGGGCTGTGAATGGGCTTGCCTGGATACTCGAAGAGCAGCAAGAGCTTTTGGTCCTGGCACCTTTGGTGTGGGAGGAATCCCTGGCTGTTGGCAATTGCTGAGCCGGGCTCTGGCTGTACTCAGCGGCCCAGGCAGATAGTATTGGACTTTGGGAGGCTGTCGAAACAGACAGCGCCAGCGTTTGTGGGGCTGTGAATGGGCTTGCCTGGATACTCGAAGAGCAGCAAGACCTTTTGGTCCTGGCACCTTTGGTGTGGGCGGAATCCTTGGCCGTTGGCAATTGCTTAGCCGGGCTCTGGCTCTGGCTCAGCGGCCCAGGCAGTTAGTATTGGACTTTGGGAGGCTGTCGAAAGAGACAGCGCCAGTGTTTGTGGGGCTCTGAATGGGCTTGCCTGGATATTCGAAGAGCAGCAAGAGCTTTTGGTCCTGGCACCTTTGGTGTGGGAGGAATCCTTGGCCGTTGGCAATTGCTGAGCCGGGCTCCCGCTCTGGCTCAGCGGCCCAGGCAGATAGTATTGGACTTTGGGAGGCTGTCGAAAGAGACAGCGCCAGCGTTTGTGGGGCTCTGAATGGGCTTGTCTGGATACATGAAGAGCAGCAAGAGCTTTTGGTCCTGGCACCTTTGGTGTGGGAGGAATCCGTGGACGTTGGCAATTGCTGAGCCGGGCTCTGGCTGTACTCAGCGGCCCAGGCAGATAGTACTGGACTTTGGGAGGCTGTAGAAAGAGACAGCGCCAGCGTTTGTGGGGCTGTGAATGGGCTTGCCTGGATACTCGAAGAGCAGCAAGAGCTTTTGGTCCTGGCACCTTTGGTGTGGGAGGAATCCGTGGACGTTGGCAATTACTGAGCTTGGCTCCCGCTCTGGCTCAGCGGCCCAGGCAGATAGTATTGGACTTTGGGAGGCTGTCGAAAGAGACAGCGCCAGCGTTTGTGGCGCTGTGAATGGGCTTGCCTGGATACTCGAAGAGCAGCAAGAGCTTTTGGTCCTGGCACCTTTGGTGTGGGAAGAATCCGTGGACGTTCGCAATTGCTGAGCCGGGCTCCAGGTGTCCTCAGCGGCCCAGGCAGATAGTATTGGACTTTGGGAGGCTGTCGAAAGAGACAGTGCCAGCGTTTGTGGCGCTGTGAATGGGCTTGCCTGGATACTCGAAGAGCAGCAAGACCTTTTGGTCCTGGCACCTTTGGTGTGGGAGGAATCCGTGGACGTTGGCAATTACTGAGCTTGGCTCCCGCTCTGGCTCAGCGGCCCAGGCAGTTAGTATTGGGCTTTGGGAGGCTGTAGAAAGAGACAGTAACAGCGTTTGTGGGGCTGTGAATGGGCTTGCCTGGATACTCGAAGAGCAGCAAGAGCTTTTGGTCCTGGCACCTTTGGTGTGGGAAGAATCCGTGGACGTTCGCAATTGCTGAGCCGGGCTCCAGGTGTCCTCAGCAGCCCAGGCAGATAGTATTGGACTTTGGGAGGCTGTCGAAAGAGACAGTGCCAGCGTTTGTGGGGCTGTGAATGGGCTTGCCTGGATCTCGAAGAGCAGCAAGAGCTTTTGGTCCTGGCACCTTTGGTGTGGGAAGAATCCGTGGACGTTCGCAATTTCTGAGTCGGGCTCCAGGTGTCCTCAGCGGCCCAGGCAGATAGTATTGGACTTTGGGAGGCTGTCGAAAGAGACAGCGCCAGCGTTTGTGGGGCTGTGAATGGGCTTGCCTGGATACTCGAAGAGCAGCAAGAGCTTTTGGTCCTGGCACCTTTGGTGTGGGAGGAATCCCTGGACGTTGGCAATTACTGAGCTTGGCTCCCGCTCTGGCTCAGCGGCCCAGGCAGATAGTATTGGAGTTTGGGAGGCTGTCGAAAGAGACAGCGCCAGCATTTGTGGGGTTGTGAATGGGCTTGCCTGGATACTTGAAGAGCAGCAAGACCTTTTGGTCCTGGCACCTTTGGTGTGGGAGGAATCCCTGGACGTTGGCAATTGCTGAGCCGGGCTCCGGCTCTGGCTCAGCGGCCCAGGCAGATAGTACTGGGCTTTGGGAGGCTGTCGAAAGAGACAGCGCCAGCGTTTGTGGGGCTGTGAATGGGCTTGCCTGGATACTCGAAGAGCAGCAAGAGCTTTTGGTCCTGGCACCTTTGGTGTGGGAGGAATCCCTGGCTGTTGGCAATTGCTGAGCCGGGCTCTGGCTGTACTCAGCGGCCCAGGCAGATAGTATTGGACTTTGGGAGGCTGTCGAAACAGACAGCGCCAGCGTTTGTGGGGCTGTGAATGGGCTTGCCTGGATACTCGAAGAGCAGCAAGACCTTTTGGTCCTGGCACCTTTGGTGTGGGCGGAATCCTTGGCCGTTGGCAATTGCTTAGCCGGGCTCTGGCTCTGGCTCAGCGGCCCAGGCAGTTAGTATTGGACTTTGGGAGGCTGTCGAAAGAGACAGCGCCAGTGTTTGTGGGGCTCTGAATGGGCTTGCCTGGATATTCGAAGAGCAGCAAGAGCTTTTGGTCCTGGCACCTTTGGTGTGGGAGGAATCCTTGGCCGTTGGCAATTGCTGAGCCGGGCTCCCGCTCTGTCTCAGCGGCCCAGGCAGATAGTATTGGACTTTGGGAGGCTGTCGAAAGAGACAGCGCCAGCGTTTGTGGGGCTCTGAATGGGCTTGTCTGGATACATGAAGAGCAGCAAGAGCTTTTGGTCCTGGCACCTTTGGTGTGGGAGGAATCCGTGGACGTTGGCAATTGCTGAGCCGGGCTCTGGCTCTGGCTCAGTGGCCCAGGCAGATAGTACTGGACTTTGGGAGGCTGTAGAAAGAGACAGCGCCAGCGTTTGTGGGGCTGTGAATGGGCTTGCCTGGATACTCGAAGAGCAGCAAGAGCTTTTGGTCCTGGCACCTTTGGTGTGGGAGGAATCCGTGGACGTTGGCAATTACTGAGCTTGGCTCCCGCTCTGGCTCAGCGGCCCAGGCAGATAGTATTGGACTTTGGGAGGCTGTCGAAAGAGACAGCGCCAGCGTTTGTGGCGCTGTGAATGGGCTTGCCTGGATACTCGAAGAGCAGCAAGAGCTTTTGGTCCTGGCACCTTTGGTGTGGGAAGAATCCGTGGACGTTCGCAATTGCTGAGCCGGGCTCCAGGTGTCCTCAGCGGCCCAGGCAGATAGTATTGGACTTTGGGAGGCTGTCGAAAGAGACAGTGCCAGCGTTTGTGGCGCTGTGAATGGGCTTGCCTGGATACTCGAAGAGCAGCAAGACCTTTTGGTCCTGGCACCTTTGGTGTGGGAGGAATCCGTGGACGTTGGCAATTACTGAGCTTGGCTCCCGCTCTGGCTCAGCGGCCCAGGCAGTTAGTATTGGGCTTTGGGAGGCTGTAGAAAGAGACAGTAACAGCGTTTGTGGGGCTGTGAATGGGCTTGCCTGGATACTCGAAGAGCAGCAAGAGCTTTTGGTCCTGGCACCTTTGGTGTGGGAAGAATCCGTGGACGTTCGCAATTGCTGAGCCGGGCTCCAGGTGTCCTCAGCAGCCCAGGCAGATAGTATTGGACTTTGGGAGGCTGTCGAAAGAGACAGTGCCAGCGTTTGTGGCGCTGTGAATGGGCTTGCCTGGATCTCGAAGAGCAGCAAGAGCTTTTGGTCCTGGCACCTTTGGTGTGGGAAGAATCCGTGGACGTTCGCAATTTCTGAGTCGGGCTCCAGGTGTCCTCAGCGGCCCAGGCAGATAGTATTGGACTTTGGGAGGCTGTCGAAAGAGACAGCGCCAGCGTTTGTGGGGCTGTGAATGGGCTTGCCTGGATACTCGAAGAGCAGCAAGAGCTTTTGGTCCTGGCACCTTTGGTGTGGGAGGAATCCCTGGACGTTGGCAATTACTGAGCTTGGCTCCCGCTCTGGCTCAGCGGCCCAGGCAGATAGTATTGGAGTTTGGGAGGCTGTCGAAAGAGACAGCGCCAGCATTTGTGGGGTTGTGAATGGGCTTGCCTGGATACTTGAAGAGCAGCAAGACCTTTTGGTCCTGGCACCTTTGGTGTGGGAGGAATCCCTGGACGTTGGCAATTGCTGAGCCGGGCTCCGGCTCTGGCTCAGCGGCCCAGGCAGATAGTACTGGGCTTTGGGAGGCTGTCGAAAGAGACAGCGCCAGCGTTTGTGGGGCTGTAAATGGGCTTGCCTGGATACTCGAAGAGCAGCAAGAGCTTTTGGTCCTGGCACCTTTGGTGTGGGAGGAATCCCTGGCTGTTGGCAATTGCTGAGCCGGGCTCTGGCTGTACTCACCGGCCCAGGCAGATAGTACTGGACTTTGGGAGGCTGTAGAAAGAGACAGCGCCAGCGTTTGTGGGGCTCTGAATGGGCTTGCCTGGATACTCGAAGAGCAGCAAGAGCTTTTGGTCCTGGCACCTTTGGTGTGGGCGGAATCCTTGGCCGTTGGCAATTGCTTAGCCGGGCTCTGGCTCTGGCTCAGCAGCCCAGGCAGATAGTATTGGACTTTGGGAGGCTGTCGAAAGAGACAGCGCCAGCGTTTGTGGGGCTCTGAATGGGCTTGTCTGGATACTTGAAGAGCAGCAAGAGCTTTTGGTCCTGGCACCTTTGGTGTGCGAGGAATCCTTGGCCGTTGGCAATTGCTGAGCCAGGCTCCGGCTCTGGCTCAGCAGCCCAGGCAGTTAGTATTGGACTTTGGGAGGCTGTCAAAAGAGACAGCGCCATCGTTTGTGGGGCTCTGAATGGGCTTGCCTGGATATTCGAAGAACAGCAAGAGCTTCTGGTCCTGGCACCTTTGGTGTGGGAGGAATCCCTGGACGTTGGCAATTGCTGAGCCGGGCTCCCGCTCTGGCTCAGCGGCCCAGGCAGATAGTATTGGACTTTGGGAGGCTGTCGAAAGAGACAGCGCCAGCGTTTGTGGCGCTGTGAATGGGCTTGCCTGGATACTCGAAGAGCAGCAAGAGCTTTTGGTCCTGGCACCTTTGGTGTGGGAAGAATGCGTGGACGTTCGCAATTGCTGAGCCGGGCTCCAGGTGTCCTCAGCGGCCCAGGCAGATAGTATTGGGCTTTGGGAGGCTGTCGAAAGAGACAGCGCCAGCGTTTGTGGGGCTCTGAATGGGCTTGTCTGGATACTTGAAGAGCAGCAAGACCTTTTGGTCCTGGCACCTTTGGTGTGGGAGGAATCCGTGGACGTTGGCAATTGCTGAGCTGGGCTCCGGCTCTGGCTCAGCAGCCCAGGCAGTTAGTATTGGACTTTGGGAGGCTGTCAAAAGAGACAGCGCCATCGTTTGTGGGGCTCTGAATGGGCTTGCCTGGATATTCGAAGAACAGCAAGAGCTTCTGGTCCTGGCACCTTTGGTGTGGGAGGAATCCCTGGACGTTGGCAATTGCTGAGCCGGGCTCCCGCTCTGTCTCAGCGGCCCAGGCAGATAGTATTGGACTTTGGGAGGCTGTCGAAAGAGACAGCGCCAGCGTTTGTGGCGCTGTGAATGGGCTTGCCTGGATACTCGAAGAGCAGCAAGAGCTTTTGGTCCTGGCACCTTTGGTGTGGGAAGAATGCGTGGACGTTCGCAATTGCTGAGCCGGGCTCCAGCTGTCCTCAGCGGCCCAGGCAGATAGTATTGGGCTTTGGGAGGCTGTCGAAAGTGACAGCGCCAGCGTTTGTGGGGCTCTGAATGGGCTTGTCTGGATACTTGAAGAGCAGCAAGACCTTTTGGTCCTGGCACCTTTGGTGTGGGAGGAATCCGTGGACGTTGGCAATTGCTGAGCTGGGCTCCGGCTCTGGCTCAGCGGCCCAGGCAGATAGTATTGGACTTTGGGAGGCTGTCGAAAGAGACAGCGCCAGCGTTTGTGGGGCTGTGAATGGGCTTGCCTGGATACTCGAAGAGCAGCAAGAGCTTTTGGTCCTGGCACCTTTGGTGTGGGAGGAATCCGTGGACGTTGGCAATTACTGAGCTTGGCTCCCGCTCTGGCTCAGCGGCCCAGGCAGATAGTATTGGAGTTTGGGAGGCTGTCGAAAGAGACAGCGCCAGCATTTGTGGGGTTGTGAATGGGCTTGCCTGGATACTTGAAGAGCAGCAAGACCTTTTGGTCCTGGCACCTTTGGTGTGGGAGGAATCCCTGGCTGTTGGCAATTGCTGAGCCGGGCTCTGGCTGTACTCACCGGCCCAGGCAGATAGTACTGGACTTTGGGAGGCTGTCGAAAGAGACAGCGCCAGCGTTTGTGGGGCTGTGAATGGGCTTGCCTGGATACTCGAAGAGCAGCAAGACCTTTTGGTCCTGGCACCTTTGGTGTGGGAAGAATCCGTGGACGTTCGCAATTGCTGAGCCGGGCTCCAGGTGTCCTCAGCGGCCCAGGCAGATACTATTGGGCTTTGGTAGGCTGTAGAAAGAGACAGCGCCAGCGTTTGTGGGGCTGTGAATGGGCTTGCCTGGATACTTGAAGAGCAGCAAGAGCTTTTGGTCTTGGCACCTTTGGTGTGGGAAGAATCCGTGGACGTTCGCAATTGCTGAGCCGGGCTCCAGGTGTCCTCAGCAGCCCAGGCAGATAGTATTGGACTTTGGGAGGCTGTAGAAAGAGACAGTGCCAGCGTTTGTGGGGCTGTGAATGGGCTTGCCTGGATATTCGAAGAGCAGCAAGACCTTTTGGTCCTGGCACCTTTGGTGTGGGAGGAATCCTTGGCTGTTGGCAATTGCTGAGCTGGGCTCCCGCTCTGTCTCAGCGTCCCAGGCAGATAGTATTGGACTTTGGGAGGCTGTCGAAAGAGACAGCGCCAGCGTTTGTGGGGCTGTGAATGGGCTTGCCTGGATACTCGAAGAGCAGCAAGAACTTTCGGTCGTAGCTCCTTTGGTGTGGGAGGAATCCCTGGACGTTGGCAATTTCTGAGCCGGGCTCCCGCTCTGGCTCAGCGGCCCAGGCAGATAGTATTGGACTTTGGGAGGCTGTCGAAAGAGACAGCGCCAGCGTTTGTGGGGCTGTGAATGGGCTTGCCTGGATACTCGAAGAGCAGCAAGAGCTTTTGGTCCTGGCACCTTTGGTGTGGGAGGAATCCGTGGACGTTGGCAATTGCTGAGCCGGGCTCTGGCTGTACTCAGCGGCCCAGGCAGATAGTACTGGACTTTGGGAGGCTGTAGAAAGAGACAGCGCCAGCGTTTGTGGGGCTGTGAATGGGCTTGCCTGGATACTCGAAGAGCAGCAAGAGCTTTTGGTCCTGGCACCTTTGGTGTGGGAGGAATCCGTGGACGTTGGCAATTACTGAGCTTGGCTCCCGCTCTGGCTCAGCGGCCCAGGCAGATAGTATTGGACTTTGGGAGGCTGTCGAAAGAGACAGCGCCAGCGTTTGTGGCGCTGTGAATGGGCTTGCCTGGATACTCGAAGAGCAGCAAGAGCTTTTGGTCCTGGCACCTTTGGTGTGGGAAGAATCCGTGGACGTTCGCAATTGCTGAGCCGGGCTCCAGGTGTCCTCAGCGGCCCAGGCAGATAGTATTGGACTTTGGGAGGCTGTCGAAAGAGACAGTGCCAGCGTTTGTGGCGCTGTGAATGGGCTTGCCTGGATACTCGAAGAGCAGCAAGACCTTTTGGTCCTGGCACCTTTGGTGTGGGAGGAATCCGTGGACGTTGGCAATTACTGAGCTTGGCTCCCGCTCTGGCTCAGCGGCCCAGGCAGTTAGTATTGGGCTTTGGGAGGCTGTAGAAAGAGACAGTAACAGCGTTTGTGGGGCTGTGAATGGGCTTGCCTGGATACTCGAAGAGCAGCAAGAGCTTTTGGTCCTGGCACCTTTGGTGTGGGAAGAATCCGTGGACGTTCGCAATTGCTGAGCCGGGCTCCAGGTGTCCTCAGCAGCCCAGGCAGATAGTATTGGACTTTGGGAGGCTGTCGAAAGAGACAGTGCCAGCGTTTGTGGGGCTGTGAATGGGCTTGCCTGGATCTCGAAGAGCAGCAAGAGCTTTTGGTCCTGGCACCTTTGGTGTGGGAAGAATCCGTGGACGTTCGCAATTTCTGAGTCGGGCTCCAGGTGTCCTCAGCGGCCCAGGCAGATAGTATTGGACTTTGGGAGGCTGTCGAAAGAGACAGCGCCAGCGTTTGTGGGGCTGTGAATGGGCTTGCCTGGATACTCGAAGAGCAGCAAGAGCTTTTGGTCCTGGCACCTTTGGTGTGGGAGGAATCCCTGGACGTTGGCAATTACTGAGCTTGGCTCCCGCTCTGGCTCAGCGGCCCAGGCAGATAGTATTGGAGTTTGGGAGGCTGTCGAAAGAGACAGCGCCAGCATTTGTGGGGTTGTGAATGGGCTTGCCTGGATACTTGAAGAGCAGCAAGACCTTTTGGTCCTGGCACCTTTGGTGTGGGAGGAATCCCTGGACGTTGGCAATTGCTGAGCCGGGCTCCGGCTCTGGCTCAGCGGCCCAGGCAGATAGTACTGGGCTTTGGGAGGCTGTCGAAAGAGACAGCGCCAGCGTTTGTGGGGCTGTGAATGGGCTTGCCTGGATACTCGAAGAGCAGCAAGAGCTTTTGGTCCTGGCACCTTTGGTGTGGGAGGAATCCCTGGCTGTTGGCAATTGCTGAGCCGGGCTCTGGCTGTACTCAGCGGCCCAGGCAGATAGTATTGGACTTTGGGAGGCTGTCGAAACAGACAGCGCCAGCGTTTGTGGGGCTGTGAATGGGCTTGCCTGGATACTCGAAGAGCAGCAAGACCTTTTGGTCCTGGCACCTTTGGTGTGGGCGGAATCCTTGGCCGTTGGCAATTGCTTAGCCGGGCTCTGGCTCTGGCTCAGCGGCCCAGGCAGTTAGTATTGGACTTTGGGAGGCTGTCGAAAGAGACAGCGCCAGCGTTTGTGGGGCTGTGAATGGGCTTGCCTGGATACTCGAAGAGCAGCAAGAGCTTTTGGTCCTGGCACCTTTGGTGTGGGAGGAATCCCTGGCTGTTGGCAATTGCTGAGCCGGGCTCTGGCTGTACTCACCGGCCCAGGCAGATAGTACTGGACTTTGGGAGGCTGTAGAAAGAGACAGCGCCAGCGTTTGTGGGGCTCTGAATGGGCTTGCCTGGATACTCGAAGAGCAGCAAGAGCTTTTGGTCCTGGCACCTTTGGTGTGGGAAGAATCCTTGGCTGTTGGCAATTGCTGAGCCGGGCTCCAGGTGTCCTCAGCGGCCCAGGCAGTTAGTATTGGACTTTGGGAGGCTGTCAAAAGAGACAGCGCCATCGTTTGTGGGGCTCTGAATGGGCTTGCCTGGATATTCGAAGAACAGCAAGAGCTTTTGGTCCTGGCACCTTTGGTGTGGGAGGAATCATTGGCTGTTGGCAATTGCTGAGCCGGGCTCCCGCTCTGTCTCAGCGGCCCAGGCAGATAGTATTGGACTTTGGGAGGCTGTCGAAAGAGACAGCGCCAGCGTTTGTGGCGCTGTGAATGGGCTTGCCTGGATACTCGAAGAGCAGCAAGAGCTTTTGGTCCTGGCACCTTTGGTGTGGGAAGAATGCGTGGACGTTCGCAATTGCTGAGCCGGGCTCCAGGTGTCCTCAGCGGCCCAGGCAGATAGTATTGGACTTTGGGAGGCTGTCGAAAGAGACAGCACCAGCGTTTGCGGGGCTGTGAATGGGCTTGCCTGGATACTCGAAGAACAGCAAGAGCTTTTGGTCCTGGCTCCTTTGGTGTGGGAGGAATCCCTGGACGTTGGCAATTGCTGAGCCGGGCTCCGGCTCTGGCTCAGCGGCCCAGGCAGATAGTATTGGACTTTGGGAGGCTGTCGAAAGAGACAGCGCCAGCGTTTGTGGGGCTGTGAATGGGCTTGCCTGGATACTCGAAGAACAGCAAGAGCTTTTGGTCCTGGCTCCTTTGGTGTGGGAGGAATCCCTGGACGTTGGCAATTGCTGAGCCAGGCTCCGGCTCTGGCTCAGCGGCCCAGGCAGATAGTATTGGAGTTTGGGAGGCTGTCGAAAGAGACAGCGCCAGCGTTTGTGGGGCTGTGAATGGGCTTGCCTGGATACTCGAAGAGCAGCAAGAGCTTTTGGTCCTGGCACCTTTGGTGTGGGAGGAATCCCTGGACGTTGGCAATTGCTGAGCCGGGCTCCCGCTCTGTCTCAGCGGCCCAGGCAGATAGTATTGGGCTTTGGGAGGCTGTAGAAAGAGACAGTGCCAGCGTTTGTGGGGCTCTGAATGGGCTTGCCTGGATACTCGAAGAGCAGCAAGACCTTTTGGTCCTGGCACCTTTGGTGTGGGAGGAATCCTTGGCCGTTGGCAATTGCTGAGCCGGGCTCCGGCTCTGGCTCAGCGGCCCAGGCAGATAGTATTGGGCTTTGGGAGGCTGTCGAAAGAGACAGCGCCAGTGTTTGTGGGGCTCTGAATGGGCTTGCCTGGATATTCGAAGAGCAGCAAGAGCTTTTGGTCCTGGCACCTTTGGTGTGGGAGGAATGCCTGGCCGTTGGCAATTGCTGAGCCGGGCTCCCGCTCTGGCTCAGCGGCCCAGGCAGATAGTATTGGACTTTGGGAGGCTTTCGAAAGAGACAGCGCCAGCGTTTGTGGGGCTGTGAATGGGCTTGCCTGGATACTCGAAGAGCAGCAAGACCTTTTGGTCCTGGCACCTTTGGTGTGGGAAGAATCCGTGGACGTTCGCAATTGCTGAGCCGGGCTCCAGGTGTCCTCAGCGGCCCAGGCAGATAGTATTGGACTTTGGGAGGCTGTCGAAAGAGACAGTGCCAGCGTTTGTGGCGCTGTGAATGGGCTTGCCTGGATACTCGAAGAGCAGCAAGAGCTTTTGGTCCTGGCACCTTTGGTGTGGGAAGAATCCGTGGACGTTCGCAATTTCTGAGTCGGGCTCCAGGTGTCCTCAGCGGCCCAGGCAGATAGTATTGGGCTTTGGGAGGCTGTCGAAAGAGACAGCGCCAGCGTTTGTGGGGCTGTGAATGGGCTTGCCTGGATACTCGAAGAGCAGCAAGACCTTTTGGTCCTGGCACCTTTGGTGTGGGAGGAATCCCTGGCTGTTGGCAATTGCTGAGCCGGGCTCCCGCTCTGGCTCAGCGGCCCAGGCAGATAGTATTGGACTTTGGGAGGCTGTCGAAAGAGACAGCGCCAGCGTTTGTGGGGCTGTGAATGGGCTTGCCTGGATACTCGAAGAGCAGCAAGAGCTTTTGGTCCTGGCACCTTTGGTGTGGGAGGAATCCGTGGACGTTGGCAATTACTGAGCTTGGCTCCCGCTCTGGCTCAGCGGCCCAGGCAGATAGTATTGGACTTTGGGAGGCTGTAGAAAGAGACAGCGCCAGCATTTGTGGGGCTGTGAATGGGCTTGCCTGGATACTCGAAGAGCAGCAAGAGCTTTTGGTCCTGGCACCTTTGGTGTGGGAGGAATCCCTGGACATTGGCAATTGCTGAGCCGGGCTCCGGCTCTGGCTCAGCGGCCCAGGCAGATAGTACTGGGCTTTGGGAGGCTGTCGAAAGAGATAGCGCCAGCGTTTGCGGGGCTGTGAATGGGCTTGCCTGGATACTTGAAGAGCAGCAAGAGCTTTTGGTCCTGGCTCCTTTGGTGTGGGAAGAATCCCTGGACGTTGGCAATTGCTGAGCCGGGCTCCCGCTCTGTCTCAGCGGCCCAGGCAGATAGTATTGGGCTTTGGGAGGCTGTAGAAAGAGACAGCGCCAGCGTTTGTGGGGCTCTGAATGGGCTTGCCTGGATACTCGAAGAGCAGCAACACCTTTTGGTCCTGGCACCTTTGGTGTGGGAGGAATCCTTGGCCGTTGGCAATTGCTGAGCCGGGCTCCGGCTCTGGCTCAGCGGCCCAGGCAGATAGTATTGGGCTTTGGGAGGCTGTCGAAAGAGACAGCGCCAGCGTTTGTGGGGCTCTGAATGGGCTTGCCTGGATACTCGAATTGCAGCGAGAGCTTTTGGTCCTGGCACCTTTGGTGTGGGAGGAATCCCTGGCTGTTGGCAATTGCTGAGCCGGGCTCTGGCTGTACTCAGCGGCCCAGGCAGATAGTATTGGGCTTTGGGAGGCTGTAGAAAGAGACAGCGCCAGCGTTTGTGGGGCTGTGAATGGGCTTGCCTGGATACTCGAAGAGCAGCAAGAGCTTTTGGTCCTGGCACCTTTGGTGTGGGAGGAATGCCTGGCCGTTGGCAATTGCTGAGCCGGGCTCCGGCTCTGGCTCAGCGGCCCAGGCAGATAGTATTGGACTTTGGGAGGCTGTCAAAAGAGACCGCGCCAGCGTTTGTGGGGTTGTGAATGGGCTTGCCTGGATACTCGAAGAGCAGCAAGAGTTTTTCGTCGTAGCTCCTTTGGTGTGGGAGGAATGCCTGTCCGTTGGCAATTGCTGAGCCAGGCTCCGGCTCTGGCTCAGCGGCCCAGGCAGATAGTATTGGACTTTGGGAGGCTGTCGAAAGAGACAGCGCCAGCGTTTGTGGGGCTGTGAATGGGCTTGCCTGGATACTCGAAGAGCAACAAGAGTTTTTCGTCGTAGCTCCTTTGGTGTGGGAAGAATCCGTGGACGTTCGCAATTGCTGAGTCGGGCTCCAGGTGTCCTCAGCGGCCCAGGCAGATACTATTGGGCTTTGGGAGGCTGTCGAAAGAGACAGCGCCAGCGTTTGTGGGGCTGTGAATGGGCTTGCCTGGATACTCGAAGAGCAGCAAGACCTTTTGGTCCTGGCACCTTTGGTGTGGGAGGAATCCCTGGCTGTTGGCAATTGCTGAGCCGGGCTCTGGCTGTACTCAGCGGCCCAGGCAGATAGTATTGGACTTTGGGAGGCTGTCGAAACAGACAGCGCCAGCGTTTGTGGGGCTGTGAATGGGCTTGCCTGGATATTCGAAGAGCAGCAAGAGCTTTTGGTCCTGGCACCTTTGGTGTGGGAGGAATCCCTGGACGTTGGCAATTGCTGAGCCGGGCTCCCGCTCTGGCTCAGCGGCCCAGGCAGATAGTATTGGACTTTGGGAGGCTGTCGAAAGAGACAGCGCCAGCGTTTGTGGGGCTCTGAATGGGCTTGCCTGGATACTCGAAGAGCAGCAAGAGCTTTTGGTCCTGGCACCTTTGGTGTGGGAAGAATCCGTGGACGTTCGCAATTGCTGAGCCGGGCTCCAGGTGTCCTCAGCGGCCCAGGCAGATAGTATTGGACTTTGGGAGGCTGTCGAAAGAGACAGTGCCAGCGTTTGTGGCGCTGTGAATGGGCTTGCCTGGATACTCGAAGAGCAGCAAGACCTTTTGGTCCTGGCACCTTTGGTGTGGGAAGAATCCGTGGACGTTCGCAATTTCTGAGTCGGGCTCCAGGTGTCCTCAGCGGCCCAGGCAGATAGTATTGGGCTTTGGGAGGCTGTCGAAAGAGACAGCGCCAGCGTTTGTGGGGCTCTGAATGGGCTTGTCTGGATACTTGAAGAGCAGCAAGAGCTTATGGTCCTGGCACCTTTGGTGTGGGAGGAATCCGTGGACGTTGGCAATTGCTGAGCCGGGCTCCCGCTCTGGCTCAGCGGCCCAGGCAGATAGTATTGGACTTTGGGAGGCTGTCGAAAGAGACAGCGCCAGCGTTTGTGGGGCTGTGAATGGGCTTGCCTGGATACTCGAAGAGCAGCAAGAGCTTTTGGTCCTGGCACCTTTGGTGTGGGAGGAATCCGTGGACGTTGGCAATTACTGAGCTTGGCTCCCGCTCTGGCTCAGCGGCCCAGGCAGATAGTATTGGACTTTGGGAGGCTGTAGAAAGAGACAGTAACAGGGTTTGTGGGGCTCTGAATGGGCTTGCCTGGATACTCGAAGAGCAGCAAGACCTTTTGGTCCTGGCACCTTTGGTGTGGGAGGAATCCCTGGACATTGGCAATTGCTGAGCCGGGCTCCGGCTCTGGCTCAGCGGCCCAGGCAGATAGTATTGGGCTTTGGGAGGCTGTCGAAAGAGACAGCGCCAGCGTTTGTGGGGCTCTGAATGGGCTTGCCTGGATACTCGAAGAGCAGCAAGACCTTTTGGTCCTGGCACCTTTGGTGTGGGAAGAATCCGTGGACGTTGGCAATTGCTGAGCCGGGCTCCAGCTGTCCTCAGCGTCCCAGGCAGATAGTATTGGACTTTGGGAGGCTGTCGAAAGAGACAGTGCCAGCGTTTGTGGTGCTGTGAATGGGCTTGCCTGGATACTCGAAGAGCAGCAAGAGCTTTTGGTCCTGGCACCTTTGGTGTGGGAGGAATCCCTGGACATTGGCAATTGCTGAGCTGGGCTCCCGCTCTTGCTCAGCGGCCCAGGCAGATAGTATTGGGCTTTGGGAGGCTGTAGAAAGAGACAGCGCCAGCGTTTGCGGGGCTGTGAATGGGCTTGCCTGGATACTCGAAGAGCAGCAAGAGCTTTTGGTCCTGGCACCTTTGGTGTGGGAGGAATCCCTGGACGTTGGCAATTGCTGAGCCGGGCTCCGGCTCTGGCTCAGCGGCCCAGGCAGATAGTATTGGACTTTGGGAGGCTGTCGAAAGAGATAGCGCCAGCATTTGTAGGGCTCTAAATGGGCTTGCCTGGATACTTGAAGAGCAGCAAGAGCTTTTGTTCCTGGCGCCTTTGGTGTGGGAAGAATCCGTGGATGTTCGCAATTGCTGAGCCAGGCTCCCGCTCTGTCTCAGCGGCCCAGGCAGATAGTATTGGACTTTGGGAGGCTGTCGAAACAGACAGCGCCAGCGTTTGTGGGGCTGTGAATGGGCTTGCCTGGATACTCGAAGAGCAGCAAGAACTTTCGGTCGTAGCTCCTTTGGTGTGGGAGGAATCCCTGGACGTTGGCAATTGCTGAGCCGGGCTCCGGCTCTGGCTCAGCGGCCCAGGCAGATAGTATTGGACTTTGGGAGGCTGTCGAAAGAGAGAGCGCCAGCATTTGTGGGGCTCTGAATGGGCTTGCCTGGATACTCGAAGAGCAGCAAGAGCTTTTGGTCGTGGCACCTTTGGTGTGGGAGGAATCCCTGGACATTGGCAATTGCTGAGCCGGGCTCCGGCTCTGGCTCAGCGGCCCAGGCAGATAGTACTGGGCTTTGGGAGGCTGTCAAAAGAGATAGCGCCAGCGTTTGTGGGGCTCTGAATGGGCTTGCCTGCATATTCGAAGAACAGCAAGAGCTTTTGGTCCTGGCTCCTTTGGTGTGGGAGGAATACCTGGACGTTGGCAATTGCTGAGCCGGGCTCCAGCTCTGGCTCAGCGGCCCAGGCAGACAGTATTGGACTTTGGGAGGCTGTCGAAAGAGACAGTGCCAGCGTTTGTGGGGCTGTGAATGGGCTTGCCTGGATACTCGAAGAGCAGCAAGAGCTTTTGGTCCTGGCACCTTTGGTGTGGGAAGAATTCGTGGATGTTCGCAATTGCTGAGCCGGGCTCCAGGTGTCCTCAGCGGCCCAGGCAGATACTATTGGGCTTTGGTAGGCTGTAGAAAGAGACAGCGCCAGTGTTTGCGGGGCTGTGAATGGGCTTGCCTGGATACTTGAAGAGCAGCAAGACCTTTTGGTCCAGGCGCCTTTGGTGTGGGAAGAATCCGTGGACGTTGGCAATTGCTGAGCCGGGCTCCCGCTCTGTCTCAGCGGCCCAGGCAGATAGTATTGGACTTTGGGAGGCTGTCGAAAGAGACAGCGCCAGCGTTTGTGGGGCTGTGAATGGGCTTGCCTGGATACTCGAAGAACAGCAAGAGCTTTTGGTCCTGGCTCCTTTGGTGTGGGAGGAATCCCTGGACGTTGGCAATTGCTGAGCCGGGCTCCGGCTCTGGCTCAGCGGCCCAGGCAGATAGTATTGGACTTTGGGAGGCTGTCGAAAGAGACAGCGCCAGCGTTTGCGGGGCTGTGAATGGGCTTGCCTGGATACTGGAAGAACAGAAGAGCTTTTGGTCCTGGCTCCTTTGGTGTGGGAGGAATCCCTGGACGTTGGCAATTGCTGAGCCAGGCTCCGGCTCTGGCTCAGCGGCCCAGGCAGATAGTATTGGACTTTGGGAGGCTGTCGAAAGAGACAGCGCCAGCGTTTGTGGGGCTGTGAATGGGCTTGCCTGGATACTCGAAGAGCAGCAAGACCTTTTGGTCCTGGCACCTTTGGTGTGGGAGGAATCCGTGGACGTTGGCAATTGCTGAGCCGGGCTCCCGCTCTGTCTCAGCGGCCCAGGCAGATAGTATTGGGCTTTGGGAGGCTGTAGAAAGAGACAGCGCCAGCGTTTGTGGGGCTGTGAATGGGCTTGCCTGGATACTCGAAGAGCAGCAAGAGTTTTTCGTCGTAGCTCCTTTGGTGTGGGAAGAATCCGTGGACGTTCGCAATTGCTGAGCCGGGCTCCAGGTGTCCTCAGCGGCCCAGGCAGATACTATTGGACTTTGGGAGGCTGTCGAAAGAGACAGCGCCAGCGTTTGTGGGGCTGTGAATGGGCTTGCCTGGATACTCGAAGAGCAGCAAGAGCTTTTGGTCCTGGCACCTTTGGTGTGGGAGGAATCCCTGGCTGTTGGCAATTGCTGAGCCGGGCTCTGGCTGTACTCAGCGGCCCAGGCAGATAGTACTGGACTTTGGGAGGCTGTCGAAACAGACAGCGCCAGCGTTTGTGGGGCTGTGAATGGGCTTGCCTGGATATTCGAAGAGCAGCAAGAGCTTTTGGTCCTGGCACCTTTGGTGTGGGAGGAATCCCTGGACGTTGGCAATTGCTGAGCCGGGCTCCCGCTCTTGCTCAGCGGCCCAGGCAGATAGTATTGGACTTTGGGAGGCTGTCGAAAGAGACAGCGCCAGCGTTTGTGGGGCTCTGAATGGGCTTGCCTGGATACTCGAAGAGCAGCAAGACCTTTTGGTCCTGGCACCTTTGGTGTGGGAAGAATCCGTGGACGTTCGCAATTGCTGAGCCGGGCTCCAGGTGTCCTCAGCGGCCCAGGCAGATAGTATTGGACTTTGGGAGGCTGTCGAAAGAGAGAGCGCCAGCATTTGTGGGGCTCTGAATGGGCTTGCCTGGATACTCGAAGAGCAGCAAGAGCTTTTGGTCCTGGCACCTTTGGTGTGGGAGGAATCCTTGGCTGTTGGCAATTGCTGAGCTGGGCTCCCGCTCTGTCTCAGCGGCCCAGGCAGATAGTATTGGGCTTTGGGAGGCTGTAGAAAGAGACAGCGCCAGCGTTTGTGGGGCTGTGAATGGGCTTGCCTGGATACTCGAAGAGCAGCAAGAACTTTCGGTCGTAGCTCCTTTGGTGTGGGAGGAATCCCTGGACGTTGGCAATTGCTGAGCCGGGCTCCAGCTGTCCTCAGCGGCCCAGGCAGATAGTATTGGACTTTGGGAGGCTGTCGAAAGAGAGAGCGCCAGCGTTTGTGGGGCTCTGAATGGGCTTGCCTGGATACTCGAAGAGCAGCAAGAGCTTTTGGTCCTGGCACCTTTGGTGTGGGAGGAATCCGTGGACGTTGGCAATTGCTGAGCCGGGCTCCGGCTGTACTCAGCGGCCCAGGCAGATAGTATTGGACTTTGGGAGGCTGTCGAAAGAGACAGCGCCAGCGTTTGTGGCGCTGTGAATGGGCTTGCCTGGATACTTGAAGAGCAGCAAGAGCTTTTGGTCCTGGCACCTTTGGTGTGGGAGGAATGCCTGGACGTTGGCAATTGCTGAGCCTGGCTCTGGCTCTGGCTCAGCGGCCCAGGCAGATAGTATTGGACTTTGGGAGGCTGCAGAAAGAGACAGCGCCAGTGTTTGCGGGGCTGTGAATGGGCTTGCCTGGATACTTGAAGAGCAGCAAGACCTTTTGGTCCAGGCGCCTTTGGTGTGGGAGGAATCCGTGGACGTTGGCAATTGCTGAGCCGGGCTCCCGCTCTGTCTCAGCGGCCCAGGCAGATAGTATTGGACTTTGGGAGGCTGTCGAAAGAGACAGCGCCAGCGTTTGCGGGGCTGTGAATGGGCTTGCCTGGATACTCGAAGAACAGCAAGAGCTTTTGGTCCTGGCTCCTTTGGTGTGGGAGGAATCCCTGGACGTTGACAATTGCTGAGCCGGGCTCCGGCTCTGGCTCAGCGGCCCAGGCAGATAGTATTGGACTTTGGGAGGCTGTCGAAAGAGACAGCGCCAGCGTTTGTGGCGCTGTGAATGGGCTTGCCTGGATACTTGAAGAGCAGCAAGAGCTTTTGGTCCTGGCACCTTTGGTGTGGGAGGAATGCCTGGACGTTGGCAATTGCTGAGCCTGGCTCTGGCTCTGGCTCAGCGGCCCAGGCAGATAGTATTGGGCTTTGGGAGGCTGCAGAAAGAGACAGCGCCAGTGTTTGTGGGGCTGTGAATGGGCTTGCCTGGATACTTGAAGAGCAGCAAGACCTTTTGGTCCTGGCGCCTTTGGTGTGGGAGGAATCCGTGGACGTTGGCAATTGCTGAGCCGGGCTCCCGCTCTGTCTCAGCGGCCCAGGCAGATAGTATTGGACTTTGGGAGGCTGTAGAAAGAGACAGCGCCAGCGTTTGCGGGGCTGTGAATGGGCTTGCCTGGATACTCGAAGAACAGCAAGAGCTTTTGGTCCTGGCTCCTTTGGTGTGGGAGGAATCCCTGGACGTTGACAATTGCTCAGCCGGGCTCCAGCTGTCCTCAGCGTCCCAGGCAGATAGTATTGGACTTTGGGAGGCTGTCGAAAGAGACAGCGCCAGCGTTTGTGGGGCTGTGAATGGGCTTGCCTGGATACTCGAAGAGCAGCAAGAACTTTCGGTCGTAGCTCCTTTGGTGTGGGAGGAATCCCTGGACGTTGGCAATTTCTGAGCCGGGCTCCCGCTCTGGCTCAGCGGCCCAGGCAGATAGTATTGGACTTTGGGAGGCTGTCGAAAGAGAGAGCGCCAGCGTTTGTGGGGCTCTGAATGGGCTTGCCTGGATACTCGAAGAGCAGCAAGACCTTTTGGTCCTGGCACCTTTGGTGTGGGAGGAATCCGTGGACGTTGGCAATTGCTGAGCCGGGCTCCGGCTGTACTCAGCGGCCCAGGCAGATAGTATTGGACTTTGGGAGGCTGTCGAAAGAGACAGCGCCAGCGTTTGTGGCGCTGTGAATGGGCTTGCCTGGATACTTGAAGAGCAGCAAGAGCTTTTGGTCCTGGCACCTTTGGTGTGGGAGGAATGCCTGGACGTTGGCAATTGCTGAGCCTGGCTCTGGCTCTGGCTCAGCGGCCCAGGCAGATAGTATTGGACTTTGGGAGGCTGCAGAAAGAGACAGCGCCAGTGTTTGCGGGGCTGTGAATGGGTTTGCCTGGATACTTGAAGAGCAGCAAGACCTTTTGGTCCAGGCGCCTTTGGTGTGGGAGGAATCCGTGGACGTTGGCAATTGCTGAGCCGGGCTCCCGCTCTGTCTCAGCGGCCCAGGCAGATAGTATTGGACTTTGGGAGGCTGTCGAAAGAGACAGCGCCAGCGTTTGCGGGGCTGTGAATGGGCTTGCCTGGATACTCGAAGAACAGCAAGAGCTTTTGGTCCTGGCTCCTTTGGTGTGGGAGGAATCCCTGGACGTTGGCAATTGCTGAGCCGGGCTCCGGCTCTGGCTCAGCGGCCCAGGCAGATAGTATTGGGCTTTGGGAGGCTGTCGAAAGAGACAGCGCCAGCGTTTGTGGGGCTCTGAATGGGCTTGCCTGGATATTCGAAGAGCAGCAAGAGCTTTTGGTCCTGGCACCTTTGGTGTGGGAGGAATCCTTGGACGTTGGCAATTGCTGAGCCGGGCTCCCGCTCTGGCTCAGCGGCCCAGGCAGATAGTATTGGACTTTGGGAGGCTGTAGAAAGAGACAGCGCCAGCGTTTGTGGGGCTCTGAATGGGCTTGCCTGGATACTCGAAGAGCAGCAAGAGCTTTTGGTCCTGGCACCTTTGGTGTGGGAAGAATCCGTGGACGTTCGCAATTGCTGAGCCGGGCTCCAGGTGTCCTCAGCGGCCCAGGCAGATAGTATTGGACTTTGGGAGGCTGTCGAAAGAGACAGCGCCAGTGTTTGTGGGGCTGTGAATGGGCTTGCCTGGATACTCGAAGAGCAGCAAGAGCTTTTGGTCCTGGCACCTTTGGTGTGGGAAGAATTCGTGGATGTTCGCAATTGCTGAGCCGGGCTCCAGGTGTCCTCAGCGGCCCAGGCAGATAGTATTGGGCTTTGGTAGGCTGTAGAAAGAGACAGCGCCAGTGTTTGCGGGGCTGTGAATGGGCTTGCCTGGATACTTGAAGAGCAGCAAGAGCTTTTGGTCCAGGCGCCTTTGGTGTGGGAGGAATCCGTGGACGTTGGCAATTGCTGAGCCGGGCTCCCGCTCTGTCTCAGCGGCCCAGGCAGATTGTATTGGACTTTGGGAGGCTGTCGAAAGAGACAGCGCCAGCGTTTGTGGGGCTGTGAATGGGCTTGCCTGGATACTCGAAGAACAGCAAGAGCTTTTGGTCCTGGCTCCTTTGGTGTGGGAGGAATCCCTGGACGTTGGCAATTGCTGAGCCGGGCTCCGGCTCTGGCTCAGCGGCCCAGGCAGATAGTATTGGACTTTGGGAGGCTGTCGAAAGAGACAGCGCCAGCGTTTGCGGGGCTGTGAATGGGCTTGCCTGGATACTGGAAGAACAGAAGAGCTTTTGGTCCTGGCTCCTTTGGTGTGGGAGGAATCCCTGGACGTTGGCAATTGCTGAGCCAGGCTCCGGCTCTGGCTCAGCGGCCCAGGCAGATAGTATTGGACTTTGGGAGGCTGTCGAAAGAGACAGCGCCAGCGTTTGTGGGGCTGTGAATGGGCTTGCCTGGATACTCGAAGAGCAGCAAGAGCTTTTGGTCCTGGCACCTTTGGTGTGGGAGGAATCCCTGGACGTTGGCAATTGCTGAGCCGGGCTCCCGCTCTGTCTCAGCGGCCCAGGCAGATAGTATTGGGCTTTGGGAGGCTGTCGAAAGAGACAGCGCCAGCGTTTGTGGGGCTGTGAATGGGCTTGCCTGGATACTCGAAGAGCAGCAAGAGTTTTTCGTCGTAGCTCCTTTGGTGTGGGAAGAATCCGTGGACGTTCGCAATTGCTGAGCCGGGCTCCAGGTGTCCTCAGCGGCCCAGGCAGATAGTATTGGGCTTTGGGAGGCTGTCGAAAGAGACAGCGCCAGCGTTTGTGGGGCTGTGAATGGGCTTGCCTGGATACTCGAAGAGCAGCAAGAGCTTTTGGTCCTGGCACCTTTGGTGTGGGAGGAATCCCTGGCTGTTGGCAATTGCTGAGCCGGGCTCTGGCTGTACTCAGCGGCCCAGGCAGATAGTACTGGACTTTGGGAGGCTGTCGAAACAGACAGCGCCAGCGTTTGTGGGGCTGTGAATGGGCTTGCCTGGATATTCGAAGAGCAGCAAGAGCTTTTGGTCCTGGCACCTTTGGTGTGGGAGGAATCCCTGGACGTTGGCAATTGCTGAGCCGGGCTCCCGCTCTTGCTCAGCGGCCCAGGCAGATAGTATTGGACTTTGGGAGGCTGTCGAAAGAGACAGCGCCAGCGTTTGTGGGGCTCTGAATGGGCTTGCCTGGATACTCGAAGAGCAGCAAGACCTTTTGGTCCTGGCACCTTTGGTGTGGGAAGAATCCGTGGACGTTGGCAATTGCTGAGCCGGGCTCCAGGTGTCCTCAGCGGCCCAGGCAGATACTATTGGACTTTGGGAGGCTGTCGAAAGAGAGAGCGCCAGCATTTGTGGGGCTCTGAATGGGCTTGCCTGGATACTCGAAGAGCAGCAAGAGCTTTTGGTCCTGGCACCTTTGGTGTGGGAGGAATCCCTGGACATTGGCAATTGCTGAGCCGGGCTCCGGCTCTGGCTCAGCGGCCCAGGCAGATAGTACTGGGCTTTGGGAGGCTGTCAAAAGAGATAGCGCCAGCGTTTGTGGGGCTCTGAATGGGCTTGCCTGCATATTCGAAGAACAGCAAGAGCTTTTGGTCCTGGCTCCTTTGGTGTGGGAGGAATACCTGGACGTTGGCAATTGCTGAGCCGGGCTCCGGCTCTGGCTCAGCGGCCCAGGCAGACAGTATTGGACTTTGGGAGGCTGTCGAAAGAGACAGCGCCAGTGTTTGTGGGGCTGTGAATGGGCTTGCCTGGATACTCGAAGAGCAGCAAGAGCTTTTGGTCCTGGCACCTTTGGTGTGGGAAGAATCCGTGGATGTTCGCAATTGCTGAGCCGGGCTCCAGGTGTCCTCAGCGGCCCAGGCAGATACTATTGGGCTTTGGTAGGCTGTAGAAAGAGACAGCGCCAGTGTTTGCGGGGCTGTGAATGGGCTTGCCTGGATACTTGAAGAGCAGCAAGACCTTTTGGTCCAGGCGCCTTTGGTGTGGGAGGAATCCGTGGACGTTGGCAATTGCTGAGCCGGGCTCCCGCTCTGTCTCAGCGGCCCAGGCAGATAGCATTGGACTTTGGGAGGCTGTCGAAAGAGACAGCGCCAGCGTTTGTGGGGCTGTGAATGGGCTTGCCTGGATACTCGAAGAGCAGCAAGACCTTTTGGTCCTGGCTCCTTTGGTGTGGGAGGAATCCCTGGACGTTGGCAATTGCTGAGCCGGGCTCCGGCTCTGGCTCAGCGGCCCAGGCAGATAGTATTGGACTTTGGGAGGCTGTCGAAAGAGACAGCGCCAGCGTTTGCGGGGCTGTGAATGGGCTTGCCTGGATACTGGAAGAACAGAAGAGCTTTTGGTCCTGGCTCCTTTGGTGTGGGAGGAATCCCTGGACGTTGGCAATTGCTGAGCCAGGCTCCGGCTCTGGCTCAGCGGCCCAGGCAGATAGTATTGGACTTTGGGAGGCTGTCGAAAGAGACAGCGCCAGCGTTTGTGGGGCTCTGAATGGGCTTGCCTGGATACTCGAAGAGCAGCAAGACCTTTTGGTCCTGGCACCTTTGGTGTGGGAGGAATCCGTGGACGTTGGCAATTGCTGAGCCGGGCTCCCGCTCTGTCTCAGCGGCCCAGGCAGATAGTATTGGGCTTTGGGAGGCTGTAGAAAGAGACAGCGCCAGCGTTTGTGGGGCTGTGAATGGGCTTGCCTGGATACTCGAAGAGCAGCAAGAGTTTTTCGTCGTAGCTCCTTTGGTGTGGGAGGAATCCGTGGACGTTGGCAATTGCTGAGCCGGGCTCCCGCTCTGTCTCAGCGGCCCAGGCAGATAGTATTGGGCTTTGGGAGGCTGTAGAAAGAGATAGCGCCAGCGTTTGTGGGGCTGTGAATGGGCTTGCCTGGATACTCGAAGAGCAGCAAGAGCTTTTGGTCCTGGCTCCTTTGGTGTGGGAGGAATACCTGGACGTTGGCAATTGCTGAGCCGGGCTCCGGCTCTGGCTCAGCGGCCCAGGCAGACAGTATTGGACTTTGGGAGGCTGTCGAAAGAGACAGCGCCAGTGTTTGTGGGGCTGTGAATGGGCTTGCCTGGATACTCGAAGAGCAGCAAGAGCTTTTGGTCCTGGCACCTTTGGTGTGGGAAGAATCCGTGGATGTTCGCAATTGCTGAGCCGGGCTCCAGGTGTCCTCAGCGGCCCAGGCAGATACTATTGGGCTTTGGTAGGCTGTAGAAAGAGACAGCGCCAGCGTTTGTGGGGCTGTGAATGGGCTTGCCTGGATACTTGAAGAGCAGCAAGAGCTTTTGGTCCTGGCACCTTTGGTGTGGGAAGAATCCGTGGACGTTGGCAATTGCTGAGCCGGGCTCCGGCTCTGTCTCAGCAGCCCAGGCAGATAGTATTGGACTTTGGGAGGCTGTAGAAAGAGACAGTGCCAGCGTTTGTGGGGCTGTGAATGGGCTTGCCTGGATATTCGAAGAGCAGCAAGAGCTTTTGGTCCTGGCACCTTTGGTGTGGGAGGAATCCTTGGCTGTTGGCAATTGCTGAGCTGGGCTCCCGCTCTGGCTCAGCGGCCCAGGCAGATAGTATTGGGCTTTGGGAGGCTGTAGAAAGAGACAGCGCCAGCGTTTGTGGGGCTGTGAATGGGCTTGCCTGGATACTCGAAGAGCAGCAAGAACTTTCGGTCGTAGCTCCTTTGGTGTGGGAGGAATCCCTGGACGTTGGCAATTTCTGAGCCGGGCTCCCGCTCTGGCTCAGCGGCCCAGGCAGATAGTATTGGACTTTGGGAGGCTGTCGAAAGAGAGAGCGCCAGCGTTTGTGGGGCTCTGAATGGGCTTGCCTGGATACTCGAAGAGCAGCAAGAGCTTTTGGTCCTGGCACCTTTGGTGTGGGAGGAATCCGTGGACGTTGGCAATTGCTGAGCCGGGCTCCGGCTGTACTCAGCGGCCCAGGCAGATAGTATTGGACTTTGGGAGGCTGTCGAAAGAGACAGCGCCAGCGTTTGTGGCGCTGTGAATGGGCTTGCCTGGATACTTGAAGAGCAGCAAGAGCTTTTGGTCCTGGCACCTTTGGTGTGGGAGGAATGCCTGGACGTTGGCAATTGCTGAGCCTGGCTCTGGCTCTGGCTCAGCGGCCCAGGCAGATAGTATTGGACTTTGGGAGGCTGCAGAAAGAGACAGCGCCAGTGTTTGCGGGGCTGTGAATGGGCTTGCCTGGATACTTGAAGAGCAGCAAGACCTTTTGGTCCTGGCGCCTTTGGTGTGGGAGGAATCCGTGGACGTTGGCAATTGCTGAGCCGGGCTCCCGCTCTGTCTCAGCGGCCCAGGCAGATAGTATTGGACTTTGGGAGGCTGTCGAAAGAGACAGCGCCAGCGTTTGCGGGGCTGTGAATGGGCTTGCCTGGATACTCGAAGAACAGCAAGAGCTTTTGGTCCTGGCTCCTTTGGTGTGGGAGGAATCCCTGGACGTTGACAATTGCTGAGCCGGGCTCCGGCTCTGGCTCAGCGGCCCAGGCAGATAGTATTGGACTTTGGGAGGCTGTCGAAAGAGACAGCGCCAGCGTTTGTGGGGCTGTGAATGGGCTTGCCTGGATACTTGAAGAGCAGCAAGAGCTTTTGGTCCTGGCACCTTTGGTGTGGGAGGAATGCCTGGACGTTGGCAATTGCTGAGCCTGGCTCTGGCTCTGGCTCAGCGGCCCAGGCAGATAGTATTGGGCTTTGGGAGGCTGCAGAAAGAGACAGCGCCAGTGTTTGCGGGGCTGTGAATGGGCTTGCCTGGATACTTGAAGAGCAGCAAGACCTTTTGGTCCTGGCGCCTTTGGTGTGGGAGGAATCCGTGGACGTTGGCAATTGCTGAGCCGGGCTCCGGCTCTGGCTCAGCGGCCCAGGCAGATAGTATTGGACTTTGGGAGGCTGTCGAAAGAGACAGCGCCAGCGTTTGCGGGGCTGTGAATGGGCTTGCCTGGATACTCGAAGAACAGCAAGAGCTTTTGGTCCTGGCTCCTTTGGTGTGGGAGGAATCCCTGGACGTTGACAATTGCTCAGCCGGGCTCCAGCTGTCCTCAGCGTCCCAGGCAGATAGTATTGGACTTTGGGAGGCTGTAGAAAGAGACAGCGCCACCGTTTGTGGGGCTGTGAATGGGCTTGCCTGGATACTCGAAGAGCAGCAAGAACTTTCGGTCGTAGCTCCTTTGGTGTGGGAGGAATCCCTGGACGTTGGCAATTTCTGAGCCGGGCTCCCGCTCTGGCTCAGCGGCCCAGGCAGATAGTATTGGACTTTGGGAGGCTGTCGAAAGAGAGAGCGCCAGCGTTTGTGGGGCTGTGAATGGGCTTGCCTGGATACTCGAAGAGCAGCAAGACCTTTTGGTCCTGGCACCTTTGGTGTGGGAGGAATCCGTGGACGTTGGCAATTGCTGAGCCGGGCTCCGGCTGTACTCAGCGGCCCAGGCAGATAGTATTGGACTTTGGGAGGCTGTCGAAAGAGACAGCGCCAGCGTTTGTGGCGCTGTGAATGGGCTTGCCTGGATACTCGAAGAGCAGCAAGAGCTTTTGGTCCTGGCACCTTTGGTGTGGGAGGAATCCCTGGACATTGGCAATTGCTGAGCCGGGCTCCGGCTCTGGCTCAGCGGCCCAGGCAGATAGTACTGGGCTTTGGGAGGCTGTCAAAAGAGATAGCGCCAGCGTTTGTGGGGCTCTGAATGGGCTTGCCTGCATATTCGAAGAACAGCAAGAGCTTTTGGTCCTGGCTCCTTTGGTGTGGGAGGAATACCTGGACGTTGGCAATTGCTGAGCCGGGCTCCGGCTCTGGCTCAGCGGCCCAGGCAGACAGTATTGGACTTTGGGAGGCTGTCGAAAGAGACAGCGCCAGTGTTTGTGGGGCTGTGAATGGGCTTGCCTGGATACTTGAAGAGCAGCAAGAGCTTTTGGTCCTGGCACCTTTGGTGTGGGAAGAATCCGTGGATGTTCGCAATTGCTGAGCCGGGCTCCAGGTGTCCTCAGCGGCCCAGGCAGATACTATTGGGCTTTGGTAGGCTGTAGAAAGAGACAGCGCCAGCGTTTGTGGGGCTGTGAATGGGCTTGCCTGGATACTTGAAGAGCAGCAAGAGCTTTTGGTCCTGGCACCTTTGGTGTGGGAAGAATCCGTGGACGTTGGCAATTGCTGAGCCGGGCTCCGGCTCTGTCTCAGCAGCCCAGGCAGATAGTATTGGACTTTGGGAGGCTGTAGAAAGAGACAGTGCCAGCGTTTGTGGGGCTGTGAATGGGCTTGCCTGGATATTCGAAGAGCAGCAAGAGCTTTTGGTCCTGGCACCTTTGGTGTGGGAGGAATCCTTGGCTGTTGGCAATTGCTGAGCTGGGCTCCCGCTCTGTCTCAGCGGCCCAGGCAGATAGTATTGGGCTTTGGGAGGCTGTAGAAAGAGACAGCGCCAGCGTTTGTGGGGCTGTGAATGGGCTTGCCTGGATACTCGAAGAGCAGCAAGAACTTTCGGTCGTAGCTCCTTTGGTGTGGGAGGAATCCCTGGACGTTGGCAATTTCTGAGCCGGGCTCCCGCTCTGGCTCAGCGGCCCAGGCAGATAGTATTGGACTTTGGGAGGCTGTCGAAAGAGAGAGCGCCAGCGTTTGTGGGGCTCTGAATGGGCTTGCCTGGATACTCGAAGAGCAGCAAGAGCTTTTGGTCCTGGCACCTTTGGTGTGGGAGGAATCCGTGGACGTTGGCAATTGCTGAGCCGGGCTCCGGCTGTACTCAGCGGCCCAGGCAGATAGTATTGGACTTTGGGAGGCTGTCGAAAGAGACAGCGCCAGCGTTTGTGGCGCTGTGAATGGGCTTGCCTGGATACTTGAAGAGCAGCAAGAGCTTTTGGTCCTGGCACCTTTGGTGTGGGAGGAATGCCTGGACGTTGGCAATTGCTGAGCCTGGCTCTGGCTCTGGCTCAGCGGCCCAGGCAGATAGTATTGGACTTTGGGAGGCTGCAGAAAGAGACAGCGCCAGTGTTTGCGGGGCTGTGAATGGGCTTGCCTGGATACTTGAAGAGCAGCAAGACCTTTTGGTCCAGGCGCCTTTGGTGTGGGAGGAATCCGTGGACGTTGGCAATTGCTGAGCCGGGCTCCCGCTCTGTCTCAGCGGCCCAGGCAGATAGTATTGGACTTTGGGAGGCTGTCGAAAGAGACAGCGCCAGCGTTTGCGGGGCTGTGAATGGGCTTGCCTGGATACTCGAAGAACAGCAAGAGCTTTTGGTCCTGGCTCCTTTGGTGTGGGAGGAATCCCTGGACGTTGGCAATTGCTGAGCCTGGCTCTGGCTCTGGCTCAGCGGCCCAGGCAGATAGTATTGGGCTTTGGGAGGCTGCAGAAAGAGACAGCGCCAGTGTTTGCGGGGCTGTGAATGGGCTTGCCTGGATACTTGAAGAGCAGCAAGACCTTTTGGTCCTGGCGCCTTTGGTGTGGGAGGAATCCGTGGACGTTGGCAATTGCTGAGCCGGGCTCCCGCTCTGTCTCAGCGGCCCAGGCAGATAGTATTGGACTTTGGGAGGCTGTCGAAAGAGACAGCGCCAGCGTTTGCGGGGCTGTGAATGGGCTTGTCTGGATACTTGAAGAGCAGCAAGAGCTTTTGGTCCTGGCACCTTTGGTGTGCGAGGAATCCTTGGCCGTTGGCAATTGCTGAGCCGGGCTCCGGCTCTGGCTCAGCAGCCCAGGCAGTTAGTATTGGACTTTGGGAGGCTGTCGAAAGAGACAGCGCCAGCGTTTGTGGGGCTCTGAATGGGCTTGTCTGGATACTTGAAGAGCAGCAAGAGCTTTTGGTCCTGGCACCTTTGGTGTGCGAGGAATCCTTGGCCGTTGGCAATTGCTGAGCCGGGCTCCGGCTCTGGCTCAGCAGCCCAGGCAGTTAGTATTGGACTTTGGGAGGCTGTCAAAAGAGACAGCGCCATCGTTTGTGGGGCTCTGAATGGGCTTGCCTGGATACTCGAAGAACAGCAAGAGCTTTTGGTCCTGGCTCCTTTGGTGTGGGAGGAATCCCTGGACGTTGACAATTGCTCAGCCGGGCTCCAGCTGTCCTCAGCGTCCCAGGCAGATAGTATTGGACTTTGGGAGGCTGTAGAAAGAGACAGCGCCACCGTTTGTGGGGCTGTGAATGGGCTTGCCTGGATACTCGAAGAGCAGCAAGAACTTTCGGTCGTAGCTCCTTTGGTGTGGGAGGAATCCCTGGACGTTGGCAATTTCTGAGCCGGGCTCCCGCTCTGGCTCAGCGGCCCAGGCAGATAGTATTGGACTTTGGGAGGCTGTCGAAAGAGAGAGCGCCAGCGTTTGTGGGGCTGTGAATGGGCTTGCCTGGATACTCGAAGAGCAGCAAGACCTTTTGGTCCTGGCACCTTTGGTGTGGGAGGAATCCGTGGACGTTGGCAATTGCTGAGCCGGGCTCCGGCTGTACTCAGCGGCCCAGGCAGATAGTATTGGACTTTGGGAGGCTGTCGAAAGAGACAGCGCCAGCGTTTGTGGCGCTGTGAATGGGCTTGCCTGGATACTCGAAGAGCAGCAAGAGCTTTTGGTCCTGGCACCTTTGGTGTGGGAGGAATCCCTGGACATTGGCAATTGCTGAGCCGGGCTCCGGCTCTGGCTCAGCGGCCCAGGCAGATAGTACTGGGCTTTGGGAGGCTGTCAAAAGAGATAGCGCCAGCGTTTGTGGGGCTCTGAATGGGCTTGCCTGCATATTCGAAGAACAGCAAGAGCTTTTGGTCCTGGCTCCTTTGGTGTGGGAGGAATACCTGGACGTTGGCAATTGCTGAGCCGGGCTCCGGCTCTGGCTCAGCGGCCCAGGCAGACAGTATTGGACTTTGGGAGGCTGTCGAAAGAGACAGCGCCAGTGTTTGTGGGGCTGTGAATGGGCTTGCCTGGATACTCGAAGAGCAGCAAGAGCTTTTGGTCCTGGCACCTTTGGTGTGGGAAGAATCCGTGGATGTTCGCAATTGCTGAGCCGGGCTCCAGGTGTCCTCAGCGGCCCAGGCAGATACTATTGGGCTTTGGTAGGCTGTAGAAAGAGACAGCGCCAGCGTTTGTGGGGCTGTGAATGGGCTTGCCTGGATACTTGAAGAGCAGCAAGAGCTTTTGGTCCTGGCACCTTTGGTGTGGGAAGAATCCGTGGACGTTGGCAATTGCTGAGCCGGGCTCCGGCTCTGTCTCAGCAGCCCAGGCAGATAGTATTGGACTTTGGGAGGCTGTAGAAAGAGACAGTGCCAGCGTTTGTGGGGCTGTGAATGGGCTTGCCTGGATATTCGAAGAGCAGCAAGAGCTTTTGGTCCTGGCACCTTTGGTGTGGGAGGAATCCTTGGCTGTTGGCAATTGCTGAGCTGGGCTCCCGCTCTGTCTCAGCGGCCCAGGCAGATAGTATTGGGCTTTGGGAGGCTGTAGAAAGAGACAGCGCCAGCGTTTGTGGGGCTGTGAATGGGCTTGCCTGGATACTCGAAGAGCAGCAAGAACTTTCGGTCGTAGCTCCTTTGGTGTGGGAGGAATCCCTGGACGTTGGCAATTTCTGAGCCGGGCTCCCGCTCTGGCTCAGCGGCCCAGGCAGATAGTATTGGACTTTGGGAGGCTGTCGAAAGAGAGAGCGCCAGCGTTTGTGGGGCTCTGAATGGGCTTGCCTGGATACTCGAAGAGCAGCAAGAGCTTTTGGTCCTGGCACCTTTGGTGTGGGAGGAATCCGTGGACGTTGGCAATTGCTGAGCCGGGCTCCGGCTGTACTCAGCGGCCCAGGCAGATAGTATTGGACTTTGGGAGGCTGTCGAAAGAGACAGCGCCAGCGTTTGTGGCGCTGTGAATGGGCTTGCCTGGATACTTGAAGAGCAGCAAGAGCTTTTGGTCCTGGAACCTTTGGTGTGGGAGGAATCCCTGGACGTTGACAATTGCTCAGCCGGGCTCCAGCTGTCCTCAGCGTCCCAGGCAGATAGTATTGGACTTTGGGAGGCTGTCGAAAGAGACAGCGCCAGCGTTTGCGGGGCTGTGAATGGGCTTGCCTGGATACTCGAAGAACAGCAAGAGCTTTTGGTCCTGGCTCCTTTGGTGTGGGAGGAATCCCTGGACGTTGACAATTGCTCAGCCGGGCTCCAGCTGTCCTCAGCGTCCCAGGCAGATAGTATTGGACTTTGGGAGGCTGTAGAAAGAGACAGCGCCACCGTTTGTGGGGCTGTGAATGGGCTTGCCTGGATACTCGAAGAGCAGCAAGAACTTTCGGTCGTAGCTCCTTTGGTGTGGGAGGAATCCCTGGACGTTGGCAATTTCTGAGCCGGGCTCCCGCTCTGGCTCAGCGGCCCAGGCAGATAGTATTGGACTTTGGGAGGCTGTCGAAAGAGAGAGCGCCAGCGTTTGTGGGGCTGTGAATGGGCTTGCCTGGATACTCGAAGAGCAGCAAGACCTTTTGGTCCTGGCACCTTTGGTGTGGGAGGAATCCGTGGACGTTGGCAATTGCTGAGCCGGGCTCCGGCTGTACTCGGCGGCCCAGGCAGATAGTATTGGACTTTGGGAGGCTGTCGAAAGAGACAGCGCCAGCGTTTGTGGCGCTGTGAATGGGCTTGCCTGGATACTTGAAGAGCAGCAAGAGCTTTTGGTCCTGGCACCTTTGGTGTGGGAGGAATCCCTGGACGTTGGCAATTGCTGAGCCGGGCTCCGGCTCTGGCTCAGCGGCCCAGGCAGATAGTATTGGACTTTGGGAGGCTGTCGAAAGAGACAGCGCCAGCGTTTGCGGGGCTGTGAATGGGCTTGCCTGGATACTCGAAGAACAGCAAGAGCTTTTGGTCCTGGCTCCTTTGGTGTGGGAGGAATCCGTGGACGTTGGCAATTGCTGAGCCAGGCTCCGGCTCTGGCTCAGCGGCCCAGGCAGATAGTATTGGACTTTGGGAGGCTGTAGAAAGAGACAGTGCCAGCGTTTGTGGGGCTCTGAATGGGCTTGCCTGGATACTCGAAGAGCAGCAAGACCTTTTGGTCCTGGCACCTTTGGTGTGGGAGGAATCCTTGGCCGTTGGCAATTGCTGAGCTGGGCTCCGGCTCTGGCTCAGCGGCCCAGGCAGATAGTATTGGGCTTTGGGAGGCTGTCGAAAGAGACAGCGCCAGTGTTTGTGGGGCTGTGAATGGGCTTGCCTGGATATTCGAAGAGCAGCAAGAGCTTTTGGTCCTGGCACCTTTGGTGTGGGAGGAATCCTTGGACGTTGGCAATTGCTGAGCCGGGCTCCCGCTCTGTCTCAGCGGCCCAGGCAGATAGTATTGGACTTTGGGAGGCTGTCGAAAGAGACAGCGCCAGCGTTTGTGGGGCTCTGAATGGGCTTGCCTGGATACTCGAAGAGCAGCAAGACCTTTTGGTCCTGGCACCTTTGGTGTGGGAAGAATCCGTGGACGTTGGCAATTGCTGAGCCGGGCTCCAGGTGTCCTCAGCGGCCCAGGCAGATAGTATTGGACTTTGGGAGGCTGTCGAAAGAGACAGTGCCAGCGTTTGTGGCGCTGTGAATGGGCTTGCCTGGATACTCGAAGAGCAGCAAGACCTTTTGGTCCTGGCACCTTTGGTGTGGGAAGAATCCGTGGACGTTCGCAATTTCTGAGTCGGGCTCCAGGTGTCCTCAGCGGCCCAGGCAGATAGTATTGGGCTTTGGGAGGCTGTAGAAAGAGACAGCGCCAGCGTTTGTGGGGCTCTGAATGGGCTTGTCTGGATACTTGAAGAGCAGCAAGAGCTTTTGGTCCTGGCACCTTTGGTGTGGGAGGAATCCGTGGACGTTGGCAATTGCTGAGCCGGGCTCCCGCTCTGGCTCAGCGGCCCAGGCAGATAGTATTGGACTTTGGGAGGCTGTCGAAAGAGAGAGCGCCAGCGTTTGTGGGGCTGTGAATGGGCTTGCCTGGATACTCGAAGAGCAGCAAGACCTTTTGGTCCTGGCACCTTTGGTGTGGGAGGAATCCGTGGACGTTGGCAATTACTGAGCTTGGCTCCCGCTCTGGCTCAGCGGCCCAGGCAGATAGTATTGGGCTTTGGGAGGCTGTAGAAAGAGACAGCGCCAGCATTTGAGGGGCTGTGAATGGGCTTGCCTGGATACTCGAAGAGCAGCAAGACCTTTTGGTCCTGGCACCTTTGGTGTGGGAGGAATCCCTGGACGTTGGCAATTGCTGAGCCGGGCTCCGGCTCTGGCTCAGCGGCCCAGGCAGATAGTACTGGGCTTTGGGAGGCTGTAGAAAGAGACAGCGCCAGCGTTTGTGGGGCTCTGAATGGGCTTGCCTGGATACTCGAAGAGCAGCAACACCTTTTGGTCCTGGCACCTTTGGTGTGGGAGGAATGCCTGTCCGTTGGCAATTGCTGAGCCAGGCTCCGGCTCTGGCTCAGCGGCCCAGGCAGATAGTATTGGACTTTGGGAGGCTGTCGAAAGAGACAGCGCCAGCGTTTGTGGGGCTCTGAATGGGCTTGCCTGGATACTCGAAGAGCAGCAAGAGTTTTTCGTCGTAGCTCCTTTGGTGTGGGAAGAATCCGTGGACGTTCGCAATTGCTGAGCCGGGCTCCAGGTGTCCTCAGCGGCCCAGGCAGATACTATTGGGCTTTGGGAGGCTGTCGAAAGAGACAGCGCCAGCGTTTGTGGGGCTGTGAATGGGCTTGCCTGGATACTCGAAGAGCAGCAAGAGCTTTTGGTCCTGGCACCTTTGGTGTGGGAGGAATCCCTGGCTGTTGGCAATTGCTGAGCCGGGCTCTGGCTGTACTCAGCGGCCCAGGCAGATAGTATTGGACTTTGGGAGGCTGTCGAAACAGACAGCGCCAGCGTTTGTGGGGCTGTGAATGGGCTTGCCTGGATATTCGAAGAGCAGCAAGAGCTTTTGGTCCTGGCACCTTTGGTGTGGGAGGAATCCTTGGCCATTGGCAATTGCTGAGCCGGGCTCCGGCTGTACTCAGCGGCCCAGGCAGGTAGTATTGGACTTTGGGAGGCTGTCGAAAGAGACAGCGCCAGCGTTTGTGGCGCTGTGAATGGGCTTGCCTGGATACTCGAAGAGCAGCAAGACCTTTTGGTCCTGGCACCTTTGGTGTGGGAAGAATCCGTGGACGTTCGCAATTGCTGAGCCGGGCTCCAGGTGTCCTCAGCGGCCCAGGCAGATAGTATTGGGCTTTGGGAGGCTGTAGAAAGAGACAGCGCCAGCGTTTGTGGGGCTGTGAATGGGCTTGTCTGGATACTTGAAGAGCAGCAAGAGCTTTTGGTCCTGGCACCTTTGGTGTGGGAGGAATCCGTGGACGTTGGCAATTGCTGAGCCGGGCTCCCGCTCTGGCTCAGCGGCCCAGGCAGATAGTATTGGACTTTGGGAGGCTGTCGAAAGAGACAGCGCCAGCGTTTGTGGGGCTCTGAATGGGCTTGCCTGGATACTCGAAGAGCAGCAAGAGCTTTTGGTCCTGGCACCTTTGGTGTGGGAGGAATCCGTGGACGTTGGCAATTGCTGAGCCGGGCTCCAGCTCTGGCTCAGCGGCCCAGGCAGATAGTATTGGACTTTGGGAGGCTGTCGAAAGAGACAGCGCCAGCATTTGTGGGGCTCTGAATGGGCTTGCCTGGATACTCGAAGAGCAGCAAGAGCTTTTGGTCCTGGCACCTTTGGTGTGGGAGGAATCCCTGGACATTGGCAATTGCTGAGCCGGGCTCCGGCTCTGGCTCAGCGGCCCAGGCAGATAGTATTGGGCTTTGGGAGGCTGTCGAAAGAGACAGCGCCAGCGTTTGTGAGGCTCTGAATGGGCTTGCCTGGATACTCGAAGAGCAGCAAGAGCTTTTGGTCCTGGCTCCTTTGGTGTGGGAAGAATCCGTGGACGTTCGCAATTGCTGAGCCGGGCTCCAGCTGTCCTCAGCGTCCCAGGCAGATACTATTGGGCTTTGGGAGGCTGTCGAAAGAGACAGCGCCAGCGTTTGTGGGGCTGTGAATGGGCTTGCCTGGATACTCGAAGAGCAGCAAGAGCTTTTGGTCCTGGCACCTTTGGTGTGGGAGGAATCCCTGGCTGTTGGCAATTGCTGAGCCGGGCTCTGGCTGTACTCAGCGGCCCAGGCAGTTAGTATTGGACTTTGGGAGGCTGTCGAAACAGACAGCACCAGCGTTTGTGGGGCTCTGAATGGGCTTGCCTGGATACTCGAAGAGCAGCAAGACCTTTTGGTCCTGGCACCTTTGGTGTGGGCGGAATCCTTGGCCGTTGGCAATTGCTGAGCCGGGCTCTGGCTCTGGCTCAGCAGCCCAGGCAGTTAGTATTGGACTTTGGGAGGCTGTCGAAAGAGACAGCGCCAGCATTTGTGGGGCTGTGAATGGGCTTGCCTGGATACTCGAAGAGCAGCAAGACCTTTTGGTCCTGGCACCTTTGGTGTGCGAGGAATCCTTGGCCGTTGGCAATTGCTGAGCCGGGCTCCGGCTCTGGCTCAGCAGCCCAGGCAGGTAGTATTGGACTTTGGGAGGCTGTCGAAAGAGACAGCGCCAGCGTTTGTGGGGCTCTGAATGGGCTTGTCTGGATATTCGAAGAGCAGCAAGACCTTTTGGTCCTGGCACCTTTGGTGTGGGAAGAATCCGTGGACGTTCGCAATTGCTGAGCCGGGCTCCAGGTGTCCTCAGCGGCCCAGGCAGATAGTATTGGACTTTGGGAGGCTGTCGAAAGAGACAGTGCCAGCGTTTGTGGCGCTGTGAATGGGCTTGCCTGGATACTCGAAGAGCAGCAAGACCTTTTGGTCCTGGCACCTTTGGTGTGGGAAGAATCCGTGGACGTTCGCAATTTCTGAGTCGGGCTCCAGGTGTCCTCAGCGGCCCAGGCAGATAGTATTGGGCTTTGGGAGGCTGTAGAAAGAGACAGCGCCAGCGTTTGTGGGGCTCTGAATGGGCTTGTCTGGATACTTGAAGAGCAGCAAGAGCTTTTGGTCCTGGCACCTTTGGTGTGGGAGGAATCCGTGGACGTTGGCAATTGCTGAGCCGGGCTCCCGCTCTGGCTCAGCGGCCCAGGCAGATAGTATTGGACTTTGGGAGGCTGTCGAAAGAGACAGTGCCAGCGTTTGTGGGGCTGTGAATGGGCTTGCCTGGATACTCGAAGAGCAGCAAGAGCTTTTGGTCCTGGCACCTTTGGTGTGGGAGGAATCCGTGGACGTTGGCAATTACTGAGCTTGGCTCCTGCTCTGGCTCAGCGGCCCAGGCAGATAGTATTGGACTTTGGGAGGCTGTCGAAAGAGACAGCGCAAGCATTTGTGGGGCTCTGAATGGGCTTGCCTGGATACTCGAAGAGCAGCAAGACCTTTTGGTCCTGGCACCTTTGGTGTGGGAGGAATCCCTGGACATTGGCAATTGCTGATCCAGGCTCCGGCTCTGGCTCAGCGGCCCAGGCAGATAGTACTGGGCTTTGGGAGGCTGTCGAAAGAGATAGCGCCAGCGTTTGTGGGGCTGTGAATGGGCTTGCCTGCATATTCAAAGAGCAGCAAGAGCTTTTGGTCCTGGCTCCTTTGGTGTGGGAAGAATCCCTGGACGTTGGCAATTGCTGAGCCGGGCTCCCGCTCTGTCTCAGCGGCCCAGGCAGATAGTATTGGGCTTTGGGAGGCTGTAGAAAGAGACAGCGCCAGCGTTTGTGGGGCTCTGAATGGGCTTGCCTGGATACTCGAAGAGCAGCAACACCTTTTGGTCCTGGCACCTTTGGTGTGGGAAGAATCCGTGGACGTTCGCAATTTCTGAGTCGGGCTCCAGGTGTCCTCAGCGGCCCAGGCAGATAGTATTGGGCTTTGGGAGGCTGTAGAAAGAGACAGCGCCAGCGTTTGTGGGGCTCTGAATGGGCTTGTCTGGATACTTGAAGAGCAGCAAGAGCTTTTGGTCCTGGCACCTTTGGTGTGGGAGGAATCCGTGGACGTTGGCAATTGCTGAGCCGGGCTCCCGCTCTGGCTCAGCGGCCCAGGCAGATAGTATTGGACTTTGGGAGGCTGTCGAAAGAGACAGCGCCAGCGTTTGTGGGGCTGTGAATGGGCTTGCCTGGATACTCGAAGAGCAGCAAGAGCTTTTGGTCCTGGCACCTTTGGTGTGGGAGGAATCCGTGGACGTTGGCAATTACTGAGCTTGGCTCCCGCTCTGGCTCAGCGCCCCAGGCAGATAGTATTGGACTTTGGGAGGCTGTCGAAAGAGACAGCGCAAGCATTTGTGGGGCTCTGAATGGGCTTGCCTGGATACTCGAAGAGCAGCAAGAGCTTTTGGTCCTGGCACCTTTGGTGTGGGAGGAATCCGTGGACGTTGGCAATTGCTGAGCCAGGCTCCGGCTCTGGCTCAGCGGCCCAGGCAGATAGTACTGGGCTTTGGGAGGCTGTCGAAAGAGATAGCGCCAGCGTTTGTGGGGCTGTGAATGGGCTTGCCTGCATATTCAAAGAGCAGCAAGAGCTTTTGGTCCTGGCTCCTTTGGTGTGGGAAGAATCCCTGGACGTTGGCAATTGCTGAGCCGGGCTCCCGCTCTGTCTCAGCGGCCCAGGCAGATAGTATTGGGCTTTGGGAGGCTGTAGAAAGAGACAGCGCCAGCGTTTGTGGGGCTGTGAATGGGCTTGCCTGGATACTCGAAGAGCAGCAACACCTTTTGGTCCTGGCACCTTTGGTGTGGGAGGAATCCTTGGCCGTTAGCAATTGCTGAGCCAAGCTCCGGCTCTGGCTCAGCGGCCCAGGCAGATAGTATTGGGCTTTGGGAGGCTGTCGAAAGAGACAGCGCCAGCGTTTGTGGGGCTCTGAATGGGCTTGCCTGGATACTCGAAGAGCAGCAAGACCTTTTGGTCCTGGCACCTTTGGTGTGGGAGGAATCCCTGGCTGTTCGCAATTGCTGAGCCGGGCTCTGGCTGTACTCAGCGGCCCAGGCAGATAGTATTGGGCTTTGGGAGGCTGTAGAAAGAGACAGCGCCAGCGTTTGTGGGGCTGTGAATGGGCTTGCCTGGATACTCGAAGAGCAGCAAGAGCTTTTGGTCCTGGCACCTTTGGTGTGCGAGGAATGCCTGGCCGTTGGCAATTGCTGAGCCGGGCTCCGGCTCTGGCTCAGCGGCCCAGGCAGATAGTATTGGACTTTGGGAGGCTGTCAAAAGAGACCGCGCCAGCGTTTGTGGGGCTGTGAATGGGCTTGCCTGGATACTCGAAGAGCAGCAAGAGTTTTTCGTCGTAGCTCCTTTGGTGTGGGAGGAATGCCTGTCCGTTGGCAATTGCTGAGCCAGGCTCCGGCTCTGGCTCAGCGGCCCAGGCAGATAGTATTGGACTTTGGGAGGCTGTAGAAAGAGACAGCGCCAGCGTTTGTGGGGCTCTGAATGGGCTTGCCTGGATACTCGAAGAGCAGCAAGAGTTTTTCGTCGTAGCTCCTTTGGTGTGGGAAGAATCCCTGGACGTTCGCAATTGCTGAGCCGGGCTCCAGGTGTCCTCAGCGGCCCAGGCAGATACTATTGGGCTTTGGGAGGCTGTCGAAAGAGACAGCGCCAGCGTTTGTGGGGCTGTGAATGGGCTTGCCTGGATATTCGAAGAGCAGCAAGAGCTTTTGGTCCTGGCACCTTTGGTGTGGGAGGAATCCCTGGCTGTTGGCAATTGCTGAGCCGGGCTCTGGCTGTACTCAGCGGCCCAGGCAGATAGTATTGGACTTTGGGAGGCTGTCGAAACAGACAGCGCCAGCGTTTGTGGGGCTGTGAATGGGCTTGCCTGGATATTCGAAGAGCAGCAAGAGCTTTTGGTCCAGGCACCTTTGGTGTGGGAGGAATCCGTGGACGTTGGCAATTGCTGAGCCGGGCTCCGGCTGTACTCAGCGGCCCAGGCAGGTAGTATTGGACTTTGGGAGGCTGTCGAAAGAGACAGCGCCAGCGTTTGTGGGGCTCTGAATGGGCTTGCCTGGATACTCGAAGAGCAGCAAGACCTTTTGGTCCTGGCACCTTTGGTGTGGGAAGAATCCGTGGACGTTCACAATTGCTGAGCCGGGCTCCAGGTGTCCTCAGCGGCCCAGGCAGATAGTATTGGACTTTGGGAGGCTGTAGAAAGAGACAGTGCCAGCGTTTGTGGCGCTGTGAATGGGCTTGCCTGGATACTCGAAGAGCAGCAAGACCTTTTGGTCCTGGCACCTTTGGTGTGGGAAGAATCCGTGGACGTTCGCAATTTCTGAGTCGGGCTCCAGGTGTCCTCAGCGGCCCAGGCAGATAGTATTGGGCTTTGGGAGGCTGTAGAAAGAGACAGCGCCAGCGTTTGTGGGGCTGTGAATGGGCTTGTCTGGATACTTGAAGAGCAGCAAGAGCTTTTGGTCCTGGCACCTTTGGTGTGGGAGGAATCCGTGGACGTTGGCAATTGCTGAGCCGGGCTCCCGCTCTGGCTCAGCGGCCCAGGCAGATAGTATTGGACTTTGGGAGGCTGTCGAAAGAGAGAGCGCCAGCGTTTGTGGGGCTCTGAATGGGCTTGCCTGGATACTCGAAGAGCAGCAAGAGCTTTTGGTCCTGGCACCTTTGGTGTGGGAGGAATCCGTGGACGTTGGCAATTGCTGAGCCGGGCTCCCGCTCTGGCTCAGCGGCCCAGGCAGATAGTATTGGACTTTGGGAGGCTGTCGAAAGAGACAGCGCCAGCATTTGTGGGGCTCTGAATGGGCTTGCCTGGATACTCGAAGAGCAGCAAGAGCTTTTGGTCCTGGCACCTTTGGTGTGGGAGGAATCCCTGGACATTGACAATTGCTGAGCCGGGCTCCGGCTCTGGCTCAGCGGCCCAGGCAGATAGTATTGGGCTTTGGGAGGCTGTCGAAAGAGACAGCGCCAGCGTTTGTGAGGCTCTGAATGGGCTTGCCTGGATACTCGAAGAGCAGCAAGAGCTTTTGGTCCTGGCACCTTTGGTGTGGGAAGAATCCGTGGACGTTCGCAATTGCTGAGCCGGGCTCCAGCTGTCCTCAGCGTCCCAGGCAGATACTATTGGGCTTTGGGAGGCTGTCGAAAGAGACAGCGCCAGCGTTTGTGGGGCTCTGAATGGGCTTGCCTGGATACTCGAAGAGCAGCAAGAGCTTTTGGTCCTGGCACCTTTGGTGTGGGAGGAATCCCTGGCTGTTGGCAATTGCTGAGCCGGGCTCTGGCTGTACTCAGCGGCCCAGGCAGTTAGTATTGGACTTTGGGAGGCTGTCGAAACAGACAGCGCCAGCGTTTGTGGGGCTGTGAATGGGCTTGCCTGGATACTCGAAGAGCAGCAAGACCTTTTGGTCCTGGCACCTTTGGTGTGGGCGGAATCCTTGGCCGTTGGCAATTGCTGAGCCGGGCTCTGGCTCTGGCTCAGCAGCCCAGGCAGTTAGTATTGGACTTTGGGAGGCTGTCGAAAGAGACAGCGCCAGCATTTGTGGGGCTGTGAATGGGCTTGCCTGGATACTCGAAGAGCAGCAAGACCTTTTGGTCCTGGCACCTTTGGTGTGCGAGGAATCCTTGGCCGTTGGCAATTGCTGAGCCGGGCTCCGGCTCTGGCTCAGCAGCCCAGGCAGGTAGTATTGGACTTTGGGAGGCTGTCGAAAGAGACAGCGCCAGTGTTTGTGGGGCTCTGAATGGGCTTGCCTGGATATTCGAAGAGCAGCAAGAGCTTTTGGTCCTGGCTCCTTTGGTGTGGGAGGAATCCCTGGACGTTGGCAATTGCTGAGCCGGGCTCCCGCTCTGGCTCAGCGGCCCAGGCAGATAGTATTGGACTTTGGGAGGCTGTCGAAAGAGACAGCGCCAGCGTTTGTGGGGCTCTGAATGGGCTTGCCTGGATACTCGAAGAGCAGCAAGACCTTTTGGTCCTGGCACCTTTGGTGTGGGAAGAATCCGTGGACGTTCGCAATTGCTGAGCCGGGCTCCAGGTGTCCTCAGCGGCCCAGGCAGATACTATTGGACTTTGGGAGGCTGTCGAAAGAGACAGTGCCAGCGTTTGTGGCGCTGTGAATGGGCTTGCCTGGATACTCGAAGAGCAGCAAGACCTTTTGGTCCTGGCACCTTTGGTGTGGGAAGAATCCGTGGACGTTCGCAATTTCTGAGTCGGGCTCCAGGTGTCCTCAGCGGCCCAGGCAGATAGTATTGGGCTTTGGGAGGCTGTAGAAAGAGACAGCGCCAGCGTTTGTGGGGCTCTGAATGGGCTTGCCTGGATACTCGAAGAGCAGCAAGAGCTTTTGGTCCTGGCACCTTTGGTGTGGGAGGAATCCGTGGACGTTGGCAATTGCTGAGCCAGGCTCCGGCTCTGGCTCAGCGGCCCAGGCAGATAGTACTGGGCTTTGGGAGGCTGTCGAAAGAGATAGCGCCAGCGTTTGTGGGGCTGTGAATGGGCTTGCCTGCATATTCAAAGAGCAGCAAGAGCTTTTGGTCCTGGCTCCTTTGGTGTGGGAAGAATCCCTGGACGTTGGCAATTGCTGAGCCGGGCTCCCGCTCTGTCTCAGCGGCCCAGGCAGATAGTATTGGGCTTTGGGAGGCTGTAGAAAGAGACAGCGCCAGCGTTTGTGGGGCTCTGAATGGGCTTGCCTGGATACTCGAAGAGCAGCAACACCTTTTGGTCCTGGCACCTTTGGTGTGGGAGGAATCCCTGGCTGTTCGCAATTGCTGAGCCGGGCTCTGGCTGTACTCAGCGGCCCAGGCAGATAGTATTGGGCTTTGGGAGGCTGTAGAAAGAGACAGCGCCAGCGTTTGTGGGGCTGTGAATGGGCTTGCCTGGATACTCGAAGAGCAGCAAGAGCTTTTGGTCCTGGCACCTTTGGTGTGGGAGGAATGCCTGGCCGTTGGCAATTGCTGAGCCGGGCTCCGGCTCTGGCTCAGCGGCCCAGGCAGATAGTATTGGACTTTGGGAGGCTGTCAAAAGAGACCGCGCCAGCGTTTGTGGGGTTGTGAATGGGCTTGCCTGGATACTCGAAGAGCAGCAAGAGTTTTTCGTCGTAGCTCCTTTGGTGTGGGAGGAATGCCTGTCCGTTGGCAATTGCTGAGCCAGGCTCCGGCTCTGGCTCAGCGGCCCAGGCAGATAGTATTGGACTTTGGGAGGCTGTAGAAAGAGACAGCGCCAGCGTTTGTGGGGCTCTGAATGGGCTTGCCTGGATACTCGAAGAGCAGCAAGAGTTTTTCGTCGTAGCTCCTTTGGTGTGGGAAGAATCCCTGGACGTTCGCAATTGCTGAGCCGGGCTCCAGGTGTCCTCAGCGGCCCAGGCAGATAGTATTGGGCTTTGGGAGGCTGTCGAAAGAGACAGCGCCAGCATTTGTGGGGCTGTGAATGGGCTTGCCTGGATACTCGAAGAGCAGCAAGAGCTTTTGGTCCTGGCACCTTTGGTGTGGGAGGAATCCCTGGCTGTTGGCAATTGCTGAGCCGGGCTCTGGCTGTACTCAGCGGCCCAGGCAGATAGTATTGGACTTTGGGAGGCTGTCGAAACAGACAGCGCCAGCGTTTGTGGGGCTGTGAATGGGCTTGCCTGGATATTCGAAGAGCAGCAAGAGCTTTTGGTCCTGGCACCTTTGGTGTGGGAGGAATCCGTGGACGTTGGCAATTGCTGAGCCGGGCTCCGGCTGTACTCAGCGGCCAAGGCAGGTAGTATTGGACTTTGGGAGGCTGTCGAAAGAGACAGCGCCAGCGTTTGTGGGGCTCTGAATGGGCTTGCCTGGATACTCGAAGAGCAGCAAGACCTTTTGGTCCTGGCACCTTTGGTGTGGGAAGAATCTGTGGACGTTCGCAATTGCTGAGCCGGGCTCCAGGTGTCCTCAGCGGCCCAGGCAGATAATATTGGACTTTGGGAGGCTGTAGAAAGAGACAGTGCCAGCGTTTGTGGCGCTGTGAATGGGCTTGCCTGGATACTCGAAGAGCAGCAAGACCTTTTGGTCCTGGCACCTTTGGTGTGGGAAGAATCCGTGGACGTTCGCAATTTCTGAGTCGGGCTCCAGGTGTCCTCAGCGGCCCAGGCAGATAGTATTGGGCTTTGGGAGGCTGTAGAAAGAGACAGCGCCAGCGTTTGTGGGGCTGTGAATGGGCTTGTCTGGATACTTGAAGAGCAGCAAGAGCTTTTGGTCCTGGCACCTTTGGTGTGGGAGGAATCCGTGGACGTTGGCAATTGCTGAGCCGGGCTCCCGCTCTGGCTCAGCGGCCCAGGCAGATAGTATTGGACTTTGGGAGGCTGTCGAAAGAGACAGCGCCAGCGTTTGTGGGGCTGTGAATGGGCTTGCCTGGATACTCGAAGAGCAGCAAGAGCTTTTGGTCCTGGCACCTTTGGTGTGGGAGGAATCCGTGGCCGTTGGCAATTGCTGAGCCGGGCTCCAGCTCTGGCTCAGCGGCCCAGGCAGATAGTATTGGACTTTGGGAGGCTGTCGAAAGAGACAGCGCCAGCATTTGTGGGGCTCTGAATGGGCTTGCCTGGATACTCGAAGAGCAGCAAGAGCTTTTGGTCCTGGCACCTTTGGTGTGGGAGGAATCCCTGGACATTGGCAATTGCTGAGCCGGGCTCCGGCTCTGGCTCAGCGGCCCAGGCAGATAGTATTGGGCTTTGGGAGGCTGTCGAAAGAGACAGCGCCAGCGTTTGTGAGGCTCTGAATGGGCTTGCCTGGATACTCGAAGAGCAGCAAGAGCTTTTGGTCCTGGCACCTTTGGTGTGGGAAGAATCCGTGGACGTTCGCAATTGCTGAGCCGGGCTCCAGCTGTCCTCAGCGTCCCAGGCAGATACTATTGGGCTTTGGGAGGCTGTCGAAAGAGACAGCGCCAGCGTTTGTGGGGCTGTGAATGGGCTTGCCTGGATACTCGAAGAGCAGCAAGAGCTTTTGGTCCTGGCACCTTTGGTGTGGGAGGAATCCCTGGCTGTTGGCAATTGCTGAGCCGGGCTCTGGCTGTACTCAGCGGCCCAGGCAGTTAGTATTGGACTTTGGGAGGCTGTCGAAACAGACAGCGCCAGCGTTTGTGGGGCTGTGAATGGGCTTGCCTGGATACTCGAAGAGCAGCAAGACCTTTTGGTCCTGGCACCTTTGGTGTGGGCGGAATCCTTGGCCGTTGGCAATTGCTAAGCCGGGCTCTGGCTCTGGCTCAGCAGCCCAGGCAGTTAGTATTGGACTTTGGGAGGCTGTCGAAAGAGACAGCGCCAGCATTTGTGGGGCTGTGAATGGGCTTGCCTGGATACTCGAAGAGCAGCAAGACCTTTTGGTCCTGGCACCTTTGGTGTGCGAGGAATCCTTGGCCGTTGGCAATTGCTGAGCCGGGCTCCGGCTCTGGCTCAGCAGCCCAGGCAGGTAGTATTGGACTTTGGGAGGCTGTCGAAAGAGACAGCGCCAGTGTTTGTGGGGCTGTGAATGGGCTTGCCTGGATATTCGAAGAGCAGCAAGAGCTTTTGGTCCTGGCTCCTTTGGTGTGGGAGGAATCCCTGGACGTTGGCAATTGCTGAGCCGGGCTCCCGCTCTGGCTCAGCGGCCCAGGCAGATAGTATTGGACTTTGGGAGGCTGTCGAAAGAGACAGCGCCAGCGTTTGTGGGGCTCTGAATGGGCTTGCCTGGATACTCGAAGAGCAGCAAGACCTTTTGGTCCTGGCACCTTTGGTGTGGGAAGAATCCGTGGACGTTCGCAATTGCTGAGCCGGGCTCCAGGTGTCCTCAGCGGCCCAGGCAGATACTATTGGACTTTGGGAGGCTGTCGAAAGAGACAGTGCCAGCGTTTGTGGCGCTGTGAATGGGCTTGCCTGGATACTCGAAGAGCAGCAAGACCTTTTGGTCCTGGCACCTTTGGTGTGGGAAGAATCCGTGGACGTTCGCAATTTCTGAGTCGGGCTCCAGGTGTCCTCAGCGGCCCAGGCAGATAGTATTGGGCTTTGGGAGGCTGTAGAAAGAGACAGCGCCAGCGTTTGTGGGGCTCTGAATGGGCTTGTCTGGATACTTGAAGAGCAGCAAGAGCTTTTGGTCCTGGCACCTTTGGTGTGGGAGGAATCCGTGGACGTTGGCAATTGCTGAGCCGGGCTCCGGCTCTGGCTCAGCGGCCCAGGCAGATAGTATTGGACTTTGGGAGGCTGTCGAAAGAGACAGCGCCAGCGTTTGTGGGGCTGTGAATGGGCTTGCCTGGATACTCGAAGAGCAGCAAGAGCTTTTGGTCCTGGCACCTTTGGTGTGGGAGGAATCCGTGGACGTTGGCAATTACTGAGCTTGGCTCCGGCTCTGGCTCAGCGGCCCAGGCAGATAGTATTGGACTTTGGGAGGCTGTCGAAAGAGACAGCGCCAGCGTTTGTGGGGCTCTGAATGGGCTTGCCTGGATACTCGAAGAGCAGCAAGAGCTTTTGGTCCTGGCACCTTTGGTGTGGGAGGAATCCCTGGACATTGGCAATTGCTGAGCCAGGCTCCGGCTCTGGCTCAGCGGCCCAGGCAGATAGTACTGGGCTTTGGGAGGCTGTCGAAAGAGATAGCGCCAGCGTTTGTGGGGCTGTGAATGGGCTTGCCTGCATATTCAAAGAGCAGCAAGAGCTTTTGGTCCTGGCTCCTTTGGTGTGGGAAGAATCCCTGGACGTTGGCAATTGCTGAGCCGGGCTCCCGCTCTGTCTCAGCGGCCCAGGCAGATAGTATTGGGCTTTGGGAGGCTGTAGAAAGAGACAGCGCCAGCGTTTGTGGGGCTCTGAATGGGCTTGCCTGGATACTCGAAGAGCAGCAACACCTTTTGGTCCTGGCACCTTTGGTGTGGGAGGAATCCGTGGACGTTGGCAATTGCTGAGCCGGGCTCCGGCTCTGGCTCAGCGGCCCAGGCAGATAGTATTGGGCTTTGGGAGGCTGTCGAAAGAGACAGCGCCAGCGTTTGTGGGGCTCTGAATGGGCTTGCCTGGATACTCGAAGAGCAGCAAGACCTTTTGGTCCTGGCACCTTTGGTGTGGGAGGAATCCCTGGCTGTTGGCAATTGCTGAGCCGGGCTCTGGCTGTACTCGGCGGCCCAGGCAGATAGTATTGGGCTTTGGGAGGCTGTAGAAAGAGACAGCGCCAGCGTTTTTGGGGCTCTGAATGGGCTTGCCTGGATACTCGAAGAGCAGCAAGAGCTTTTGGTCCTGGCACCTTTGGTGTGGGAGTAATGCCTGGCCGTTGGCAATTGCTGAGCCGGGCTCCGGCTCTGGCTCAGCGGCCCAGGCAGATAGTATTGGACTTTGGGAGGCTGTCAAAAGAGACCGCGCCAGCGTTTGTGGGGTTGTGAATGGGCTTGCCTGGATACTCGAAGAGCAGCAAGAGTTTTTCGTCGTAGCTCCTTTGGTGTGGGAGGAATGCCTGGCCGTTGGCAATTGCTGAGCCAGGCTCCGGCTCTGGCTCAGCGGCCCAGGCAGATAGTATTGGACTTTGGGAGGCTGTAGAAAGAGACAGCGCCAGCGTTTGTGGGGCTGTGAATGGGCTTGCCTGGATACTCGAAGAGCAGCAAGAGTTTTTCGTCGTAGCTCCTTTGGTGTGGGAAGAATCCTTGGCCGTTCGCAATTGCTGAGCCGGGCTCCAGGTGTCCTCAGCGGCCCAGGCAGATAGTATTGGGCTTTGGGAGGCTGTCGAAAGAGACAGCGCCAGCGTTTGTGGGGCTGTGAATGGGCTTGCCTGGATACTCGAAGAGCAGCAAGAGCTTTTGGTCCTGGCACCTTTGGTGTGGGAGGAATCCCTGGACGTTGGCAATTGCTGAGCCGGGCTCCCGCTCTGGCTCAGCGGCCCAGGCAGATAGTATTGGACTTTGGGAGGCTGTCGAAAGAGACAGCGCCAGCGTTTGTGGGGCTGTGAATGGGCTTGCCTGGATACTCGAAGAGCAGCAAGAGCTTTTGGTCCTGGCACCTTTGGTGTGGGAGGAATCCGTGGACGTTGGCAATTACTGAGCTTGGCTCCCGCTCTGGCTCAGCGGCCCACGCAGATAGTATTGGACTTTGGGAGGCTGTCGAAAGAGACAGCGCCAGCATTTGTGGGGCTCTGAATGGGCTTGCCTGGATACTCGAAGAGCAGCAAGACCTTTTGGTCCTGGCACCTTTGGTGTGGGAGGAATCCCTGGACATTGGCAATTGCTGAGCCGGGCTCCGGCTCTGGCTCAGCGGCCCAGGCAGATAGTACTGGGCTTTGGGAGGCTGTCGAAAGAGATAGCGCCAGCGTTTGTGGGGCTGTGAATGGGCTTGCCTGCATATTCGAAGAGCAGCAAGAGCTTTTGGTCCTGGCACCTTTGGTGTGGGAAGAATCCGTGGATGTTCGCAATTGCTGAGCCGGGCTCTCGCTCTGTCTCAGCGGCCCAGGCAGATAGTATTGGGCTTTGGGAGGCTGTAGAAAGAGACAGCGCCAGCGTTTGTGGGGCTGTGAATGGGCTTGCCTGGATACTTGAAGAGCAGCAAGAGCTTTTGGTCCTGGCACCTTTGGTGTGGGAGGAATCCGTGGACGTTGGCAATTGCTGAGGCGGGCTCCAGCTGTCCTCAGCGTCCCAGGCAGATAGTATTGGACTTTGGGAGGCTGTAGAAAGAGACAGCGCCAGCGTTTGTGGGGCTGTGAATGGGCTTGCCTGGATACTCGAAGAGCAGCAAGACCTTTTGGTCCTGGCACCTTTGGTGTGGGAGGAATCCTTGGCTGTTGGCAATTGCTGAGCTGGGCTCCCGCTCTGGCTCAGCGGCCCAGGCAGATAGTATTGGGCTTTGGGAGGCTGTCGAAAGAGACAGCGCCAGCGTTTGTGGGGCTGTGAATGGGCTTGCCTGGATACTCGAAGAGCAGCAAGAACTTTCAGTCGTAGCTCCTTTGGTGTGGGAGGAATCCCTGGACGTTGGCAATTGCTGAGCCGGGCTCCCGCTCTGGCTCAGCGGCCCAGGCAGATAGTATTGGACTTTGGGAGGCTGTCGAAAGAGACAGCGCCAGCGTTTGTGGGGCTGTGAATGGGCTTGCCTGGATACTCGAAGAGCAGCAAGAGCTTTTGGTCCTGGCACCTTTGGTGTGGGAGGAATCCGTGGACGTTGGCAATTACTGAGCTTGGCTCCCGCTCTGGCTCAGCGGCCCAGGCAGATAGTATTGGACTTTGGGAGGCTGTCGAAAGAGACAGCGCAAGCATTTGTGGGGCTCTGAATGGGCTTGCCTGGATACTCGAAGAGCAGCAAGACCTTTTGGTCCTGGCACCTTTGGTGTGGGAGGAATCCCTGGACATTGGCAATTGCTGAGCCAGGCTCCGGCTCTGGCTCAGCGGCCCAGGCAGATAGTACTGGGCTTTGGGAGGCTGTCGAAAGAGATAGCGCCAGCGTTTGTGGGGCTATGAATGGGCTTGCCTGCATATTCAAAGAGCAGCAAGAGCTTTTGGTCCTGGCTCCTTTGGTGTGGGAAGAATCCCTGGACGTTGGCAATTGCTGAGCCGGGCTCCCGCTCTGTCTCAGCGGCCCAGGCAGATAGTATTGGGCTTTGGGAGGCTGTAGAAAGAGACAGCGCCAGCGTTTGTGGGGCTCTGAATGGGCTTGCCTGGATACTCGAAGAGCAGCAACACCTTTTGGTCCTGGCACCTTTGGTGTGGGAGGAATCCTTGGCCGTTGGCAATTGCTGAGCCGGGCTCCGGCTCTGGCTCAGCGGCCCAGGCAGATAGTATTGGGCTTTGGGAGGCTGTCGAAAGAGACAGCGCCAGCGTTTGTGGGGCTCTGAATGGGCTTGCCTGGATACTCGAAGAGCAGCAAGAGCTTTTGGTCCTGGCACCTTTGGTGTGGGAGGAATCCCTGGCTGTTGGCAATTGCTGAGCCGGGCTCTGGCTGTACTCGGCGGCCCAGGCAGATAGTATTGGGCTTTGGGAGGCTGTAGAAAGAGACAGCGCCAGCGTTTTTGGGGCTCTGAATGGGCTTGCCTGGATACTCGAAGAGCAGCAAGAGCTTTTGGTCCTGGCACCTTTGGTGTGGGAGTAATGCCTGGCCGTTGGCAATTGCTGAGCCGGGCTCCGGCTCTGGCTCAGCGGCCCAGGCAGATAGTATTGGACTTTGGGAGGCTGTCAAAAGAGACCGCGCCAGCGTTTGTGGGGTTGTGAATGGGCTTGCCTGGATACTCGAAGAGCAGCAAGAGTTTTTCGTCGTAGCTCCTTTGGTGTGGGAGGAATGCCTGTCCGTTGGCAATTGCTGAGCCAGGCTCCGGCTCTGGCTCAGCGGCCCAGGCAGATAGTATTGGACTTTGGGAGGCTGTCGAAAGAGACAGCGCCAGCGTTTGTGGGGCTCTGAATGGGCTTGCCTGGATACTCGAAGAGCAGCAAGAGTTTTTCGTCGTAGCTCCTTTGGTGTGGGAAGAATCCGTGGACGTTCGCAATTGCTGAGCCGGGCTCCAGGTGTCCTCAGCGGCCCAGGCAGATACTATTGGGCTTTGGGAGGCTGTCGAAAGAGACAGCGCCAGCGTTTGTGGGGCTGTGAATGGGCTTGCCTGGATACTCGAAGAGCAGCAAGAGCTTTTGGTCCTGGCACCTTTGGTGTGGGAGGAATCCCTGGCTGTTGGCAATTGCTGAGCCGGGCTCTGGCTGTACTCAGCGGCCCAGGCAGATAGTATTGGACTTTGGGAGGCTGTCGAAACAGACAGCGCCAGCGTTTGTGGGGCTGTGAATGGGCTTGCCTGGATATTCGAAGAGCAGCAAGAGCTTTTGGTCCTGGCACCTTTGGTGTGGGAGGAATCCGTGGACGTTGGCAATTGCTGAGCCGGGCTCCGGCTGTACTCAGCGGCCCAGGCAGGTAGTATTGGACTTTGGGAGGCTGTCGAAAGAGACAGCGCCAGCGTTTGTGGCGCTGTGAATGGGCTTGCCTGGATACTCGAAGAGCAGCAAGACCTTTTGGTCCTGGCACCTTTGGTGTGGGAAGAATCCGTGGACGTTCGCAATTTCTGAGTCGGGCTCCAGGTGTCCTCAGCGGCCCAGGCAGATAGTATTGGGCTTTGGGAGGCTGTCGAAAGAGACAGCGCCAGCGTTTGTGGGGCTGTGAATGGGCTTGTCTGGATACTTGAAGAGCAGCAAGAGCTTTTGGTCCTGGCACCTTTGGTGTGGGAGGAATCCGTGGACGTTGGCAATTGCTGAGCCGGGCTCCCGCTCTGGCTCAGCGGCCCAGGCAGATAGTATTGGACTTTGGGAGGCTGTCGAAAGAGACAGCGCCAGCGTTTGTGGGGCTCTGAATGGGCTTGCCTGGATACTCGAAGAGCAGCAAGACCTTTTGGTCCTGGCACCTTTGGTGTGGGAAGAATCCGTGGACGTTCGCAATTGCTGAGCCGGGCTCCAGGTGTCCTCAGCGGCCCAGGCAGATACTATTGGACTTTGGGAGGCTGTCGAAAGAGACAGTGCCAGCGTTTGTGGCGCTGTGAATGGGCTTGCCTGGATACTCGAAGAGCAGCAAGACCTTTTGGTCCTGGCACCTTTGGTGTGGGAAGAATCCGTGGACGTTCGCAATTTCTGAGTCGGGCTCCAGGTGTCCTCAGCGGCCCAGGCAGATAGTATTGGGCTTTGGGAGGCTGTAGAAAGAGACAGCGCCAGCGTTTGTGGGGCTCTGAATGGGCTTGCCTGGATACTCGAAGAGCAGCAAGAGCTTTTGGTCCTGGCACCTTTGGTGTGGGAGGAATCCGTGGACGTTGGCAATTGCTGAGCCAGGCTCCGGCTCTGGCTCAGCGGCCCAGGCAGATAGTACTGGGCTTTGGGAGGCTGTCGAAAGAGATAGCGCCAGCGTTTGTGGGGCTGTGAATGGGCTTGCCTGCATATTCAAAGAGCAGCAAGAGCTTTTGGTCCTGGCTCCTTTGGTGTGGGAAGAATCCCTGGACGTTGGCAATTGCTGAGCCGGGCTCCCGCTCTGTCTCAGCGGCCCAGGCAGATAGTATTGGGCTTTGGGAGGCTGTAGAAAGAGACAGCGCCAGCGTTTGTGGGGCTCTGAATGGGCTTGCCTGGATACTCGAAGAGCAGCAACACCTTTTGGTCCTGGCACCTTTGGTGTGGGAGGAATCCCTGGCTGTTCGCAATTGCTGAGCCGGGCTCTGGCTGTACTCAGCGGCCCAGGCAGATAGTATTGGGCTTTGGGAGGCTGTAGAAAGAGACAGCGCCAGCGTTTGTGGGGCTGTGAATGGGCTTGCCTGGATACTCGAAGAGCAGCAAGAGCTTTTGGTCCTGGCACCTTTGGTGTGGGAGGAATGCCTGGCCGTTGGCAATTGCTGAGCCGGGCTCCGGCTCTGGCTCAGCGGCCCAGGCAGATAGTATTGGACTTTGGGAGGCTGTCAAAAGAGACCGCGCCAGCGTTTGTGGGGTTGTGAATGGGCTTGCCTGGATACTCGAAGAGCAGCAAGAGTTTTTCGTCGTAGCTCCTTTGGTGTGGGAGGAATGCCTGTCCGTTGGCAATTGCTGAGCCAGGCTCCGGCTCTGGCTCAGCGGCCCAGGCAGATAGTATTGGACTTTGGGAGGCTGTAGAAAGAGACAGCGCCAGCGTTTGTGGGGCTCTGAATGGGCTTGCCTGGATACTCGAAGAGCAGCAAGAGTTTTTCGTCGTAGCTCCTTTGGTGTGGGAAGAATCCCTGGACGTTCGCAATTGCTGAGCCGGGCTCCAGGTGTCCTCAGCGGCCCAGGCAGATAGTATTGGGCTTTGGGAGGCTGTCGAAAGAGACAGCGCCAGCATTTGTGGGGCTGTGAATGGGCTTGCCTGGATACTCGAAGAGCAGCAAGAGCTTTTGGTCCTGGCACCTTTGGTGTGGGAGGAATCCCTGGCTGTTGGCAATTGCTGAGCCGGGCTCTGGCTCTGGCTCAGCGGCCCAGGCAGATAGTATTGGACTTTGGGAGGCTGTCGAAACAGACAGCGCCAGCGTTTGTGGGGCTGTGAATGGGCTTGCCTGGATATTCGAAGAGCAGCAAGAGCTTTTGGTCCTGGCACCTTTGGTGTGGGAGGAATCCGTGGACGTTGGCAATTGCTGAGCCGGGCTCCGGCTGTACTCAGCGGCCAAGGCAGGTAGTATTGGACTTTGGGAGGCTGTCGAAAGAGACAGCGCCAGCGTTTGTGGGGCTCTGAATGGGCTTGCCTGGATACTCGAAGAGCAGCAAGACCTTTTGGTCCTGGCACCTTTGGTGTGGGAAGAATCCGTGGACGTTCGCAATTGCTGAGCCGGGCTCCAGGTGTCCTCAGCGGCCCAGGCAGATAATATTGGACTTTGGGAGGCTGTAGAAAGAGACAGTGCCAGCGTTTGTGGCGCTGTGAATGGGCTTGCCTGGATACTCGAAGAGCAGCAAGACCTTTTGGTCCTGGCACCTTTGGTGTGGGAAGAATCCGTGGACGTTCGCAATTTCTGAGTCGGGCTCCAGGTGTCCTCAGCGGCCCAGGCAGATAGTATTGGGCTTTGGGAGGCTGTAGAAAGAGACAGCGCCAGCGTTTGTGGGGCTGTGAATGGGCTTGTCTGGATACTTGAAGAGCAGCAAGAGCTTTTGGTCCTGGCACCTTTGGTGTGGGAGGAATCCGTGGACGTTGGCAATTGCTGAGCCGGGCTCCCGCTCTGGCTCAGCGGCCCAGGCAGATAGTATTGGACTTTGGGAGGCTGTCGAAAGAGACAGCGCCAGCGTTTGTGGGGCTGTGAATGGGCTTGCCTGGATACTCGAAGAGCAGCAAGAGCTTTTGGTCCTGGCACCTTTGGTGTGGGAGGAATCCGTGGCCGTTGGCAATTGCTGAGCCGGGCTCCAGCTCTGGCTCAGCGGCCCAGGCAGATAGTATTGGACTTTGGGAGGCTGTCGAAAGAGACAGCGCCAGCATTTGTGGGGCTCTGAATGAGCTTGCCTGGATACTCGAAGAGCAGCAAGAGCTTTTGGTCCTGGCACCTTTGGTGTGGGAGGAATCCCTGGACATTGGCAATTGCTGAGCCGGGCTCCGGCTCTGGCTCAGCGGCCCAGGCAGATAGTATTGGGCTTTGGGAGGCTGTCGAAAGAGACAGCGCCAGCGTTTGTGAGGCTCTGAATGGGCTTGCCTGGATACTCGAAGAGCAGCAAGAGCTTTTGGTCCTGGCACCTTTGGTGTGGGAAGAATCCGTGGACGTTCGCAATTGCTGAGCCGGGCTCCAGCTGTCCTCAGCGTCCCAGGCAGATACTATTGGGCTTTGGGAGGCTGTCGAAAGAGACAGCGCCAGCGTTTGTGGGGCTGTGAATGGGCTTGCCTGGATACTCGAAGAGCAGCAAGAGCTTTTGGTCCTGGCACCTTTGGTGTGGGAGGAATCCCTGGCTGTTGGCAATTGCTGAGCCGGGCTCTGGCTGTACTCAGCGGCCCAGGCAGTTAGTATTGGACTTTGGGAGGCTGTCGAAACAGACAGCGCCAGCGTTTGTGGGGCTGTGAATGGGCTTGCCTGGATACTCGAAGAGCAGCAAGACCTTTTGGTCCTGGCACCTTTGGTGTGGGCGGAATCCTTGGCCGTTGGCAATTGCTGAGCCGGGCTCTGGCTCTGGCTCAGCAGCCCAGGCAGTTAGTATTGGACTTTGGGAGGCTGTCGAAAGAGACAGCGCCAGCATTTGTGGGGCTGTGAATGGGCTTGCCTGGATACTCGAAGAGCAGCAAGACCTTTTGGTCCTGGCACCTTTGGTGTGCGAGGAATCCTTGGCCGTTGGCAATTGCTGAGCCGGGCTCCGGCTCTGGCTCAGCAGCCCAGGCAGGTAGTATTGGACTTTGGGAGGCTGTCGAAAGAGACAGCGCCAGTGTTTGTGGGGCTGTGAATGGGCTTGCCTGGATATTCGAAGAGCAGCAAGAGCTTTTGGTCCTGGCTCCTTTGGTGTGGGAGGAATCCCTGGACGTTGGCAATTGCTGAGCCGGGCTCCCGCTCTGGCTCAGCGGCCCAGGCAGATAGTATTGGACTTTGGGAGGCTGTCGAAAGAGACAGCGCCAGCGTTTGTGGGGCTCTGAATGGGCTTGCCTGGATACTCGAAGAGCAGCAAGACCTTTTGGTCCTGGCACCTTTGGTGTGGGAAGAATCCGTGGACGTTCGCAATTGCTGAGCCGGGCTCCAGGTGTCCTCAGCGGCCCAGGCAGATACTATTGGACTTTGGGAGGCTGTCGAAAGAGACAGTGCCAGCGTTTGTGGCGCTGTGAATGGGCTTGCCTGGATACTCGAAGAGCAGCAAGACCTTTTGGTCCTGGCACCTTTGGTGTGGGAAGAATCCGTGGACGTTCGCAATTTCTGAGTCGGGCTCCAGGTGTCCTCAGCGGCCCAGGCAGATAGTATTGGGCTTTGGGAGGCTGTAGAAAGAGACAGCGCCAGCGTTTGTGGGGCTCTGAATGGGCTTGTCTGGATACTTGAAGAGCAGCAAGAGCTTTTGGTCCTGGCACCTTTGGTGTGGGAGGAATCCGTGGACGTTGGCAATTGCTGAGCCGGGCTCCGGCTCTGGCTCAGCGGCCCAGGCAGATAGTATTGGACTTTGGGAGGCTGTCGAAAGAGACAGCGCCAGCGTTTGTGGGGCTGTGAATGGGCTTGCCTGGATACTCGAAGAGCAGCAAGAGCTTTTGGTCCTGGCACCTTTGGTGTGGGAGGAATCCGTGGACGTTGGCAATTACTGAGCTTGGCTCCCGCTCTGGCTCAGCGGCCCAGGCAGATAGTATTGGACTTTGGGAGGCTGTCGAAAGAGACAGCGCCAGCGTTTGTGGGGCTCTGAATGGGCTTGCCTGGATACTCGAAGAGCAGCAAGAGCTTTTGGTCCTGGCACCTTTGGTGTGGGAGGAATCCCTGGACATTGGCAATTGCTGAGCCAGGCTCCGGCTCTGGCTCAGCGGCCCAGGCAGATAGTACTGGGCTTTGGGAGGCTGTCGAAAGAGATAGCGCCAGCGTTTGTGGGGCTGTGAATGGGCTTGCCTGCATATTCAAAGAGCAGCAAGAGCTTTTGGTCCTGGCTCCTTTGGTGTGGGAAGAATCCCTGGACGTTGGCAATTGCTGAGCCGGGCTCCCGCTCTGTCTCAGCGGCCCAGGCAGATAGTATTGGGCTTTGGGAGGCTGTAGAAAGAGACAGCGCCAGCGTTTGTGGGGCTCTGAATGGGCTTGCCTGGATACTCGAAGAGCAGCAACACCTTTTGGTCCTGGCACCTTTGGTGTGGGAGGAATCCGTGGACGTTGGCAATTGCTGAGCCGGGCTCCGGCTCTGGCTCAGCGGCCCAGGCAGATAGTATTGGGCTTTGGGAGGCTGTCGAAAGAGACAGCGCCAGCGTTTGTGGGGCTCTGAATGGGCTTGCCTGGATACTCGAAGAGCAGCAAGACCTTTTGGTCCTGGCACCTTTGGTGTGGGAGGAATCCCTGGCTGTTGGCAATTGCTGAGCCGGGCTCTGGCTGTACTCGGCGGCCCAGGCAGATAGTATTGGGCTTTGGGAGGCTGTAGAAAGAGACAGCGCCAGCGTTTTTGGGGCTGTGAATGGGCTTGCCTGGATACTCGAAGAGCAGCAAGAGCTTTTGGTCCTGGCACCTTTGGTGTGGGAGTAATGCCTGGCCGTTGGCAATTGCTGAGCCGGGCTCCGGCTCTGGCTCAGCGGCCCAGGCAGATAGTATTGGACTTTGGGAGGCTGTCAAAAGAGACCGCGCCAGCGTTTGTGGGGTTGTGAATGGGCTTGCCTGGATACTCGAAGAGCAGCAAGAGTTTTTCGTCGTAGCTCCTTTGGTGTGGGAGGAATGCCTGGCCGTTGGCAATTGCTGAGCCAGGCTCCGGCTCTGGCTCAGCGGCCCAGGCAGATAGTATTGGACTTTGGGAGGCTGTAGAAAGAGACAGCGCCAGCGTTTGTGGGGCTGTGAATGGGCTTGCCTGGATACTCGAAGAGCAGCAAGAGTTTTTCGTCGTAGCTCCTTTGGTGTGGGAAGAATCCTTGGCCGTTCGCAATTGCTGAGCCGGGCTCCAGGTGTCCTCAGCGGCCCAGGCAGATAGTATTGGGCTTTGGGAGGCTGTCGAAAGAGACAGCGCCAGCGTTTGTGGGGCTGTGAATGGGCTTGCCTGGATACTCGAAGAGCAGCAAGAGCTTTTGGTCCTGGCACCTTTGGTGTGGGAGGAATCCCTGGACGTTGGCAATTGCTGAGCCGGGCTCCCGCTCTGGCTCAGCGGCCCAGGCAGATAGTATTGGACTTTGGGAGGCTGTCGAAAGAGACAGCGCCAGCGTTTGTGGGGCTGTGAATGGGCTTGCCTGGATACTCGAAGAGCAGCAAGAGCTTTTGGTCCTGGCACCTTTGGTGTGGGAGGAATCCGTGGACGTTGGCAATTACTGAGCTTGGCTCCCGCTCTGGCTCAGCGGCCCACGCAGATAGTATTGGACTTTGGGAGGCTGTCGAAAGAGACAGCGCCAGCATTTGTGGGGCTCTGAATGGGCTTGCCTGGATACTCGAAGAGCAGCAAGACCTTTTGGTCCTGGCACCTTTGGTGTGGGAGGAATCCCTGGACATTGGCAATTGCTGAGCCGGGCTCCGGCTCTGGCTCAGCGGCCCAGGCAGATAGTACTGGGCTTTGGGAGGCTGTCGAAAGAGATAGCGCCAGCGTTTGTGGGGCTGTGAATGGGCTTGCCTGCATATTCGAAGAGCAGCAAGAGCTTTTGGTCCTGGCACCTTTGGTGTGGGAAGAATCCGTGGATGTTCGCAATTGCTGAGCCGGGCTCTCGCTCTGTCTCAGCGGCCCAGGCAGATAGTATTGGGCTTTGGTAGGGTGTAGAAAGAGACAGCGCCAGCGTTTGTGGGGCTGTGAATGGGCTTGCCTGGATACTTGAAGAGCAGCAAGAGCTTTTGGTCCTGGCACCTTTGGTGTGGGAGGAATCCGTGGACGTTGGCAATTGCTGAGGCGGGCTCCAGCTGTCCTCAGCGTCCCAGGCAGATAGTATTGGACTTTGGGAGGCTGTAGAAAGAGACAGCGCCAGCGTTTGTGGGGCTGTGAATGGGCTTGCCTGGATACTCGAAGAGCAGCAAGACCTTTTGGTCCTGGCACCTTTGGTGTGGGAGGAATCCTTGGCTGTTGGCAATTGCTGAGCTGGGCTCCCGCTCTGGCTCAGCGGCCCAGGCAGATAGTATTGGGCTTTGGGAGGCTGTCGAAAGAGACAGCGCCAGCGTTTGTGGGGCTGTGAATGGGCTTGCCTGGATACTCGAAGAGCAGCAAGAACTTTCAGTCGTAGCTCCTTTGGTGTGGGAGGAATCCCTGGACGTTGGCAATTGCTGAGCCGGGCTCCCGCTCTGGCTCAGCGGCCCAGGCAGATAGTATTGGACTTTGGGAGGCTGTCGAAAGAGACAGCGCCAGCGTTTGTGGGGCTGTGAATGGGCTTGCCTGGATACTCGAAGAGCAGCAAGAGCTTTTGGTCCTGGCACCTTTGTTGTGGGAGGAATCCGTGGACGTTGGCAATTACTGAGCTTGGCTCCCGCTCTGGCTCAGCGGCCCAGGCAGATAGTATTGGACTTTGGGAGGCTGTCGAAAGAGACAGCGCAAGCATTTGTGGGGCTCTGAATGGGCTTGCCTGGATACTCGAAGAGCAGCAAGACCTTTTGGTCCTGGCACCTTTGGTGTGGGAGGAATCCCTGGACATTGGCAATTGCTGAGCCAGGCTCCGGCTCTGGCTCAGCGGCCCAGGCAGATAGTACTGGGCTTTGGGAGGCTGTCGAAAGAGATAGCGCCAGCGTTTGTGGGGCTGTGAATGGGCTTGCCTGCATATTCAAAGAGCAGCAAGAGCTTTTGGTCCTGGCTCCTTTGGTGTGGGAAGAATCCCTGGACGTTGGCAATTGCTGAGCCGGGCTCCCGCTCTGTCTCAGCGGCCCAGGCAGATAGTATTGGGCTTTGGGAGGCTGTAGAAAGAGACAGCGCCAGCGTTTGTGGGGCTCTGAATGGGCTTGCCTGGATACTCGAAGAGCAGCAACACCTTTTGGTCCTGGCACCTTTGGTGTGGGAGGAATCCTTGGCCGTTGGCAATTGCTGAGCCGGGCTCCGGCTCTGGCTCAGCGGCCCAGGCAGATAGTATTGGGCTTTGGGAGGCTGTCGAAAGAGACAGCGCCAGCGTTTGTGGGGCTCTGAATGGGCTTGCCTGGATACTCGAAGAGCAGCAAGACCTTTTGGTCCTGGCACCTTTGGTGTGGGAGGAATCCCTGGACGTTGGCAATTGCTGAGCCGGGCTCTGGCTGTACTCGGCGGCCCAGGCAGATAGTATTGGGCTTTGGGAGGCTGTAGAAAGAGACAGCGCCAGCGTTTTTGGGGCTCTGAATGGGCTTGCCTGGATACTCGAAGAGCAGCAAGAGCTTTTGGTCCTGGCACCTTTGGTGTGGGAGTAATGCCTGGCCGTTGGCAATTGCTGAGCCGGGCTCCGGCTCTGGCTCAGCGGCCCAGGCAGATAGTATTGGACTTTGGGAGGCTGTCAAAAGAGACCGCGCCAGCGTTTGTGGGGTTGTGAATGGGCTTGCCTGGATACTCGAAGAGCAGCAAGAGTTTTTCGTCGTAGCTCCTTTGGTGTGGGAGGAATGCCTGTCCGTTGGCAATTGCTGAGCCAGGCTCCGGCTCTGGCTCAGCGGCCCAGGCAGATAGTATTGGACTTTGGGAGGCTGTCGAAAGAGACAGCGCCAGCGTTTGTGGGGCTCTGAATGGGCTTGCCTGGATACTCGAAGAGCAGCAAGAGTTTTTCGTCGTAGCTCCTTTGGTGTGGGAAGAATCCGTGGACGTTCGCAATTGCTGAGCCGGGCTCCAGGTGTCCTCAGCGGCCCAGGCAGATACTATTGGGCTTTGGGAGGCTGTCGAAAGAGACAGCGCCAGCGTTTGTGGGGCTGTGAATGGGCTTGCCTGGATACTCGAAGAGCAGCAAGAGCTTTTGGTCCTGGCACCTTTGGTGTGGGAGGAATCCCTGGCTGTTGGCAATTGCTGAGCCGGGCTCTGGCTGTACTCAGCGGCCCAGGCAGATAGTATTGGACTTTGGGAGGCTGTCGAAACAGACAGCGCCAGCGTTTGTGGGGCTGTGAATGGGCTTGCCTGGATATTCGAAGAGCAGCAAGAGCTTTTGGTCCTGGCACCTTTGGTGTGGGAGGAATCCGTGGACGTTGGCAATTGCTGAGCCGGGCTCCGGCTGTACTCAGCGGCCCAGGCAGGTAGTATTGGACTTTGGGAGGCTGTCGAAAGAGACAGCGCCAGCGTTTGTGGCGCTGTGAATGGGCTTGCCTGGATACTCGAAGAGCAGCAAGACCTTTTGGTCCTGGCACCTTTGGTGTGGGAAGAATCCGTGGACGTTCGCAATTTCTGAGTCGGGCTCCAGGTGTCCTCAGCGGCCCAGGCAGATAGTATTGGGCTTTGGGAGGCTGTAGAAAGAGACAGCGCCAGCGTTTGTGGGGCTGTGAATGGGCTTGTCTGGATACTTGAAGAGCAGCAAGAGCTTTTGGTCCTGGCACCTTTGGTGTGGGAGGAATCCGTGGACGTTGGCAATTGCTGAGCCGGGCTCCCGCTCTGGCTCAGCGGCCCAGGCAGATAGTATTGGACTTTGGGAGGCTGTCGAAAGAGACAGCGCCAGCGTTTGTGGGGCTGTAAATGGGCTTGCCTGGATACTCGAAGAGCAGCAAGAGCTTTTGGTCCTGGCACCTTTGGTGTGGGAGGAATCCGTGGACGTTGGCAATTGCTGAGCCGGGCTCCAGCTCTGGCTCAGCGGCCCAGGCAGATAGTATTGGACTTTGGGAGGCTGTCGAAAGAGACAGCGCCAGCATTTGTGGGGCTCTGAATGGGCTTGCCTGGATACTCGAAGAGCAGCAAGAGCTTTTGGTCCTGGCACCTTTGGTGTGGGAGGAATCCCTGGACATTGGCAATTGCTGAGCCGGGCTCCGGCTCTGGCTCAGCGGCCCAGGCAGATAGTATTGGGCTTTGGGAGGCTGTCGAAAGAGACAGCGCCAGCGTTTGTGAGGCTCTGAATGGGCTTGCCTGGATACTCGAAGAGCAGCAAGAGCTTTTGGTCCTGGCACCTTTGGTGTGGGAAGAATCCGTGGACGTTCGCAATTGCTGAGCCGGGCTCCAGCTGTCCTCAGCGTCCCAGGCAGATACTATTGGGCTTTGGGAGGCTGTCGAAAGAGACAGCGCCAGCGTTTGTGGGGCTGTGAATGGGCTTGCCTGGATACTCGAAGAGCAGCAAGAGCTTTTGGTCCTGGCACCTTTGGTGTGGGAGGAATCCCTGGCTGTTGGCAATTGCTGAGCCGGGCTCTGGCTGTACTCAGCGGCCCAGGCAGTTAGTATTGGACTTTGGGAGGCTGTCGAAACAGACAGCACCAGCGTTTGTGGGGCTGTGAATGGGCTTGCCTGGATACTCGAAGAGCAGCAAGACCTTTTGGTCCTGGCACCTTTGGTGTGGGCGGAATCCTTGGCCGTTGGCAATTGCTGAGCCGGGCTCTGGCTCTGGCTCAGCAGCCCAGGCAGTTAGTATTGGACTTTGGGAGGCTGTCGAAAGAGACAGCGCCAGCATTTGTGGGGCTGTGAATGGGCTTGCCTGGATACTCGAAGAGCAGCAAGACCTTTTGGTCCTGGCACCTTTGGTGTGCGAGGAATCCTTGGCCGTTGGCAATTGCTGAGCCGGGCTCCGGCTCTGGCTCAGCAGCCCAGGCAGGTAGTATTGGACTTTGGGAGGCTGTCGAAAGAGACAGCGCCAGCGTTTGTGGGGCTCTGAATGGGCTTGTCTGGATATTCGAAGAGCAGCAAGACCTTTTGGTCCTGGCACCTTTGGTGTGGGAAGAATCCGTGGACGTTCGCAATTGCTGAGCCGGGCTCCAGGTGTCCTCAGCGGCCCAGGCAGATAGTATTGGACTTTGGGAGGCTGTCGAAAGAGACAGTGCCAGCGTTTGTGGCGCTGTGAATGGGCTTGCCTGGATACTCGAAGAGCAGCAAGACCTTTTGGTCCTGGCACCTTTGGTGTGGGAAGAATCCGTGGACGTTCGCAATTTCTGAGTCGGGCTCCAGGTGTCCTCAGCGGCCCAGGCAGATAGTATTGGGCTTTGGGAGGCTGTAGAAAGAGACAGCGCCAGCGTTTGTGGGGCTCTGAATGGGCTTGTCTGGATACTTGAAGAGCAGCAAGAGCTTTTGGTCCTGGCACCTTTGGTGTGGGAGGAATCCGTGGACGTTGGCAATTGCTGAGCCGGGCTCCCGCTCTGGCTCAGCGGCCCAGGCAGATAGTATTGGACTTTGGGAGGCTGTCGAAAGAGACAGTGCCAGCGTTTGTGGGGCTGTGAATGGGCTTGCCTGGATACTCGAAGAGCAGCAAGAGCTTTTGGTCCTGGCACCTTTGGTGTGGGAGGAATCCGTGGACGTTGGCAATTACTGAGCTTGGCTCCTGCTCTGGCTCAGCGGCCCAGGCAGATAGTATTGGACTTTGGGAGGCTGTCGAAAGAGACAGCGCAAGCATTTGTGGGGCTCTGAATGGGCTTGCCTGGATACTCGAAGAGCAGCAAGACCTTTTGGTCCTGGCACCTTTGGTGTGGGAGGAATCCCTGGACATTGGCAATTGCTGAGCCAGGCTCCGGCTCTGGCTCAGCGGCCCAGGCAGATAGTACTGGGCTTTGGGAGGCTGTCGAAAGAGATAGCGCCAGCGTTTGTGGGGCTGTGAATGGGCTTGCCTGCATATTCAAAGAGCAGCAAGAGCTTTTGGTCCTGGCTCCTTTGGTGTGGGAAGAATCCCTGGACGTTGGCAATTGCTGAGCCGGGCTCCCGCTCTGTCTCAGCGGCCCAGGCAGATAGTATTGGGCTTTGGGAGGCTGTAGAAAGAGACAGCGCCAGCGTTTGTGGGGCTCTGAATGGGCTTGCCTGGATACTCGAAGAGCAGCAACACCTTTTGGTCCTGGCACCTTTGGTGTGGGAAGAATCCGTGGACGTTCGCAATTTCTGAGTCGGGCTCCAGGTGTCCTCAGCGGCCCAGGCAGATAGTATTGGGCTTTGGGAGGCTGTAGAAAGAGACAGCGCCAGCGTTTGTGGGGCTCTGAATGGGCTTGTCTGGATACTTGAAGAGCAGCAAGAGCTTTTGGTCCTGGCACCTTTGGTGTGGGAGGAATCCGTGGACGTTGGCAATTGCTGAGCCGGGCTCCCGCTCTGGCTCAGCGGCCCAGGCAGATAGTATTGGACTTTGGGAGGCTGTCGAAAGAGACAGCGCCAGCGTTTGTGGGGCTGTGAATGGGCTTGCCTGGATACTCGAAGAGCAGCAAGAGCTTTTGGTCCTGGCACCTTTGGTGTGGGAGGAATCCGTGGACGTTGGCAATTACTGAGCTTGGCTCCCGCTCTGGCTCAGCGGCCCAGGCAGATAGTATTGGACTTTGGGAGGCTGTCGAAAGAGACAGCGCAAGCATTTGTGGGGCTCTGAATGGGCTTGCCTGGATACTCGAAGAGCAGCAAGAGCTTTTGGTCCTGGCACCTTTGGTGTGGGAGGAATCCGTGGACGTTGGCAATTGCTGAGCCAGGCTCCGGCTCTGGCTCAGCGGCCCAGGCAGATAGTACTGGGCTTTGGGAGGCTGTCGAAAGAGATAGCGCCAGCGTTTGTGGGGCTGTGAATGGGCTTGCCTGCATATTCAAAGAGCAGCAAGAGCTTTTGGTCCTGGCTCCTTTGGTGTGGGAAGAATCCCTGGACGTTGGCAATTGCTGAGCCGGGCTCCCGCTCTGTCTCAGCGGCCCAGGCAGATAGTATTGGGCTTTGGGAGGCTGTAGAAAGAGACAGCGCCAGCGTTTGTGGGGCTGTGAATGGGCTTGCCTGGATACTCGAAGAGCAGCAACACCTTTTGGTCCTGGCACCTTTGGTGTGGGAGGAATCCTTGGCCGTTAGCAATTGCTGAGCCGGGCTCCGGCTCTGGCTCAGCGGCCCAGGCAGATAGTATTGGGCTTTGGGAGGCTGTCGAAAGAGACAGCGCCAGCGTTTGTGGGGCTCTGAATGGGCTTGCCTGGATACTCGAAGAGCAGCAAGACCTTTTGGTCCTGGCACCTTTGGTGTGGGAGGAATCCCTGGCTGTTCGCAATTGCTGAGCCGGGCTCTGGCTGTACTCAGCGGCCCAGGCAGATAGTATTGGGCTTTGGGAGGCTGTAGAAAGAGACAGCGCCAGCGTTTGTGGGGCTGTGAATGGGCTTGCCTGGATACTCGAAGAGCAGCAAGAGCTTTTGGTCCTGGCACCTTTGGTGTGCGAGGAATGCCTGGCCGTTGGCAATTGCTGAGCCGGGCTCCGGCTCTGGCTCAGCGGCCCAGGCAGATAGTATTGGACTTTGGGAGGCTGTCAAAAGAGACCGCGCCAGCGTTTGTGGGGCTGTGAATGGGCTTGCCTGGATACTCGAAGAGCAGCAAGAGTTTTTCGTCGTAGCTCCTTTGGTGTGGGAGGAATGCCTGTCCGTTGGCAATTGCTGAGCCAGGCTCCGGCTCTGGCTCAGCGGCCCAGGCAGATAGTATTGGACTTTGGGAGGCTGTAGAAAGAGACAGCGCCAGCGTTTGTGGGGCTCTGAATGGGCTTGCCTGGATACTCGAAGAGCAGCAAGAGTTTTTCGTCGTAGCTCCTTTGGTGTGGGAAGAATCCGTGGACGTTCGCAATTGCTGAGCCGGGCTCCAGGTGTCCTCAGCGGCCCAGGCAGATAGTATTGGGCTTTGGGAGGCTGTCGAAAGAGACAGCGCCAGCGTTTGTGGGGCTGTGAATGGGCTTGCCTGGATATTCGAAGAGCAGCAAGAGCTTTTGGTCCTGGCACCTTTGGTGTGGGAGGAATCCCTGGCTGTTGGCAATTGCTGAGCCGGGCTCTGGCTGTACTCAGCGGCCCAGGCAGATAGTATTGGACTTTGGGAGGCTGTCGAAACAGACAGCGCCAGCGTTTGTGGGGCTGTGAATGGGCTTGCCTGGATATTCGAAGAGCAGCAAGAGCTTTTGGTCCTGGCACCTTTGGTGTGGGAGGAATCCGTGGACGTTGGCAATTGCTGAGCCGGGCTCCGGCTGTACTCAGCGGCCCAGGCAGGTAGTATTGGACTTTGGGAGGCTGTCGAAAGAGACAGCGCCAGCGTTTGTGGGGCTCTGAATGGGCTTGCCTGGATACTCGAAGAGCAGCAAGACCTTTTGGTCCTGGCACCTTTGGTGTGGGAAGAATCCGTGGACGTTCGCAATTGCTGAGCCGGGCTCCAGGTGTCCTCAGCGGCCCAGGCAGATAGTATTGGACTTTGGGAGGCTGTAGAAAGAGACAGTGCCAGCGTTTGTGGCGCTGTGAATGGGCTTGCCTGGATACTCGAAGAGCAGCAAGACCTTTTGGTCCTGGCACCTTTGGTGTGGGAAGAATCCGTGGACGTTCGCAATTTCTGAGTCGGGCTCCAGGTGTCCTCAGCGGCCCAGGCAGATAGTATTGGGCTTTGGGAGGCTGTAGAAAGAGACAGCGCCAGCGTTTGTGGGGCTGTGAATGGGCTTGTCTGGATACTTGAAGAGCAGCAAGAGCTTTTGGTCCTGGCACCTTTGGTGTGGGAGGAATCCGTGGACGTTGGCAATTGCTGAGCCGGGCTCCCGCTCTGGCTCAGCGGCCCAGGCAGATAGTATTGGACTTTGGGAGGCTGTCGAAAGAGACAGCGCCAGCGTTTGTGGGGCTGTGAATGGGCTTGCCTGGATACTCGAAGAGCAGCAAGAGCTTTTGGTCCTGGCACCTTTGGTGTGGGAGGAATCCGTGGACGTTGGCAATTGCTGAGCCGGGCTCCCGCTCTGGCTCAGCGGCCCAGGCAGATAGTATTGGACTTTGGGAGGCTGTCGAAAGAGACAGCGCCAGCATTTGTGGGGCTCTGAATGGGCTTGCCTGGATACTCGAAGAGCAGCAAGAGCTTTTGGTCCTGGCACCTTTGGTGTGGGAGGAATCCCTGGACATTGACAATTGCTGAGCCGGGCTCCGGCTCTGGCTCAGCGGCCCAGGCAGATAGTATTGGGCTTTGGGAGGCTGTCGAAAGAGACAGCGCCAGCGTTTGTGAGGCTCTGAATGGGCTTGCCTGGATACTCGAAGAGCAGCAAGAGCTTTTGGTCCTGGCACCTTTGGTGTGGGAAGAATCCGTGGACGTTCGCAATTGCTGAGCCGGGCTCCAGCTGTCCTCAGCGTCCCAGGCAGATACTATTGGGCTTTGGGAGGCTGTCGAAAGAGACAGCGCCAGCGTTTGTGGGGCTGTGAATGGGCTTGCCTGGATACTCGAAGAGCAGCAAGAGCTTTTGGTCCTGGCACCTTTGGTGTGGGAGGAATCCCTGGCTGTTGGCAATTGCTGAGCCGGGCTCTGGCTGTACTCAGCGGCCCAGGCAGTTAGTATTGGACTTTGGGAGGCTGTCGAAACAGACAGCGCCAGCGTTTGTGGGGCTGTGAATGGGCTTGCCTGGATACTCGAAGAGCAGCAAGACCTTTTGGTCCTGGCACCTTTGGTGTGGGCGGAATCCTTGGCCGTTGGCAATTGCTGAGCCGGGCTCTGGCTCTGGCTCAGCAGCCCAGGCAGTTAGTATTGGACTTTGGGAGGCTGTCGAAAGAGACAGCGCCAGCATTTGTGGGGCTGTGAATGGGCTTGCCTGGATACTCGAAGAGCAGCAAGACCTTTTGGTCCTGGCACCTTTGGTGTGCGAGGAATCCTTGGCCGTTGGCAATTGCTGAGCCGGGCTCCGGCTCTGGCTCAGCAGCCCAGGCAGGTAGTATTGGACTTTGGGAGGCTGTCGAAAGAGACAGCGCCAGTGTTTGTGGGGCTCTGAATGGGCTTGCCTGGATATTCGAAGAGCAGCAAGAGCTTTTGGTCCTGGCTCCTTTGGTGTGGGAGGAATCCCTGGACGTTGGCAATTGCTGAGCCGGGCTCCCGCTCTGGCTCAGCGGCCCAGGCAGATAGTATTGGACTTTGGGAGGCTGTCGAAAGAGACAGCGCCAGCGTTTGTGGGGCTCTGAATGGGCTTGCCTGGATACTCGAAGAGCAGCAAGACCTTTTGGTCCTGGCACCTTTGGTGTGGGAAGAATCCGTGGACGTTCGCAATTGCTGAGCCGGGCTCCAGGTGTCCTCAGCGGCCCAGGCAGATACTATTGGACTTTGGGAGGCTGTCGAAAGAGACAGTGCCAGCGTTTGTGGCGCTGTGAATGGGCTTGCCTGGATACTCGAAGAGCAGCAAGACCTTTTGGTCCTGGCACCTTTGGTGTGGGAAGAATCCGTGGACGTTCGCAATTTCTGAGTCGGGCTCCAGGTGTCCTCAGCGGCCCAGGCAGATAGTATTGGGCTTTGGGAGGCTGTAGAAAGAGACAGCGCCAGCGTTTGTGGGGCTCTGAATGGGCTTGCCTGGATACTCGAAGAGCAGCAAGAGCTTTTGGTCCTGGCACCTTTGGTGTGGGAGGAATCCGTGGACGTTGGCAATTGCTGAGCCAGGCTCCGGCTCTGGCTCAGCGGCCCAGGCAGATAGTACTGGGCTTTGGGAGGCTGTCGAAAGAGATAGCGCCAGCGTTTGTGGGGCTGTGAATGGGCTTGCCTGCATATTCAAAGAGCAGCAAGAGCTTTTGGTCCTGGCTCCTTTGGTGTGGGAAGAATCCCTGGACGTTGGCAATTGCTGAGCCGGGCTCCCGCTCTGTCTCAGCGGCCCAGGCAGATAGTATTGGGCTTTGGGAGGCTGTAGAAAGAGACAGCGCCAGCGTTTGTGGGGCTCTGAATGGGCTTGCCTGGATACTCGAAGAGCAGCAACACCTTTTGGTCCTGGCACCTTTGGTGTGGGAGGAATCCCTGGCTGTTCGCAATTGCTGAGCCGGGCTCTGGCTGTACTCAGCGGCCCAGGCAGATAGTATTGGGCTTTGGGAGGCTGTAGAAAGAGACAGCGCCAGCGTTTGTGGGGCTGTGAATGGGCTTGCCTGGATACTCGAAGAGCAGCAAGAGCTTTTGGTCCTGGCACCTTTGGTGTGGGAGGAATGCCTGGCCGTTGGCAATTGCTGAGCCGGGCTCCGGCTCTGGCTCAGCGGCCCAGGCAGATAGTATTGGACTTTGGGAGGCTGTCAAAAGAGACCGCGCCAGCGTTTGTGGGGTTGTGAATGGGCTTGCCTGGATACTCGAAGAGCAGCAAGAGTTTTTCGTCGTAGCTCCTTTGGTGTGGGAGGAATGCCTGTCCGTTGGCAATTGCTGAGCCAGGCTCCGGCTCTGGCTCAGCGGCCCAGGCAGATAGTATTGGACTTTGGGAGGCTGTAGAAAGAGACAGCGCCAGCGTTTGTGGGGCTCTGAATGGGCTTGCCTGGATACTCGAAGAGCAGCAAGAGTTTTTCGTCGTAGCTCCTTTGGTGTGGGAAGAATCCCTGGACGTTCGCAATTGCTGAGCCGGGCTCCAGGTGTCCTCAGCGGCCCAGGCAGATAGTATTGGGCTTTGGGAGGCTGTCGAAAGAGACAGCGCCAGCATTTGTGGGGCTGTGAATGGGCTTGCCTGGATACTCGAAGAGCAGCAAGAGCTTTTGGTCCTGGCACCTTTGGTGTGGGAGGAATCCCTGGCTGTTGGCAATTGCTGAGCCGGGCTCTGGCTGTACTCAGCGGCCCAGGCAGATAGTATTGGACTTTGGGAGGCTGTCGAAACAGACAGCGCCAGCGTTTGTGGGGCTGTGAATGGGCTTGCCTGGATATTCGAAGAGCAGCAAGAGCTTTTGGTCCTGGCACCTTTGGTGTGGGAGGAATCCGTGGACGTTGGCAATTGCTGAGCCGGGCTCCGGCTGTACTCAGCGGCCAAGGCAGGTAGTATTGGACTTTGGGAGGCTGTCGAAAGAGACAGCGCCAGCGTTTGTGGGGCTCTGAATGGGCTTGCCTGGATACTCGAAGAGCAGCAAGACCTTTTGGTCCTGGCACCTTTGGTGTGGGAAGAATCCGTGGACGTTCGCAATTGCTGAGCCGGGCTCCAGGTGTCCTCAGCGGCCCAGGCAGATAGTATTGGACTTTGGGAGGCTGTAGAAAGAGACAGTGCCAGCGTTTGTGGCGCTGTGAATGGGCTTGCCTGGATACTCGAAGAGCAGCAAGACCTTTTGGTCCTGGCACCTTTGGTGTGGGAAGAATCCGTGGACGTTCGCAATTTCTGAGTCGGGCTCCAGGTGTCCTCAGCGGCCCAGGCAGATAGTATTGGGCTTTGGGAGGCTGTAGAAAGAGACAGCGCCAGCGTTTGTGGGGCTGTGAATGGGCTTGTCTGGATACTTGAAGAGCAGCAAGAGCTTTTGGTCCTGGCACCTTTGGTGTGGGAGGAATCCGTGGACGTTGGCAATTGCTGAGCCGGGCTCCCGCTCTGGCTCAGCGGCCCAGGCAGATAGTATTGGACTTTGGGAGGCTGTCGAAAGAGACAGCGCCAGCGTTTGTGGGGCTGTGAATGGGCTTGCCTGGATACTCGAAGAGCAGCAAGAGCTTTTGGTCCTGGCACCTTTGGTGTGGGAGGAATCCGTGGACGTTGGCAATTGCTGAGCCGGGCTCCAGCTCTGGCTCAGCGGCCCAGGCAGATAGTATTGGACTTTGGGAGGCTGTCGAAAGAGACAGCGCCAGCATTTGTGGGGCTCTGAATGGGCTTGCCTGGATACTCGAAGAGCAGCAAGAGCTTTTGGTCCTGGCACCTTTGGTGTGGGAGGAATCCCTGGACATTGGCAATTGCTGAGCCGGGCTCCGGCTCTGGCTCAGCGGCCCAGGCAGATAGTATTGGGCTTTGGGAGGCTGTCGAAAGAGACAGCGCCAGCGTTTGTGAGGCTCTGAATGGGCTTGCCTGGATACTCGAAGAGCAGCAAGAGCTTTTGGTCCTGGCACCTTTGGTGTGGGAAGAATCCGTGGACGTTCGCAATTGCTGAGCCGGGCTCCAGCTGTCCTCAGCGTCCCAGGCAGATACTATTGGGCTTTGGGAGGCTGTCGAAAGAGACAGCGCCAGCGTTTGTGGGGCTGTGAATGGGCTTGCCTGGATACTCGAAGAGCAGCAAGAGCTTTTGGTCCTGGCACCTTTGGTGTGGGAGGAATCCCTGGCTGTTGGCAATTGCTGAGCCGGGCTCTGGCTGTACTCAGCGGCCCAGGCAGTTAGTATTGGACTTTGGGAGGCTGTCGAAACAGACAGCGCCAGCGTTTGTGGGGCTGTGAATGGGCTTGCCTGGATACTCGAAGAGCAGCAAGACCTTTTGGTCCTGGCACCTTTGGTGTGGGCGGAATCCTTGGCCGTTGGCAATTGCTGAGCCGGGCTCTGGCTCTGGCTCAGCAGCCCAGGCAGTTAGTATTGGACTTTGGGAGGCTGTCGAAAGAGACAGCGCCAGCATTTGTGGGGCTGTGAATGGGCTTGCCTGGATACTCGAAGAGCAGCAAGACCTTTTGGTCCTGGCACCTTTGGTGTGCGAGGAATCCTTGGCCGTTGGCAATTGCTGAGCCGGGCTCCGGCTCTGGCTCAGCAGCCCAGGCAGGTAGTATTGGACTTTGGGAGGCTGTCGAAAGAGACAGCGCCAGTGTTTGTGGGGCTGTGAATGGGCTTGCCTGGATATTCGAAGAGCAGCAAGAGCTTTTGGTCCTGGCTCCTTTGGTGTGGGAGGAATCCCTGGACGTTGGCAATTGCTGAGCCGGGCTCCCGCTCTGGCTCAGCGGCCCAGGCAGATAGTATTGGACTTTGGGAGGCTGTCGAAAGAGACAGCGCCAGCGTTTGTGGGGCTCTGAATGGGCTTGCCTGGATACTCGAAGAGCAGCAAGACCTTTTGGTCCTGGCACCTTTGGTGTGGGAAGAATCCGTGGACGTTCGCAATTGCTGAGCCGGGCTCCAGGTGTCCTCAGCGGCCCAGGCAGATACTATTGGACTTTGGGAGGCTGTCGAAAGAGACAGTGCCAGCGTTTGTGGCGCTGTGAATGGGCTTGCCTGGATACTCGAAGAGCAGCAAGACCTTTTGGTCCTGGCACCTTTGGTGTGGGAAGAATCCGTGGACGTTCGCAATTTCTGAGTCGGGCTCCAGGTGTCCTCAGCGGCCCAGGCAGATAGTATTGGGCTTTGGGAGGCTGTAGAAAGAGACAGCGCCAGCGTTTGTGGGGCTCTGAATGGGCTTGTCTGGATACTTGAAGAGCAGCAAGAGCTTTTGGTCCTGGCACCTTTGGTGTGGGAGGAATCCGTGGACGTTGGCAATTGCTGAGCCGGGCTCCGGCTCTGGCTCAGCGGCCCAGGCAGATAGTATTGGACTTTGGGAGGCTGTCGAAAGAGACAGCGCCAGCGTTTGTGGGGCTGTGAATGGGCTTGCCTGGATACTCGAAGAGCAGCAAGAGCTTTTGGTCCTGGCACCTTTGGTGTGGGAGGAATCCGTGGACGTTGGCAATTACTGAGCTTGGCTCCCGCTCTGGCTCAGCGGCCCAGGCAGATAGTATTGGACTTTGGGAGGCTGTCGAAAGAGACAGCGCCAGCGTTTGTGGGGCTCTGAATGGGCTTGCCTGGATACTCGAAGAGCAGCAAGAGCTTTTGGTCCTGGCACCTTTGGTGTGGGAGGAATCCCTGGACATTGGCAATTGCTGAGCCAGGCTCCGGCTCTGGCTCAGCGGCCCAGGCAGATAGTACTGGGCTTTGGGAGGCTGTCGAAAGAGATAGCGCCAGCGTTTGTGGGGCTGTGAATGGGCTTGCCTGCATATTCAAAGAGCAGCAAGAGCTTTTGGTCCTGGCTCCTTTGGTGTGGGAAGAATCCCTGGACGTTGGCAATTGCTGAGCCGGGCTCCCGCTCTGTCTCAGCGGCCCAGGCAGATAGTATTGGGCTTTGGGAGGCTGTAGAAAGAGACAGCGCCAGCGTTTGTGGGGCTCTGAATGGGCTTGCCTGGATACTCGAAGAGCAGCAACACCTTTTGGTCCTGGCACCTTTGGTGTGGGAGGAATCCGTGGACGTTGGCAATTGCTGAGCCGGGCTCCGGCTCTGGCTCAGCGGCCCAGGCAGATAGTATTGGGCTTTGGGAGGCTGTCGAAAGAGACAGCGCCAGCGTTTGTGGGGCTCTGAATGGGCTTGCCTGGATACTCGAAGAGCAGCAAGACCTTTTGGTCCTGGCACCTTTGGTGTGGGAGGAATCCCTGGCTGTTGGCAATTGCTGAGCCGGGCTCTGGCTGTACTCGGCGGCCCAGGCAGATAGTATTGGGCTTTGGGAGGCTGTAGAAAGAGACAGCGCCAGCGTTTTTGGGGCTCTGAATGGGCTTGCCTGGATACTCGAAGAGCAGCAAGAGCTTTTGGTCCTGGCACCTTTGGTGTGGGAGTAATGCCTGGCCGTTGGCAATTGCTGAGCCGGGCTCCGGCTCTGGCTCAGCGGCCCAGGCAGATAGTATTGGACTTTGGGAGGCTGTCAAAAGAGACCGCGCCAGCGTTTGTGGGGTTGTGAATGGGCTTGCCTGGATACTCGAAGAGCAGCAAGAGTTTTTCGTCGTAGCTCCTTTGGTGTGGGAGGAATGCCTGGCCGTTGGCAATTGCTGAGCCAGGCTCCGGCTCTGGCTCAGCGGCCCAGGCAGATAGTATTGGACTTTGGGAGGCTGTAGAAAGAGACAGCGCCAGCGTTTGTGGGGCTGTGAATGGGCTTGCCTGGATACTCGAAGAGCAGCAAGAGTTTTTCGTCGTAGCTCCTTTGGTGTGGGAAGAATCCTTGGCCGTTCGCAATTGCTGAGCCGGGCTCCAGGTGTCCTCAGCGGCCCAGGCAGATAGTATTGGGCTTTGGGAGGCTGTCGAAAGAGACAGCGCCAGCGTTTGTGGGGCTGTGAATGGGCTTGCCTGGATACTCGAAGAGCAGCAAGAGCTTTTGGTCCTGGCACCTTTGGTGTGGGAGGAATCCCTGGACGTTGGCAATTGCTGAGCCGGGCTCCCGCTCTGGCTCAGCGGCCCAGGCAGATAGTATTGGACTTTGGGAGGCTGTCGAAAGAGACAGCGCCAGCGTTTGTGGGGCTGTGAATGGGCTTGCCTGGATACTCGAAGAGCAGCAAGAGCTTTTGGTCCTGGCACCTTTGGTGTGGGAGGAATCCGTGGACGTTGGCAATTACTGAGCTTGGCTCCCGCTCTGGCTCAGCGGCCCAGGCAGATAGTATTGGACTTTGGGAGGCTGTCGAAAGAGACAGCGCCAGCATTTGTGGGGCTCTGAATGGGCTTGCCTGGATACTCGAAGAGCAGCAAGACCTTTTGGTCCTGGCACCTTTGGTGTGGGAGGAATCCCTGGACATTGGCAATTGCTGAGCCGGGCTCCGGCTCTGGCTCAGCGGCCCAGGCAGATAGTACTGGGCTTTGGGAGGCTGTCGAAAGAGATAGCGCCAGCGTTTGTGGGGCTGTGAATGGGCTTGCCTGCATATTCGAAGAGCAGCAAGAGCTTTTGGTCCTGGCACCTTTGGTGTGGGAAGAATCCGTGGATGTTCGCAATTGCTGAGCCGGGCTCTCGCTCTGTCTCAGCGGCCCAGGCAGATAGTATTGGGCTTTGGTAGGGTGTAGAAAGAGACAGCGCCAGCGTTTGTGGGGCTGTGAATGGGCTTGCCTGGATACTTGAAGAGCAGCAAGAGCTTTTGGTCCTGGCACCTTTGGTGTGGGAGGAATCCGTGGACGTTGGCAATTGCTGAGGCGGGCTCCAGCTGTCCTCAGCGTCCCAGGCAGATAGTATTGGACTTTGGGAGGCTGTAGAAAGAGACAGCGCCAGCGTTTGTGGGGCTGTGAATGGGCTTGCCTGGATACTCGAAGAGCAGCAAGACCTTTTGGTCCTGGCACCTTTGGTGTGGGAGGAATCCTTGGCTGTTGGCAATTGCTGAGCTGGGCTCCCGCTCTGGCTCAGCGGCCCAGGCAGATAGTATTGGGCTTTGGGAGGCTGTCGAAAGAGACAGCGCCAGCGTTTGTGGGGCTGTGAATGGGCTTGCCTGGATACTCGAAGAGCAGCAAGAACTTTCAGTCGTAGCTCCTTTGGTGTGGGAGGAATCCCTGGACGTTGGCAATTGCTGAGCCGGGCTCCCGCTCTGGCTCAGCGGCCCAGGCAGATAGTATTGGACTTTGGGAGGCTGTCGAAAGAGACAGCGCCAGCGTTTGTGGGGCTGTGAATGGGCTTGCCTGGATACTCGAAGAGCAGCAAGAGCTTTTGGTCCTGGCACCTTTGGTGTGGGAGGAATCCCTGGACATTGGCAATTACTGAGCTTGGCTCCCGCTCTGGCTCAGCGGCCCAGGCAGATAGTATTGGACTTTGGGAGGCTGTCGAAAGAGACAGCGCAAGCATTTGTGGGGCTCTGAATGGGCTTGCCTGGATACTCGAAGAGCAGCAAGACCTTTTGGTCCTGGCACCTTTGGTGTGGGAGGAATCCCTGGACATTGGCAATTGCTGAGCCAGGCTCCGGCTCTGGCTCAGCGGCCCAGGCAGATAGTACTGGGCTTTGGGAGGCTGTCGAAAGAGATAGCGCCAGCGTTTGTGGGGCTGTGAATGGGCTTGCCTGCATATTCAAAGAGCAGCAAGAGCTTTTGGTCCTGGCTCCTTTGGTGTGGGAAGAATCCCTGGACGTTGGCAATTGCTGAGCCGGGCTCCCGCTCTGTCTCAGCGGCCCAGGCAGATAGTATTGGGCTTTGGGAGGCTGTAGAAAGAGACAGCGCCAGCGTTTGTGGGGCTCTGAATGGGCTTGCCTGGATACTCGAAGAGCAGCAACACCTTTTGGTCCTGGCACCTTTGGTGTGGGAGGAATCCTTGGCCGTTGGCAATTGCTGAGCCGGGCTCCGGCTCTGTCTCAGCGGCCCAGGCAGATAGTATTGGGCTTTGGGAGGCTGTCGAAAGAGACAGCGCCAGCGTTTGTGGGGCTCTGAATGGGCTTGCCTGGATACTCGAAGAGCAGCAAGACCTTTTGGTCCTGGCACCTTTGGTGTGGGAGGAATCCCTGGCTGTTGGCAATTGCTGAGCCGGGCTCTGGCTGTACTCGGCGGCCCAGGCAGATAGTATTGGGCTTTGGGAGGCTGTAGAAAGAGACAGCGCCAGCGTTTTTGGGGCTCTGAATGGGCTTGCCTGGATACTCGAAGAGCAGCAAGAGCTTTTGGTCCTGGCACCTTTGGTGTGGGAGTAATGCCTGGCCGTTGGCAATTGCTGAGCCGGGCTCCGGCTCTGGCTCAGCGGCCCAGGCAGATAGTATTGGACTTTGGGAGGCTGTCAAAAGAGACCGCGCCAGCGTTTGTGGGGTTGTGAATGGGCTTGCCTGGATACTCGAAGAGCAGCAAGAGTTTTTCGTCGTAGCTCCTTTGGTGTGGGAGGAATGCCTGGCCGTTGGCAATTGCTGAGCCAGGCTCCGGCTCTGGCTCAGCGGCCCAGGCAGATAGTATTGGACTTTGGGAGGCTGTCGAAAGAGACAGCGCCAGCGTTTGTGGGGCTGTGAATGGGCTTGCCTGGATACTCGAAGAGCAGCAAGAGTTTTTCGTCGTAGCTCCTTTGGTGTGGGAAGAATCCGTGGCCGTTCGCAATTGCTGAGCCGGGCTCCAGGTGTCCTCAGCGGCCCAGGCAGATAGTATTGGGCTTTGGGAGGCTGTCGAAAGAGACAGCGCCAGCGTTTGTGGGGCTGTGAATGGGCTTGCCTGGATACTCGAAGAGCAGCAAGAGCTTTTGGTCCTGGCACCTTTGGTGTGGGAGGAATCCCTGGACGTTGGCAATTGCTGAGCCGGGCTCCCGCTCTGGCTCAGCGGCCCAGGCAGATAGTATTGGACTTTGGGAGGCTGTAGAAAGAGACAGCGCCAGCGTTTGTGGGGCTCTGAATGGGCTTGCCTGGATACTCGAAGAGCAGCAAGAGCTTTTGGTCCTGGCACCTTTGGTGTGGGAAGAATCCGTGGACGTTCGCAATTGCTGAGCCGGGCTCCAGGTGTCCTCAGCGGCCCAGGCAGATAGTATTGGACTTTGGGAGGCTGTCGAAAGAGACAGTGCCAGCGTTTGTGGCGCTGTGAATGGGCTTGCCTGGATACTCGAAGAGCAGCAAGACCTTTTGGTCCTGGCACCTTTGGTGTGGGAAGAATCCGTGGACGTTCTCAATTTCTGAGTCGGGCTCCAGGTGTCCTCAGCGGCCCAGGCAGATAGTATTGGGCTTTGGGAGGCTGTAGAAAGAGACAGCGCCAGCGTTTGTGGGGCTGTGAATGGGCTTGTCTGGATACTTGAAGAGCAGCAAGAGCTTTTGGTCCTGGCACCTTTGGTGTGGGAGGAATCCGTGGACGTTGGCAATTGCTGAGCCGGGCTCCCGCTCTGGCTCAGCGGCCCAGGCAGATAGTATTGGACTTTGGGAGGCTGTCGAAAGAGACAGCGCCAGCGTTTGTGGGGCTGTGAATGGGCTTGCCTGGATACTCGAAGAGCAGCAAGAGCTTTTGGTCCTGGCACCTTTGGTGTGGGAGGAATCCGTGGACGTTGGCAATTACTGAGCTTGGCTCCCGCTCTGGCTCAGCGGCCCAGGCAGATAGTATTGGGCTTTGGTAGGGTGTAGAAAGAGACAGCGCCAGCGTTTGTGGGGCTGTGAATGGGCTTGCCTGGATACTTGAAGAGCAGCAAGACCTTTTGGTCCTGGCACCTTTGGTGTGGGAGGAATCCGTGGACGTTGGCAATTGCTGAGGCGGGCTCCAGCTGTCCTCAGCGTCCCAGGCAGATAGTATTGGACTTTGGGAGGCTGTAGAAAGAGACAGCGCCAGCGTTTGTGGGGCTGTGAATGGGCTTGCCTGGATACTCGAAGAGCAGCAAGACCTTTTGGTCCTGGCACCTTTGGTGTGGGAGGAATCCTTGGCTGTTGGCAATTGCTGAGCTGGGCTCCCGCTCTGGCTCAGCGGCCCAGGCAGATAGTATTGGGCTTTGGGAGGCTGTCGAAAGAGACAGCGCCAGCGTTTGTGGGGCTGTGAATGGGCTTGCCTGGATACTCGAAGAGCAGCAAGAACTTTCAGTCGTAGCTCCTTTGGTGTGGGAGGAATCCCTGGACGTTGGCAATTGCTGAGCCGGGCTCCCGCTCTGGCTCAGCGGCCCAGGCAGATAGTATTGGACTTTGGGAGGCTGTCGAAAGAGACAGCGCCAGCGTTTGTGGGGCTGTGAATGGGCTTGCCTGGATACTCGAAGAGCAGCAAGAGCTTTTGGTCCTGGCACCTTTGGTGTGGGAGGAATCCGTGGACGTTGGCAATTACTGAGCTTGGCTCCCGCTCTGGCTCAGCGGCCCAGGCAGATAGTATTGGACTTTGGGAGGCTGTCGAAAGAGACAGCGCAAGCATTTGTGGGGCTCTGAATGGGCTTGCCTGGATACTCGAAGAGCAGCAAGACCTTTTGGTCCTGGCACCTTTGGTGTGGGAGGAATCCCTGGACATTGGCAATTGCTGAGCCAGGCTCCGGCTCTGGCTCAGCGGCCCAGGCAGATAGTACTGGGCTTTGGGAGGCTGTCGAAAGAGATAGCGCCAGCGTTTGTGGGGCTGTGAATGGGCTTGCCTGCATATTCAAAGAGCAGCAAGAGCTTTTGGTCCTGGCTCCTTTGGTGTGGGAAGAATCCCTGGACGTTGGCAATTGCTGAGCCGGGCTCCCGCTCTGTCTCAGCGGCCCAGGCAGATAGTATTGGGCTTTGGGAGGCTGTAGAAAGAGACAGCGCCAGCGTTTGTGGGGCTCTGAATGGGCTTGCCTGGATACTCGAAGAGCAGCAACACCTTTTGGTCCTGGCACCTTTGGTGTGGGAGGAATCCTTGGCCGTTGGCAATTGCTGAGCCGGGCTCCGGCTCTGGCTCAGCGGCCCAGGCAGATAGTATTGGGCTTTGGGAGGCTGTCGAAAGAGACAGCGCCAGCGTTTGTGGGGCTCTGAATGGGCTTGCCTGGATACTCGAAGAGCAGCAAGACCTTTTGGTCCTGGCACCTTTGGTGTGGGAGGAATCCCTGGCTGTTGGCAATTGCTGAGCCGGGCTCTGGCTGTACTCGGCGGCCCAGGCAGATAGTATTGGGCTTTGGGAGGCTGTAGAAAGAGACAGCGCCAGCGTTTTTGGGGCTCTGAATGGGCTTGCCTGGATACTCGAAGAGCAGCAAGAGCTTTTGGTCCTGGCACCTTTGGTGTGGGAGTAATGCCTGGCCGTTGGCAATTGCTGAGCCGGGCTCCGGCTCTGGCTCAGCGGCCCAGGCAGATAGTATTGGACTTTGGGAGGCTGTCAAAAGAGACCGCGCCAGCGTTTGTGGGGTTGTGAATGGGCTTGCCTGGATACTCGAAGAGCAGCAAGAGTTTTTCGTCGTAGCTCCTTTGGTGTGGGAGGAATGCCTGGCCGTTGGCAATTGCTGAGCCAGGCTCCGGCTCTGGCTCAGCGGCCCAGGCAGATAGTATTGGACTTTGGGAGGCTGTAGAAAGAGACAGCGCCAGCGTTTGTGGGGCTGTGAATGGGCTTGCCTGGATACTCGAAGAGCAGCAAGAGTTTTTCGTCGTAGCTCCTTTGGTGTGGGAAGAATCCGTGGCCGTTCGCAATTGCTGAGCCGGGCTCCAGGTGTCCTCAGCGGCCCAGGCAGATAGTATTGGGCTTTGGGAGGCTGTAGAAAGAGACAGCGCCAGCGTTTGTGGGGCTGTGAATGGGCTTGTCTGGATACTTGAAGAGCAGCAAGAGCTTTTGGTCCTGGCACCTTTGGTGTGGGAAGAATCCGTGGACGTTCGCAATTTCTGAGTCGGGCTCCAGGTGTCCTCAGCGGCCCAGGCAGATAGTATTGGGCTTTGGGAGGCTGTAGAAAGAGACAGCGCCAGCGTTTGTGGGGCTGTGAATGGGCTTGTCTGGATACTTGAAGAGCAGCAAGAGCTTTTGGTCCTGGCACCTTTGGTGTGGGAGGAATCCGTGGACGTTGGCAATTGCTGAGCCGGGCTCCCGCTCTGGCTCAGCGGCCCAGGCAGATAGTATTGGACTTTGGGAGGCTGTCGAAAGAGACAGCGCCAGCGTTTGTGGGGCTGTGAATGGGCTTGCCTGGATACTCGAAGAGCAGCAAGAGCTTTTGGTCCTGGCACCTTTGGTGTGGGAGGAATCCGTGGACGTTGGCAATTACTGAGCTTGGCTCCCGCTCTGGCTCAGCGGCCCAGGCAGATAGTATTGGACTTTGGGAGGCTGTCGAAAGAGACAGCGCCAGCATTTGTGGGGCTCTGAATGGGCTTGCCTGGATACTCGAAGAGCAGCAAGACCTTTTGGTCCTGGCACCTTTGGTGTGGGAGGAATCCCTGGACATTGGCAATTGCTGAGCCGGGCTCCGGCTCTGGCTCAGCGGCCCAGGCAGATAGTACTGGGCTTTGGGAGGCTGTCGAAAGAGATAGCGCCAGCGTTTGTGGGGCTGTGAATGGGCTTGCCTGCATATTCGAAGAGCAGCAAGAGCTTTTGGTCCTGGCACCTTTGGTGTGGGAAGAATCCGTGGACGTTCGCAATTGCTGAGTCGGGCTCCAGGTGTCCTCAGCGGCCCAGGCAGATAGTATTGGGCTTTGGTAGGGTGTAGAAAGAGACAGCGCCAGCGTTTGTGGGGCTGTGAATGGGCTTGCCTGGATATTCGAAGAGCAGCAAGAGCTTTTGGTCCTGGCACCTTTGGTGTGGGAGGAATCCGTGGACGTTGGCAATTGCTGAGCCGGGCTCTGGCTCTGGCTCAGCAGCCCAGGCAGTTAGTATTGGACTTTGGGAGGCTGTCGAAAGAGACAGCGCCAGCATTTGTGGGGCTGTGAATGGGCTTGCCTGGATACTCGAAGAGCAGCAAGACCTTTTGGTCCTGGCACCTTTGGTGTGCGAGGAATCCTTGGCCGTTGGCAATTGCTGAGCCGGGCTCCGGCTCTGGCTCAGCAGCCCAGGCAGGTAGTATTGGACTTTGGGAGGCTGTCGAAAGAGACAGCGCCAGTGTTTGTGGGGCTCTGAATGGGCTTGCCTGGATATTCGAAGAGCAGCAAGAGCTTTTGGTCCTGGCACCTTTGGTGTGGGAGGAATCCCTGGACGTTGGCAATTGCTGAGCCGGGCTCCCGCTCTGGCTCAGCGGCCCAGGCAGATAGTATTGGACTTTGGGAGGCTGTCGAAAGAGACAGCGCCAGCGTTTGTGGGGCTCTGAATGGGCTTGCCTGGATACTCGAAGAGCAGCAAGAGCTTTTGGTCCTGGCACCTTTGGTGTGGGAGGAATCCCTGGACGTTCGCAATTGCTGAGCCGGGCTCCAGGTGTCCTCAGCGGCCCAGGCAGATACTATTGGACTTTGGGAGGCTGTCGAAAGAGACAGTGCCAGCGTTTGTGGCGCTGTGAATGGGCTTGCCTGGATACTCGAAGAGCAGCAAGACCTTTTGGTCCTGGCACCTTTGGTGTGGGAAGAATCCGTGGACGTTCGCAATTTCTGAGTCGGGCTCCAGGTGTCCTCAGCGGCCCAGGCAGATAGTATTGGGCTTTGGGAGGCTGTAGAAAGAGACAGCGCCAGCGTTTGTGGGGCTCTGAATGGGCTTGTCTGGATACTTGAAGAGCAGCAAGAGCTTTTGGTCCTGGCACCTTTGGTGTGGGAGGAATCCGTGGACGTTGGCAATTGCTGAGCCGGGCTCCCGCTCTGGCTCAGCGGCCCAGGCAGATAGTATTGGACTTTGGGAGGCTGTCGAAAGAGACAGCGCCAGCGTTTGTGGGGCTGTGAATGGGCTTGCCTGGATACTCGAAGAGCAGCAAGAGCTTTTGGTCCTGGCACCTTTGGTGTGGGAGGAATCCGTGGACGTTGGCAATTACTGAGCTTGGCTCCCGCTCTGGCTCAGCGGCCCAGGCAGATAGTATTGGACTTTGGGAGGCTGTAGAAAGAGACAGCGCCAGCATTTGTGGGGCTGTGAATGGGCTTGCCTGGATACTCGAAGAGCAGCAAGACCTTTTGGTCCTGGCACCTTTGGTGTGGGAGGAATCCCTGGACATTGGCAATTGCTGAGCCGGGCTCCGGCTCTGGCTCAGCGGCCCAGGCAGATAGTACTGGGCTTTGGGAGGCTGTCGAAAGAGATAGCGCCAGCGTTTGTGGGGCTGTGAATGGGCTTGCCTGCATATTCGAAGAGCAGCAAGAGCTTTTGGTCCTGGCTCCTTTGGTGTGGGAAGAATCCCTGGACGTTGGCAATTGCTGAGCCGGGCTCCCGCTCTGTCTCAGCGGCCCAGGCAGATAGTATTGGGCTTTGGGAGGCTGTAGAAAGAGACAGCGCCATCGTTTGTGGGGCTCTGAATGGGCTTGCCTGGATACTCGAAGAGCAGCAAGACCTTTTGGTCCTGGCACCTTTGGTGTGGGAGGAATCCCTGGCTGTTGGCAATTGCTGAGCCGGGCTCTGGCTGTACTCGGCGGCCCAGGCAGATAGTATTGGGCTTTGGGAGGCTGTAGAAAGAGACAGCGCCAGCGTTTTTGGGGCTCTGAATGGGCTTGCCTGGATACTCGAAGAGCAGCAAGAGCTTTTGGTCCTGGCACCTTTGGTGTGGGAGTAATGCCTGGCCGTTGGCAATTGCTGAGCCGGGCTCCGGCTCTGGCTCAGCGGCCCAGGCAGATAGTATTGGACTTTGGGAGGCTGTCAAAAGAGACCGCGCCAGCGTTTGTGGGGTTGTGAATGGGCTTGCCTGGATACTCGAAGAGCAGCAAGAGTTTTTCGTCGTAGCTCCTTTGGTGTGGGAGGAATGCCTGGCCGTTGGCAATTGCTGAGCCAGGCTCCGGCTCTGGCTCAGCGGCCCAGGCAGATAGTATTGGACTTTGGGAGGCTGTAGAAAGAGACAGCGCCAGCGTTTGTGGGGCTGTGAATGGGCTTGCCTGGATACTCGAAGAGCAGCAAGAGTTTTTCGTCGTAGCTCCTTTGGTGTGGGAAGAATCCTTGGCCGTTCGCAATTGCTGAGCCGGGCTCCAGGTGTCCTCAGCGGCCCAGGCAGATAGTATTGGGCTTTGGGAGGCTGTCGAAAGAGACAGCGCCAGCGTTTGTGGGGCTGTGAATGGGCTTGCCTGGATACTCGAAGAGCAGCAAGAGCTTTTGGTCCTGGCACCTTTGGTGTGGGAGGAATCCCTGGACGTTGGCAATTGCTGAGCCGGGCTCCCGCTCTGGCTCAGCGGCCCAGGCAGATAGTATTGGACTTTGGGAGGCTGTCGAAAGAGACAGCGCCAGCGTTTGTGGGGCTCTGAATGGGCTTGCCTGGATACTCGAAGAGCAGCAAGACCTTTTGGTCCTGGCACCTTTGGTGTGGGAAGAATCCGTGGACGTTCGCAATTGCTGAGCCGGGCTCCAGGTGTCCTCAGCGGCCCAGGCAGATAGTATTGGACTTTGGGAGGCTGTCGAAAGAGACAGTGCCAGCGTTTGTGGCGCTGTGAATGGGCTTGCCTGGATACTCGAAGAGCAGCAAGAGCTTTTGGTCCTGGCACCTTTGGTGTGGGAAGAATCCGTGGACGTTCGCAATTTCTGAGTCGGGCTCCAGGTGTCCTCAGCGGCCCAGGCAGATAGTATTGGGCTTTGGGAGGCTGTAGAAAGAGACAGCGCCAGCGTTTGTGGGGCTCTGAATGGGCTTGTCTGGATACTTGAAGAGCAGCAAGAGCTTTTGGTCCTGGCACCTTTGGTGTGGGAGGAATCCGTGGACGTTGGCAATTGCTGAGCCGGGCTCCCGCTCTGGCTCAGCGGCCCAGGCAGATAGTATTGGACTTTGGGAGGCTGTCGAAAGAGACAGCGCCAGCGTTTGTGGGGCTCTGAATGGGCTTGCCTGGATACTCGAAGAGCAGCAAGACCTTTTGGTCCTGGCACCTTTGGTGTGGGAGGAATCCCTGGACATTGGCAATTGCTGAGCCGGGCTCCGGCTCTGGCTCAGCGGCCCAGGCAGATAGTACTGGGCTTTGGGAGGCTGTCGAAAGAGATAGCGCCAGCGTTTGTGGGGCTGTGAATGGGCTTGCCTGCATATTCAAAGAGCAGCAAGAGCTTTTGGTCCTGGCTCCTTTGGTGTGGGAGGAATCCCTGGACGTTGGCAATTGCTGAGCCGGGCTCCCGCTCTGTCTCAGCGGCCCAGGCAGATAGTATTGGGCTTTGGGAGGCTGTAGAAAGAGACAGCGCCAGCGTTTGTGGGGCTCTGAATGGGCTTGCCTGGATACTCGAAGAGCAGCAAGACCTTTTGGTCCTGGCACCTTTGGTGTGGGAGGAATCCCTGGACATTGGCAATTGCTGAGCCAGGCTCCGGCTCTGGCTCAGCGGCCCAGGCAGATAGTACTGGGCTTTGGGAGGCTGTCGAAAGAGATAGCGCCAGCGTTTGTGGGGCTGTGAATGGGCTTGCCTGCATATTCAAAGAGCAGCAAGAGCTTTTGGTCCTGGCACCTTTGGTGTGGGAGGAATCCCTGGACGTTGGCAATTGCTGAGCCGGGCTCCCGCTCTGTCTCAGCGGCCCAGGCAGATAGTATTGGGCTTTGGGAGGCTGTAGAAAGAGACAGCGCCAGCGTTTGTGGGGCTCTGAATGGGCTTGCCTGGATACTCGAAGAGCAGCAACACCTTTTGGTCCTGGCACCTTTGGTGTGGGAGGAATCCTTGGCCGTTGGCAATTGCTGAGCCGGGCTCCGGCTCTGGCTCAGCGGCCCAGGCAGATAGTATTGGGCTTTGGGAGGCTGTCGAAAGAGACAGCGCCAGCGTTTGTGGGGCTGTGAATGGGCTTGCCTGCATATTCAAAGAGCAGCAAGAGCTTTTGGTCCTGGCTCCTTTGGTGTGGGAGGAATCCCTGGACGTTGGCAATTGCTGAGCCGGGCTCCCGCTCTGTCTCAGCGGCCCAGGCAGATAGTATTGGGCTTTGGGAGGCTGTAGAAAGAGACAGCGCCAGCGTTTGTGGGGCTCTGAATGGGCTTGCCTGGATACTCGAAGAGCAGCAAGACCTTTTGGTCCTGGCACCTTTGGTGTGGGAGGAATCCCTGGACATTGGCAATTGCTGAGCCAGGCTCCGGCTCTGGCTCAGCGGCCCAGGCAGATAGTACTGGGCTTTGGGAGGCTGTCGAAAGAGATAGCGCCAGCGTTTGTGGGGCTGTGAATGGGCTTGCCTGCATATTCAAAGAGCAGCAAGAGCTTTTGGTCCTGGCACCTTTGGTGTGGGAGGAATCCCTGGACGTTGGCAATTGCTGAGCCGGGCTCCCGCTCTGTCTCAGCGGCCCAGGCAGATAGTATTGGGCTTTGGGAGGCTGTAGAAAGAGACAGCGCCAGCGTTTGTGGGGCTCTGAATGGGCTTGCCTGGATACTCGAAGAGCAGCAACACCTTTTGGTCCTGGCACCTTTGGTGTGGGAGGAATCCTTGGCCGTTGGCAATTGCTGAGCCGGGCTCCGGCTCTGGCTCAGCGGCCCAGGCAGATAGTATTGGGCTTTGGGAGGCTGTCGAAAGAGACAGCGCCAGCGTTTGTGGGGCTCTGAATGGGCTTGCCTGGATACTCGAAGAGCAGCAAGACCTTTTGGTCCTGGCACCTTTGGTGTGGGAGGAATCCCTGGCTGTTGGCAATTGCTGAGCCGGGCTCTGGCTGTACTCGGCGGCCCAGGCAGATAGTATTGGGCTTTGGGAGGCTGTAGAAAGAGACAGCGCCAGCGTTTTTGGGGCTCTGAATGGGCTTGCCTGGATACTCGAAGAGCAGCAAGAGCTTTTGGTCCTGGCACCTTTGGTGTGGGAGTAATGCCTGGCCGTTGGCAATTGCTGAGCCGGGCTCCGGCTCTGGCTCAGCGGCCCAGGCAGATAGTATTGGACTTTGGGAGGCTGTCAAAAGAGACCGCGCCAGCGTTTGTGGGGTTGTGAATGGGCTTGCCTGGATACTCGAAGAGCAGCAAGAGTTTTTCGTCGTAGCTCCTTTGGTGTGGGAGGAATGCCTGGCCGTTGGCAATTGCTGAGCCAGGCTCCGGCTCTGGCTCAGCGGCCCAGGCAGATAGTATTGGACTTTGGGAGGCTGTAGAAAGAGACAGCGCCAGCGTTTGTGGGGCTGTGAATGGGCTTGCCTGGATACTCGAAGAGCAGCAAGAGTTTTTCGTCGTAGCTCCTTTGGTGTGGGAAGAATCCTTGGCCGTTCGCAATTGCTGAGCCGGGCTCCAGGTGTCCTCAGCGGCCCAGGCAGATAGTATTGGGCTTTGGGAGGCTGTCGAAAGAGACAGCGCCAGCGTTTGTGGGGCTGTGAATGGGCTTGCCTGGATACTCGAAGAGCAGCAAGAGCTTTTGGTCCTGGCACCTTTGGTGTGGGAGGAATCCCTGGACGTTGGCAATTGCTGAGCCGGGCTCCCGCTCTGGCTCAGCGGCCCAGGCAGATAGTATTGGACTTTGGGAGGCTGTCGAAAGAGACAGCGCCAGCGTTTGTGGGGCTCTGAATGGGCTTGCCTGGATACTCGAAGAGCAGCAAGAGCTTTTGGTCCTGGCACCTTTGGTGTGGGAAGAATCCGTGGACGTTCGCAATTGCTGAGCCGGGCTCCAGGTGTCCTCAGCGGCCCAGGCAGATAGTATTGGACTTTGGGAGGCTGTCGAAAGAGACAGTGCCAGCGTTTGTGGCGCTGTGAATGGGCTTGCCTGGATACTCGAAGAGCAGCAAGACCTTTTGGTCCTGGCACCTTTGGTGTGGGAAGAATCCGTGGACGTTCGCAATTTCTGAGTCGGGCTCCAGGTGTCCTCAGCGGCCCAGGCAGATAGTATTGGGCTTTGGGAGGCTGTAGAAAGAGACAGCGCCAGCGTTTGTGGGGCTCTGAATGGGCTTGTCTGGATACTTGAAGAGCAGCAAGAGCTTATGGTCCTGGCACCTTTGGTGTGGGAGGAATCCGTGGACGTTGGCAATTGCTGAGCCGGGCTCCCGCTCTGGCTCAGCGGCCCAGGCAGATAGTATTGGACTTTGGGAGGCTGTCGAAAGAGACAGCGCCAGCGTTTGTGGGGCTGTGAATGGGCTTGCCTGGATACTCGAAGAGCAGCAAGAGCTTTTGGTCCTGGCACCTTTGGTGTGGGAGGAATCCGTGGACGTTGGCAATTACTGAGCTTGGCTCCCGCTCTGGCTCAGCGGCCCAGGCAGATAGTATTGGACTTTGGGAGGCTGTAGAAAGAGACAGCGCCAGCATTTGTGGGGCTCTGAATGGGTTTGCCTGGATACTCGAAGAGCAGCAAGACCTTTTGGTCCTGGCACCTTTGGTGTGGGAGGAATCCCTGGACATTGGCAATTGCTGAGCCGGGCTCCGGCTCTGGCTCAGCGGCCCAGGCAGATAGTATTGGGCTTTGGGAGGCTGTCGAAAGAGACAGCGCCAGCGTTTGTGGGGCTCTGAATGGGCTTGCCTGGATACTCGAAGAGCAGCAAGACCTTTTGGTCCTGGCACCTTTGGTGTGGGAAGAATCCGTGGACGTTGGCAATTGCTGAGCCGGGCTCCAGCTGTCCTCAGCGTCCCAGGCAGATAGTATTGGACTTTGGGAGGCTGTCGAAAGAGACAGTGCCAGCGTTTGTGGTGCTGTGAATGGGCCCTCCTGGATACTCGAAGAGCAGCAAGAGCTTTTGGTCCTGGCACCTTTGGTGTGGGAGGAATCCTTGGCTCTTGGCAATTGCTGAGCTGGGCTCCCGCTCTTGCTCAGCGGCCCAGGCAGATAGTATTGGGCTTTGGGAGGCTGTCGAAAGAGACAGCGCCAGCGTTTGCGGGGCTGTGAATGGGCTTGCCTGGATACTCGAAGAGCAGCAAGAGCTTTTGGTCCTGGCACCTTTGGTGTGGGAGGAATCCCTGGACGTTGGCAATTGCTGAGCCGGGCTCCGGCTCTGGCTCAGCGGCCCAGGCAGATAGTATTGGGCTTTGGGAGGCTGTCGAAAGAGATAGCGCCAGCATTTGTGGGGCTCTAAATGGGCTTGCCTGGATACTTGAAGAGCAGCAAGAGCTTTTGTTCCTGGCGCCTTTGGTGTGGGAAGAATCCGTGGATGTTCGCAATTGCTGAGCCAGGCTCCCGCTCTGTCTCAGCGGCCCAGGCAGATAGTATTGGACTTTGGGAGGCTGTCGAAAGAGACAGCGCCAGCGTTTGTGGGGCTCTGAATGGGCTTGCCTGGATACTCGAAGAGCAGCAAGAACTTTCGGTCGTAGCTCCTTTGGTGTGGGAGGAATCCCTGGACGTTGGCAATTGCTGAGCCGGGCTCCCGCTCTGTCTCAGCGGCCCAGGCAGATAGTATTGGGCTTTGGGAGGCTGTCGAAAGAGAGAGCGCCAGCGTTTGTGGGGCTCTGAATGGGCTTGCCTGGATACTCGAAGAGCAGCAAGACCTTTTGGTCCTGGCACCTTTGGTGTGGGAGGAATCCCTGGACATTGGCAATTGCTGAGCCAGGCTCCGGCTCTGGCTCAGCGGCCCAGGCAGATAGTACTGGGCTTTGGGAGGCTGTCGAAAGAGATAGCGCCAGCGTTTGTGGGGCTGTGAATGGGCTTGCCTGCATATTCAAAGAGCAGCAAGAGCTTTTGGTCCTGGCACCTTTGGTGTGGGAGGAATCCCTGGACGTTGGCAATTGCTGAGCCGGGCTCCCGCTCTGTCTCAGCGGCCCAGGCAGATAGTATTGGGCTTTGGGAGGCTGTAGAAAGAGACAGCGCCAGCGTTTGTGGGGCTCTGAATGGGCTTGCCTGGATACTCGAAGAGCAGCAACACCTTTTGGTCCTGGCACCTTTGGTGTGGGAGGAATCCTTGGCCGTTGGCAATTGCTGAGCCGGGCTCCGGCTCTGGCTCAGCGGCCCAGGCAGATAGTATTGGGCTTTGGGAGGCTGTCGAAAGAGACAGCGCCAGCGTTTGTGGGGCTCTGAATGGGCTTGCCTGGATACTCGAAGAGCAGCAAGACCTTTTGGTCCTGGCACCTTTGGTGTGGGAGGAATCCCTGGGCGTTGGCAATTGCTGAGCCGGGCTCTGGCTGTACTCGGCGGCCCAGGCAGATAGTATTGGGCTTTGGGAGGCTGTAGAAAGAGACAGCGCCAGCGTTTTTGGGGCTCTGAATGGGCTTGCCTGGATACTCGAAGAGCAGCAAGAGCTTTTGGTCCTGGCACCTTTGGTGTGGGAGTAATGCCTGGCCGTTGGCAATTGCTGAGCCGGGCTCCGGCTCTGGCTCAGCGGCCCAGGCAGATAGTATTGGACTTTGGGAGGCTGTCAAAAGAGACCGCGCCAGCGTTTGTGGGGTTGTGAATGGGCTTGCCTGGATACTCGAAGAGCAGCAAGAGTTTTTCGTCGTAGCTCCTTTGGTGTGGGAGGAATCCTTGGCCGTTGGCAATTGCTGAGCCAGGCTCCGGCTCTGGCTCAGCGGCCCAGGCAGATAGTATTGGACTTTGGGAGGCTGTAGAAAGAGACAGCGCCAGCGTTTGTGGGGCTGTGAATGGGCTTGCCTGGATACTCGAAGAGCAGCAAGAGTTTTTCGTCGTAGCTCCTTTGGTGTGGGAAGAATCCTTGGCCGTTCGCAATTGCTGAGCCGGGCTCCAGGTGTCCTCAGCGGCCCAGGCAGATAGTATTGGGCTTTGGGAGGCTGTCGAAAGAGACAGCGCCAGCGTTTGTGGGGCTGTGAATGGGCTTGCCTGGATACTCGAAGAGCAGCAAGACCTTTTGGTCCTGGCACCTTTGGTGTGGGAGGAATCCCTGGACGTTGGCAATTGCTGAGCCGGGCTCCCGCTCTGGCTCAGCGGCCCAGGCAGATAGTATTGGACTTTGGGAGGCTGTCGAAAGAGACAGCGCCAGCGTTTGTGGGGCTCTGAATGGGCTTGCCTGGATACTCGAAGAGCAGCAAGAGCTTTTGGTCCTGGCACCTTTGGTGTGGGAGGAATCCGTGGACGTTGGCAATTACTGAGCTTGGCTCCCGCTCTGGCTCAGCGGCCCAGGCAGATAGTATTGGACTTTGGGAGGCTGTAGAAAGAGACAGCGCCAGCATTTGTGGGGCTCTGAATGGGCTTGCCTGGATACTCGAAGAGCAGCAAGACCTTTTGGTCCTGGCACCTTTGGTGTGGGAGGAATCCCTGGACATTGGCAATTGCTGAGCCGGGCTCCGGCTCTGGCTCAGCGGCCCAGGCAGATAGTACTGGGCTTTGGGAGGCTGTCGAAAGAGATAGCGCCAGCGTTTGTGGGGCTGTGAATGGGCTTGCCTGCATATTCGAAGAGCAGCAAGAGCTTTTGGTCCTGGCACCTTTGGTGTGGGAAGAATCCGTGGACGTTCGCAATTGCTGAGCCGGGCTCCAGGTGTCCTCAGCGGCCCAGGCAGATAGTATTGGACTTTGGGAGGCTGTCGAAAGAGACAGCGCCAGCGTTTGTGGGGCTGTGAATGGGCTTGCCTGGATACTCGAAGAGCAGCAAGACCTTTTGGTCCTGGCACCTTTGGTGTGGGAAGAATCCGTGGACGTTCGCAATTGCTGAGCCGGGCTCCAGGTGTCCTCAGCGGCCCAGGCAGATAGTATTGGACTTTGGGAGGCTGTCGAAAGAGACAGTGCCAGCGTTTGTGGCGCTGTGAATGGGCTTGCCTGGATACTCGAAGAGCAGCAAGACCTTTTGGTCCTGGCACCTTTGGTGTGGGAAGAATCCGTGGACGTTCGCAATTTCTGAGTCGGGCTCCAGGTGTCCTCAGCGGCCCAGGCAGATAGTATTGGGCTTTGGGAGGCTGTAGAAAGAGACAGCGCCAGCGTTTGTGGGGCTCTGAATGGGCTTGTCTGGATACTTGAAGAGCAGCAAGAGCTTATGGTCCTGGCACCTTTGGTGTGGGAGGAATCCGTGGACGTTGGCAATTGCTGAGCCGGGCTCCCGCTCTGGCTCAGCGGCCCAGGCAGATAGTATTGGACTTTGGGAGGCTGTCGAAAGAGACAGCGCCAGCGTTTGTGGGGCTGTGAATGGGCTTGCCTGGATACTCGAAGAGCAGCAAGAGCTTTTGGTCCTGGCACCTTTGGTGTGGGAGGAATCCGTGGACGTTGGCAATTACTGAGCTTGGCTCCCGCTCTGGCTCAGCGGCCCAGGCAGATAGTATTGGACTTTGGGAGGCTGTAGAAAGAGACAGCGCCAGCATTTGTGGGGCTCTGAATGGGTTTGCCTGGATACTCGAAGAGCAGCAAGACCTTTTGGTCCTGGCACCTTTGGTGTGGGAGGAATCCCTGGACATTGGCAATTGCTGAGCCGGGCTCCGGCTCTGGCTCAGCGGCCCAGGCAGATAGTATTGGGCTTTGGGAGGCTGTCGAAAGAGACAGCGCCAGCGTTTGTGGGGCTCTGAATGGGCTTGCCTGGATACTCGAAGAGCAGCAAGACCTTTTGGTCCTGGCACCTTTGGTGTGGGAAGAATCCGTGGACGTTGGCAATTGCTGAGCCGGGCTCCAGCTGTCCTCAGCGTCCCAGGCAGATAGTATTGGACTTTGGGAGGCTGTCGAAAGAGACAGCGCCAGCGTTTGCGGGGCTGTGAATGGGCTTGCCTGGATACTCGAAGAGCAGCAAGAGCTTTTGGTCCTGGCACCTTTGGTGTGGGAGGAATCCCTGGACGTTGGCAATTGCTGAGCCGGGCTCCGGCTCTGGCTCAGCGGCCCAGGCAGATAGTATTGGGCTTTGGGAGGCTGTCGAAAGAGATAGCGCCAGCATTTGTGGGGCTCTAAATGGGCTTGCCTGGATACTTGAAGAGCAGCAAGAGCTTTTGTTCCTGGCGCCTTTGGTGTGGGAAGAATCCGTGGATGTTCGCAATTGCTGAGCCAGGCTCCCGCTCTGTCTCAGCGGCCCAGGCAGATAGTATTGGACTTTGGGAGGCTGTCGAAAGAGACAGCGCCAGCGTTTGCGGGGCTCTGAATGGGCTTGCCTGGATACTCGAAGAGCAGCAAGAACTTTCGGTCGTAGCTCCTTTGGTGTGGGAGGAATCCCTGGACGTTGGCAATTGCTGAGCCGGGCTCCCGCTCTGTCTCAGCGGCCCAGGCAGATAGTATTGGGCTTTGGGAGGCTGTCGAAAGAGAGAGCGCCAGCGTTTGTGGGGCTCTGAATGGGCTTGCCTGGATACTCGAAGAGCAGCAAGACCTTTTGGTCCTGGCACCTTTGGTGTGGGAGGAATCCCTGGACATTGGCAATTGCTGAGCCAGGCTCCGGCTCTGGCTCAGCGGCCCAGGCAGATAGTACTGGGCTTTGGGAGGCTGTCGAAAGAGATAGCGCCAGCGTTTGTGGGGCTGTGAATGGGCTTGCCTGCATATTCAAAGAGCAGCAAGAGCTTTTGGTCCTGGCACCTTTGGTGTGGGAGGAATCCCTGGACGTTGGCAATTGCTGAGCCGGGCTCCCGCTCTGTCTCAGCGGCCCAGGCAGATAGTATTGGGCTTTGGGAGGCTGTAGAAAGAGACAGCGCCAGCGTTTGTGGGGCTCTGAATGGGCTTGCCTGGATACTCGAAGAGCAGCAACACCTTTTGGTCCTGGCACCTTTGGTGTGGGAGGAATCCCTGGCTGTTGGCAATTGCTGAGCCGGGCTCCCGCTCTGGCTCAGCGGCCCAGGCAGATAGTATTGGACTTTGGGAGGCTGTCGAAAGAGACAGTGCCAGCGTTTGTGGCGCTGTGAATGGGCTTGCCTGGATACTCGAAGAGCAGCAAGACCTTTTGGTCCTGGCACCTTTGGTGTGGGAAGAATCCGTGGACGTTCGCAATTTCTGAGTCGGGCTCCAGGTGTCCTCAGCGGCCCAGGCAGATAGTATTGGGCTTTGGGAGGCTGTAGAAAGAGACAGCGCCAGCGTTTGTGGGGCTCTGAATGGGCTTGTCTGGATACTTGAAGAGCAGCAAGAGCTTTTGGTCCTGGCACCTTTGGTGTGGGAGGAATCCGTGGACGTTGGCAATTGCTGAGCCGGGCTCCCGCTCTGGCTCAGCGGCCCAGGCAGATAGTATTGGACTTTGGGAGGCTGTCGAAAGAGACAGCGCCAGCGTTTGTGGGGCTGTGAATGGGCTTGCCTGGATACTCGAAGAGCAGCAAGAGCTTTTGGTCCTGGCACCTTTGGTGTGGGAGGAATCCGTGGACGTTGGCAATTACTGAGCTTGGCTCCCGCTCTGGCTCAGCGGCCCAGGCAGATAGTATTGGACTTTGGGAGGCTGTAGAAAGAGACAGCGCCAGCATTTGTGGGGCTGTGAATGGGCTTGCCTGGATACTCGAAGAGCAGCAAGACCTTTTGGTCCTGGCACCTTTGGTGTGGGAGGAATCCCTGGACATTGGCAATTGCTGAGCCGGGCTCCGGCTCTGGCTCAGCGGCCCAGGCAGATAGTACTGGGCTTTGGGAGGCTGTCGAAAGAGATAGCGCCAGCGTTTGTGGGGCTGTGAATGGGCTTGCCTGCATATTCGAAGAGCAGCAAGAGCTTTTGGTCCTGGCTCCTTTGGTGTGGGAAGAATCCCTGGACGTTGGCAATTGCTGAGCCGGGCTCCCGCTCTGTCTCAGCGGCCCAGGCAGATAGTATTGGGCTTTGGGAGGCTGTAGAAAGAGACAGCGCCATCGTTTGTGGGGCTCTGAATGGGCTTGCCTGGATACTCGAAGAGCAGCAAGACCTTTTGGTCCTGGCACCTTTGGTGTGGGAGGAATCCCTGGCTGTTGGCAATTGCTGAGCCGGGCTCTGGCTGTACTCGGCGGCCCAGGCAGATAGTATTGGGCTTTGGGAGGCTGTAGAAAGAGACAGCGCCAGCGTTTTTGGGGCTCTGAATGGGCTTGCCTGGATACTCGAAGAGCAGCAAGAGCTTTTGGTCCTGGCACCTTTGGTGTGGGAGTAATGCCTGGCCGTTGGCAATTGCTGAGCCGGGCTCCGGCTCTGGCTCAGCGGCCCAGGCAGATAGTATTGGACTTTGGGAGGCTGTCAAAAGAGACCGCGCCAGCGTTTGTGGGGTTGTGAATGGGCTTGCCTGGATACTCGAAGAGCAGCAAGAGTTTTTCGTCGTAGCTCCTTTGGTGTGGGAGGAATGCCTGGCCGTTGGCAATTGCTGAGCCAGGCTCCGGCTCTGGCTCAGCGGCCCAGGCAGATAGTATTGGACTTTGGGAGGCTGTAGAAAGAGACAGCGCCAGCGTTTGTGGGGCTGTGAATGGGCTTGCCTGGATACTCGAAGAGCAGCAAGAGTTTTTCGTCGTAGCTCCTTTGGTGTGGGAAGAATCCTTGGCCGTTCGCAATTGCTGAGCCGGGCTCCAGGTGTCCTCAGCGGCCCAGGCAGATAGTATTGGGCTTTGGGAGGCTGTCGAAAGAGACAGCGCCAGCGTTTGTGGGGCTGTGAATGGGCTTGCCTGGATACTCGAAGAGCAGCAAGAGCTTTTGGTCCTGGCACCTTTGGTGTGGGAGGAATCCCTGGACGTTGGCAATTGCTGAGCCGGGCTCCCGCTCTGGCTCAGCGGCCCAGGCAGATAGTATTGGACTTTGGGAGGCTGTCGAAAGAGACAGCGCCAGCGTTTGTGGGGCTCTGAATGGGCTTGCCTGGATACTCGAAGAGCAGCAAGACCTTTTGGTCCTGGCACCTTTGGTGTGGGAAGAATCCGTGGACGTTCGCAATTGCTGAGCCGGGCTCCAGGTGTCCTCAGCGGCCCAGGCAGATAGTATTGGACTTTGGGAGGCTGTCGAAAGAGACAGTGCCAGCGTTTGTGGCGCTGTGAATGGGCTTGCCTGGATACTCGAAGAGCAGCAAGAGCTTTTGGTCCTGGCACCTTTGGTGTGGGAAGAATCCGTGGACGTTCGCAATTTCTGAGTCGGGCTCCAGGTGTCCTCAGCGGCCCAGGCAGATAGTATTGGGCTTTGGGAGGCTGTAGAAAGAGACAGCGCCAGCGTTTGTGGGGCTCTGAATGGGCTTGTCTGGATACTTGAAGAGCAGCAAGAGCTTTTGGTCCTGGCACCTTTGGTGTGGGAGGAATCCGTGGACGTTGGCAATTGCTGAGCCGGGCTCCCGCTCTGGCTCAGCGGCCCAGGCAGATAGTATTGGACTTTGGGAGGCTGTCGAAAGAGACAGCGCCAGCGTTTGTGGGGCTCTGAATGGGCTTGCCTGGATACTCGAAGAGCAGCAAGACCTTTTGGTCCTGGCACCTTTGGTGTGGGAGGAATCCCTGGACATTGGCAATTGCTGAGCCAGGCTCCGGCTCTGGCTCAGCGGCCCAGGCAGATAGTACTGGGCTTTGGGAGGCTGTCGAAAGAGATAGCGCCAGCGTTTGTGGGGCTGTGAATGGGCTTGCCTGCATATTCAAAGAGCAGCAAGAGCTTTTGGTCCTGGCTCCTTTGGTGTGGGAGGAATCCCTGGACGTTGGCAATTGCTGAGCCGGGCTCCCGCTCTGTCTCAGCGGCCCAGGCAGATAGTATTGGGCTTTGGGAGGCTGTAGAAAGAGACAGCGCCAGCGTTTGTGGGGCTCTGAATGGGCTTGCCTGGATACTCGAAGAGCAGCAAGACCTTTTGGTCCTGGCACCTTTGGTGTGGGAGGAATCCCTGGACATTGGCAATTGCTGAGCCAGGCTCCGGCTCTGGCTCAGCGGCCCAGGCAGATAGTACTGGGCTTTGGGAGGCTGTCGAAAGAGATAGCGCCAGCGTTTGTGGGGCTGTGAATGGGCTTGCCTGCATATTCAAAGAGCAGCAAGAGCTTTTGGTCCTGGCACCTTTGGTGTGGGAGGAATCCCTGGACGTTGGCAATTGCTGAGCCGGGCTCCCGCTCTGTCTCAGCGGCCCAGGCAGATAGTATTGGGCTTTGGGAGGCTGTAGAAAGAGACAGCGCCAGCGTTTGTGGGGCTCTGAATGGGCTTGCCTGGATACTCGAAGAGCAGCAACACCTTTTGGTCCTGGCACCTTTGGTGTGGGAGGAATCCTTGGCCGTTGGCAATTGCTGAGCCGGGCTCCGGCTCTGGCTCAGCGGCCCAGGCAGATAGTATTGGACTTTGGGAGGCTGTAGAAAGAGACAGCGCCAGCGTTTGTGGGGCTGTGAATGGGCTTGCCTGGATACTCGAAGAGCAGCAAGAGTTTTTCGTCGTAGCTCCTTTGGTGTGGGAAGAATCCTTGGCCGTTCGCAATTGCTGAGCCGGGCTCCAGGTGTCCTCAGCGGCCCAGGCAGATAGTATTGGGCTTTGGGAGGCTGTCGAAAGAGACAGCGCCAGCGTTTGTGGGGCTGTGAATGGGCTTGCCTGGATACTCGAAGAGCAGCAAGAGCTTTTGGTCCTGGCACCTTTGGTGTGGGAGGAATCCCTGGACGTTGGCAATTGCTGAGCCGGGCTCCCGCTCTGGCTCAGCGGCCCAGGCAGATAGTATTGGACTTTGGGAGGCTGTCGAAAGAGACAGCGCCAGCGTTTGTGGGGCTCTGAATGGGCTTGCCTGGATACTCGAAGAGCAGCAAGACCTTTTGGTCCTGGCACCTTTGGTGTGGGAAGAATCCGTGGACGTTCGCAATTGCTGAGCCGGGCTCCAGGTGTCCTCAGCGGCCCAGGCAGATAGTATTGGACTTTGGGAGGCTGTCGAAAGAGACAGTGCCAGCGTTTGTGGCGCTGTGAATGGGCTTGCCTGGATACTCGAAGAGCAGCAAGAGCTTTTGGTCCTGGCACCTTTGGTGTGGGAAGAATCCGTGGACGTTCGCAATTTCTGAGTCGGGCTCCAGGTGTCCTCAGCGGCCCAGGCAGATAGTATTGGGCTTTGGGAGGCTGTAGAAAGAGACAGCGCCAGCGTTTGTGGGGCTCTGAATGGGCTTGTCTGGATACTTGAAGAGCAGCAAGAGCTTTTGGTCCTGGCACCTTTGGTGTGGGAGGAATCCGTGGACGTTGGCAATTGCTGAGCCGGGCTCCCGCTCTGGCTCAGCGGCCCAGGCAGATAGTATTGGACTTTGGGAGGCTGTCGAAAGAGACAGCGCCAGCGTTTGTGGGGCTCTGAATGGGCTTGCCTGGATACTCGAAGAGCAGCAAGACCTTTTGGTCCTGGCACCTTTGGTGTGGGAGGAATCCCTGGACATTGGCAATTGCTGAGCCAGGCTCCGGCTCTGGCTCAGCGGCCCAGGCAGATAGTACTGGGCTTTGGGAGGCTGTCGAAAGAGATAGCGCCAGCGTTTGTGGGGCTGTGAATGGGCTTGCCTGCATATTCAAAGAGCAGCAAGAGCTTTTGGTCCTGGCTCCTTTGGTGTGGGAGGAATCCCTGGACGTTGGCAATTGCTGAGCCGGGCTCCCGCTCTGTCTCAGCGGCCCAGGCAGATAGTATTGGGCTTTGGGAGGCTGTAGAAAGAGACAGCGCCAGCGTTTGTGGGGCTCTGAATGGGCTTGCCTGGATACTCGAAGAGCAGCAAGACCTTTTGGTCCTGGCACCTTTGGTGTGGGAGGAATCCCTGGACATTGGCAATTGCTGAGCCAGGCTCCGGCTCTGGCTCAGCGGCCCAGGCAGATAGTACTGGGCTTTGGGAGGCTGTCGAAAGAGATAGCGCCAGCGTTTGTGGGGCTGTGAATGGGCTTGCCTGCATATTCAAAGAGCAGCAAGAGCTTTTGGTCCTGGCACCTTTGGTGTGGGAGGAATCCCTGGACGTTGGCAATTGCTGAGCCGGGCTCCCGCTCTGTCTCAGCGGCCCAGGCAGATAGTATTGGGCTTTGGGAGGCTGTAGAAAGAGACAGCGCCAGCGTTTGTGGGGCTCTGAATGGGCTTGCCTGGATACTCGAAGAGCAGCAACACCTTTTGGTCCTGGCACCTTTGGTGTGGGAGGAATCCTTGGCCGTTGGCAATTGCTGAGCCGGGCTCCGGCTCTGGCTCAGCGGCCCAGGCAGATAGTATTGGGCTTTGGGAGGCTGTCGAAAGAGACAGCGCCAGCGTTTGTGGGGCTGTGAATGGGCTTGCCTGCATATTCAAAGAGCAGCAAGAGCTTTTGGTCCTGGCTGCTTTGGTGTGGGAGGAATCCCTGGACGTTGGCAATTGCTGAGCCGGGCTCCCGCTCTGGCTCAGCGGCCCAGGCAGATAGTATTGGGCTTTGGGAGGCTGTAGAAAGAGACAGCGCCAGCGTTTGTGGGGCTCTGAATGGGCTTGCCTGGATACTCGAAGAGCAGCAAGACCTTTTGGTCCTGGCACCTTTGGTGTGGGAGGAATCCCTGGACATTGGCAATTGCTGAGCCAGGCTCCGGCTCTGGCTCAGCGGCCCAGGCAGATAGTACTGGGCTTTGGGAGGCTGTCGAAAGAGATAGCGCCAGCGTTTGTGGGGCTGTGAATGGGCTTGCCTGCATATTCAAAGAGCAGCAAGAGCTTTTGGTCCTGGCACCTTTGGTGTGGGAGGAATCCCTGGACGTTGGCAATTGCTGAGCCGGGCTCCCGCTCTGTCTCAGCGGCCCAGGCAGATAGTATTGGGCTTTGGGAGGCTGTAGAAAGAGACAGCGCCAGCGTTTGTGGGGCTCTGAATGGGCTTGCCTGGATACTCGAAGAGCAGCAACACCTTTTGGTCCTGGCACCTTTGGTGTGGGAGGAATCCTTGGCCGTTGGCAATTGCTGAGCCGGGCTCCGGCTCTGGCTCAGCGGCCCAGGCAGATAGTATTGGGCTTTGGGAGGCTGTCGAAAGAGACAGCGCCAGCGTTTGTGGGGCTCTGAATGGGCTTGCCTGGATACTCGAAGAGCAGCAAGACCTTTTGGTCCTGGCACCTTTGGTGTGGGAGGAATCCCTGGCTGTTGGCAATTGCTGAGCCGGGCTCTGGCTGTACTCGGCGGCCCAGGCAGATAGTATTGGGCTTTGGGAGGCTGTAGAAAGAGACAGCGCCAGCGTTTTTGGGGCTCTGAATGGGCTTGCCTGGATACTCGAAGAGCAGCAAGAGCTTTTGGTCCTGGCACCTTTGGTGTGGGAGTAATGCCTGGCCGTTGGCAATTGCTGAGCCGGGCTCCGGCTCTGGCTCAGCGGCCCAGGCAGATAGTATTGGACTTTGGGAGGCTGTCAAAAGAGACCGCGCCAGCGTTTGTGGGGTTGTGAATGGGCTTGCCTGGATACTCGAAGAGCAGCAAGAGTTTTTCGTCGTAGCTCCTTTGGTGTGGGAGGAATGCCTGGCCGTTGGCAATTGCTGAGCCAGGCTCCGGCTCTGGCTCAGCGGCCCAGGCAGATAGTATTGGACTTTGGGAGGCTGTAGAAAGAGACAGCGCCAGCGTTTGTGGGGCTGTGAATGGGCTTGCCTGGATACTCGAAGAGCAGCAAGAGTTTTTCGTCGTAGCTCCTTTGGTGTGGGAAGAATCCTTGGCCGTTCGCAATTGCTGAGCCGGGCTCCAGGTGTCCTCAGCGGCCCAGGCAGATAGTATTGGGCTTTGGGAGGCTGTCGAAAGAGACAGCGCCAGCGTTTGTGGGGCTCTGAATGGGCTTGCCTGGATACTCGAAGAGCAGCAAGAGTTTTTCGTCGTAGCTCCTTTGGTGTGGGAGGAATCCCTGGACGTTGGCAATTGCTGAGCCGGGCTCCCGCTCTGGCTCAGCGGCCCAGGCAGATAGTATTGGACTTTGGGAGGCTGTCGAAAGAGACAGCGCCAGCGTTTGTGGGGCTCTGAATGGGCTTGCCTGGATACTCGAAGAGCAGCAAGAGCTTTTGGTCCTGGCACCTTTGGTGTGGGAAGAATCCGTGGACGTTCGCAATTGCTGAGCCGGGCTCCAGGTGTCCTCAGCGGCCCAGGCAGATAGTATTGGACTTTGGGAGGCTGTCGAAAGAGACAGTGCCAGCGTTTGTGGCGCTGTGAATGGGCTTGCCTGGATACTCGAAGAGCAGCAAGACCTTTTGGTCCTGGCACCTTTGGTGTGGGAAGAATCCGTGGACGTTCGCAATTTCTGAGTCGGGCTCCAGGTGTCCTCAGCGGCCCAGGCAGATAGTATTGGGCTTTGGGAGGCTGTAGAAAGAGACAGCGCCAGCGTTTGTGGGGCTCTGAATGGGCTTGTCTGGATACTTGAAGAGCAGCAAGAGCTTATGGTCCTGGCACCTTTGGTGTGGGAGGAATCCGTGGACGTTGGCAATTGCTGAGCCGGGCTCCCGCTCTGGCTCAGCGGCCCAGGCAGATAGTATTGGACTTTGGGAGGCTGTCGAAAGAGACAGCGCCAGCGTTTGTGGGGCTGTGAATGGGCTTGCCTGGATACTCGAAGAGCAGCAAGAGCTTTTGGTCCTGGCACCTTTGGTGTGGGAGGAATCCGTGGACGTTGGCAATTACTGAGCTTGGCTCCCGCTCTGGCTCAGCGGCCCAGGCAGATAGTATTGGACTTTGGGAGGCTGTAGAAAGAGACAGCGCCAGCGTTTGTGGGGCTCTGAATGGGTTTGCCTGGATACTCGAAGAGCAGCAAGACCTTTTGGTCCTGGCACCTTTGGTGTGGGAGGAATCCCTGGACATTGGCAATTGCTGAGCCGGGCTCCGGCTCTGGCTCAGCGGCCCAGGCAGATAGTATTGGGCTTTGGGAGGCTGTCGAAAGAGACAGCGCCAGCGTTTGTGGGGCTCTGAATGGGCTTGCCTGGATACTCGAAGAGCAGCAAGACCTTTTGGTCCTGGCACCTTTGGTGTGGGAAGAATCCGTGGACGTTGGCAATTGCTGAGCCGGGCTCCAGCTGTCCTCAGCGTCCCAGGCAGATAGTATTGGACTTTGGGAGGCTGTCGAAAGAGACAGTGCCAGCGTTTGTGGTGCTGTGAATGGGCTTGCCTGGATACTCGAAGAGCAGCAAGAGCTTTTGGTCCTGGCACCTTTGGTGTGGGAGGAATCCTTGGCTCTTGGCAATTGCTGAGCTGGGCTCCCGCTCTTGCTCAGCGGCCCAGGCAGATAGTATTGGGCTTTGGGAGGCTGTCGAAAGAGACAGCGCCAGCGTTTGCGGGGCTGTGAATGGGCTTGCCTGGATACTCGAAGAGCAGCAAGAGCTTTTGGTCCTGGCACCTTTGGTGTGGGAGGAATCCCTGGACGTTGGCAATTGCTGAGCCGGGCTCCGGCTCTGGCTCAGCGGCCCAGGCAGATAGTATTGGGCTTTGGGAGGCTGTCGAAAGAGATAGCGCCAGCATTTGTGGGGCTCTAAATGGGCTTGCCTGGATACTTGAAGAGCAGCAAGAGCTTTTGTTCCTGGCGCCTTTGGTGTGGGAAGAATCCGTGGATGTTCGCAATTGCTGAGCCAGGCTCCCGCTCTGTCTCAGCGGCCCAGGCAGATAGTATTGGACTTTGGGAGGCTGTCGAAAGAGACAGCGCCAGCGTTTGTGGGGCTCTGAATGGGCTTGCCTGGATACTCGAAGAGCAGCAAGAACTTTCGGTCGTAGCTCCTTTGGTGTGGGAGGAATCCCTGGACGTTGGCAATTGCTGAGCCGGGCTCCCGCTCTGTCTCAGCGGCCCAGGCAGATAGTATTGGGCTTTGGGAGGCTGTCGAAAGAGAGAGCGCCAGCGTTTGTGGGGCTCTGAATGGGCTTGCCTGGATACTCGAAGAGCAGCAAGACCTTTTGGTCCTGGCACCTTTGGTGTGGGAGGAATCCCTGGACATTGGCAATTGCTGAGCCAGGCTCCGGCTCTGGCTCAGCGGCCCAGGCAGATAGTACTGGGCTTTGGGAGGCTGTCGAAAGAGATAGCGCCAGCGTTTGTGGGGCTGTGAATGGGCTTGCCTGCATATTCAAAGAGCAGCAAGAGCTTTTGGTCCTGGCACCTTTGGTGTGGGAGGAATCCCTGGACGTTGGCAATTGCTGAGCCGGGCTCCCGCTCTGTCTCAGCGGCCCAGGCAGATAGTATTGGGCTTTGGGAGGCTGTAGAAAGAGACAGCGCCAGCGTTTGTGGGGCTCTGAATGGGCTTGCCTGGATACTCGAAGAGCAGCAACACCTTTTGGTCCTGGCACCTTTGGTGTGGGAGGAATCCTTGGCCGTTGGCAATTGCTGAGCCGGGCTCCGGCTCTGGCTCAGCGGCCCAGGCAGATAGTATTGGGCTTTGGGAGGCTGTCGAAAGAGACAGCGCCAGCGTTTGTGGGGCTCTGAATGGGCTTGCCTGGATACTCGAAGAGCAGCAAGACCTTTTGGTCCTGGCACCTTTGGTGTGGGAGGAATCCCTGGGCGTTGGCAATTGCTGAGCCGGGCTCTGGCTGTACTCGGCGGCCCAGGCAGATAGTATTGGGCTTTGGGAGGCTGTAGAAAGAGACAGCGCCAGCGTTTTTGGGGCTCTGAATGGGCTTGCCTGGATACTCGAAGAGCAGCAAGAGCTTTTGGTCCTGGCACCTTTGGTGTGGGAGTAATGCCTGGCCGTTGGCAATTGCTGAGCCGGGCTCCGGCTCTGGCTCAGCGGCCCAGGCAGATAGTATTGGACTTTGGGAGGCTGTCAAAAGAGACCGCGCCAGCGTTTGTGGGGTTGTGAATGGGCTTGCCTGGATACTCGAAGAGCAGCAAGAGTTTTTCGTCGTAGCTCCTTTGGTGTGGGAGGAATCCTTGGCCGTTGGCAATTGCTGAGCCAGGCTCCGGCTCTGGCTCAGCGGCCCAGGCAGATAGTATTGGACTTTGGGAGGCTGTAGAAAGAGACAGCGCCAGCGTTTGTGGGGCTGTGAATGGGCTTGCCTGGATACTCGAAGAGCAGCAAGAGTTTTTCGTCGTAGCTCCTTTGGTGTGGGAAGAATCCTTGGCCGTTCGCAATTGCTGAGCCGGGCTCCAGGTGTCCTCAGCGGCCCAGGCAGATAGTATTGGGCTTTGGGAGGCTGTCGAAAGAGACAGCGCCAGCGTTTGTGGGGCTGTGAATGGGCTTGCCTGGATACTCGAAGAGCAGCAAGACCTTTTGGTCCTGGCACCTTTGGTGTGGGAGGAATCCCTGGACGTTGGCAATTGCTGAGCCGGGCTCCCGCTCTGGCTCAGCGGCCCAGGCAGATAGTATTGGACTTTGGGAGGCTGTCGAAAGAGACAGCGCCAGCGTTTGTGGGGCTCTGAATGGGCTTGCCTGGATACTCGAAGAGCAGCAAGAGCTTTTGGTCCTGGCACCTTTGGTGTGGGAAGAATCCGTGGACGTTCGCAATTGCTGAGCCGGGCTCCAGGTGTCCTCAGCGGCCCAGGCAGATAGTATTGGACTTTGGGAGGCTGTCGAAAGAGACAGTGCCAGCGTTTGTGGCGCTGTGAATGGGCTTGCCTGGATACTCGAAGAGCAGCAAGACCTTTTGGTCCTGGCACCTTTGGTGTGGGAAGAATCCGTGGACGTTCGCAATTGCTGAGCCGGGCTCCAGGTGTCCTCAGCGGCCCAGGCAGATAGTATTGGACTTTGGGAGGCTGTCGAAAGAGACAGTGCCAGCGTTTGTGGCGCTGTGAATGGGCTTGCCTGGATACTCGAAGAGCAGCAAGACCTTTTGGTCCTGGCACCTTTGGTGTGGGAAGAATCCGTGGACGTTCGCAATTTCTGAGTCGGGCTCCAGGTGTCCTCAGCGGCCCAGGCAGATAGTATTGGGCTTTGGGAGGCTGTAGAAAGAGACAGCGCCAGCGTTTGTGGGGCTCTGAATGGGCTTGTCTGGATACTTGAAGAGCAGCAAGAGCTTATGGTCCTGGCACCTTTGGTGTGGGAGGAATCCGTGGACGTTGGCAATTGCTGAGCCGGGCTCCCGCTCTGGCTCAGCGGCCCAGGCAGATAGTATTGGACTTTGGGAGGCTGTCGAAAGAGACAGCGCCAGCGTTTGTGGGGCTGTGAATGGGCTTGCCTGGATACTCGAAGAGCAGCAAGAGCTTTTGGTCCTGGCACCTTTGGTGTGGGAGGAATCCGTGGACGTTGGCAATTACTGAGCTTGGCTCCCGCTCTGGCTCAGCGGCCCAGGCAGATAGTATTGGACTTTGGGAGGCTGTAGAAAGAGACAGCGCCAGCATTTGTGGGGCTCTGAATGGGTTTGCCTGGATACTCGAAGAGCAGCAAGACCTTTTGGTCCTGGCACCTTTGGTGTGGGAGGAATCCCTGGACATTGGCAATTGCTGAGCCGGGCTCCGGCTCTGGCTCAGCGGCCCAGGCAGATAGTATTGGGCTTTGGGAGGCTGTCGAAAGAGACAGCGCCAGCGTTTGTGGGGCTCTGAATGGGCTTGCCTGGATACTCGAAGAGCAGCAAGACCTTTTGGTCCTGGCACCTTTGGTGTGGGAAGAATCCGTGGACGTTGGCAATTGCTGAGCCGGGCTCCAGCTGTCCTCAGCGTCCCAGGCAGATAGTATTGGACTTTGGGAGGCTGTCGAAAGAGACAGTGCCAGCGTTTGTGGTGCTGTGAATGGGCTTGCCTGGATACTCGAAGAGCAGCAAGAGCTTTTGGTCCTGGCACCTTTGGTGTGGGAGGAATCCTTGGCTCTTGGCAATTGCTGAGCTGGGCTCCCGCTCTTGCTCAGCGGCCCAGGCAGATAGTATTGGGCTTTGGGAGGCTGTCGAAAGAGACAGTGCCAGCGTTTGTGGCGCTGTGAATGGGCTTGCCTGGATACTCGAAGAGCAGCAAGAGCTTTTGGTCCTGGCACCTTTGGTGTGGGAGGAATCCCTGGACGTTGGCAATTGCTGAGCCGGGCTCCGGCTCTGGCTCAGCGGCCCAGGCAGATAGTATTGGGCTTTGGGAGGCTGTCGAAAGAGATAGCGCCAGCATTTGTGGGGCTCTAAATGGGCTTGCCTGGATACTTGAAGAGCAGCAAGAGCTTTTGTTCCTGGCGCCTTTGGTGTGGGAAGAATCCGTGGATGTTCGCAATTGCTGAGCCAGGCTCCCGCTCTGTCTCAGCGGCCCAGGCAGATAGTATTGGACTTTGGGAGGCTGTCGAAAGAGACAGCGCCAGCGTTTGTGGGGCTCTGAATGGGCTTGCCTGGATACTCGAAGAGCAGCAAGAACTTTCGGTCGTAGCTCCTTTGGTGTGGGAGGAATCCCTGGACGTTGGCAATTGCTGAGCCGGGCTCCCGCTCTGTCTCAGCGGCCCAGGCAGATAGTATTGGGCTTTGGGAGGCTGTAGAAAGAGACAGCGCCAGCGTTTGTGGGGCTCTGAATGGGCTTGCCTGGATACTCGAAGAGCAGCAACACCTTTTGGTCCTGGCACCTTTGGTGTGGGAGGAATCCCTGGACATTGGCAATTGCTGAGCCAGGCTCCGGCTCTGGCTCAGCGGCCCAGGCAGATAGTACTGGGCTTTGGGAGGCTGTCGAAAGAGATAGCGCCAGCGTTTGTGGGGCTGTGAATGGGCTTGCCTGCATATTCAAAGAGCAGCAAGAGCTTTTGGTCCTGGCACCTTTGGTGTGGGAGGAATCCCTGGACGTTGGCAATTGCTGAGCCGGGCTCCCGCTCTGTCTCAGCGGCCCAGGCAGATAGTATTGGGCTTTGGGAGGCTGTAGAAAGAGACAGCGCCAGCGTTTGTGGGGCTCTGAATGGGCTTGCCTGGATACTCGAAGAGCAGCAACACCTTTTGGTCCTGGCACCTTTGGTGTGGGAGGAATCCTTGGCCGTTGGCAATTGCTGAGCCGGGCTCCGGCTCTGGCTCAGCGGCCCAGGCAGATAGTATTGGGCTTTGGGAGGCTGTCGAAAGAGACAGCGCCAGCGTTTGTGGGGCTCTGAATGGGCTTGCCTGGATACTCGAAGAGCAGCAAGACCTTTTGGTCCTGGCACCTTTGGTGTGGGAGGAATCCCTGGCTGTTGGCAATTGCTGAGCCGGGCTCTGGCTGTACTCGGCGGCCCAGGCAGATAGTATTGGGCTTTGGGAGGCTGTAGAAAGAGACAGCGCCAGCGTTTTTGGGGCTCTGAATGGGCTTGCCTGGATACTCGAAGAGCAGCAAGAGCTTTTGGTCCTGGCACCTTTGGTGTGGGAGTAATGCCTGGCCGTTGGCAATTGCTGAGCCGGGCTCCGGCTCTGGCTCAGCGGCCCAGGCAGATAGTATTGGACTTTGGGAGGCTGTCAAAAGAGACCGCGCCAGCGTTTGTGGGGTTGTGAATGGGCTTGCCTGGATACTCGAAGAGCAGCAAGAGTTTTTCGTCGTAGCTCCTTTGGTGTGGGAGGAATCCTTGGCCGTTGGCAATTGCTGAGCCAGGCTCCGGCTCTGGCTCAGCGGCCCAGGCAGATAGTATTGGACTTTGGGAGGCTGTAGAAAGAGACAGCGCCAGCGTTTGTGGGGCTGTGAATGGGCTTGCCTGGATACTCGAAGAGCAGCAAGAGTTTTTCGTCGTAGCTCCTTTGGTGTGGGAAGAATCCTTGGCCGTTCGCAATTGCTGAGCCGGGCTCCAGGTGTCCTCAGCGGCCCAGGCAGATAGTATTGGGCTTTGGGAGGCTGTCGAAAGAGACAGCGCCAGCGTTTGTGGGGCTGTGAATGGGCTTGCCTGGATACTCGAAGAGCAGCAAGACCTTTTGGTCCTGGCACCTTTGGTGTGGGAGGAATCCCTGGACGTTGGCAATTGCTGAGCCGGGCTCCCGCTCTGGCTCAGCGGCCCAGGCAGATAGTATTGGACTTTGGGAGGCTGTCGAAAGAGACAGCGCCAGCGTTTGTGGGGCTCTGAATGGGCTTGCCTGGATACTCGAAGAGCAGCAAGAGCTTTTGGTCCTGGCACCTTTGGTGTGGGAAGAATCCGTGGACGTTCGCAATTGCTGAGCCGGGCTCCAGGTGTCCTCAGCGGCCCAGGCAGATAGTATTGGACTTTGGGAGGCTGTCGAAAGAGACAGTGCCAGCGTTTGTGGCGCTGTGAATGGGCTTGCCTGGATACTCGAAGAGCAGCAAGACCTTTTGGTCCTGGCACCTTTGGTGTGGGAAGAATCCGTGGACGTTCGCAATTTCTGAGTCGGGCTCCAGGTGTCCTCAGCGGCCCAGGCAGATAGTATTGGGCTTTGGGAGGCTGTAGAAAGAGACAGCGCCAGCGTTTGTGGGGCTCTGAATGGGCTTGTCTGGATACTTGAAGAGCAGCAAGAGCTTATGGTCCTGGCACCTTTGGTGTGGGAGGAATCCGTGGACGTTGGCAATTGCTGAGCCGGGCTCCCGCTCTGGCTCAGCGGCCCAGGCAGATAGTATTGGACTTTGGGAGGCTGTCGAAAGAGACAGCGCCAGCGTTTGTGGGGCTGTGAATGGGCTTGCCTGGATACTCGAAGAGCAGCAAGAGCTTTTGGTCCTGGCACCTTTGGTGTGGGAGGAATCCGTGGACGTTGGCAATTACTGAGCTTGGCTCCCGCTCTGGCTCAGCGGCCCAGGCAGATAGTATTGGACTTTGGGAGGCTGTAGAAAGAGACAGTAACAGGGTTTGTGGGGCTGTGAATGGGCTTGCCTGGATACTCGAAGAGCAGCAAGACCTTTTGGTCCTGGCACCTTTGGTGTGGGAAGAATCCCTGGACATTGGCAATTGCTGAGCCGGGCTCCGGCTCTGGCTCAGCGGCCCAGGCAGATAGTATTGGGCTTTGGGAGGCTGTCGAAAGAGACAGCGCCAGCGTTTGTGGGGCTCTGAATGGGCTTGCCTGGATACTCGAAGAGCAGCAAGACCTTTTGGTCCTGGCACCTTTGGTGTGGGAAGAATCCGTGGACGTTGGCAATTGCTGAGCCGGGCTCCAGCTGTCCTCAGCGTCCCAGGCAGATAGTATTGGACTTTGGGAGGCTGTCGAAAGAGACAGTGCCAGCGTTTGTGGTGCTGTGAATGGGCTTGCCTGGATACTCGAAGAGCAGCAAGAGCTTTTGGTCCTGGCACCTTTGGTGTGGGAGGAATCCTTGGCTCTTGGCAATTGCTGAGCTGGGCTCCCGCTCTTGCTCAGCGGCCCAGGCAGATAGTATTGGGCTTTGGGAGGCTGTCGAAAGAGACAGCGCCAGCGTTTGCGGGGCTGTGAATGGGCTTGCCTGGATACTCGAAGAGCAGCAAGAGCTTTTGGTCCTGGCACCTTTGGTGTGGGAGGAATCCCTGGACGTTGGCAATTGCTGAGCCGGGCTCCGGCTCTGGCTCAGCGGCCCAGGCAGATAGTATTGGGCTTTGGGAGGCTGTCGAAAGAGATAGCGCCAGCATTTGTGGGGCTCTAAATGGGCTTGCCTGGATACTTGAAGAGCAGCAAGAGCTTTTGTTCCTGGCGCCTTTGGTGTGGGAAGAATCCGTGGATGTTCGCAATTGCTGAGCCAGGCTCCCGCTCTGTCTCAGCGGCCCAGGCAGATAGTATTGGACTTTGGGAGGCTGTCGAAAGAGACAGCGCCAGCGTTTGTGGGGCTCTGAATGGGCTTGCCTGGATACTCGAAGAGCAGCAAGAACTTTCGGTCGTAGCTCCTTTGGTGTGGGAGGAATCCCTGGACGTTGGCAATTGCTGAGCCGGGCTCCGGCTCTGGCTCAGTGGCCCAGGCAGATAGTATTGGGCTTTGGGAGGCTGTCGAAAGAGAGAGCGCCAGCGTTTGTGGGGCTCTGAATGGGCTTGCCTGGATACTCGAAGAGCAGCAAGACCTTTTGGTCCTGGCACCTTTGGTGTGGGAGGAATCCCTGGACATTGGCAATTGCTGAGCCGGGCTCCGGCTCTGGCTCAGCGGCCCAGGCAGATAGTACTGGGCTTTGGGAGGCTGTCGAAAGAGATAGCGCCAGCGTTTGTGGGGCTCTGAATGGGCTTGCCTGCATATTCAAAGAGCAGCAAGAGCTTTTGGTCCTGGCACCTTTGGTGTGGGAGGAATCCCTGGACGTTGGCAATTGCTGAGCCGGGCTCCCGCTCTGGCTCAGCGGCCCAGGCAGATAGTATTGGACTTTGGGAGGCTGTCGAAAGAGACAGCGCCAGCGTTTGTGGGGCTCTGAATGGGCTTGCCTGGATACTCGAAGAGCAGCAAGACCTTTTGGTCCTGGCACCTTTGGTGTGGGAGGAATCCCTGGCTGTTGGCAATTGCTGAGCCGGGCTCTGGCTGTACTCGGCGGCCCAGGCAGATAGTATTGGGCTTTGGGAGGCTGTAGAAAGAGACAGCGCCAGCGTTTTTGGGGCTCTGAATGGGCTTGCCTGGATACTCGAAGAGCAGCAAGAGCTTTTGGTCCTGGCACCTTTGGTGTGGGAGTAATGCCTGGCCGTTGGCAATTGCTGAGCCGGGCTCCGGCTCTGGCTCAGCGGCCCAGGCAGATAGTATTGGACTTTGGGAGGCTGTCAAAAGAGACCGCGCCAGCGTTTGTGGGGTTGTGAATGGGCTTGCCTGGATACTCGAAGAGCAGCAAGAGTTTTTCGTCGTAGCTCCTTTGGTGTGGGAGGAATGCCTGTCCGTTGGCAATTGCTGAGCCAGGCTCCGGCTCTGGCTCAGCGGCCCAGGCAGATAGTATTGGACTTTGGGAGGCTGTAGAAAGAGACAGCGCCAGCGTTTGTGGGGCTGTGAATGGGCTTGCCTGGATACTCGAAGAGCAGCAAGAGTTTTTCGTCGTAGCTCCTTTGGTGTGGGAAGAATCCTTGGCCGTTCGCAATTGCTGAGCCGGGCTCTGGCTGTACTCACCGGCCCAGGCAGATAGTATTGGGCTTTGGGAGGCTGTCGAAAGAGACAGCGCCAGCGTTTGTGGGGCTGTGAATGGGCTTGCCTGGATACTCGAAGAGCAGCAAGAGCTTTTGGTCCTGGCACCTTTGGTGTGGGAGGAATCCCTGGACGTTGGCAATTGCTGAGCCGGGCTCCCGCTCTGGCTCAGCGGCCCAGGCAGATAGTATTGGACTTTGGGAGGCTGTCGAAAGAGACAGCGCCAGCGTTTGTGGGGCTGTGAATGGGCTTGCCTGGATACTCGAAGAGCAGCAAGAGCTTTTGGTCCTGGCACCTTTGGTGTGGGAAGAATCCGTGGACGTTCGCAATTGCTGAGCCGGGCTCCAGGTGTCCTCAGCGGCCCAGGCAGATAGTATTGGACTTTGGGAGGCTGTCGAAAGAGACAGTGCCAGCGTTTGTGGCGCTGTGAATGGGCTTGCCTGGATACTCGAAGAGCAGCAAGACCTTTTGGTCCTGGCACCTTTGGTGTGGGAAGAATCCGTGGACGTTCGCAATTTCTGAGTCGGGCTCCAGGTGTCCTCAGCGGCCCAGGCAGATAGTATTGGGCTTTGGGAGGCTGTAGAAAGAGACAGCGCCAGCGTTTGTGGGGCTCTGAATGGGCTTGTCTGGATACTTGAAGAGCAGCAAGAGCTTATGGTCCTGGCACCTTTGGTGTGGGAGGAATCCGTGGACGTTGGCAATTGCTGAGCCGGGCTCCCGCTCTGGCTCAGCGGCCCAGGCAGATAGTATTGGACTTTGGGAGGCTGTCGAAAGAGACAGCGCCAGCGTTTGTGGGGCTGTGAATGGGCTTGCCTGGATACTCGAAGAGCAGCAAGAGCTTTTGGTCCTGGCACCTTTGGTGTGGGAGGAATCCGTGGACGTTGGCAATTACTGAGCTTGGCTCCCGCTCTGGCTCAGCGGCCCAGGCAGATAGTATTGGACTTTGGGAGGCTGTAGAAAGAGACAGCGCCAGCATTTGTGGGGCTGTGAATGGGCTTGCCTGGATACTCGAAGAGCAGCAAGACCTTTTGGTCCTGGCACCTTTGGTGTGGGAGGAATCCCTGGACATTGGCAATTGCTGAGCCGGGCTCCGGCTCTGGCTCAGCGGCCCAGGCAGATAGTATTGGGCTTTGGGAGGCTGTCGAAAGAGACAGCGCCAGCGTTTGTGGGGCTCTGAATGGGCTTGCCTGGATACTCGAAGAGCAGCAAGACCTTTTGGTCCTGGCACCTTTGGTGTGGGAAGAATCCGTGGACGTTGGCAATTGCTGAGCCGGGCTCCAGCTGTCCTCAGCGTCCCAGGCAGATAGTATTGGACTTTGGGAGGCTGTCGAAAGAGACAGTGCCAGCGTTTGTGGCGCTGTGAATGGGCTTGCCTGGATACTCGAAGAGCAGCAAGAGCTTTTGGTCCTGGCACCTTTGGTGTGGGAGGAATCCTTGGCTCTTGGCAATTGCTGAGCTGGGCTCCCGCTCTTGCTCAGCGGCCCAGGCAGATAGTATTGGGCTTTGGGAGGCTGTCGAAAGAGACAGCGCCAGCGTTTGTGGGGCTGTGAATGGGCTTGCCTGGATACTCGAAGAGCAGCAAGAGCTTTTGGTCCTGGCACCTTTGGTGTGGGAGGAATCCCTGGACGTTGGCAATTGCTGAGCCGGGCTCCGGCTCTGGCTCAGCGGCCCAGGCAGATAGTATTGGGCTTTGGGAGGCTGTCGAAAGAGATAGCGCCAGCGTTTGTGGGGCTCTAAATGGGCTTGCCTGGATACTTGAAGAGCAGCAAGAGCTTTTGTTCCTGGCGCCTTTGGTGTGGGAAGAATCCGTGGATGTTCGCAATTGCTGAGCCAGGCTCCCGCTCTGTCTCAGCGGCCCAGGCAGATAGTATTGGACTTTGGGAGGCTGTCGAAAGAGACAGCGCCAGCGTTTGTGGGGCTCTGAATGGGCTTGCCTGGATACTCGAAGAGCAGCAAGAACTTTCGGTCGTAGCTCCTTTGGTGTGGGAGGAATCCCTGGCTGTTGGCAATTGCTGAGCCGGGCTCTGGCTGTACTCGGCGGCCCAGGCAGATAGTATTGGGCTTTGGGAGGCTGTCGAAAGAGACAGCGCCAGCGTTTGTGGGGCTGTGAATGGGCTTGCCTGCATATTCGAAGAGCAGCAAGAGCTTTTGGTCCTGGCACCTTTGGTGTGGGAGGAATCCCTGGCTGTTGGCAATTGCTGAGCCGGGCTCTGGCTGTACTCAGCGGCCCAGGCAGATAGTACTGGACTTTGGGAGGCTGTCGAAACAGACAGCGCCAGCGTTTGTGGGGCTGTGAATGGGCTTGCCTGGATATTCGAAGAGCAGCAAGAGCTTTTGGTCCTGGCACCTTTGGTGTGGGAGGAATCCGTGGACGTTCGCAATTGCTGAGCCGGGCTCCCGCTCTTGCTCAGCGGCCCAGGCAGATAGTATTGGACTTTGGGAGGCTGTCGAAAGAGACAGTGCCAGCGTTTGTGGCGCTGTGAATGGGCTTGCCTGGATACTCGAAGAGCAGCAAGACCTTTTGGTCCTGGCACCTTTGGTGTGGGAAGAATCCGTGGACGTTCGCAATTGCTGAGCCGGGCTCCAGGTGTCCTCAGCGGCCCAGGCAGATACTATTGGGCTTTGGGAGGCTGTCGAAAGAGAGAGCGCCAGCATTTGTGGGGCTCTGAATGGGCTTGCCTGGATACTCGAAGAGCAGCAAGAGCTTTTGGTCCTGGCACCTTTGGTGTGGGAGGAATCCCTGGACATTGGCAATTGCTGAGCCGGGCTCCGGCTCTGGCTCAGCGGCCCAGGCAGATAGTACTGGGCTTTGGGAGGCTGTCAAAAGAGATAGCGCCAGCGTTTGTGGGGCTCTGAATGGGCTTGCCTGCATATTCGAAGAACAGCAAGAGCTTTTGGTCCTGGCTCCTTTGGTGTGGGAGGAATACCTGGACGTTGGCAATTGCTGAGCCGGGCTCCGGCTCTGGCTCAGCGGCCCAGGCAGACAGTATTGGACTTTGGGAGGCTGTCGAAAGAGACAGCGCCAGTGTTTGTGGGGCTGTGAATGGGCTTGCCTGGATACTCGAAGAGCAGCAAGAGCTTTTGGTCCTGGCACCTTTGGTGTGGGAAGAATCCGTGGATGTTCGCAATTGCTGAGCCGGGCTCCAGGTGTCCTCAGCGGCCCAGGCAGATACTATTGGGCTTTGGTAGGCTGTAGAAAGAGACAGCGCCAGTGTTTGCGGGGCTGTGAATGGGCTTGCCTGGATACTTGAAGAGCAGCAAGACCTTTTGGTCCAGGCGCCTTTGGTGTGGGAGGAATCCGTGGACGTTGGCAATTGCTGAGCCGGGCTCCCGCTCTGTCTCAGCGGCCCAGGCAGATAGTATTGGACTTTGGGAGGCTGTCGAAAGAGACAGCGCCAGCGTTTGTGGGGCTGTGAATGGGCTTGCCTGGATACTCGAAGAACAGCAAGAGCTTTTGGTCCTGGCTCCTTTGGTGTGGGAGGAATCCCTGGACGTTGGCAATTGCTGAGCCGGGCTCCGGCTCTGGCTCAGCGGCCCAGGCAGATAGTATTGGACTTTGGGAGGCTGTCGAAAGAGACAGCGCCAGCGTTTGCGGGGCTGTGAATGGGCTTGCCTGGATACTGGAAGAACAGAAGAGCTTTTGGTCCTGGCTCCTTTGGTGTGGGAGGAATCCCTGGACGTTGGCAATTGCTGAGCCAGGCTCCCGCTCTGGCTCAGCGGCCCAGGCAGATAGTATTGGGCTTTGGGAGGCTGTCGAAAGAGAGAGCGCCAGCGTTTGTGGGGCTGTGAATGGGCTTGCCTGGATACTCGAAGAGCAGCAAGACCTTTTGGTCCTGGCACCTTTGGTGTGGGAGGAATCCGTGGACGTTGGCAATTGCTGAGCCGGGCTCCCGCTCTGTCTCAGCGGCCCAGGCAGATAGTATTGGGCTTTGGGAGGCTGTAGAAAGAGACAGCGCCAGCGTTTGTGGGGCTGTGAATGGGCTTGCCTGGATACTCGAAGAGCAGCAAGAGTTTTTCGTCGTAGCTCCTTTGGTGTGGGAGGAATCCGTGGACGTTGGCAATTGCTGAGCCGGGCTCCCGCTCTGTCTCAGCGGCCCAGGCAGATAGTATTGGGCTTTGGGAGGCTGTAGAAAGAGATAGCGCCAGCGTTTGTGGGGCTGTGAATGGGCTTGCCTGGATATTCGAAGAGCAGCAAGAGCTTTTGGTCCTGGCTCCTTTGGTGTGGGAGGAATACCTGGACGTTGGCAATTGCTGAGCCGGGCTCCCGCTCTGTCTCAGCGGCCCAGGCAGACAGTATTGGACTTTGGGAGGCTGTCGAAAGAGACAGCGCCAGTGTTTGTGGGGCTGTGAATGGGCTTGCCTGGATACTCGAAGAGCAGCAAGAGCTTTTGGTCCTGGCACCTTTGGTGTGGGAAGAATCCGTGGATGTTCGCAATTGCTGAGCCGGGCTCCAGGTGTCCTCAGCGGCCCAGGCAGATACTATTGGGCTTTGGGAGGCTGTCGAAAGAGACAGTGCCAGCGTTTGTGGGGCTGTGAATGGGCTTGCCTGGATACTTGAAGAGCAGCAAGAGCTTTTGGTCCTGGCACCTTTGGTGTGGGAAGAATCCGTGGACGTTGGCAATTGCTGAGCCGGGCTCCGGCTCTGTCTCAGCAGCCCAGGCAGATAGTATTGGACTTTGGGAGGCTGTAGAAAGAGACAGTGCCAGCGTTTGTGGGGCTGTGAATGGGCTTGCCTGGATATTCGAAGAGCAGCAAGAGCTTTTGGTCCTGGCACCTTTGGTGTGGGAGGAATCCTTGGCTGTTGGCAATTGCTGAGCTGGGCTCCCGCTCTGTCTCAGCGGCCCAGGCAGATAGTATTGGGCTTTGGGAGGCTGTAGAAAGAGACAGCGCCAGCGTTTGTGGGGCTGTGAATGGGCTTGCCTGGATACTCGAAGAGCAGCAAGAACTTTCGGTCGTAGCTCCTTTGGTGTGGGAGGAATCCCTGGACGTTGGCAATTTCTGAGCCGGGCTCCCGCTCTGGCTCAGCGGCCCAGGCAGATAGTATTGGACTTTGGGAGGCTGTCGAAAGAGAGAGCGCCAGCGTTTGTGGGGCTCTGAATGGGCTTGCCTGGATACTCGAAGAGCAGCAAGAGCTTTTGGTCCTGGCACCTTTGGTGTGGGAGGAATCCGTGGACGTTGGCAATTGCTGAGCCGGGCTCCGGCTGTACTCAGCGGCCCAGGCAGATAGTATTGGACTTTGGGAGGCTGTCGAAAGAGACAGCGCCAGCGTTTGTGGCGCTGTGAATGGGCTTGCCTGGATACTTGAAGAGCAGCAAGAGCTTTTGGTCCTGGCACCTTTGGTGTGGGAGGAATGCCTGGACGTTGGCAATTGCTGAGCCTGGCTCTGGCTCTGGCTCAGCGGCCCAGGCAGATAGTATTGGACTTTGGGAGGCTGCAGAAAGAGACAGCGCCAGTGTTTGCGGGGCTGTGAATGGGCTTGCCTGGATACTTGAAGAGCAGCAAGACCTTTTGGTCCAGGCGCCTTTGGTGTGGGAGGAATCCGTGGACGTTGGCAATTGCTGAGCCGGGCTCCCGCTCTGTCTCAGCGGCCCAGGCAGATAGTATTGGACTTTGGGAGGCTGTCGAAAGAGACAGCGCCAGCGTTTGCGGGGCTGTGAATGGGCTTGCCTGGATACTCGAAGAACAGCAAGAGCTTTTGGTCCTGGCTCCTTTGGTGTGGGAGGAATCCCTGGACGTTGACAATTGCTGAGCCGGGCTCCGGCTCTGGCTCAGCGGCCCAGGCAGATAGTATTGGACTTTGGGAGGCTGTCGAAAGAGACAGCGCCAGCGTTTGTGGCGCTGTGAATGGGCTTGCCTGGATACTTGAAGAGCAGCAAGAGCTTTTGGTCCTGGCACCTTTGGTGTGGGAGGAATGCCTGGACGTTGGCAATTGCTGAGCCTGGCTCTGGCTCAGGCTCAGCGGCCCAGGCAGATAGTATTGGGCTTTGGGAGGCTGCAGAAAGAGACAGCGCCAGTGTTTGCGGGGCTGTGAATGGGCTTGCCTGGATACTTGAAGAGCAGCAAGACCTTTTGGTCCTGGCGCCTTTGGTGTGGGAGGAATCCGTGGACGTTGGCAATTGCTGAGCCGGGCTCCCGCTCTGTCTCAGCGGCCCAGGCAGATAGTATTGGACTTTGGGAGGCTGTCGAAAGAGACAGCGCCAGCGTTTGCGGGGCTGTGAATGGGCTTGCCTGGATACTCGAAGAACAGCAAGAGCTTTTGGTCCTGGCTCCTTTGGTGTGGGAGGAATCCCTGGACGTTGACAATTGCTCAGCCGGGCTCCAGCTGTCCTCAGCGTCCCAGGCAGATAGTATTGGACTTTGGGAGGCTGTCGAAAGAGACAGCGCCAGCGTTTGTGGGGCTGTGAATGGGCTTGCCTGGATACTCGAAGAGCAGCAAGAACTTTCGGTCGTAGCTCCTTTGGTGTGGGAGGAATCCCTGGACGTTGGCAATTTCTGAGCCGGGCTCCCGCTCTGGCTCAGCGGCCCAGGCAGATAGTATTGGACTTTGGGAGGCTGTCGAAAGAGAGAGCGCCAGCGTTTGTGGGGCTCTGAATGGGCTTGCCTGGATACTCGAAGAGCAGCAAGACCTTTTGGTCCTGGCACCTTTGGTGTGGGAGGAATCCCTGGACGTTGGCAATTGCTGAGCCGGGCTCCGGCTGTACTCAGCGGCCCAGGCAGATAGTATTGGACTTTGGGAGGCTGTCGAAAGAGACAGCGCCAGCGTTTGTGGGGCTCTGAATGGGCTTGCCTGGATACTCGAAGAGCAGCAAGACCTTTTGGTCCTGGCACCTTTGGTGTGGGAGGAATCCTTGGCCGTTGGCAATTGCTGAGCCGGGCTCCGGCTCTGGCTCAGCGGCCCAGGCAGATAGTATTGGACTTTGGGAGGCTGTCGAAAGAGACAGCGCCAGCATTTGTGGGGCTGTGAATGGGCTTGCCTGGATACTCGAAGAACAGCAAGAGCTTTTGGTCCTGGCTCCTTTGGTGTGGGAGGAATCCCTGGACGTTGGCAATTGCTGAGCCAGGCTCCGGCTCTGGCTCAGCGGCCCAGGCAGATAGTACTGGACTTTGGGAGGCTGTAGAAAGAGACAGTGCCAGCGTTTGTGGGGCTCTGAATGGGCTTGCCTGGATACTCGAAGAGCAGCAAGACCTTTTGGTCCTGGCACCTTTGGTGTGGGAGGAATCCTTGGCCGTTGGCAATTGCTGAGCCGGGCTCCGGCTCTGGCTCAGCGGCCCAGGCAGATAGTATTGGGCTTTGGGAGGCTGTCGAAAGAGACAGCGCCAGTGTTTGTGGGGCTCTGAATGGGCTTGCCTGGATATTCGAAGAGCAGCAAGAGCTTTTGGTCCTGGCACCTTTGGTGTGGGAGGAATCCTTGGACGTTGGCAATTGCTGAGCCGGGCTCCCGCTCTGGCTCAGCGGCCCAGGCAGATAGTATTGGACTTTGGGAGGCTGTCGAAAGAGACAGCGCCAGCGTTTGTGGGGCTCTGAATGGGCTTGCCTGGATACTCGAAGAGCAGCAAGACCTTTTGGTCCTGGCACCTTTGGTGTGGGAAGAATCCGTGGACGTTCGCAATTGCTGAGCCGGGCTCCAGGTGTCCTCAGCGGCCCAGGCAGATACTATTGGACTTTGGGAGGCTGTCGAAAGAGACAGTGCCAGCGTTTGTGGCGCTGTGAATGGGCTTGCCTGGATACTCGAAGAGCAGCAAGACCTTTTGGTCCTGGCACCTTTGGTGTGGGAAGAATCCGTGGACGTTCGCAATTTCTGAGTCGGGCTCCAGGTGTCCTCAGCGGCCCAGGCAGATAGTATTGGGCTTTGGGAGGCTGTAGAAAGAGACAGCGCCAGCGTTTGTGGGGCTCTGAATGGGCTTGTCTGGATACTTGAAGAGCAGCAAGAGCTTTTGGTCCTGGCACCTTTGGTGTGGGAGGAATCCGTGGACGTTGGCAATTGCTGAGCCGGGCTCCGGCTCTGGCTCAGCGGCCCAGGCAGATAGTATTGGACTTTGGGAGGCTGTCGAAAGAGACAGCGCCAGCGTTTGTGGGGCTGTGAATGGGCTTGCCTGGATACTCGAAGAGCAGCAAGAGCTTTTGGTCCTGGCACCTTTGGTGTGGGAGGAATCCGTGGACGTTGGCAATTACTGAGCTTGGCTCCCGCTCTGGCTCAGCGGCCCAGGCAGATAGTATTGGACTTTGGGAGGCTGTAGAAAGAGACAGCGCCAGCATTTGTGGGGCTGTGAATGGGCTTGCCTGGATACTCGAAGAGCAGCAAGACCTTTTGGTCCTGGCACCTTTGGTGTGGGAGGAATCCGTGGACGTTGGCAATTGCTGAGCCGGGCTCCCGCTCTGGCTCAGCGGCCCAGGCAGATAGTACTGGGCTTTGGGAGGCTGTAGAAAGAGACAGCGCCAGCGTTTGTGGGGCTCTGAATGGGCTTGCCTGGATACTCGAAGAGCAGCAACACCTTTTGGTCCTGGCACCTTTGGTGTGGGAGGAATCCTTGGCCGTTGGCAATTGCTGAGCCGGGCTCCGGCTCTGGCTCAGCGGCCCAGGCAGATAGTATTGGGCTTTGGGAGGCTGTCGAAAGAGACAGCGCCAGTGTTTGTGGGGCTCTGAATGGGCTTGCCTGGATACTCGAAGAGCAGCAAGAGCTTTTGGTCCTGGCACCTTTGGTGTGGGAAGAATCCCTGGCTGTTCGCAATTGCTGAGCCGGGCTCTGGCTGTACTCAGCGGCCCAGGCAGATAGTATTGGGCTTTGGGAGGCTGTAGAAAGAGACAGCGCGAGCGTTTGTGGGGCTGTGAATGGGCTTGCCTGGATACTCGAAGAGCAGCAAGAGCTTTTGGTCCTGGCACCTTTGGTGTGGGAGGAATCCGTGGACGTTGGCAATTGCTGAGCCGGGCTCCGGCTCTGGCTCAGCGGCCCAGGCAGATAGTATTGGACTTTGGGAGGCTGTCAAAAGAGACCGCGCCAGCGTTTGTGGGGTTGTGAATGGGCTTGCCTGGATACTCGAAGAGCAGCAAGAGTTTTTCGTCGTAGCTCCTTTGGTGTGGGAGGAATGCCTGTCCGTTGGCAATTGCTGAGCCAGGCTCCGGCTCTGGCTCAGCGGCCCAGGCAGATAGTATTGGACTTTGGGAGGCTGTAGAAAGAGACAGTGCCAGCGTTTGTGGGGCTCTGAATGGGCTTGCCTGGATACTCGAAGAGCAGCAAGAGTTTTTCGTCGTAGCTCCTTTGGTGTGGGAAGAATCCGTGGACGTTCGCAATTGCTGAGCCGGGCTCCAGGTGTCCTCAGCGGCCCAGGCAGATACTATTGGGCTTTGGGAGGCTGTCGAAAGAGACAGCGCCAGCGTTTGTGGGGCTGTGAATGGGCTTGCCTGGATACTCGAAGAGCAGCAAGAGCTTTTGGTCCTGGCACCTTTGGTGTGGGAGGAATCCCTGGCTGTTGGCAATTGCTGAGCCGGGCTCTGGCTGTACTCAGCGGCCCAGGCAGATAGTATTGGACTTTGGGAGGCTGTCGAAACAGACAGCGCCAGCGTTTGTGGGGCTGTGAATGGGCTTGCCTGGATATTCGAAGAGCAGCAAGAGCTTTTGGTCCTGGCACCTTTGGTGTGGGAGGAATCCGTGGACGTTGGCAATTGCTGAGCCGGGCTCCGGCTGTACTCAGCGGCCCAGGCAGGTAGTATTGGACTTTGGGAGGCTGTCGAAAGAGACAGTGCCAGCGTTTGTGGCGCTGTGAATGGGCTTGCCTGGATACTCGAAGAGCAGCAAGACCTTTTGGTCCTGGCACCTTTGGTGTGGGAAGAATCCGTGGACGTTCGCAATTTCTGAGTCGGGCTCCAGGTGTCCTCAGCGGCCCAGGCAGATAGTATTGGGCTTTGGGAGGCTGTAGAAAGAGACAGCGCCAGCGTTTGTGGGGCTGTGAATGGGCTTGTCTGGATACTTGAAGAGCAGCAAGAGCTTTTGGTCCTGGCACCTTTGGTGTGGGAGGAATCCGTGGACGTTGGCAATTGCTGAGCCGGGCTCCCGCTCTGGCTCAGCGGCCCAGGCAGATAGTATTGGACTTTGGGAGGCTGTCGAAAGAGACAGCGCCAGCGTTTGTGGGGCTGTGAATGGGCTTGCCTGGATACTCGAAGAGCAGCAAGAGCTTTTGGTCCTGGCACCTTTGGTGTGGGAGGAATCCGTGGACGTTGGCAATTGCTGAGCCGGGCTCCAGCTCTGGCTCAGCGGCCCAGGCAGATAGTATTGGACTTTGGGAGGCTGTCGAAAGAGACAGCGCCAGCATTTGTGGGGCTCTGAATGGGCTTGCCTGGATACTCGAAGAGCAGCAAGAGCTTTTGGTCCTGGCACCTTTGGTGTTGGAGGAATCCCTGGACATTGGCAATTGCTGAGCCGGGCTCCGGCTCTGGCTCAGCGGCCCAGGCAGATAGTATTGGGCTTTGGGAGGCTGTCGAAAGAGACAGCGCCAGCGTTTGTGAGGCTCTGAATGGGCTTGCCTGGATACTCGAAGAGCAGCAAGAGCTTTTGGTCCTGGCACCTTTGGTGTGGGAAGAATCCGTGGACGTTCGCAATTGCTGAGCCGGGCTCCAGGTGTCCTCAGCGTCCCAGGCAGATACTATTGGGCTTTGGGAGGCTGTCGAAAGAGACAGCGCCAGCGTTTGTGGGGCTGTGAATGGGCTTGCCTGGATACTCGAAGAGCAGCAAGAGCTTTTGGTCCTGGCACCTTTGGTGTGGGAGGAATCCCTGGCTGTTGGCAATTGCTGAGCCGGGCTCTGGCTGTACTCAGCGGCCCAGGCAGTTAGTATTGGACTTTGGGAGGCTGTCGAAACAGACAGCGCCAGCGTTTGTGGGGCTGTGAATGGGCTTGCCTGGATACTTGAAGAGCAGCAAGACCTTTTGGTCCTGGCACCTTTGGTGTGGGCGGAATCCTTGGCCGTTGGCAATTGCTGAGCCGGGCTCTGGCTCTGGCTCAGCAGCCCAGGCAGTTAGTATTGGACTTTGGGAGGCTGTCGAAAGAGACAGCGCCAGCATTTGTGGGGCTGTGAATGGGCTTGCCTGGATACTCGAAGAGCAGCAAGACCTTTTGGTCCTGGCACCTTTGGTGTGCGAGGAATCCTTGGCCGTTGGCAATTGCTGAGCCGGGCTCCGGCTCTGGCTCAGCAGCCCAGGCAGGTAGTATTGGACTTTGGGAGGCTGTCGAAAGAGACAGCGCCAGTGTTTGTGGGGCTCTGAATGGGCTTGCCTGGATATTCGAAGAGCAGCAAGAGCTTTTGGTCCTGGCACCTTTGGTGTGGGAGGAATCCCTGGACGTTGGCAATTGCTGAGCCGGGCTCCCGCTCTGGCTCAGCGGCCCAGGCAGATAGTATTGGACTTTGGGAGGCTGTCGAAAGAGACAGCGCCAGCGTTTGTGGGGCTCTGAATGGGCTTGCCTGGATACTCGAAGAGCAGCAAGACCTTTTGGTCCTGGCACCTTTGGTGTGGGAAGAATCCGTGGACGTTCGCAATTGCTGAGCCGGGCTCCAGGTGTCCTCAGCGGCCCAGGCAGATACTATTGGACTTTGGGAGGCTGTCGAAAGAGACAGTGCCAGCGTTTGTGGCGCTGTGAATGGGCTTGCCTGGATACTCGAAGAGCAGCAAGACCTTTTGGTCCTGGCACCTTTGGTGTGGGAAGAATCCGTGGACGTTCGCAATTTCTGAGTCGGGCTCCAGGTGTCCTCAGCGGCCCAGGCAGATAGTATTGGGCTTTGGGAGGCTGTAGAAAGAGACAGCGCCAGCGTTTGTGGGGCTCTGAATGGGCTTGTCTGGATACTTGAAGAGCAGCAAGAGCTTTTGGTCCTGGCACCTTTGGTGTGGGAGGAATCCGTGGACGTTGGCAATTGCTGAGCCGGGCTCCCGCTCTGGCTCAGCGGCCCAGGCAGATAGTATTGGACTTTGGGAGGCTGTCGAAAGAGACAGCGCCAGCGTTTGTGGGGCTGTGAATGGGCTTGCCTGGATACTCGAAGAGCAGCAAGAGCTTTTGGTCCTGGCACCTTTGGTGTGGGAGGAATCCGTGGACGTTGGCAATTACTGAGCTTGGCTCCCGCTCTGGCTCAGCGGCCCAGGCAGATAGTATTGGACTTTGGGAGGCTGTCGAAAGAGACAGCGCAAGCATTTGTGGGGCTCTGAATGGGCTTGCCTGGATACTCGAAGAGCAGCAAGAGCTTTTGGTCCTGGCACCTTTGGTGTGGGAGGAATCCCTGGACATTGGCAATTGCTGAGCCAGGCTCCGGCTCTGGCTCAGCGGCCCAGGCAGATAGTACTGGGCTTTGGGAGGCTGTCGAAAGAGATAGCGCCAGCGTTTGTGGGGCTGTGAATGGGCTTGCCTGCATATTCAAAGAGCAGCAAGAGCTTTTGGTCCTGGCTCCTTTGGTGTGGGAAGAATCCCTGGACGTTGGCAATTGCTGAGCCGGGCTCCCGCTCTGGCTCAGCGGCCCAGGCAGATAGTATTGGGCTTTGGGAGGCTGTAGAAAGAGAGCGCCAGCGTTTGTGGGGCTCTGAATGGGCTTGCCTGGATACTCGAAGAGCAGCAACACCTTTTGGTCCTGGCACCTTTGGTGTGGGAGGAATCCTTGGCCGTTGGCAATTGCTGAGCCGGGCTCCGGCTCTGGCTCAGCGGCCCAGGCAGATAGTATTGGGCTTTGGGAGGCTGTCGAAAGAGACAGCGCCAGCGTTTGTGGGGCTCTGAATGGGCTTGCCTGGATACTCGAAGAGCAGCAAGACCTTTTGGTCCTGGCACCTTTGGTGTGGGAAGAATCCGTGGATGTTCGCAATTGCTGAGCCGGGCTCCAGGTGTCCTCAGCGGCCCAGGCAGATACTATTGGGCTTTGGTAGGCTGTAGAAAGAGACAGCGCCAGTGTTTGTGGCGCTGTGAATGGGCTTGCCTGGATACTCGAAGAGCAGCAAGACCTTTTGGTCCTGGCACCTTTGGTGTGGGAAGAATCCGTGGACGTTCGCAATTTCTGAGTCGGGCTCCAGGTGTCCTCAGCGGCCCAGGCAGATAGTATTGGGCTTTGGGAGGCTGTAGAAAGAGACAGCGCCAGCGTTTGTGGGGCTGTGAATGGGCTTGTCTGGATACTTGAAGAGCAGCAAGAGCTTTTGGTCCTGGCACCTTTGGTGTGGGAGGAATCCGTGGACGTTGGCAATTGCTGAGCCGGGCTCCCGCTCTGGCTCAGCGGCCCAGGCAGATAGTATTGGACTTTGGGAGGCTGTCGAAAGAGACAGCGCCAGCGTTTGTGGGGCTGTGAATGGGCTTGCCTGGATACTCGAAGAGCAGCAAGAGCTTTTGGTCCTGGCACCTTTGGTGTGGGAGGAATCCGTGGACGTTGGCAATTGCTGAGCCGGGCTCCAGCTCTGGCTCAGCGGCCCAGGCAGATAGTATTGGACTTTGGGAGGCTGTCGAAAGAGACAGCGCCAGCATTTGTGGGGCTCTGAATGGGCTTGCCTGGATACTCGAAGAGCAGCAAGAGCTTTTGGTCCTGGCACCTTTGGTGTTGGAGGAATCCCTGGACATTGGCAATTGCTGAGCCGGGCTCCGGCTCTGGCTCAGCGGCCCAGGCAGATAGTATTGGGCTTTGGGAGGCTGTCGAAAGAGACAGCGCCAGCGTTTGTGAGGCTCTGAATGGGCTTGCCTGGATACTCGAAGAGCAGCAAGAGCTTTTGGTCCTGGCACCTTTGGTGTGGGAAGAATCCGTGGACGTTCGCAATTGCTGAGCCGGGCTCCAGGTGTCCTCAGCATCCCAGGCAGATACTATTGGGCTTTGGGAGGCTGTCGAAAGAGACAGCGCCAGCGTTTGTGGGGCTGTGAATGGGCTTGCCTGGATACTCGAAGAGCAGCAAGAGCTTTTGGTCCTGGCACCTTTGGTGTGGGAGGAATCCCTGGCTGTTGGCAATTGCTGAGCCGGGCTCTGGCTGTACTCAGCGGCCCAGGCAGTTAGTATTGGACTTTGGGAGGCTGTCGAAACAGACAGCGCCAGCGTTTGTGGGGCTGTGAATGGGCTTGCCTGGATACTTGAAGAGCAGCAAGACCTTTTGGTCCTGGCACCTTTGGTGTGGGCGGAATCCTTGGCCGTTGGCAATTGCTGAGCCGGGCTCTGGCTCTGGCTCAGCAGCCCAGGCAGTTAGTATTGGACTTTGGGAGGCTGTCGAAAGAGACAGCGCCAGCATTTGTGGGGCTGTGAATGGGCTTGCCTGGATACTCGAAGAGCAGCAAGACCTTTTGGTCCTGGCACCTTTGGTGTGCGAGGAATCCTTGGCCGTTGGCAATTGCTGAGCCGGGCTCCGGCTCTGGCTCAGCAGCCCAGGCAGGTAGTATTGGACTTTGGGAGGCTGTCGAAAGAGACAGCGCCAGTGTTTGTGGGGCTCTGAATGGGCTTGCCTGGATACTCGAAGAGCAGCAAGAGTTTTTCGTCGTAGCTCCTTTGGTGTGGGAAGAATCCTTGGCCGTTCGCAATTGCTGAGCCGGGCTCCAGGTGTCCTCAGCGGCCCAGGCAGATAGTATTGGGCTTTGGGAGGCTGTCGAAAGAGACAGCGCCAGCGTTTGTGGGGCTGTGAATGGGCTTGCCTGGATACTCGAAGAGCAGCAAGAGCTTTTGGTCCTGGCACCTTTGGTGTGGGAGGAATCCCTGGACGTTGGCAATTGCTGAGCCGGGCTCCCGCTCTGGCTCAGCGGCCCAGGCAGATAGTATTGGACTTTGGGAGGCTGTCGAAAGAGACAGCGCCAGCGTTTGTGGGGCTCTGAATGGGCTTGCCTGGATACTCGAAGAGCAGCAAGACCTTTTGGTCCTGGCACCTTTGGTGTGGGAAGAATCCGTGGACGTTCGCAATTTCTGAGTCGGGCTCCAGGTGTCCTCAGCGGCCCAGGCAGATAGTATTGGGCTTTGGGAGGCTGTAGAAAGAGACAGCGCCAGCGTTTGTGGGGCTCTGAATGGGCTTGTCTGGATACTTGAAGAGCAGCAAGAGCTTTTGGTCCTGGCACCTTTGGTGTGGGAGGAATCCGTGGACGTTGGCAATTGCTGAGCCGGGCTCCCGCTCTGGCTCAGCGGCCCAGGCAGATAGTATTGGACTTTGGGAGGCTGTCGAAAGAGACAGCGCCAGCGTTTGTGGGGCTGTGAATGGGCTTGCCTGGATACTCGAAGAGCAGCAAGAGCTTTTGGTCCTGGCACCTTTGGTGTGGGAGGAATCCGTGGACGTTGGCAATTACTGAGCTTGGCTCCCGCTCTGGCTCAGCGGCCCAGGCAGATAGTATTGGACTTTGGGAGGCTGTCGAAAGAGACAGCGCAAGCATTTGTGGGGCTCTGAATGGGCTTGCCTGGATACTCGAAGAGCAGCAAGAGCTTTTGGTCCTGGCACCTTTGGTGTGGGAGGAATCCCTGGACATTGGCAATTGCTGAGCCAGGCTCCGGCTCTGGCTCAGCGGCCCAGGCAGATAGTACTGGGCTTTGGGAGGCTGTCGAAAGAGATAGCGCCAGCGTTTGTGGGGCTGTGAATGGGCTTGCCTGCATATTCAAAGAGCAGCAAGAGCTTTTGGTCCTGGCTCCTTTGGTGTGGGAAGAATCCCTGGACGTTGGCAATTGCTGAGCCGGGCTCCCGCTCTGTCTCAGCGGCCCAGGCAGATAGTATTGGGCTTTGGGAGGCTGTAGAAAGAGACAGCGCCAGCGTTTGTGGGGCTCTGAATGGGCTTGCCTGGATACTCGAAGAGCAGCAACACCTTTTGGTCCTGGCACCTTTGGTGTGGGAGGAATCCTTGGCCGTTGGCAATTGCTGAGCCGGGCTCCGGCTCTGGCTCAGCGGCCCAGGCAGATAGTATTGGGCTTTGGGAGGCTGTCGAAAGAGACAGCGCCAGCGTTTGTGGGGCTCTGAATGGGCTTGCCTGGATACTCGAAGAGCAGCAAGACCTTTTGGTCCTGGCACCTTTGGTGTGGGAGGAATCCCTGGCTGTTGGCAATTGCTGAGCCGGGCTCTGGCTGTACTCGGCGGCCCAGGCAGATAGTATTGGGCTTTGGGAGGCTGTAGAAAGAGACAGCGCCAGCGTTTTTGGGGCTCTGAATGGGCTTGCCTGGATACTCGAAGAGCAGCAAGAGCTTTTGGTCCTGGCACCTTTGGTGTGGGAGTAATGCCTGGCCGTTGGCAATTGCTGAGCCGGGCTCCGGCTCTGGCTCAGCGGCCCAGGCAGATAGTATTGGACTTTGGGAGGCTGTCAAAAGAGACCGCGCCAGCGTTTGTGGGGTTGTGAATGGGCTTGCCTGGATACTCGAAGAGCAGCAAGAGTTTTTCGTCGTAGCTCCTTTGGTGTGGGAGGAATGCCTGGCCGTTGGCAATTGCTGAGCCAGGCTCCGGCTCTGGCTCAGCGGCCCAGGCAGATAGTATTGGACTTTGGGAGGCTGTAGAAAGAGACAGCGCCAGCGTTTGTGGGGCTGTGAATGGGCTTGCCTGGATACTCGAAGAGCAGCAAGAGTTTTTCGTCGTAGCTCCTTTGGTGTGGGAAGAATCCTTGGCCGTTCGCAATTGCTGAGCCGGGCTCCAGGTGTCCTCAGCGGCCCAGGCAGATAGTATTGGGCTTTGGGAGGCTGTCGAAAGAGACAGCGCCAGCGTTTGTGGGGCTGTGAATGGGCTTGCCTGGATACTCGAAGAGCAGCAAGAGCTTTTGGTCCTGGCACCTTTGGTGTGGGAGGAATCCCTGGACGTTGGCAATTGCTGAGCCGGGCTCCCGCTCTGGCTCAGCGGCCCAGGCAGATAGTATTGGACTTTGGGAGGCTGTCGAAAGAGACAGCGCCAGCGTTTGTGGCGCTGTGAATGGGCTTGCCTGGATACTCGAAGAGCAGCAAGACCTTTTGGTCCTGGCACCTTTGGTGTGGGAAGAATCCGTGGACGTTCGCAATTGCTGAGCCGGGCTCCAGGTGTCCTCAGCGGCCCAGGCAGATAGTATTGGACTTTGGGAGGCTGTCGAAAGAGACAGTGCCAGCGTTTGTGGCGCTGTGAATGGGCTTGCCTGGATACTCGAAGAGCAGCAAGACCTTTTGGTCCTGGCACCTTTGGTGTGGGAAGAATCCGTGGACGTTCGCAATTTCTGAGTCGGGCTCCAGGTGTCCTCAGCGGCCCAGGCAGATAGTATTGGGCTTTGGGAGGCTGTAGAAAGAGACAGCGCCAGCGTTTGTGGGGCTCTGAATGGGCTTGTCTGGATACTTGAAGAGCAGCAAGAGCTTTTGGTCCTGGCACCTTTGGTGTGGGAGGAATCCGTGGACGTTGGCAATTGCTGAGCCGGGCTCCCGCTCTGGCTCAGCGGCCCAGGCAGATAGTATTGGACTTTGGGAGGCTGTCGAAAGAGACAGCGCCAGCGTTTGTGGGGCTGTGAATGGGCTTGCCTGGATACTCGAAGAGCAGCAAGAGCTTTTGGTCCTGGCACCTTTGGTGTGGGAGGAATCCGTGGACGTTGGCAATTACTGAGCTTGGCTCCCGCTCTGGCTCAGCGGCCCAGGCAGATAGTATTGGACTTTGGGAGGCTGTAGAAAGAGACAGCGCCAGCATTTGTGGGGCTCTGAATGGGCTTGCCTGGATACTCGAAGAGCAGCAAGACCTTTTGGTCCTGGCACCTTTGGTGTGGGAGGAATCCCTGGACATTGGCAATTGCTGAGCCGGGCTCCGGCTCTGGCTCAGCGGCCCAGGCAGATATTACTGGGCTTTGGGAGGCTGTCGAAAGAGATAGCGCCAGCGTTTGTGGGGCTGTGAATGGGCTTGCCTGCATATTCGAAGAGCAGCAAGAGCTTTTGGTCCTGGCACCTTTGGTGTGGGAAGAATCCGTGGATGTTCGCAATTGCTGAGCCGGGCTCTCGCTCTGTCTCAGCGGCCCAGGCAGATAGTATTGGGCTTTGGGAGGCTGTAGAAAGAGACAGCGCCAGCGTTTGTGGGGCTGTGAATGGGCTTGCCTGGATACTTGAAGAGCAGCAAGAGCTTTTGGTCCTGGCACCTTTGGTGTGGGAGGAATCCGTGGACGTTGGCAATTGCTGAGGCGGGCTCCAGCTGTCCTCAGCGTCCCAGGCAGATAGTATTGGACTTTGGGAGGCTGTAGAAAGAGACAGCGCCAGCGTTTGTGGGGCTGTGAATGGGCTTGCCTGGATACTCGAAGAGCAGCAAGAGCTTTTGGTCCTGGCACCTTTGGTGTGGGAGGAATCCTTGGCTGTTGGCAATTGCTGAGCTGGGCTCCCGCTCTGGCTCAGCGGCCCAGGCAGATAGTATTGGGCTTTGGGAGGCTGTCGAAAGAGACAGCGCCAGCGTTTGTGGGGCTGTGAATGGGCTTGCCTGGATACTCGAAGAGCAGCAAGAACTTTCAGTCGTAGCTCCTTTGGTGTGGGAGGAATCCCTGGACGTTGGCAATTGCTGAGCCGGGCTCCCGCTCTGGCTCAGCGGCCCAGGCAGATAGTATTGGACTTTGGGAGGCTGTCGAAAGAGACAGCGCCAGCGTTTGCGGGGCTGTGAATGGGCTTGCCTGGATACTCGAAGAGCAGCAAGAGCTTTTGGTCCTGGCACCTTTGGTGTGGGAGTAATGCCTGGACGTTGGCAATTACTGAGCTTGGCTCCCGCTCTGGCTCAGCGGCCCAGGCAGATAGTATTGGACTTTGGGAGGCTGTCGAAAGAGACAGCGCAAGCATTTGTGGGGCTCTGAATGGGCTTGCCTGGATACTCGAAGAGCAGCAAGACCTTTTGGTCCTGGCACCTTTGGTGTGGGAGGAATCCCTGGACATTGGCAATTGCTGAGCCAGGCTCCGGCTCTGGCTCAGCGGCCCAGGCAGATAGTACTGGGCTTTGGGAGGCTGTCGAAAGAGATAGCGCCAGCGTTTGTGGGGCTGTGAATGGGCTTGCCTGCATATTCAAAGAGCAGCAAGAGCTTTTGGTCCTGGCTCCTTTGGTGTGGGAAGAATCCCTGGACGTTGGCAATTGCTGAGCCGGGCTCCAGCTCTGTCTCAGCGGCCCAGGCAGATAGTATTGGGCTTTGGGAGGCTGTAGAAAGAGACAGCGCCAGCGTTTGTGGGGCTCTGAATGGGCTTGCCTGGATACTCGAAGAGCAGCAACACCTTTTGGTCCTGGCACCTTTGGTGTGGGAGGAATCCTTGGCCGTTGGCAATTGCTGAGCCGGGCTCCGGCTCTGGCTCAGCGGCCCAGGCAGATAGTATTGGGCTTTGGGAGGCTGTCGAAAGAGACAGCGCCAGCGTTTGTGGGGCTGTGAATGGGCTTGCCTGGATACTCGAAGAGCAGCAAGACCTTTTGGTCCTGGCACCTTTGGTGTGGGAGGAATCCCTGGCTGTTGGCAATTGCTGAGCCGGGCTCTGGCTGTACTCGGCGGCCCAGGCAGATAGTATTGGGCTTTGGGAGGCTGTAGAAAGAGACAGCGCCAGCGTTTTTGGGGCTCTGAATGGGCTTGCCTGGATACTCGAAGAGCAGCAAGAGCTTTTGGTCCTGGCACCTTTGGTGTGGGAGTAATGCCTGGCCGTTGGCAATTGCTGAGCCGGGCTCCGGCTCTGGCTCAGCGGCCCAGGCAGATAGTATTGGACTTTGGGAGGCTGTCAAAAGAGACCGCGCCAGCGTTTGTGGGGTTGTGAATGGGCTTGCCTGGATACTCGAAGAGCAGCAAGAGTTTTTCGTCGTAGCTCCTTTGGTGTGGGAGGAATGCCTGGCCGTTGGCAATTGCTGAGCCAGGCTCCGGCTCTGGCTCAGCGGCCCAGGCAGATAGTATTGGACTTTGGGAGGCTGTAGAAAGAGACAGCGCCAGCGTTTGTGGGGCTGTGAATGGGCTTGCCTGGATACTCGAAGAGCAGCAAGAGTTTTTCGTCGTAGCTCCTTTGGTGTGGGAGGAATCCCTGGACGTTGGCAATTGCTGAGCCGGGCTCCCGCTCTGGCTCAGCGGCCCAGGCAGATAGTACTGGGCTTTGGGAGGCTGTCGAAAGAGATAGCGCCAGCGTTTGTGGGGCTGTGAATGGGCTTGCCTGGATACTCGAAGAGCAGCAAGAGCTTTTGGTCCTGGCACCTTTGGTGTGGGAGGAATCCCTGGACGTTGGCAATTGCTGAGCCGGGCTCCCGCTCTGGCTCAGCGGCCCAGGCAGATAGTACTGGGCTTTGGGAGGCTGTCGAAAGAGATAGCGCCAGCGTTTGTGGGGCTGTGAATGGGCTTGCCTGCATATTCGAAGAGCAGCAAGAGCTTTTGGTCCTGGCACCTTTGGTGTGGGAAGAATCCGTGGATGTTCGCAATTGCTGAGCCGGGCTCTCGCTCTGTCTCAGCGGCCCAGGCAGATACTATTGGGCTTTGGTAGGGTGTAGAAAGAGACAGCGCCAGCGTTTGTGGGGCTGTGAATGGGCTTGCCTGGATATTCGAAGAGCAGCAAGACCTTTTGGTCCTGGCACCTTTGGTGTGGGAGGAATCCGTGGACGTTGGCAATTGCTGAGCCGGGCTCCGGCTGTACTCAGCGGCCCAGGCAGGTAGTATTGGACTTTGGGAGGCTGTCGAAAGAGACAGCGCCAGCGTTTGTGGGGCTCTGAATGGGCTTGCCTGGATACTCGAAGAGCAGCAAGACCTTTTGGTCCTGGCACCTTTGGTGTGGGAAGAATCCGTGGACGTTCGCAATTGCTGAGCCGGGCTCCAGGTGTCCTCAGCGGCCCAGGCAGATAGTATTGGACTTTGGGAGGCTGTAGAAAGAGACAGTGCCAGCGTTTGTGGCGCTGTGAATGGGCTTGCCTGGATACTCGAAGAGCAGCAAGACCTTTTGGTCCTGGCACCTTTGGTGTGGGAGGAATCCCTGGCTGTTGGCAATTGCTGAGCCGGGCTCTGGCTGTACTCGGCGGCCCAGGCAGATAGTATTGGGCTTTGGGAGGCTGTAGAAAGAGACAGCGCCAGCGTTTGTGGGGCTGTGAATGGGCTTGTCTGGATACTTGAAGAGCAGCAAGAGCTTTTGGTCCTGGCACCTTTGGTGTGGGAGGAATCCGTGGACGTTGGCAATTGCTGAGCCGGGCTCCCGCTCTGGCTCAGCGGCCCAGGCAGATAGTATTGGACTTTGGGAGGCTGTCGAAAGAGACAGCGCCAGCGTTTGTGGGGCTGTGAATGGGCTTGCCTGGATACTCGAAGAGCAGCAAGAGCTTTTGGTCCTGGCACCTTTGGTGTGGGAGGAATCCGTGGACGTTGGCAATTGCTGAGCCGGGCTCCAGCTCTGGCTCAGCGGCCCAGGCAGATAGTATTGGACTTTGGGAGGCTGTCGAAAGAGACAGCGCCAGCGTTTGTGGGGCTCTGAATGGGCTTGCCTGGATACTCGAAGAGCAGCAAGAGCTTTTGGTCCTGGCACCTTTGGTGTGGGAGGAATCCCTGGACATTGGCAATTGCTGAGCCGGGCTCCGGCTCTGGCTCAGCGGCCCAGGCAGATAGTATTGGACTTTGGGAGGCTGTCGAAAGAGACAGCGCCAGCGTTTGTGGGGCTCTGAATGGGCTTGCCTGGACACTCGAAGAGCAGCAAGAACTTTCGGTCGTAGCTCCTTTGGTGTGGGAGGAATCCCTGGCTGTTGGCAATTGCTGAGCCGGGCTCTGGCTGTACTCACCGGCCCAGGCAGATAGTACTGGACTTTGGGAGGCTGTCGAAAGAGACAGCGCCAGCGTTTGTGGGGCTGTGAATGGGCTTGCCTGGATACTCGAAGAGCAGCAAGAGCTTTTGGTCCTGGCACCTTTGGTGTGGGAAGAATCCGTGGACGTTCGCAATTGCTGAGCCGGGCTCCAGCTGTCCTCAGCGTCCCAGGCAGATACTATTGGGCTTTGGGAGGCTGTCGAAAGAGACAGCGCCAGCGTTTGTGGGGCTGTGAATGGGCTTGCCTGGATACTCGAAGAGCAGCAAGAGCTTTTGGTCCTGGCACCTTTGGTGTGGGAGGAATCCCTGGCTGTTGGCAATTGCTGAGCCGGGCTCTGGCTGTACTCAGCGGCCCAGGCAGTTAGTATTGGACTTTGGGAGGCTGTCGAAACAGACAGCGCCAGCGTTTGTGGGGCTGTGAATGGGCTTGCCTGGATACTCGAAGAGCAGCAAGACCTTTTGGTCCTGGCACCTTTGGTGTGGGCGGAATCCTTGGCCGTTGGCAATTGCTGAGCCGGGCTCTGGCTCTGGCTCAGCAGCCCAGGCAGTTAGTATTGGACTTTGGGAGGCTGTCGAAAGAGACAGCGCCAGCATTTGTGGGGCTGTGAATGGGCTTGCCTGGATACTCGAAGAGCAGCAAGACCTTTTGGTCCTGGCACCTTTGGTGTGCGAGGAATCCTTGGCCGTTGGCAATTGCTGAGCCGGGCTCCGGCTCTGGCTCAGCAGCCCAGGCAGGTAGTATTGGACTTTGGGAGGCTGTCGAAAGAGACAGCGCCAGTGTTTGTGGGGCTCTGAATGGGCTTGCCTGGATATTCGAAGAGCAGCAAGAGCTTTTGGTCCTGGCACCTTTGGTGTGGGAGGAATCCCTGGACGTTGGCAATTGCTGAGCCGGGCTCCCGCTCTGGCTCAGCGGCCCAGGCAGATAGTATTGGACTTTGGGAGGCTGTCGAAAGAGACAGCGCCAGCGTTTGTGGGGCTCTGAATGGGCTTGCCTGGATACTCGAAGAGCAGCAAGACCTTTTGGTCCTGGCACCTTTGGTGTGGGAAGAATCCGTGGACGTTCGCAATTGCTGAGCCGGGCTCCAGCTCTGGCTCAGCGGCCCAGGCAGATAGTATTGGACTTTGGGAGGCTGTCGAAAGAGACAGTGCCAGCGTTTGTGGCGCTGTGAATGGGCTTGCCTGGATACTCGAAGAGCAGCAAGACCTTTTGGTCCTGGCACCTTTGGTGTGGGAAGAATCCGTGGACGTTGGCAATTTCTGAGTCGGGCTCCAGGTGTCCTCAGCGGCCCAGGCAGATAGTATTGGACTTTGGGAGGCTGTCGAAAGAGACAGTGCCAGCGTTTGTGGCGCTGTGAATGGGCTTGCCTGGATACTCGAAGAGCAGCAAGACCTTTTGGTCCTGGCACCTTTGGTGTGGGAAGAATCCGTGGACGTTCGCAATTTCTGAGTCGGGCTCCAGGTGTCCTCAGCGGCCCAGGCAGATAGTATTGGGCTTTGGGAGGCTGTAGAAAGAGACAGCGCCAGCGTTTGTGGGGCTCTGAATGGGCTTGTCTGGATACTTGAAGAGCAGCAAGAGCTTTTGGTCCTGGCACCTTTGGTGTGGGAGGAATCCGTGGACGTTGGCAATTGCTGAGCCGGGCTCCCGCTCTGGCTCAGCGGCCCAGGCAGATAGTATTGGACTTTGGGAGGCTGTCGAAAGAGACAGCGCCAGCGTTTGTGGGGCTGTGAATGGGCTTGCCTGGATACTCGAAGAGCAGCAAGAGCTTTTGGTCCTGGCACCTTTGGTGTGGGAGGAATCCGTGGACGTTGGCAATTACTGAGCTTGGCTCCCGCTCTGGCTCAGCGGCCCAGGCAGATAGTATTGGACTTTGGGAGGCTGTAGAAAGAGAGAGCGCCAGCATTTGTGGGGCTCTGAATGGGCTTGCCTGGATACTCGAAGAGCAGCAAGACCTTTTGGTCCTGGCACCTTTGGTGTGGGAGGAATCCCTGGACATTGGCAATTGCTGAGCCGGGCTCCGGCTCTGGCTCAGCGGCCCAGGCAGATAGTACTGGGCTTTGGGAGGCTGTCGAAAGAGATAGCGCCAGCGTTTGTGGGGCTGTGAATGGGCTTGCCTGCATATTCGAAGAGCAGCAAGAGCTTTTGGTCCTGGCACCTTTGGTGTGGGAAGAATCCGTGGATGTTCGCAATTGCTGAGCCGGGCTCTCGCTCTGTCTCAGCGGCCCAGGCAGATACTATTGGGCTTTGGTAGGGTGTAGAAAGAGACAGCGCCAGCGTTTGTGGGGCTGTGAATGGGCTTGCCTGGATATTCGAAGAGCAGCAAGACCTTTTGGTCCTGGCACCTTTGGTGTGGGAGGAATCCGTGGACGTTGGCAATTGCTGAGCCGGGCTCCGGCTGTACTCAGCGGCCCAGGCAGGTAGTATTGGACTTTGGGAGGCTGTCGAAAGAGACAGCGCCAGCGTTTGTGGGGCTCTGAATGGGCTTGCCTGGATACTCGAAGAGCAGCAAGACCTTTTGGTCCTGGCACCTTTGGTGTGGGAAGAATCCGTGGACGTTCGCAATTGCTGAGCCGGGCTCCAGGTGTCCTCAGCGGCCCAGGCAGATAGTATTGGACTTTGGGAGGCTGTAGAAAGAGACAGTGCCAGCGTTTGTGGCGCTGTGAATGGGCTTGCCTGGATACTCGAAGAGCAGCAAGACCTTTTGGTCCTGGCACCTTTGGTGTGGGAGGAATCCCTGGCTGTTGGCAATTGCTGAGCCGGGCTCTGGCTGTACTCGGCGGCCCAGGCAGATAGTATTGGGCTTTGGGAGGCTGTAGAAAGAGACAGCGCCAGCGTTTGTGGGGCTGTGAATGGGCTTGTCTGGATACTTGAAGAGCAGCAAGAGCTTTTGGTCCTGGCACCTTTGGTGTGGGAGGAATCCCTGGACATTGGCAATTGCTGAGCCGGGCTCCGGCTCTGGCTCAGCGGCCCAGGCAGATAGTATTGGACTTTGGGAGGCTGTCGAAAGAGACAGCGCCAGCGTTTGTGGGGCTCTGAATGGGCTTGCCTGGATACTCGAAGAGCAGCAAGAACTTTCGGTCGTAGCTCCTTTGGTGTGGGAGGAATCCCTGGCTGTTGGCAATTGCTGAGCCGGGCTCTGGCTGTACTCACCGGCCCAGGCAGATAGTACTGGACTTTGGGAGGCTGTCGAAAGAGACAGCGCCAGCGTTTGTGGGGCTGTGAATGGGCTTGCCTGGATACTCGAAGAGCAGCAAGAGCTTTTGGTCCTGGCACCTTTGGTGTGGGAAGAATCCGTGGACGTTCGCAATTGCTGAGCCGGGCTCCAGCTGTCCTCAGCGTCCCAGGCAGATACTATTGGGCTTTGGGAGGCTGTCGAAAGAGACAGCGCCAGCGTTTGTGGGGCTGTGAATGGGCTTGCCTGGATACTCGAAGAGCAGCAAGAGCTTTTGGTCCTGGCACCTTTGGTGTGGGAGGAATCCCTGGCTGTTGGCAATTGCTGAGCCGGGCTCTGGCTGTACTCAGCGGCCCAGGCAGTTAGTATTGGACTTTGGGAGGCTGTCGAAACAGACAGCGCCAGCGTTTGTGGGGCTGTGAATGGGCTTGCCTGGATACTCGAAGAGCAGCAAGACCTTTTGGTCCTGGCACCTTTGGTGTGGGCGGAATCCTTGGCCGTTGGCAATTGCTGAGCCGGGCTCTGGCTCTGGCTCAGCAGCCCAGGCAGTTAGTATTGGACTTTGGGAGGCTGTCGAAAGAGACAGCGCCAGCATTTGTGGGGCTGTGAATGGGCTTGCCTGGATACTCGAAGAGCAGCAAGACCTTTTGGTCCTGGCACCTTTGGTGTGCGAGGAATCCTTGGCCGTTGGCAATTGCTGAGCCGGGCTCCGGCTCTGGCTCAGCAGCCCAGGCAGGTAGTATTGGACTTTGGGAGGCTGTCGAAAGAGACAGCGCCAGTGTTTGTGGGGCTCTGAATGGGCTTGCCTGGATATTCGAAGAGCAGCAAGAGCTTTTGGTCCTGGCACCTTTGGTGTGGGAGGAATCCCTGGACGTTGGCAATTGCTGAGCCGGGCTCCCGCTCTGGCTCAGCGGCCCAGGCAGATAGTATTGGACTTTGGGAGGCTGTCGAAAGAGACAGCGCCAGCGTTTGTGGGGCTCTGAATGGGCTTGCCTGGATACTCGAAGAGCAGCAAGACCTTTTGGTCCTGGCACCTTTGGTGTGGGAAGAATCCGTGGACGTTCGCAATTGCTGAGCCGGGCTCCAGCTCTGGCTCAGCGGCCCAGGCAGATAGTATTGGACTTTGGGAGGCTGTCGAAAGAGACAGTGCCAGCGTTTGTGGCGCTGTGAATGGGCTTGCCTGGATACTCGAAGAGCAGCAAGACCTTTTGGTCCTGGCACCTTTGGTGTGGGAAGAATCCGTGGACGTTGGCAATTTCTGAGTCGGGCTCCAGGTGTCCTCAGCGGCCCAGGCAGATAGTATTGGACTTTGGGAGGCTGTCGAAAGAGACAGTGCCAGCGTTTGTGGCGCTGTGAATGGGCTTGCCTGGATACTCGAAGAGCAGCAAGACCTTTTGGTCCTGGCACCTTTGGTGTGGGAAGAATCCGTGGACGTTCGCAATTTCTGAGTCGGGCTCCAGGTGTCCTCAGCGGCCCAGGCAGATAGTATTGGGCTTTGGGAGGCTGTAGAAAGAGACAGCGCCAGCGTTTGTGGGGCTCTGAATGGGCTTGTCTGGATACTTGAAGAGCAGCAAGAGCTTTTGGTCCTGGCACCTTTGGTGTGGGAGGAATCCGTGGACGTTGGCAATTGCTGAGCCGGGCTCCCGCTCTGGCTCAGCGGCCCAGGCAGATAGTATTGGACTTTGGGAGGCTGTCGAAAGAGACAGCGCCAGCGTTTGTGGGGCTGTGAATGGGCTTGCCTGGATACTCGAAGAGCAGCAAGAGCTTTTGGTCCTGGCACCTTTGGTGTGGGAGGAATCCGTGGACGTTGGCAATTACTGAGCTTGGCTCCCGCTCTGGCTCAGCGGCCCAGGCAGATAGTATTGGACTTTGGGAGGCTGTAGAAAGAGAGAGCGCCAGCATTTGTGGGGCTCTGAATGGGCTTGCCTGGATACTCGAAGAGCAGCAAGACCTTTTGGTCCTGGCACCTTTGGTGTGGGAGGAATCCCTGGACATTGGCAATTGCTGAGCCGGGCTCCGGCTCTGGCTCAGCGGCCCAGGCAGATAGTACTGGGCTTTGGGAGGCTGTCGAAAGAGATAGCGCCAGCGTTTGTGGGGCTGTGAATGGGCTTGCCTGCATATTCGAAGAGCAGCAAGAGCTTTTGGTCCTGGCACCTTTGGTGTGGGAAGAATCCGTGGATGTTCGCAATTGCTGAGCCGGGCTCTCGCTCTGTCTCAGCGGCCCAGGCAGATACTATTGGGCTTTGGTAGGGTGTAGAAAGAGACAGCGCCAGCGTTTGTGGGGCTGTGAATGGGCTTGCCTGGATATTCGAAGAGCAGCAAGACCTTTTGGTCCTGGCACCTTTGGTGTGGGAGGAATCCGTGGACGTTGGCAATTGCTGAGCCGGGCTCCGGCTGTACTCAGCGGCCCAGGCAGGTAGTATTGGACTTTGGGAGGCTGTCGAAAGAGACAGCGCCAGCGTTTGTGGGGCTCTGAATGGGCTTGCCTGGATACTCGAAGAGCAGCAAGACCTTTTGGTCCTGGCACCTTTGGTGTGGGAAGAATCCGTGGACGTTCGCAATTGCTGAGCCGGGCTCCAGGTGTCCTCAGCGGCCCAGGCAGATAGTATTGGACTTTGGGAGGCTGTAGAAAGAGACAGTGCCAGCGTTTGTGGCGCTGTGAATGGGCTTGCCTGGATACTCGAAGAGCAGCAAGACCTTTTGGTCCTGGCACCTTTGGTGTGGGAGGAATCCCTGGCTGTTGGCAATTGCTGAGCCGGGCTCTGGCTGTACTCGGCGGCCCAGGCAGATAGTATTGGGCTTTGGGAGGCTGTAGAAAGAGACAGCGCCAGCGTTTGTGGGGCTGTGAATGGGCTTGTCTGGATACTTGAAGAGCAGCAAGAGCTTTTGGTCCTGGCACCTTTGGTGTGGGAGGAATCCGTGGACGTTGGCAATTGCTGAGCCGGGCTCCCGCTCTGGCTCAGCGGCCCAGGCAGATAGTATTGGACTTTGGGAGGCTGTCGAAAGAGACAGCGCCAGCGTTTGTGGGGCTGTGAATGGGCTTGCCTGGATACTCGAAGAGCAGCAAGAGCTTTTGGTCCTGGCACCTTTGGTGTGGGAGGAATCCGTGGACGTTGGCAATTGGTGAGCCGGGCTCCAGCTCTGGCTCAGCGGCCCAGGCAGATAGTATTGGACTTTGGGAGGCTGTCGAAAGAGACAGCGCCAGCGTTTGTGGGGCTCTGAATGGGCTTGCCTGGATACTCGAAGAGCAGCAAGAGCTTTTGGTCCTGGCACCTTTGGTGTGGGAGGAATCCCTGGACATTGGCAATTGCTGAGCCGGGCTCCGGCTCTGGCTCAGCGGCCCAGGCAGATAGTATTGGGCTTTGGGAGGCTGTCGAAAGAGACAGCGCCAGCGTTTGTGAGGCTCTGAATGGGCTTGCCTGGATACTCGAAGAGCAGCAAGAGCTTTTGGTCCTGGCACCTTTGGTGTGGGAAGAATCCGTGGACGTTCGCAATTGCTGAGCCGGGCTCCAGCTGTCCTCAGCGTCCCAGGCAGATACTATTGGGCTTTGGGAGGCTGTCGAAAGAGACAGCGCCAGCGTTTGTGGGGCTGTGAATGGGCTTGCCTGGATACTCGAAGAGCAGCAAGAGCTTTTGGTCCTGGCACCTTTGGTGTGGGAGGAATCCCTGGCTGTTGGCAATTGCTGAGCCGGGCTCTGGCTGTACTCAGCGGCCCAGGCAGTTAGTATTGGACTTTGGGAGGCTGTCGAAAGAGACAGCGCCAGCGTTTGTGGGGCTGTGAATGGGCTTGCCTGGATACTCGAAGAGCAGCAAGAGCTTTTGGTCCTGGCACCTTTGGTGTGGGCGGAATCCTTGGCCGTTGGCAATTGCTGAGCCGGGCTCTGGCTCTGGCTCAGCAGCCCAGGCAGTTAGTATTGGACTTTGGGAGGCTGTCGAAAGAGACAGCGCCAGCATTTGTGGGGCTGTGAATGGGCTTGCCTGGATACTCGAAGAGCAGCAAGAGCTTTTGGTCCTGGCACCTTTGGTGTGCGAGGAATCCTTGGCCGTTGGCAATTGCTGAGCCGGGCTCCGGCTCTGGCTCAGCAGCCCAGGCAGGTAGTATTGGACTTTGGGAGGCTGTCGAAAGAGACAGCGCCAGTGTTTGTGGGGCTCTGAATGGGCTTGCCTGGATATTCGAAGAGCAGCAAGAGCTTTTGGTCCTGGCACCTTTGGTGTGGGAGGAATCCCTGGACGTTGGCAATTGCTGAGCCGGGCTCCCGCTCTGGCTCAGCGGCCCAGGCAGATAGTATTGGACTTTGGGAGGCTGTCGAAAGAGACAGCGCCAGCGTTTGTGGGGCTCTGAATGGGCTTGCCTGGATACTCGAAGAGCAGCAAGACCTTTTGGTCCTGGCACCTTTGGTGTGGGAAGAATCCGTGGACGTTCGCAATTGCTGAGCCGGGCTCCAGGTGTCCTCAGCGGCCCAGGCAGATAGTATTGGACTTTGGGAGGCTGTCGAAAGAGACAGTGCCAGCGTTTGTGGCGCTGTGAATGGGCTTGCCTGGATACTCGAAGAGCAGCAAGACCTTTTGGTCCTGGCACCTTTGGTGTGGGAAGAATCCGTGGACGTTCGCAATTTCTGAGTCGGGCTCCAGGTGTCCTCAGCGGCCCAGGCAGATAGTATTGGGCTTTGGGAGGCTGTAGAAAGAGACAGCGCCAGCGTTTGTGGGGCTCTGAATGGGCTTGTCTGGATACTTGAAGAGCAGCAAGAGCTTTTGGTCCTGGCACCTTTGGTGTGGGAGGAATCCGTGGACGTTGGCAATTGCTGAGCCGGGCTCCCGCTCTGGCTCAGCGGCCCAGGCAGATAGTATTGGACTTTGGGAGGCTGTCGAAAGAGACAGCGCCAGCGTTTGTGGGGCTGTGAATGGGCTTGCCTGGATACTCGAAGAGCAGCAAGACCTTTTGGTCCTGGCACCTTTGGTGTGGGAGGAATCCGTGGACGTTGGCAATTACTGAGCTTGGCTCCCGCTCTGGCTCAGCGGCCCAGGCAGATAGTATTGGACTTTGGGAGGCTGTAGAAAGAGACAGCGCCAGCGTTTGTGGGGCTCTGAATGGGCTTGCCTGGATACTCGAAGAGCAGCAAGACCTTTTGGTCCTGGCACCTTTGGTGTGGGAGGAATCCCTGGCTGTTGGCAATTGCTGAGCCGGGCTCTGGCTGTACTCGGCGGCCCAGGCAGATAGTATTGGGCTTTGGGAGGCTGTAGAAAGAGACAGCGCCAGCGTTTTTGGGGCTCTGAATGGGCTTGCCTGGATACTCGAAGAGCAGCAAGAGCTTTTGGTCCTGGCACCTTTGGTGTGGGAGTAATGCCTGGCCGTTGGCAATTGCTGAGCCGGGCTCCGGCTCTGGCTCAGCGGCCCAGGCAGATAGTATTGGGCTTTGGGAGGCTGTCAAAAGAGACCGCGCCAGCGTTTGTGGGGTTGTGAATGGGCTTGCCTGGATACTCGAAGAGCAGCAAGAGTTTTTCGTCGTAGCTCCTTTGGTGTGGGAGGAATGCCTGGCCGTTGGCAATTGCTGAGCCAGGCTCCGGCTCTGGCTCAGCGGCCCAGGCAGATAGTATTGGACTTTGGGAGGCTGTAGAAAGAGACAGCGCCAGCGTTTGTGGGGCTGTGAATGGGCTTGCCTGGATACTCGAAGAGCAGCAAGAGTTTTTCGTCGTAGCTCCTTTGGTGTGGGAAGAATCCTTGGCCGTTCGCAATTGCTGAGCCGGGCTCCAGGTGTCCTCAGCGGCCCAGGCAGATAGTATTGGGCTTTGGGAGGCTGTCGAAAGAGACAGCGCCAGCGTTTGTGGGGCTGTGAATGGGCTTGCCTGGATACTCGAAGAGCAGCAAGAGCTTTTGGTCCTGGCACCTTTGGTGTGGGAGGAATCCCTGGACGTTGGCAATTGCTGAGCCGGGCTCCCGCTCTGGCTCAGCGGCCCAGGCAGATAGTATTGGACTTTGGGAGGCTGTAGAAAGAGACAGTGCCAGCGTTTGTGGCGCTGTGAATGGGCTTGCCTGGATACTCGAAGAGCAGCAAGACCTTTTGGTCCTGGCACCTTTGGTGTGGGAAGAATCCGTGGACGTTCGCAATTTCTGAGTCGGGCTCCAGGTGTCCTCAGCGGCCCAGGCAGATAGTATTGGGCTTTGGGAGGCTGTAGAAAGAGACAGCGCCAGCGTTTGTGGGGCTCTGAATGGGCTTGTCTGGATACTTGAAGAGCAGCAAGAGCTTTTGGTCCTGGCACCTTTGGTGTGGGAGGAATCCGTGGACGTTGGCAATTGCTGAGCCGGGCTCCCGCTCTGGCTCAGCGGCCCAGGCAGATAGTATTGGACTTTGGGAGGCTGTCGAAAGAGACAGCGCCAGCGTTTGTGGGGCTGTGAATGGGCTTGCCTGGATACTCGAAGAGCAGCAAGAGCTTTTGGTCCTGGCACCTTTGGTGTGGGAGGAATCCGTGGACGTTGGCAATTACTGAGCTTGGCTCCCGCTCTGGCTCAGCGGCCCAGGCAGATAGTATTGGACTTTGGGAGGCTGTAGAAAGAGACAGCGCCAGCATTTGTGGGGCTCTGAATGGGCTTGCCTGGATACTCGAAGAGCAGCAAGACCTTTTGGTCCTGGCACCTTTGGTGTGGGAGGAATCCCTGGACATTGGCAATTGCTGAGCCGGGCTCCGGCTCTGGCTCAGCGGCCCAGGCAGATAGTACTGGGCTTTGGGAGGCTGTCGAAAGAGATAGCGCCAGCGTTTGTGGGGCTGTGAATGGGCTTGCCTGCATATTCGAAGAGCAGCAAGAGCTTTTGGTCCTGGCACCTTTGGTGTGGGAAGAATCCGTGGATGTTCGCAATTGCTGAGCCGGGCTCTCGCTCTGTCTCAGCGGCCCAGGCAGATACTATTGGGCTTTGGTAGGGTGTAGAAAGAGACAGCGCCAGCGTTTGTGGGGCTGTGAATGGGCTTGCCTGGATATTCGAAGAGCAGCAAGACCTTTTGGTCCTGGCACCTTTGGTGTGGGAGGAATCCGTGGACGTTGGCAATTGCTGAGCCGGGCTCCGGCTGTACTCAGCGGCCCAGGCAGGTAGTATTGGACTTTGGGAGGCTGTCGAAAGAGACAGCGCCAGTGTTTGTGGGGCTCTGAATGGGCTTGCCTGGATATTCGAAGAGCAGCAAGAGCTTTTGGTCCTGGCACCTTTGGTGTGGGAGGAATCCCTGGACGTTGGCAATTGCTGAGCCGGGCTCCCGCTCTGGCTCAGCGGCCCAGGCAGATAGTATTGGACTTTGGGAGGCTGTCGAAAGAGACAGCGCCAGCGTTTGTGGGGCTCTGAATGGGCTTGCCTGGATACTCGAAGAGCAGCAAGACCTTTTGGTCCTGGCACCTTTGGTGTGGGAAGAATCCGTGGACGTTCGCAATTGCTGAGCCGGGCTCCAGGTGTCCTCAGCGGCCCAGGCAGATAGTATTGGACTTTGGGAGGCTGTCGAAAGAGACAGTGCCAGCGTTTGTGGCGCTGTGAATGGGCTTGCCTGGATACTCGAAGAGCAGCAAGACCTTTTGGTCCTGGCACCTTTGGTGTGGGAAGAATCCGTGGACGTTCGCAATTTCTGAGTCGGGCTCCAGGTGTCCTCAGCGGCCCAGGCAGATAGTATTGGGCTTTGGGAGGCTGTAGAAAGAGACAGCGCCAGCGTTTGTGGGGCTCTGAATGGGCTTGTCTGGATACTTGAAGAGCAGCAAGAGCTTTTGGTCCTGGCACCTTTGGTGTGGGAGGAATCCGTGGACGTTGGCAATTGCTGAGCCGGGCTCCCGCTCTGGCTCAGCGGCCCAGGCAGATAGTATTGGACTTTGGGAGGCTGTCGAAAGAGACAGCGCCAGCGTTTGTGGGGCTGTGAATGGGCTTGCCTGGATACTCGAAGAGCAGCAAGACCTTTTGGTCCTGGCACCTTTGGTGTGGGAGGAATCCGTGGACGTTGGCAATTACTGAGCTTGGCTCCCGCTCTGGCTCAGCGGCCCAGGCAGATAGTATTGGACTTTGGGAGGCTGTCGAAAGAGACAGCGCCAGCATTTGTGGGGCTCTGAATGGGCTTGCCTGGATACTCGAAGAGCAGCAAGACCTTTTGGTCCTGGCACCTTTGGTGTGGGAGGAATCCCTGGACATTGGCAATTGCTGAGCCAGGCTCCGGCTCTGGCTCAGCGGCCCAGGCAGATAGTACTGGGCTTTGGGAGGCTGTCGAAAGAGATAGCGCCAGCGTTTGTGGGGCTGTGAATGGGCTTGCCTGCATATTCAAAGAGCAGCAAGAGCTTTTGGTCCTGGCTCCTTTGGTGTGGGAAGAATCCCTGGACGTTGGCAATTGCTGAGCCGGGCTCCCGCTCTGTCTCAGCGGCCCAGGCAGATAGTATTGGGCTTTGGGAGGCTGTAGAAAGAGACAGCGCCAGCGTTTGTGGGGCTCTGAATGGGCTTGCCTGGATACTCGAAGAGCAGCAACACCTTTTGGTCCTGGCACCTTTGGTGTGGGAGGAATCCTTGGCCGTTGGCAATTGCTGAGCCGGGCTCCGGCTCTGGCTCAGCGGCCCAGGCAGATAGTATTGGGCTTTGGGAGGCTGTCGAAAGAGACAGCGCCAGCGTTTGTGGGGCTCTGAATGGGCTTGCCTGGATACTCGAAGAGCAGCAAGACCTTTTGGTCCTGGCACCTTTGGTGTGGGAGGAATCCCTGGCTGTTGGCAATTGCTGAGCCGGGCTCTGGCTGTACTCGGCGGCCCAGGCAGATAGTATTGGGCTTTGGGAGGCTGTAGAAAGAGACAGCGCCAGCGTTTTTGGGGCTCTGAATGGGCTTGCCTGGATACTCGAAGAGCAGCAAGAGCTTTTGGTCCTGGCACCTTTGGTGTGGGAGTAATGCCTGGCCGTTGGCAATTGCTGAGCCGGGCTCCGGCTCTGGCTCAGCGGCCCAGGCAGATAGTATTGGGCTTTGGGAGGCTGTCAAAAGAGACCGCGCCAGCGTTTGTGGGGTTGTGAATGGGCTTGCCTGGATACTCGAAGAGCAGCAAGAGTTTTTCGTCGTAGCTCCTTTGGTGTGGGAGGAATGCCTGGCCGTTGGCAATTGCTGAGCCAGGCTCCGGCTCTGGCTCAGCGGCCCAGGCAGATAGTATTGGACTTTGGGAGGCTGTAGAAAGAGACAGCGCCAGCGTTTGTGGGGCTGTGAATGGGCTTGCCTGGATACTCGAAGAGCAGCAAGAGTTTTTCGTCGTAGCTCCTTTGGTGTGGGAAGAATCCTTGGCCGTTCGCAATTGCTGAGCCGGGCTCCAGGTGTCCTCAGCGGCCCAGGCAGATAGTATTGGGCTTTGGGAGGCTGTCGAAAGAGACAGCGCCAGCGTTTGTGGGGCTCTGAATGGGCTTGCCTGGATACTCGAAGAGCAGCAAGACCTTTTGGTCCTGGCACCTTTGGTGTGGGAGGAATCCCTGGACGTTGGCAATTGCTGAGCCGGGCTCCCGCTCTGGCTCAGCGGCCCAGGCAGATAGTATTGGACTTTGGGAGGCTGTAGAAAGAGACAGTGCCAGCGTTTGTGGCGCTGTGAATGGGCTTGCCTGGATACTCGAAGAGCAGCAAGACCTTTTGGTCCTGGCACCTTTGGTGTGGGAAGAATCCGTGGACGTTCGCAATTTCTGAGTCGGGCTCCAGGTGTCCTCAGCGGCCCAGGCAGATAGTATTGGGCTTTGGGAGGCTGTAGAAAGAGACAGCGCCAGCGTTTGTGGGGCTCTGAATGGGCTTGTCTGGATACTTGAAGAGCAGCAAGAGCTTTTGGTCCTGGCACCTTTGGTGTGGGAGGAATCCGTGGACGTTGGCAATTGCTGAGCCGGGCTCCCGCTCTGGCTCAGCGGCCCAGGCAGATAGTATTGGACTTTGGGAGGCTGTCGAAAGAGACAGCGCCAGCGTTTGTGGGGCTGTGAATGGGCTTGCCTGGATACTCGAAGAGCAGCAAGAGCTTTTGGTCCTGGCACCTTTGGTGTGGGAGGAATCCGTGGACGTTGGCAATTACTGAGCTTGGCTCCCGCTCTGGCTCAGCGGCCCAGGCAGATAGTATTGGACTTTGGGAGGCTGTAGAAAGAGACAGCGCCAGCATTTGTGGGGCTCTGAATGGGCTTGCCTGGATACTCGAAGAGCAGCAAGACCTTTTGGTCCTGGCACCTTTGGTGTGGGAGGAATCCCTGGACATTGGCAATTGCTGAGCCGGGCTCCGGCTCTGGCTCAGCGGCCCAGGCAGATAGTACTGGGCTTTGGGAGGCTGTCGAAAGAGATAGCGCCAGCGTTTGTGGGGCTGTGAATGGGCTTGCCTGCATATTCGAAGAGCAGCAAGAGCTTTTGGTCCTGGCACCTTTGGTGTGGGAAGAATCCGTGGATGTTCGCAATTGCTGAGCCGGGCTCTCGCTCTGTCTCAGCGGCCCAGGCAGATACTATTGGGCTTTGGTAGGGTGTAGAAAGAGACAGCGCCAGCGTTTGTGGGGCTGTGAATGGGCTTGCCTGGATATTCGAAGAGCAGCAAGACCTTTTGGTCCTGGCACCTTTGGTGTGGGAGGAATCCGTGGACGTTGGCAATTGCTGAGCCGGGCTCCGGCTGTACTCAGCGGCCCAGGCAGGTAGTATTGGACTTTGGGAGGCTGTCGAAAGAGACAGCGCCAGCGTTTGTGGGGCTCTGAATGGGCTTGCCTGGATACTCGAAGAGCAGCAAGACCTTTTGGTCCTGGCACCTTTGGTGTGGGAAGAATCCGTGGACGTTCGCAATTGCTGAGCCGGGCTCCAGGTGTCCTCAGCGGCCCAGGCAGATAGTATTGGACTTTGGGAGGCTGTAGAAAGAGACAGTGCCAGCGTTTGTGGGGCTGTGAATGGGCTTGCCTGGATACTCGAAGAGCAGCAAGACCTTTTGGTCCTGGCACCTTTGGTGTGGGAGGAATCCCTGGCTGTTGGCAATTGCTGAGCCGGGCTCTGGCTGTACTCAGCGGCCCAGGCAGATAGTATTGGGCTTTGGGAGGCTGTAGAAAGAGACAGCGCCAGCGTTTGTGGGGCTGTGAATGGGCTTGTCTGGATACTTGAAGAGCAGCAAGAGCTTTTGGTCCTGGCACCTTTGGTGTGGGAGGAATCCGTGGACGTTGGCAATTGCTGAGCCGGGCTCCCGCTCTGGCTCAGCGGCCCAGGCAGATAGTATTGGACTTTGGGAGGCTGTCGAAAGAGACAGCGCCAGCGTTTGTGGGGCTGTGAATGGGCTTGCCTGGATACTCGAAGAGCAGCAAGAGCTTTTGTTCCTGGCACCTTTGGTGTGGGAGGAATCCGTGGACGTTGGCAATTGCTGAGCCGGGCTCCAGCTCTGGCTCAGCGGCCCAGGCAGATAGTATTGGACTTTGGGAGGCTGTCGAAAGAGACAGCGCCAGCGTTTGTGGGGCTCTGAATGGGCTTGCCTGGATACTCGAAGAGCAGCAAGAGCTTTTGGTCCTGGCACCTTTGGTGTGGGAGGAATCCCTGGACATTGGCAATTGCTGAGCCGGGCTCCGGCTCTGGCTCAGCGGCCCAGGCAGATAGTATTGGGCTTTGGGAGGCTGTCGAAAGAGACAGCGCCAGCGTTTGTGAGGCTCTGAATGGGCTTGCCTGGATACTCGAAGAGCAGCAAGAGCTTTTGGTCCTGGCACCTTTGGTGTGGGAAGAATCCGTGGACGTTCGCAATTGCTGAGCCGGGCTCCAGCTGTCCTCAGCGTCCCAGGCAGATACTATTGGGCTTTGGGAGGCTGTCGAAAGAGACAGCGCCAGCGTTTGTGGGGCTGTGAATGGGCTTGCCTGGATACTCGAAGAGCAGCAAGAGCTTTTGGTCCTGGCACCTTTGGTGTGGGAGGAATCCCTGGCTGTTGGCAATTGCTGAGCCGGGCTCTGGCTGTACTCAGCGGCCCAGGCAGTTAGTATTGGACTTTGGGAGGCTGTCGAAACAGACAGCGCCAGCGTTTGTGGGGCTGTGAATGGGCTTGCCTGGATACTCGAAGAGCAGCAAGACCTTTTGGTCCTGGCACCTTTGGTGTGGGCGGAATCCTTGGCCGTTGGCAATTGCTGAGCCGGGCTCTGGCTCTGGCTCAGCAGCCCAGGCAGTTAGTATTGGACTTTGGGAGGCTGTCGAAAGAGACAGCGCCAGCATTTGTGGGGCTGTGAATGGGCTTGCCTGGATACTCGAAGAGCAGCAAGAGCTTTTGGTCCTGGCACCTTTGGTGTGCGAGGAATCCTTGGCCGTTGGCAATTGCTGAGCCGGGCTCCGGCTCTGGCTCAGCAGCCCAGGCAGGTAGTATTGGACTTTGGGAGGCTGTCGAAAGAGACAGCGCCAGTGTTTGTGGGGCTCTGAATGGGCTTGCCTGGATATTCGAAGAGCAGCAAGAGCTTTTGGTCCTGGCACCTTTGGTGTGGGAGGAATCCCTGGACGTTGGCAATTGCTGAGCCGGGCTCCCGCTCTGGCTCAGCGGCCCAGGCAGATAGTATTGGACTTTGGGAGGCTGTCGAAAGAGACAGCGCCAGCGTTTGTGGGGCTGTGAATGGGCTTGCCTGGATACTCGAAGAGCAGCAAGACCTTTTGGTCCTGGCACCTTTGGTGTGGGAAGAATCCGTGGACGTTCGCAATTGCTGAGCCGGGCTCCAGGTGTCCTCAGCGGCCCAGGCAGATAGTATTGGACTTTGGGAGGCTGTCGAAAGAGACAGTGCCAGCGTTTGTGGCGCTGTGAATGGGCTTGCCTGGATACTCGAAGAGCAGCAAGACCTTTTGGTCCTGGCACCTTTGGTGTGGGAAGAATCCGTGGACGTTCGCAATTTCTGAGTCGGGCTCCAGGTGTCCTCAGCGGCCCAGGCAGATAGTATTGGGCTTTGGGAGGCTGTAGAAAGAGACAGCGCCAGCGTTTGTGGGGCTCTGAATGGGCTTGTCTGGATACTTGAAGAGCAGCAAGAGCTTTTGGTCCTGGCACCTTTGGTGTGGGAGGAATCCGTGGACGTTGGCAATTGCTGAGCCGGGCTCCCGCTCTGGCTCAGCGGCCCAGGCAGATAGTATTGGGCTTTGGGAGGCTGTAGAAAGAGACAGCGCCAGCGTTTGTGGGGCTGTGAATGGGCTTGCCTGGATACTCGAAGAGCAGCAAGAGCTTTTGGTCCTGGCACCTTTGGTGTGGGAGGAATCCCTGGACGTTGGCAATTGCTGAGCCGGGCTCCCGCTCTGTCTCAGCGGCCCAGGCAGATAGTATTGGGCTTTGGGAGGCTGTAGAAAGAGACAGCGCCAGCGTTTGTGGGGCTCTGAATGGGCTTGCCTGGATACTCGAAGAGCAGCAACACCTTTTGGTCCTGGCACCTTTGGTGTGGGAGGAATCCTTGGCCGTTGGCAATTGCTGAGCCGGGCTCCGGCTCTGGCTCAGCGGCCCAGGCAGATAGTATTGGGCTTTGGGAGGCTGTCGAAAGAGACAGCGCCAGCGTTTGTGGGGCTCTGAATGGGCTTGCCTGGATACTCGAAGAGCAGCAAGACCTTTTGGTCCTGGCACCTTTGGTGTGGGAGGAATCCCTGGCTGTTGGCAATTGCTGAGCCGGGCTCTGGCTGTACTCGGCGGCCCAGGCAGATAGTATTGGGCTTTGGGAGGCTGTAGAAAGAGACAGCGCCAGCGTTTTTGGGGCTCTGAATGGGCTTGCCTGGATACTCGAAGAGCAGCAAGAGCTTTTGGTCCTGGCACCTTTGGTGTGGGAGTAATGCCTGGCCGTTGGCAATTGCTGAGCCGGGCTCCGGCTCTGGCTCAGCGGCCCAGGCAGATAGTATTGGACTTTGGGAGGCTGTCAAAAGAGACCGCGCCAGCGTTTGTGGGGTTGTGAATGGGCTTGCCTGGATACTCGAAGAGCAGCAAGAGTTTTTCGTCGTAGCTCCTTTGGTGTGGGAGGAATGCCTGGCCGTTGGCAATTGCTGAGCCAGGCTCCGGCTCTGGCTCAGCGGCCCAGGCAGATAGTATTGGACTTTGGGAGGCTGTAGAAAGAGACAGCGCCAGCGTTTGTGGGGCTGTGAATGGGCTTGCCTGGATACTCGAAGAGCAGCAAGAGTTTTTCGTCGTAGATCCTTTGGTGTGGGAAGAATCCTTGGCCGTTCGCAATTGCTGAGCCGGGCTCCAGGTGTCCTCAGCGGCCCAGGCAGATAGTATTGGGCTTTGGGAGGCTGTCGAAAGAGACAGCGCCAGCGTTTGTGGGGCTGTGAATGGGCTTGCCTGGATACTCGAAGAGCAGCAAGAGCTTTTGGTCCTGGCACCTTTGGTGTGGGAGGAATCCCTGGACGTTGGCAATTGCTGAGCCGGGCTCCGGCTCTGGCTCAGCGGCCCAGGCAGATAGTACTGGGCTTTGGGAGGCTGTCGAAAGAGATAGCGCCAGCGTTTGTGGGGCTGTGAATGGGCTTGCCTGCATATTCAAAGAGCAGCAAGAGCTTTTGGTCCTGGCTCCTTTGGTGTGGGAAGAATCCCTGGACGTTGGCAATTGCTGAGCCGGGCTCCCGCTCTGTCTCAGCGGCCCAGGCAGATAGTATTGGGCTTTGGGAGGCTGTAGAAAGAGACAGCGCCAGCGTTTGTGAGGCTCTGAATGGGCTTGCCTGGATACTCGAAGAGCAGCAACACCTTTTGGTCCTGGCACCTTTGGTGTGGGAGGAATCCTTGGCCGTTGGCAATTGCTGAGCCGGGCTCCGGCTCTGGCTCAGCGGCCCAGGCAGATAGTATTGGGCTTTGGGAGGCTGTCGAAAGAGACAGCGCCAGCGTTTGTGGGGCTCTGAATGGGCTTGCCTGGATACTCGAAGAGCAGCAAGACCTTTTGGTCCTGGCACCTTTGGTGTGGGAGGAATCCCTGGCTGTTGGCAATTGCTGAGCCGGGCTCTGGCTGTACTCGGCGGCCCAGGCAGATAGTATTGGGCTTTGGGAGGCTGTAGAAAGAGACAGCGCCAGCGTTTTTGGGGCTCTGAATGGGCTTGCCTGGATACTCGAAGAGCAGCAAGACCTTTTGGTCCTGGCACCTTTGGTGTGGGAGGAATCCGTGGACGTTGGCAATTACTGAGCTTGGCTCCCGCTCTGGCTCAGCGGCCCAGGCAGATAGTATTGGACTTTGGGAGGCTGTAGAAAGAGACAGCGCCAGCATTTGTGGGGCTCTGAATGGGCTTGCCTGGATACTCGAAGAGCAGCAAGACCTTTTGGTCCTGGCACCTTTGGTGTGGGAGGAATCCCTGGACATTGGCAATTGCTGAGCCAGGCTCCCGCTCTGGCTCAGCGGCCCAGGCAGATAGTACTGGGCTTTGGGAGGCTGTCGAAAGAGATAGCGCCAGCGTTTGTGGGGCTGTGAATGGGCTTGCCTGCATATTCAAAGAGCAGCAAGAGCTTTTGGTCCTGGCTCCTTTGGTGTGGGAAGAATCCCTGGACGTTGGCAATTGCTGAGCCGGGCTCCCGCTCTGTCTCAGCGGCCCAGGCAGATAGTATTGGGCTTTGGGAGGCTGTAGAAAGAGACAGCGCCAGCGTTTGTGAGGCTCTGAATGGGCTTGCCTGGATACTCGAAGAGCAGCAACACCTTTTGGTCCTGGCACCTTTGGTGTGGGAGGAATCCTTGGCCGTTGGCAATTGCTGAGCCGGGCTCCGGCTCTGGCTCAGCGGCCCAGGCAGATAGTATTGGGCTTTGGGAGGCTGTCGAAAGAGACAGCGCCAGCGTTTGTGGGGCTCTGAATGGGCTTGCCTGGATACTCGAAGAGCAGCAAGACCTTTTGGTCCTGGCACCTTTGGTGTGGGAGGAATCCCTGGCTGTTGGCAATTGCTGAGCCGGGCTCTGGCTGTACTCGGCGGCCCAGGCAGATAGTATTGGGCTTTGGGAGGCTGTAGAAAGAGACAGCGCCAGCGTTTTTGGGGCTCTGAATGGGCTTGCCTGGATACTCGAAGAGCAGCAAGACCTTTTGGTCCTGGCACCTTTGGTGTGGGAGTAATGCCTGGCCGTTGGCAATTGCTGAGCCGGGCTCCGGCTCTGGCTCAGCGGCCCAGGCAGATAGTATTGGACTTTGGGAGGCTGTCAAAAGAGACCGCGCCAGCGTTTGTGGGGTTGTGAATGGGCTTGCCTGGATACTCGAAGAGCAGCAAGAGTTTTTCGTCGTAGCTCCTTTGGTGTGGGAGGAATGCCTGGCCGTTGGCAATTGCTGAGCCAGGCTCCGGCTCTGGCTCAGCGGCCCAGGCAGATAGTATTGGACTTTGGGAGGCTGTAGAAAGAGACAGCGCCAGCGTTTGTGGGGCTGTGAATGGGCTTGCCTGGATACTCGAAGAGCAGCAAGAGTTTTTCGTCGTAGCTCCTTTGGTGTGGGAAGAATCCTTGGCCGTTCGCAATTGCTGAGCCGGGCTCCCGCTCTGGCTCAGCGGCCCAGGCAGATAGTATTGGACTTTGGGAGGCTGTCGAAAGAGACAGCGCCAGCGTTTGTGGGGCTGTGAATGGGCTTGCCTGGATACTCGAAGAGCAGCAAGAGCTTTTGGTCCTGGCACCTTTGGTGTGGGAGGAATCCCTGGACGTTGGCAATTGCTGAGCCGGGCTCCCGCTCTGGCTCAGCGGCCCAGGCAGATAGTATTGGACTTTGGGAGGCTGTCGAAAGAGACAGTGCCAGCGTTTGTGGCGCTGTGAATGGGCTTGCCTGGATACTCGAAGAGCAGCAAGACCTTTTGGTCCTGGCACCTTTGGTGTGGGAAGAATCCGTGGACGTTCGCAATTTCTGAGTCGGGCTCCAGGTGTCCTCAGCGGCCCAGGCAGATAGTATTGGACTTTGGGAGGCTGTCGAAAGAGACAGTGCCAGCGTTTGTGGCGCTGTGAATGGGCTTGCCTGGATACTCGAAGAGCAGCAAGACCTTTTGGTCCTGGCACCTTTGGTGTGGGAAGAATCCGTGGACGTTCGCAATTTCTGAGTCGGGCTCCAGGTGTCCTCAGCGGCCCAGGCAGATAGTATTGGGCTTTGGGAGGCTGTAGAAAGAGACAGCGCCAGCGTTTGTGGGGCTCTGAATGGGCTTGTCTGGATACTTGAAGAGCAGCAAGAGCTTTTGGTCCTGGCACCTTTGGTGTGGGAGGAATCCGTGGACGTTGGCAATTGCTGAGCCGGGCTCCCGCTCTGGCTCAGCGGCCCAGGCAGATAGTATTGGACTTTGGGAGGCTGTCGAAAGAGACAGCGCCAGCGTTTGTGGGGCTGTGAATGGGCTTGCCTGGATACTCGAAGAGCAGCAAGAGCTTTTGGTCCTGGCACCTTTGGTGTGGGAGGAATCCCTGGACATTGGCAATTGCTGAGCCGGGCTCCGGCTCTGGCTCAGCGGCCCAGGCAGATAGTACTGGGCTTTGGGAGGCTGTCGAAAGAGATAGCGCCAGCGTTTGTCCGGCTGTGAATGGGCTTGCCTGCATATTCGAAGAGCAGCAAGAGCTTTTGGTCCTGGCACCTTTGGTGTGGGAAGAATACGTGGATGTTCGCAATTGCTGAGCCGGGCTCTCGCTCTGTCTCAGCGGCCCAGGCAGATACTATTGGGCTTTGGTAGGGTGTAGAAAGAGACAGCGCCAGCGTTTGTGGGGCTGTGAATGGGCTTGCCTGGATATTCGAAGAGCAGCAAGACCTTTTGGTCCTGGCACCTTTGGTGTGGGAAGAATCCGTGGACGTTCGCAATTGCTGAGCCGGGCTCCGGCTGTACTCAGCGGCCCAGGCAGGTAGTATTGGACTTTGGGAGGCTGTCGAAAGAGACAGCGCCAGCGTTTGTGGGGCTCTGAATGGGCTTGCCTGGATACTCGAAAAGCAGCAAGACCTTTTGGTCCTGGCACCTTTGGTGTGGGAAGAATCCGTGGACGTTCGCAATTGCTGAGCCGGGCTCCAGGTGTCCTCAGCGGCCCAGGCAGATAGTATTGGACTTTGGGAGGCTGTAGAAAGAGACAGTGCCAGCGTTTGTGGCGCTGTGAATGGGCTTGCCTGGATACTCGAAGAGCAGCAAGACCTTTTGGTCCTGGCACCTTTGGTGTGGGAGGAATCCCTGGCTGTTGGCAATTGCTGAGCCGGGCTCTGGCTGTACTCGGCGGCCCAGGCAGATAGTATTGGGCTTTGGGAGGCTGTAGAAAGAGACAGCGCCAGCGTTTGTGGGGCTGTGAATGGGCTTGTCTGGATACTTGAAGAGCAGCAAGAGCTTTTGGTCCTGGCACCTTTGGTGTGGGAGGAATCCGTGGACGTTGGCAATTGCTGAGCCGGGCTCCCGCTCTGGCTCAGCAGCCCAGGCAGGTAGTATTGGACTTTGGGAGGCTGTCGAAAGAGACAGCGCCAGCGTTTGTGGGGCTGTGAATGGGCTTGCCTGGATACTCGAAGAGCAGCAAGAGCTTTTGGTCCTGGCACCTTTGGTGTGGGAGGAATCCGTGGACGTTGGCAATTGCTGAGCCGGGCTCCAGCTCTGGCTCAGCGGCCCAGGCAGATAGTATTGGACTTTGGGAGGCTGTCGAAAGAGACAGCGCCAGCGTTTGTGGGGCTCTGAATGGGCTTGCCTGGATACTCGAAGAGCAGCAAGAGCTTTTGGTCCTGGCACCTTTGGTGTGGGAGGAATCCCTGGACATTGGCAATTGCTGAGCCGGGCTCCGGCTCTGGCTCAGCGGCCCAGGCAGATAGTATTGGGCTTTGGGAGGCTGTCGAAAGAGACAGCGCCAGCGTTTGTGAGGCTCTGAATGGGCTTGCCTGGATACTCGAAGAGCAGCAAGAGCTTTTGGTCCTGGCACCTTTGGTGTGGGAAGAATCCGTGGACGTTCGCAATTGCTGAGCCGGGCTCCAGCTGTCCTCAGCGTCCCAGGCAGATACTATTGGGCTTTGGGAGGCTGTCGAAAGAGACAGCGCCAGCGTTTGTGGGGCTGTGAATGGGCTTGCCTGGATACTCGAAGAGCAGCAAGAGCTTTTGGTCCTGGCACCTTTGGTGTGGGAGGAATCCCTGGCTGTTGGCAATTGCTGAGCCGGGCTCTGGCTGTACTCAGCGGCCCAGGCAGTTAGTATTGGACTTTGGGAGGCTGTCGAAACAGACAGCGCCAGCGTTTGTGGGGCTGTGAATGGGCTTGCCTGGATACTCGAAGAGCAGCAAGAGCTTTTGGTCCTGGCACCTTTGGTGTGGGCGGAATCCTTGGCCGTTGGCAATTGCTGAGCCGGGCTCTGGCTCTGGCTCAGCAGCCCAGGCAGTTAGTATTGGACTTTGGGAGGCTGTCGAAAGAGACAGCGCCAGCATTTGTGGGGCTGTGAATGGGCTTGCCTGGATACTCGAAGAGCAGCAAGAGCTTTTGGTCCTGGCACCTTTGGTGTGCGAGGAATCCTTGGCCGTTGGCAATTGCTGAGCCGGGCTCCGGCTCTGGCTCAGCAGCCCAGGCAGGTAGTATTGGACTTTGGGAGGCTGTCGAAAGAGACAGCGCCAGTGTTTGTGGGGCTCTGAATGGGCTTGCCTGGATATTCGAAGAGCAGCAAGAGCTTTTGGTCCTGGCACCTTTGGTGTGGGAGGAATCCCTGGACGTTGGCAATTGCTGAGCCGGGCTCCCGCTCTGGCTCAGCGGCCCAGGCAGATAGTATTGGACTTTGGGAGGCTGTCGAAAGAGACAGCGCCAGCGTTTGTGGGGCTCTGAATGGGCTTGCCTGGATACTCGAAGAGCAGCAAGACCTTTTGGTCCTGGCACCTTTGGTGTGGGAAGAATCCGTGGACGTTCGCAATTGCTGAGCCGGGCTCCAGGTGTCCTCAGCGGCCCAGGCAGATAGTATTGGACTTTGGGAGGCTGTCGAAAGAGACAGTGCCAGCGTTTGTGGCGCTGTGAATGGGCTTGCCTGGATACTCGAAGAGCAGCAAGACCTTTTGGTCCTGGCACCTTTGGTGTGGGAAGAATCCGTGGACGTTCGCAATTTCTGAGTCGGGCTCCAGGTGTCCTCAGCGGCCCAGGCAGATAGTATTGGGCTTTGGGAGGCTGTAGAAAGAGACAGCGCCAGCGTTTGTGGGGCTCTGAATGGGCTTGTCTGGATACTTGAAGAGCAGCAAGAGCTTTTGGTCCTGGCACCTTTGGTGTGGGAGGAATCCGTGGACGTTGGCAATTGCTGAGCCGGGCTCCCGCTCTGGCTCAGCGGCCCAGGCAGATAGTATTGGACTTTGGGAGGCTGTCGAAAGAGACAGCGCCAGCGTTTGTGGGGCTGTGAATGGGCTTGCCTGGATACTCGAAGAGCAGCAAGAGCTTTTGGTCCTGGCACCTTTGGTGTGGGAGGAATCCGTGGACGTTGGCAATTACTGAGCTTGGCTCCCGCTCTGGCTCAGCGGCCCAGGCAGATAGTATTGGACTTTGGGAGGCTGTAGAAAGAGACAGCGCCAGCATTTGTGGGGCTCTGAATGGGCTTGCCTGGATACTCGAAGAGCAGCAAGACCTTTTGGTCCTGGCACCTTTGGTGTGGGAGGAATCCCTGGACATTGGCAATTGCTGAGCCGGGCTCCGGCTCTGGCTCAGCGGCCCAGGCAGATAGTACTGGGCTTTGGGAGGCTGTCGAAAGAGATAGCGCCAGCGTTTGTGGGGCTGTGAATGGGCTTGCCTGCATATTCGAAGAGCAGCAAGAGCTTTTGGTCCTGGCACCTTTGGTGTGGGAAGAATCCGTGGATGTTCGCAATTGCTGAGCCGGGCTCTCGCTCTGTCTCAGCGGCCCAGGCAGATACTATTGGGCTTTGGTAGGGTGTAGAAAGAGACAGCGCCAGCGTTTGTGGGGCTGTGAATGGGCTTGCCTGGATATTCGAAGAGCAGCAAGACCTTTTGGTCCTGGCACCTTTGGTGTGGGAGGAATCCGTGGACGTTGGCAATTGCTGAGCCGGGCTCCGGCTGTACTCAGCGGCCCAGGCAGGTAGTATTGGACTTTGGGAGGCTGTCGAAAGAGACAGCGCCAGCGTTTGTGGGGCTCTGAATGGGCTTGCCTGGATACTCGAAGAGCAGCAAGACCTTTTGGTCCTGGCACCTTTGGTGTGGGAAGAATCCGTGGACGTTCGCAATTGCTGAGCCGGGCTCCAGGTGTCCTCAGCGGCCCAGGCAGATAGTACTGGGCTTTGGGAGGCTGTAGAAAGAGACAGTGCCAGCGTTTGTGGCGCTGTGAATGGGCTTGCCTGGATACTCGAAGAGCAGCAAGACCTTTTGGTCCTGGCACCTTTGGTGTGGGAGGAATCCCTGGCTGTTGGCAATTGCTGAGCCGGGCTCTGGCTGTACTCGGCGGCCCAGGCAGATAGTATTGGGCTTTGGGAGGCTGTAGAAAGAGACAGCGCCAGCGTTTGTGGGGCTGTGAATGGGCTTGTCTGGATACTTGAAGAGCAGCAAGAGCTTTTGGTCCTGGCACCTTTGGTGTGGGAGGAATCCGTGGACGTTGGCAATTGCTGAGCCGGGCTCCCGCTCTGGCTCAGCGGCCCAGGCAGATAGTATTGGACTTTGGGAGGCTGTCGAAAGAGACAGCGCCAGCGTTTGTGGGGCTGTGAATGGGCTTGCCTGGATACTCGAAGAGCAGCAAGAGCTTTTGGTCCTGGCACCTTTGGTGTGGGAGGAATCCGTGGACGTTGGCAATTGCTGAGCCGGGCTCCAGCTCTGGCTCAGCGGCCCAGGCAGATAGTATTGGACTTTGGGAGGCTGTCGAAAGAGACAGCGCCAGCATTTGTGGGGCTCTGAATGGGCTTGCCTGGATACTCGAAGAGCAGCAAGAGCTTTTGGTCCTGGCACCTTTGGTGTGGGAGGAATCCGTGGACGTTCGCAATTGCTGAGCCGGGCTCCGGCTCTGGCTCAGCGGCCCAGGCAGATAGTATTGGGCTTTGGGAGGCTGTCGAAAGAGACAGCGCCAGCGTTTGTGAGGCTCTGAATGGGCTTGCCTGGATACTCGAAGAGCAGCAAGAGCTTTTGGTCCTGGCACCTTTGGTGTGGGAAGAATCCGTGGACGTTCGCAATTGCTGAGCCGGGCTCCAGCTGTCCTCAGCGTCCCAGGCAGATACTATTGGGCTTTGGGAGGCTGTCGAAAGAGACAGCGCCAGCGTTTGTGGGGCTGTGAATGGGCTTGCCTGGATACTCGAAGAGCAGCAAGAGCTTTTGGTCCTGGCACCTTTGGTGTGGGAGGAATCCCTGGCTGTTGGCAATTGCTGAGCCGGGCTCTGGCTGTACTCAGCGGCCCAGGCAGTTAGTATTGGACTTTGGGAGGCTGTCGAAAGAGACAGCGCCAGCGTTTGTGGGGCTGTGAATGGGCTTGCCTGGATACTCGAAGAGCAGCAAGAGCTTTTGGTCCTGGCACCTTTGGTGTGGGCGGAATCCTTGGCCGTTGGCAATTGCTGAGCCGGGCTCTGGCTCTGGCTCAGCAGCCCAGGCAGTTAGTATTGGACTTTGGGAGGCTGTCGAAAGAGACAGCGCCAGCATTTGTGGGGCTGTGAATGGGCTTGCCTGGATACTCGAAGAGCAGCAAGACCTTTTGGTCCTGGCACCTTTGGTGTGCGAGGAATCCTTGGCCGTTGGCAATTGCTGAGCCGGGCTCCGGCTCTGGCTCAGCAGCCCAGGCAGGTAGTATTGGACTTTGGGAGGCTGTCGAAAGAGACAGCGCCAGTGTTTGTGGGGCTCTGAATGGGCTTGCCTGGATATTCGAAGAGCAGCAAGAGCTTTTGGTCCTGGCACCTTTGGTGTGGGAGGAATCCCTGGACGTTGGCAATTGCTGAGCCGGGCTCCCGCTCTGGCTCAGCGGCCCAGGCAGATAGTATTGGACTTTGGGAGGCTGTCGAAAGAGACAGCGCCAGCGTTTGTGGGGCTCTGAATGGGCTTGCCTGGATACTCGAAGAGCAGCAAGACCTTTTGGTCCTGGCACCTTTGGTGTGGGAAGAATCCGTGGACGTTCGCAATTGCTGAGCCGGGCTCCAGGTGTCCTCAGCGGCCCAGGCAGATACTATTGGACTTTGGGAGGCTGTCGAAAGAGACAGTGCCAGCGTTTGTGGCGCTGTGAATGGGCTTGCCTGGATACTCGAAGAGCAGCAAGACCTTTTGGTCCTGGCACCTTTGGTGTGGGAAGAATCCGTGGACGTTCGCAATTTCTGAGTCGGGCTCCAGGTGTCCTCAGCGGCCCAGGCAGATAGTATTGGGCTTTGGGAGGCTGTAGAAAGAGACAGCGCCAGCGTTTGTGGGGCTCTGAATGGGCTTGTCTGGATACTTGAAGAGCAGCAAGAGCTTTTGGTCCTGGCACCTTTGGTGTGGGAGGAATCCGTGGACGTTGGCAATTGCTGAGCCGGGCTCCCGCTCTGGCTCAGCGGCCCAGGCAGATAGTATTGGACTTTGGGAGGCTGTCGAAAGAGACAGCGCCAGCGTTTGTGGGGCTGTGAATGGGCTTGCCTGGATACTCGAAGAGCAGCAAGAGCTTTTGGTCCTGGCACCTTTGGTGTGGGAGGAATCCGTGGACGTTGGCAATTACTGAGCTTGGCTCCCGCTCTGGCTCAGCGGCCCAGGCAGATAGTATTGGACTTTGGGAGGCTGTAGAAAGAGACAGCGCCAGCATTTGTGGGGCTCTGAATGGGCTTGCCTGGATACTCGAAGAGCAGCAAGACCTTTTGGTCCTGGCACCTTTGGTGTGGGAGGAATCCCTGGACATTGGCAATTGCTGAGCCAGGCTCCGGCTCTGGCTCAGCGGCCCAGGCAGATAGTACTGGGCTTTGGGAGGCTGTCGAAAGAGATAGCGCCAGCGTTTGTGGGGCTGTGAATGGGCTTGCCTGCATATTCAAAGAGCAGCAAGAGCTTTTGGTCCTGGCACCTTTGGTGTGGGAGGAATCCCTGGACGTTGGCAATTGCTGAGCCGGGCTCCCGCTCTGTCTCAGCGGCCCAGGCAGATAGTATTGGGCTTTGGGAGGCTGTAGAAAGAGACAGCGCCAGCGTTTGTGGGGCTCTGAATGGGCTTGCCTGGATACTCGAAGAGCAGCAACACCTTTTGGTCCTGGCACCTTTGGTGTGGGAGGAATCCTTGGCCGTTGGCAATTGCTGAGCCGGGCTCCGGCTCTGGCTCAGCGGCCCAGGCAGATAGTATTGGGCTTTGGGAGGCTGTCGAAAGAGACAGCGCCAGCGTTTGTGGGGCTCTGAATGGGCTTGCCTGGATACTCGAAGAGCAGCAAGACCTTTTGGTCCTGGCACCTTTGGTGTGGGAGGAATCCCTGGCTGTTGGCAATTGCTGAGCCGGGCTCTGGCTGTACTCGGCGGCCCAGGCAGATAGTATTGGGCTTTGGGAGGCTGTAGAAAGAGACAGCGCCAGCGTTTTTGGGGCTCTGAATGGGCTTGCCTGGATACTCGAAGAGCAGCAAGACCTTTTGGTCCTGGCACCTTTGGTGTGGGAGTAATGCCTGGCCGTTGGCAATTGCTGAGCCGGGCTCCGGCTCTGGCTCAGCGGCCCAGGCAGATAGTATTGGACTTTGGGAGGCTGTCAAAAGAGACCGCGCCAGCGTTTGTGGGGTTGTGAATGGGCTTGCCTGGATACTCGAAGAGCAGCAAGAGTTTTTCGTCGTAGCTCCTTTGGTGTGGGAGGAATGCCTGGCCGTTGGCAATTGCTGAGCCAGGCTCCGGCTCTGGCTCAGCGGCCCAGGCAGATAGTATTGGACTTTGGGAGGCTGTAGAAAGAGACAGCGCCAGCGTTTGTGGGGCTGTGAATGGGCTTGCCTGGATACTCGAAGAGCAGCAAGAGTTTTTCGTCGTACCTCCTTTGGTGTGGGAAGAATCCTTGGCCGTTCGCAATTGCTGAGCCGGGCTCCCGCTCTGGCTCAGCGGCCCAGGCAGATAGTATTGGACTTTGGGAGGCTGTCGAAAGAGACAGCGCCAGCGTTTGTGGGGCTGTGAATGGGCTTGCCTGGATACTCGAAGAGCAGCAAGACCTTTTGGTCCTGGCACCTTTGGTGTGGGAAGAATCCGTGGACGTTCGCAATTGCTGAGCCGGGCTCCAGGTGTCCTCAGCGGCCCAGGCAGATAGTATTGGACTTTGGGAGGCTGTCGAAAGAGACAGTGCCAGCGTTTGTGGCGCTGTGAATGGGCTTGCCTGGATACTCGAAGAGCAGCAAGACCTTTTGGTCCTGGCACCTTTGGTGTGGGAAGAATCCGTGGACGTTCGCAATTTCTGAGTCGGGCTCCAGGTGTCCTCAGCGGCCCAGGCAGATAGTATTGGGCTTTGGGAGGCTGTAGAAAGAGACAGCGCCAGCGTTTGTGGGGCTCTGAATGGGCTTGTCTGGATACTTGAAGAGCAGCAAGAGCTTTTGGTCCTGGCACCTTTGGTGTGGGAGGAATCCGTGGACGTTGGCAATTGCTGAGCCGGGCTCCCGCTCTGGCTCAGCGGCCCAGGCAGATAGTATTGGACTTTGGGAGGCTGTCGAAAGAGACAGCGCCAGCGTTTGTGGGGCTGTGAATGGGCTTGCCTGGATACTCGAAGAGCAGCAAGAGCTTTTGGTCCTGGCACCTTTGGTGTGGGAGGAATCCGTGGACGTTGGCAATTACTGAGCTTGGCTCCCGCTCTGGCTCAGCGGCCCAGGCAGATAGTATTGGACTTTGGGAGGCTGTAGAAAGAGACAGCGCCAGCATTTGTGGGGCTCTGAATGGGCTTGCCTGGATACTCGAAGAGCAGCAAGACCTTTTGGTCCTGGCACCTTTGGTGTGGGAGGAATCCCTGGACATTGGCAATTGCTGAGCCGGGCTCCGGCTCTGGCTCAGCGGCCCAGGCAGATAGTACTGGGCTTTGGGAGGCTGTCGAAAGAGATAGCGCCAGCGTTTGTGGGGCTGTGAATGGGCTTGCCTGCATATTCGAAGAGCAGCAAGAGCTTTTGGTCCTGGCACCTTTGGTGTGGGAAGAATCCGTGGATGTTCGCAATTGCTGAGCCGGGCTCTCGCTCTGTCTCAGCGGCCCAGGCAGATACTATTGGGCTTTGGTAGGGTGTAGAAAGAGACAGCGCCAGCGTTTGTGGGGCTGTGAATGGGCTTGCCTGGATACTTGAAGAGCAGCAAGAGCTTTTGGTCCTGGCACCTTTGGTGTGGGAGGAATCCGTGGACGTTGGCAATTGCTGAGGCGGGCTCCAGCTGTCCTCAGCGTCCCAGGCAGATAGTATTGGACTTTGGGAGGCTGTAGAAAGAGACAGCGCCAGCGTTTGTGGGGCTGTGAATGGGCTTGCCTGGATACTCGAAGAGCAGCAAGAGCTTTTGGTCCTGGCACCTTTGGTGTGGGAGGAATCCTTGGCTGTTGGCAATTGCTGAGCTGGGCTCCCGCTCTGGCTCAGCGGCCCAGGCAGATAGTATTGGGCTTTGGGAGGCTGTCGAAAGAGACAGCGCCAGCGTTTGTGGGGCTGTGAATGGGCTTGCCTGGATACTCGAAGAGCAGCAAGAACTTTCAGTCGTAGCTCCTTTGGTGTGGGAGGAATCCCTGGACGTTGGCAATTGCTGAGCCGGGCTCCCGCTCTGGCTCAGCGGCCCAGGCAGATAGTATTGGACTTTGGGAGGCTGTCGAAAGAGACAGCGCCAGCGTTTGTGGGGCTGTGAATGGGCTTGCCTGGATACTCGAAGAGCAGCAAGAGCTTTTGGTCCTGGCACCTTTGGTGTGGGAGGAATCCGTGGACGTTGGCAATTACTGAGCTTGGCTCCCGCTCTGGCTCAGCGGCCCAGGCAGATAGTATTGGACTTTGGGAGGCTGTAGAAAGAGACAGCGCCAGCATTTGTGGGGCTCTGAATGGGCTTGCCTGGATACTCGAAGAGCAGCAAGACCTTTTGGTCCTGGCACCTTTGGTGTGGGAGGAATCCCTGGACATTGGCAATTGCTGAGCCAGGCTCCGGCTCTGGCTCAGCGGCCCAGGCAGATAGTACTGGGCTTTGGGAGGCTGTCGAAAGAGATAGCGCCAGCGTTTGTGGGGCTCTGAATGGGCTTGCCTGGATATTCAAAGAGCAGCAAGAGCTTTTGGTCCTGGCACCTTTGGTGTGGGAAGAATCCCTGGACGTTGGCAATTGCTGAGCCGGGCTCCGGCTCTGGCTCAGCGGCCCAGGCAGATAGTATTGGGCTTTGGGAGGCTGTAGAAAGAGACAGCGCCAGCGTTTGTGGGGCTCTGAATGGGCTTGCCTGGATACTCGAAGAGCAGCAACACCTTTTGGTCCTGGCACCTTTGGTGTGGGAGGAATCCTTGGCCGTTGGCAATTGCTGAGCCGGGCTCCGGCTCTGGCTCAGCGGCCCAGGCAGATAGTATTGGGCTTTGGGAGGCTGTCGAAAGAGACAGCGCCAGCGTTTGTGGGGCTCTGAATGGGCTTGCCTGGATACTCGAAGAGCAGCAAGACCTTTTGGTCCTGGCACCTTTGGTGTGGGAGGAATCCCTGGCTGTTGGCAATTGCTGAGCCGGGCTCTGGCTGTACTCGGCGGCCCAGGCAGATAGTATTGGGCTTTGGGAGGCTGTAGAAAGAGACAGCGCCAGCGTTTTTGGGGCTCTGAATGGGCTTGCCTGGATACTCGAAGAGCAGCAAGAGCTTTTGGTCCTGGCACCTTTGGTGTGGGAGTAATGCCTGGCCGTTGGCAATTGCTGAGCCGGGCTCCGGCTCTGGCTCAGCGGCCCAGGCAGATAGTATTGGACTTTGGGAGGCTGTCAAAAGAGACCGCGCCAGCGTTTGTGGGGTTGTGAATGGGCTTGCCTGGATACTCGAAGAGCAGCAAGAGTTTTTCGTCGTAGCTCCTTTGGTGTGGGAGGAATGCCTGGCCGTTGGCAATTGCTGAGCCAGGCTCCGGCTCTGGCTCAGCGGCCCAGGCAGATAGTATTGGACTTTGGGAGGCTGTAGAAAGAGACAGCGCCAGCGTTTGTGGGGCTGTGAATGGGCTTGCCTGGATACTCGAAGAGCAGCAAGAGTTTTTCGTCGTAGCTCCTTTGGTGTGGGAAGAATCCTTGGCCGTTCGCAATTGCTGAGCCGGGCTCCAGCTGTCCTCAGCGGCCCAGGCAGATAGTATTGGGCTTTGGGAGGCTGTCGAAAGAGACAGCGCCAGCGTTTGTGGGGCTGTGAATGGGCTTGCCTGGATACTCGAAGAGCAGCAAGAGCTTTTGGTCCTGGCACCTTTGGTGTGGGAGGAATCCCTGGACGTTGGCAATTGCTGAGCCGGGCTCCCGCTCTGGCTCAGCGGCCCAGGCAGATAGTATTGGACTTTGGGAGGCTGTCGAAAGAGACAGCGCCAGCGTTTGTGGGGCTCTGAATGGGCTTGCCTGGATACTCGAAGAGCAGCAAGACCTTTTGGTCCTGGCACCTTTGGTGTGGGAAGAATCCGTGGACGTTCGCAATTTCTGAGTCGGGCTCCAGGTGTCCTCAGCGGCCCAGGCAGATAGTATTGGACTTTGGGAGGCTGTCGAAAGAGACAGTGCCAGCGTTTGTGGCGCTGTGAATGGGCTTGCCTGGATACTCGAAGAGCAGCAAGACCTTTTGGTCCTGGCACCTTTGGTGTGGGAAGAATCCGTGGACGTTCGCAATTTCTGAGTCGGGCTCCAGGTGTCCTCAGCGGCCCAGGCAGATAGTATTGGGCTTTGGGAGGCTGTAGAAAGAGACAGCGCCAGCGTTTGTGGGGCTCTGAATGGGCTTGTCTGGATACTTGAAGAGCAGCAAGAGCTTTTGGTCCTGGCACCTTTGGTGTGGGAGGAATCCGTGGACGTTGGCAATTGCTGAGCCGGGCTCCCGCTCTGGCTCAGCGGCCCAGGCAGATAGTATTGGACTTTGGGAGGCTGTCGAAAGAGACAGCGCCAGCGTTTGTGGGGCTCTGAATGGGCTTGCCTGGATACTCGAAGAGCAGCAAGAGCTTTTGGTCCTGGCACCTTTGGTGTGGGAGGAATCCGTGGACGTTGGCAATTACTGAGCTTGGCTCCCGCTCTGGCTCAGCGGCCCAGGCAGATAGTATTGGACTTTGGGAGGCTGTAGAAAGAGACAGCGCCAGCATTTGTGGGGCTCTGAATGGGCTTGCCTGGATACTCGAAGAGCAGCAAGACCTTTTGGTCCTGGCACCTTTGGTGTGGGAGGAATCCCTGGACATTGGCAATTGCTGAGCCGGGCTCCGGCTCTGGCTCAGCGGCCCAGGCAGATAGTACTGGGCTTTGGGAGGCTGTCGAAAGAGATAGCGCCAGCGTTTGTGGGGCTGTGAATGGGCTTGCCTGCATATTCAAAGAGCAGCAAGAGCTTTTGGTCCTGGCTCCTTTGGTGTGGGAAGAATCCCTGGACGTTGGCAATTGCTGAGCCGGGCTCCCGCTCTGTCTCAGCGGCCCAGGCAGATAGTATTGGGCTTTGGGAGGCTGTAGAAAGAGACAGCGCCAGCGTTTGTGGGGCTCTGAATGGGCTTGCCTGGATACTCGAAGAGCAGCAACACCTTTTGGTCCTGGCACCTTTGGTGTGGGAGGAATCCTTGGCCGTTGGCAATTGCTGAGCCGGGCTCCGGCTCTGGCTCAGCGGCCCAGGCAGATAGTATTGGGCTTTGGGAGGCTGTAGAAAGAGACAGCGCCAGCGTTTGTGGGGCTCTGAATGGGCTTGCCTGGATACTCGAAGAGCAGCAAGACCTTTTGGTCCTGGCACCTTTGGTGTGGGAGGAATCCCTGGCTGTTGGCAATTGCTGAGCCGGGCTCTGGCTGTACTCGGCGGCCCAGGCAGATAGTATTGGGCTTTGGGAGGCTGTAGAAAGAGACAGCGCCAGCGTTTTTGGGGCTCTGAATGGGCTTGCCTGGATACTCGAAGAGCAGCAAGAGCTTTTGGTCCTGGCACCTTTGGTGTGGGAGTAATGCCTGGCCGTTGGCAATTGCTGAGCCGGGCTCCGGCTCTGGCTCAGCGGCCCAGGCAGATAGTATTGGACTTTGGGAGGCTGTCAAAAGAGACCGCGCCAGCGTTTGTGGGGTTGTGAATGGGCTTGCCTGGATACTCGAAGAGCAGCAAGAGTTTTTCGTCGTAGCTCCTTTGGTGTGGGAGGAATGCCTGGCCGTTGGCAATTGCTGAGCCAGGCTCCGGCTCTGGCTCAGCGGCCCAGGCAGATAGTATTGGACTTTGGGAGGCTGTAGAAAGAGACAGCGCCAGCGTTTGTGGGGCTGTGAATGGGCTTGCCTGGATACTCGAAGAGCAGCAAGAGTTTTTCGTCGTAGCTCCTTTGGTGTGGGAAGAATCCTTGGCCGTTCGCAATTGCTGAGCCGGGCTCCAGGTGTCCTCAGCGGCCCAGGCAGATAGTATTGGGCTTTGGGAGGCTGTCGAAAGAGACAGCGCCAGCGTTTGTGGCGCTGTGAATGGGCTTGCCTGGATACTCGAAGAGCAGCAAGACCTTTTGGTCCTGGCACCTTTGGTGTGGGAGGAATCCCTGGACGTTGGCAATTGCTAAGCCGGGCTCCCGCTCTGGCTCAGCGGCCCAGGCAGATAGTATTGGACTTTGGGAGGCTGTCGAAAGAGACAGCGCCAGCGTTTGTGGGGCTCTGAATGGGCTTGCCTGGATACTCGAAGAGCAGCAAGACCTTTTGGTCCTGGCACCTTTGGTGTGGGAAGAATCCGTGGACGTTCGCAATTTCTGAGTCGGGCTCCAGGTGTCCTCAGCGGCCCAGGCAGATAGTATTGGACTTTGGGAGGCTGTCGAAAGAGACAGTGCCAGCGTTTGTGGCGCTGTGAATGGGCTTGCCTGGATACTCGAAGAGCAGCAAGACCTTTTGGTCCTGGCACCTTTGGTGTGGGAAGAATCCGTGGACGTTCGCAATTTCTGAGTCGGGCTCCAGGTCTCCTCAGCGGCCCAGGCAGATAGTATTCGGCTTTGGGAGGCTGTCGAAAGAGACAGCGCCAGCGTTTGTGGGGCTCTGAATGGGCTTGTCTGGATACTTGAAGAGCAGCAAGAGCTTTTGGTCCTGGCACCTTTGGTGTGGGAGGAATCCGTGGACGTTGGCAATTGCTGAGCCGGGCTCCCGCTCTGGCTCAGCGGCCCAGGCAGATAGTATTGGACTTTGGGAGGCTGTCGAAAGAGACAGCGCCAGCGTTTGTGGGGCTGTGAATGGGCTTGCCTGGATACTCGAAGAGCAGCAAGAGCTTTTGGTCCTGGCACCTTTGGTGTGGGAGGAATCCGTGGACGTTGGCAATTACTGAGCTTGGCTCCCGCTCTGGCTCAGCGGCCCAGGCAGATAGTATTGGACTTTGGGAGGCTGTAGAAAGAGACAGCGCCAGCATTTGTGGGGCTCTGAATGGGCTTGCCTGGATACTCGAAGAGCAGCAAGACCTTTTGGTCCTGGCACCTTTGGTGTGGGAGGAATCCCTGGACATTGGCAATTGCTGAGCCGGGCTCCGGCTCTGGCTCAGCGGCCCAGGCAGATAGTACTGGGCTTTGGGAGGCTGTCGAAAGAGATAGCGCCAGCGTTTGTGGGGCTGTGAATGGGCTTGCCTGCATATTCGAAGAACAGCAAGAGCTTTTGGTCCTGGCACCTTTGGTGTGGGAAGAATCCGTGGATGTTCGCAATTGCTGAGCCGGGCTCTCGCTCTGTCTCAGCGGCCCAGGCAGATACTATTGGGCTTTGGTAGGGTGTAGAAAGAGACAGCGCCAGCGTTTGTGGGGCTCTGAATGGGCTTGCCTGGATACTCGAAGAGCAGCAAGACCTTTTGGTCCTGGCACCTTTGGTGTGGGAAGAATCCGTGGACGTTGGCAATTGCTGAGGCGGGCTCCAGCTGTCCTCAGCGTCCCAGGCAGATAGTATTTGACTTTGGGAGGCTGTAGAAAGAGACAGCGCCAGCGTTTGTGGGGCTGTGAATGGGCTTGCCTGGATACTCGAAGAGCAGCAAGAGCTTTTGGTCCTGGCACCTTTGGTGTGGGAGGAATCCTTGGCTGTTGGCAATTGCTGAGCTGGGCTCCCGCTCTGGCTCAGCGGCCCAGGCAGATAGTATTGGGCTTTGGGAGGCTGTCGAAAGAGACAGCGCCAGCGTTTGTGGGGCTGTGAATGGGCTTGCCTGGATACTCGAAGAGCAGCAAGAACTTTCAGTCATAGCTCCTTTGGTGTGGGAGGAATCCCTGGACGTTGGCAATTGCTGAGCCGGGCTCCCGCTCTGGCTCAGCAGCCCAGGCAGATAGTATTGGACTTTGGGAGGCTGTCGAAAGAGACAGCGCCAGCGTTTGTGGGGCTGTGAATGGGCTTGCCTGGATACTCGAAGAGCAGCAAGACCTTTTGGTCCTGGCACCTTTGGTGTGGGAGGAATCCGTGGACGTTGGCAATTACTGAGCTTGGCTCCGGCTCTGGCTCAGCGGCCCAGGCAGATAGTATTGGACTTTGGGAGGCTGTAGAAAGAGACAGCGCCAGCATTTGTGGGGCTCTGAATGGGTTTGCCTGGATACTCGAAGAGCAGCAAGACCTTTTGGTCCTGGCACCTTTGGTGTGGGAGGAATCCCTGGACATTGGCAATTGCTGAGCCGGGCTCCGGCTCTGGCTCAGCGGCCCAGGCAGATAGTACTGGGCTTTGGGAGGCTGTAGAAAGAGACAGCGCCAGCGTTTGTGGGGCTCTGAATGGGCTTGCCTGCATATTCGAAGAGCAGCAAGAGCTTTTGGTCCTGGCTCCTTTGGTGTGGGAGGAATCCGTGGACGTTGGCAATTGCTGAGCCGGGCTCCGGCTCTGGCTCAGCGGCCCAGGCAGACAGTATTGGACTTTGGGAGGCTGTCGAAAGAGACAGCGCCAGCGTTTGTGGGGCTGTGAATGGGCTTGCCTGGATACTCGAAGAGCAGCAAGAGCTTTTGGTCCTGGCACCTTTGGTGTGGGAAGAATCCGTGGATGTTCGCAATTGCTGAGCCGGGCTCCAGGTGTCCTCAGCGGCCCAGGCAGATAGTATTGGACTTTGGGAGGCTGTAGAAAGAGACAGTGCCAGCGTTTGTGGGGCTGTGAATGGGCTTGCCTGGATACTCGAAGAGCAGCAAGAGCTTTTGGTCCTGGCACCTTTGGTGTGGGAGGAATCCTTGGCTGTTGGCAATTGCTGAGCTGGGCTCCCGCTCTGGCTCAGCGGCCCAGGCAGATAGTATTGGGCTTTGGGAGGCTGTCGAAAGAGACAGCGCCAGCGTTTGTGGGGCTGTGAATGGGCTTGCCTGGATACTCGAAGAGCAGCAAGAACTTTCGGTCGTAGCTCCTTTGGTGTGGGAGGAATCCGTGGACGTTCGCAATTGCTGAGCCGGGCTCCTGCTCTGGCTCAGTGGCCCAGGCAGATAGTATTGGGCTTTGGGAGGCTGCAGAAAGAGACAGTGCCAGCGTTTGTGGGGCTGTGAATGGGCTTGCCTGGATACTCGAAGAGCAGCAAGAGCTTTTGGTCCTGGCACCTTTGGTGTGGGAGGAATCCTTGGCCGTTGGCAATTGCTGAGCCGGGCTCCGGCTCTGGCTCAGCGGCCCAGGCAGATAGTATTGGACTTTGGGAGGCTGTAGAAAGAGACCGCGCCAGCGTTTGTGGGGCTCTGAATGGGCTTGCCTGGATACTCGAAGAGCAGCAAGAGCTTTTGGTCCTGGCACCTTTGGTGTGGGAAGAATCCGTGGACGTTGGCAATTGCTGAGCCGGGCTCCGGCTCTGGCTCAGCGGCCCAGGCAGATAGTATTGGACTTTGGGAGGCTGTAGAAAGAGACAGCGCCAGCGTTTGTGGGGCTGTGAATGGGCTTGCCTGGATACTCGAAGAGCAGCAAGAGCTTTTGGTCCTGGCACCTTTGGTGTGGGAGGAATCCTTGGCCGTTGGCAATTGCTGAGCCGGGCTCCGGCTCTGGCTCAGCGGCCCAGGCAGATAGTATTGGGCTTTGGGAGGCTGTAGAAAGAGACAGCGCCAGCGTTTGTGGGGCTGTGAATGGGCTTGCCTGGATACTCGAAGAGCAGCAAGACCTTTTGGTCCTGGCACCTTTGGTGTGGGAGGAATCCCTGGACGTTGGCAATTGCTGAGCCGGGCTCTGGCTGTACTCAGCGGCCCAGGCAGATAGTACTGGACTTTGGGAGGCTGTCGAAAGAGACAGCGCCAGCATTTGTGGGGCTGTGAATGGGCTTGCCTGGATACTCGAAGAGCAGCAAGAGCTTTTGGTCCTGGCACCTTTGGTGTGGGAGGAATGCCTGGCCGTTGGCAATTGCTGAGCCGGGCTCCGGCTCTGGCTCAGCGGCCCAGGCAGATAGTATTGGACTTTGGGAGGCTGTAGAAAGAGACAGCGCCATCGTTTGTGGGGCTCTGAATGGGCTTGCCTGGATACTCAAAGAGCAGCAAGACCTTTTGGTCCTGGCACCTTTTGTGTGGGAAGAATCCGTGGACGTTCGCAATTGCTGAGCCGGGCTCCAGCTGTCCTCAGCGTCCCAGGCAGATACTATTGGGCTTTGGGAGGCTGTCGAAAGAGACAGCGCCAGCGTTTGTGGGGCTGTGAATGGGTTTCCCTAGATACTTAAAGGTCAAAGGTGCCAGGACTCAGAGCTCTTGTTGTTCCTCAAAATTCTCAAGAACTGCTTTCACAGCCTCAAAAAGAGAATGGCTCTTTTATTCCCTAAAATGGGCCTGTCTCAAATATATTCCCCAGCGCTGTGATTTCAGGCAGAGCCAAACTCCAAAATTGCAAATATTCTACGATTTCTCCTACAGCAAAGGAGACGGTACTGAACGCTCTTGCTGGTCCCAACATTCTCTATCCTCTGGCGCTGTGTTTTTGACCACAAGTCAGCACCAAAATTGGAAAGGTCTCGTGATTTCTCCCTCAGCAAACCAGCCAGCACTGAAAGCTCCTGCTGGTCTTCATGTGGCCCTGGAACTGCATTCAAATCTCCACAAACGGAATCGCTCTCTGCTTTTACCTAACGTGGTTACATTCCAACACTCTCTGTCCTCTGGCACTCTGATTTCACCCAAAGCCCAGCTCCAAAATTGCAAATGTCACACGATTTCTCCCACACCAAAGGAGCCAGGACTGCAAGCTCTTGCTGATCCTCAAGGGTCTCTGGAACAGAATTCAAAGCTCCACAAACAGAATTGCTCTCTGTTTTTACCTAAAGTTGTTATGTCCCAAAATCTCTATTCACTGGCATTGTGATTTTGACCGGAGCCTAACTCGGAAATTGCAAATGTCTCGCGATTTCTCCCACATCAAATATCTCTCCATACCATTTTTTTGTGTTTTAATAGTGTTTTAATGTCATTTAATAGCACTAAATCTTAGGTTCTTATTTAATAAGAAGCTCAAGGGAAAAATAATTTTAAATTGCAGCTATGTAAATGGAGAACTTGGCGTGTGTAGTATTTCAGGTGTTAGTGGAAAGGAGATTCTGCTAGCACCTAAAATGCTATACATGCACTTTGCTCTTAACAATATTTTGCCTTGCTAGGGTGGGGAATTTGAAGGATGTATATTTTTGATAGAGGTATTTGCATATTTCAGAATAGAAATATGTACAGGCAAAACTCTTCATTCCTTTGGTGACTGAGTAGTTGGAGATAACACATTTATGGGTAAATTTCCTTTTCTCCTCCTGCTAGCAGGTTTTACTTTTGTCCTTGTGCTTGTAAACCATCTTCAGAGGAAAGAACAGGACTCAGGTCTCCTCCTTGCAAGTAGTGTTCTAATCAATACTGTACATCTGTGCTATCTTTGTCTGGCTCAATGGTCCTTGATTTTTCTTTTGTAAATTTTCATACCTTCCTGGCAAAAATGAAGAAAGTATGACCACAGAGCAGCCTACAATCTGGTGATTATGGCATCCTGAGAAAGTACAACATTGTGGAAAACTGAGGGCACTTTGGGATCATATGTCCCTAATGCAGATGGATGTTCAAGTCGTGAGTTACCAGGGACAAAACTACTTGTCTCTGGTTATATTTTTAAAGTAAAGAACGAGCTTCTGCCAGGCAATAAATTAGGATATGATGTCAGAGTCAAGATTCAAGGCAACAAGAGTTCATGAAGATAGCTCAGTATGTGGCCTTATGCAACTTGCGGTTCTCATCATGAAGTATGTATGGGATTTATCATACGGTTTACTTCAGTCCAGAACATCTCACTGAGAATAATTTTTTGTCACTTCTTTTTTTCTACTTCCATAATTTTTGTGGGCTGAGTGTTTTAGTCCTCTTGAGAACAAAGGCTCCTTGTGATGTACTTACCACTTTTCATCACAGTCTTTAAAGTAAGGTGAATTGAAAACTTTGTTCTGAAACATAAGTGAAACCTGGTATCTGCTTCTTCTGAGCTGTCTGTAGTGATTTTCAGTCTGCTCAAACTTGAAATTCAGAAGTGCAGTATTATTAAAGTGATAGAAAGTAACAAAAAGGAAACTTTTGGACAAACCTTCTGCCCGTAAAATCTGCAGCTTAATAGAGCTTTAATTTTATCCTATACATGACTCATTTTTTATAATAGCCATCATTTTTTTTTGTCTAAATATCATCTTGTACAACAGAGTGAGATATTTTGGGAGTCTCTTCTCTGAAAGCCATTTTATGAATCCAAATAGTCATTGTTATTTGTTTCATTATACTATATTCATGATGAGAACATCTGTCTTTAATTAATTTTGGTCTGCTTGTCTCTAAGAAAGGACATCAAAGAAGTTCAGTGCAGCGACAAGCAAGATTGTGATGTGGTAAAATTAGTAATTCTGAACATATGAAAGGTATCAAGAGTATGAGACACTCCTGAGCACTGGGTCTGCAGATAATTCTACTCATTTTCTGTAATGACATAATGGCCTTTTGAACGTGTTATACATTTTCACACCAGCCTTGATCAGAAGACTTGAAGTCAGGTGTGTTTGACTTCTGTAATTACAGCATGCGATAGAAAGGTCACTTAAAAATCGTGACTATCCAGTGAAACCCTGGAAAAAACAGGAAAAATAACACTGGTGTATACATTTTTTAGGACAGAGAAAACCACAAAAGAACTGTAAGTAGCGGTTGTGAAGAATATAACTGTATCATCGCAATTAACTACAAATTCTAAATAGCTTGTCCTGGCCTTTCCTTTTCAAATACAGTTGCACAGCTTGGCAGAAGCAGTGTGAAAAACTCCATATATCTAAGGGAATTGCTAATGAACACAGTATAAAATATGCGTTTTATATAATGAACATATTTTATGTACTTGAACGTTGAATGTTGTTCAAACACTTCCTAACCACAATGGCTAACAAACTAGTATATAAAACATAGTGGCTACACATGACATTTTCATCTATCACATTAACAATCATTAACAGTTATATTATCATGTCACATTGCTAATCAAAAACAGTTATCACAACCAGCATAAACACTTTAATTTTAAAATGCTGTCTTTTTTCCTTTTTTAAGAACAAACAAGATTATTAGAGTTTCTCTGGTTAATAGAGAAGTTTGTATATATAAATGTATATTCAAGACCATTGAATTACAGCTGCAAAGGCTGAATTTTTTTCCCTTTATTCCAAATCAAAAACTCTTGATGGGGAGGCAAGGTGAGATGTAGAAAAAACATTGCAGAATAATTTCTATACTTGATAGAATGGAAGACTAGTATGTTCAGGCTAAAACCCTTAAAAAGTCATTTGGGGACTTTTCTGATTTGTAGTTTCATGGTTGGACTGAACAAGTACTGAGCACGTACAGATACATCTGACATCAAGTAGACCTCACCTCTTCTGAAGATCTAGTCTGATTCATAGGCATTTAAAGAATGAAAACGAGGAGCATTTTAGAGTTACTCTTGAAAGTACTGCTGCTGGTGTTAAACTTGGAAAAATACAGTCTGAAGCATCTCCCCTGTTGTCCCCCCATCCCTGGAGGTATTTAAAAGACAGGTAGTTGTAGTGCTCAGGGGCATGGTTTAGTGGTGGACTCGGCAGTGATACATTTCCAGTTAGACTTGGTCTTAAGGGTCTTTTCCAACCCAAATGATCTTATGGCTGTATGTGTAGTTAGGGCAGAAGAGGCACACAGTCTTGGAGTGGAAAGCAACATAAGCTACAAGAGGAGCTCCAACAGAAGAAACAAATTCTGTAGCTGGAGCACTGCCTTTACATTTCCACTACATTAGATGGGCAGGATGCAGGACCTCAGTGATTCCTGTATGTCTCAGAATGTCCTTAATGAAACAAATTGAGATGATGCCTAGTTGTACAGATTTTATCTTCTCCTCTTAACAGGCAGTCCCTGTTTTTCACTCTCCCCAGAGGGAATTAACATAGAGCCCATATATATATATATTTAAGCTTTAAAAAACATCACTGGGCTGGAACAAAAAAATGCCTATATATTTTTCCAAGTCTACTGATGTTACCATATGGATCCCTACACTAGAAATGATCAAATCATTAGTAAGAAGAGAGGAAAGGGGAAGGATGATACCATGATTGTGAGAGGAGGTGGCATAAGAGTTAGAAACTTTTTTTATAGAGACTTTTACTGCCAAAACTGTACAAAAGAATTGAGATTCTTTTTTTGTGTTTCTTCAACTGATAGTTTAGTTGTATCATCTTTCATTAGTTTTTTTTGTCTGTGCAAGTATTGTGATAAATTGTCAATAGTAAATTTAGTGAACAATTATGGGTTGCAAATCCTCCAAAGTTGAAGAGATCATATAATCTTTATTATCAATGTCCTGATTTCTGAGCCTATTTCTAATGATTAATGGGAATCAACGTTCATCCTTCATCTATAACAGCAATAATGCCCTTCTCATTATCACAGATATTAACGTTTCCATAATTCTCTCAGGTAGGAAATATTCCTTTTTAGAAATAATAGTCACATATGATGATTAGAAACCTGCTATGAGTGATTACACATACATCGCCATGCTGCATTTGATATATATTTTCTTTAGGGCTTCATACTCTACTGAAGAAGGTAGAATTTCTAAAATATAGTATTTCTTACTCCCCTTCTGTTTTTACAGGGTTTTTACATATTACTTCAATGTCTGCTTGATATATTTTATTCTAACTGAACATCATCAGATTCTTAAAAGTTCATGCAGTAATTTAAATGTCTTTTGAATGCGAATTCATGTCAGGTCTCTGTTGTTCATAAATAATTATCACAGAATGAAACAGGCCTATGTAGATGTCTAGTTCACCTCCTCCTGTTCAAAGCACAGACAACTTTATCATGTTCATAGAATCATAGAATCGTTAAGATTGGAAAAGACCCTTAAGATCATCAAGTCCAACCATTAACCTAGCACTGCCAAGTCCACCGCTCATTTCTCTCAGTGTAGTCTTTAACAGTCCATTGTATCGTTCAATTTTCCTGGAGGCTGGTGCATGATAGGGGATGTGATATACCCACTCAATGCCATGCTCTTTGGCCCAGGCGTCTATGAGGTTGTTTCAGAAATGAGTTCCGTTATCTGACTCAGTTCTTTCTGGGGTGCCATGTCACCATAGGACTTGCTTTTCAAGGCCCAGGATAGTGTTCCGGGCGGTGGCATGGGGCACAGGATATGTTTCCAGACATCCGATGGTTGCTTCCACCATTGTAAGCACATGGCACTTGCCTTGGCGGGTTTGTGGGAGTGTGATATAATCAATCTGCCAGGCTTCCCCATATTTATATTTCAGCCATCATCCTCCATACCAGAGAGGCTTGAACCGCTTGGCTTGCTTGATTGCAGTGCATATTTCGCATTCATGGATAACCTGTGCAATAGTGTCCATGGTCAAGTCCACCTCTCGATCACGAGCCCATCTGTATGTTGTATCTCTTCCTTGATGGCCTGAGGTGTGATGGGCCCACCGAGCTATAAATAATTCACCCTTATGTTGCCAGTCCAGATCTACCTGAGCCACTTCAATCTTAGCAGCCTGATCCACCTGCTGATTGTTTTGATGTTCTTCAGTGGCCCGACTCTTGGGTACGTGAACATCTACGTGACGTACTTTTACAACTAGGTTCTCCATCCAGGCAGCAATATCTTGCCACAACGCGGCAGCCCAGATGGGTTTGCCTCTGCGCAGCCAATTGCTCTGCTTCCATTGCCGTAACCACCCCCACAGGGGATTTGCCACCATCCATGAGTCAGTATAGAGATAGAGCATTGGCCACTTTTCTCATTCAGCAATATCTAACGCCAGCTGGAATGCTTTCACCTCTGCAAACTGACTCAATTCACCTTCTCCTTCAGCAGTTTCTGCAACTTGTCATACAGGACTCCATACAGCAGCTTTCCACCTCCGATGCTTCCCCACAAGATGACAGGACCCATCAGTGATCAGGGCATATTGCTTCTGATTTTCTGGTAGTTCATTATACGGTGGGGCCTCCTCAGCACATGTCACTTCCTCCTCTGGTGATATTCTGAAATCTTTGCCTTCTGGCCAATCCATGATCACTTCCAAGATTCCTGGGTGACTGGGGTTTCCTATTCGAGCCCGTTGTGTGATCAATGCGACCCTCTTACTCCACGTAGCATCAGTTGCATGATGTGTAGAGGGGACCCTCCCTTTGAACATCCAGCCCAGCACTGGCAGTCGAGGTGCCAGGAGGAGCTGTGCTTCAGCACCAGCCACTTCTGAAGCAGGTCGAACCCCTTCATAAGGTGCTAATATCGCTTTTTCAGTTGGAGTATAGCAGGCCTCAGATCCTCTGTATCCCCGACTCCAAAACCCTAGGGGTCGACCTCGAGTGTCCCCCGGTGCTTTCTGCCAGAGGCTCCAGGTAGGGCTGTTCTCCCCGGCTGCGGTGTAGAGCACATTTTTTACATCTTGTCCTGCCTGGACTGGCCCAAGGGCTACTGCATGAACTATCTCCCATTTAATTTGTTCAAAGGCTTGTCGTTGCTCAGGGCCCCATTTGAAATCGTTCTTCTTCCGGGTCACTTGATAGAGAGGGCTTGCGATGAGACTGTAATTTGGAATAGGCATTCTCCAAAAACCCACAACGCCCAAGAAAGCTTGTGTTTCCTTTTTGCTGGTTGGTGGAGACATGGCTTTGATTTTGTTGATTACATCCATTGGGATCTGATGACGCCCATCTTGCCATTTTATTCCTAAAAACTGGATCTCCGGTGCAGGTCCCTTGACCTTACTTTGTTTTATGGCAAAGCCAGCCTCCAGAAGGATTTGGACTATTTTCTTCCCTTTCTCAAAAACTTCTGCTGCTGTGTTGCCCCACACAATGATGTCATCAATGTATTGCAGGTGTTCCGGAGCCTCACCCTGTTCCAATGTGGTCTGGATCAGTCCATGGCAAATGGTAGGGCTGTGTTTCCACCCCTGCAGCAGTCGATTCCAGGTGTACTGGACCCCCCTCCAAGTGAGAGCAAACTGTGGCCTGCACTCTGCCACCAAAGGGATTGAGAAAAACGCATTAGCGATGTCAGTTGTGGCATACCACTTGGCTACCTTTGGCTCCAGCTCGTATTGAAGTTCTAGCATGTCTGGCACGGCAGTGTTCAGTGGTGGTGTGACTTCGTTCAGGCTCCAATAGTCTACTGTTAGTCTCCCTCCACTCTCCATTAGACTTTCGCACTGGCCATATAGGACTGTTAAAAGGTGAGTCTTGCTGATCACTCCTTGGCTCTCCAGTCGATGAATCAGCTTATGGATGGGAATCAGGGAGTCTCGGCTGTGCGATATTGCCACCGGTGCACCATTGTGGTAGCGATTGACACCTGTTGTTCTTCGACCCGCAGCAACCCCACAACAGAAGGGTCCTTCGAGAGACTGGGCAGGGTAGACAGCTGTTTACTTTCCTCCATCTCCAAGGCAGCTATACCAAAAGCCCACCGGTACCCTTTTGGGTCCTTGAAATACCCTCTCCTGATGTAGTCTATGCCAAGAATGCATGGAGCCTCTGGGCCAGTCACAATGGGGTGCTTCTGCCAACTTCTTCCCGGTTAAGCTCACTTTGGCCTCCAAACAGTCAGCTGTTGGGATCCCCCTGTCACTCCAGAAATACAGATGGGTTCTGCCCCTTTATAGCTTGATGGCATGAGGGTACACTGTGCACCGGTGTCTACTAAAGCCTTATACTCCTGTGGGTCTGATGTGCCAGGCCATCAAATCCACACAGTCCAGTACACATGGTTGTCCCTTTCCTCCACCTGGCTGGAGGCAGGGCCCCTCTAGTTCTGGTCATGAAATCTTTTAGAGAATGCTGACTGCTCGCCGTTTGTTATGCCTGAGAATATTGTGCAGTGTTACAGTTGTTGGCAACTGTTGTACCAGGAACTGCCCTGTAAATATCCTTTTATCAAAATTTGGAGGACTTACCTGAAAGTCTTGGTGATAACCATTTATTCCCCCTAATAAAGTAAATATGGTTGTGATCCATGAAGATTTGATGAACTCTGCTTGTGAGAGTGACAACACTGAGAAAGCATTTGCATCACAGGAGTCTTAGCATCCTGTACACTATGCAGAATGTTGGGGTTTTTTGCCAGGGTAAAGGAAGCTGCATGATCATTCTCAATACAAAACAAATGATGTCATTTAAGAAATTCCAGGATAAACTCTAGGTTGTCCCTAGCCAGCTAGATGTATCCTGACAAGGCCTGGTTCTTTTTGGAAGCATTTGAAGATACGACAAAGGCACCCTATGGGTACCTGGATGTCTTTTTAAATGCTTCTAGCCGTGAGAGTTTTAGACTAGGAACTGGTCTTTTCCCACCAGAGTGGCCTACCATTTACAACTTCAAAAAAGAAAAGACCTGTGTTCAGCAATAAATAGAGAGGAGCTCTACTGACACCCTGTATTGCTAACAGTGAAGACTTAGGAACACCATCATCATAGAATAGAATCATTTAGGTTGGAAAAGACCATTAAGATCATCAAGTCCAAATGTTAACCTACCGCTGCCAAGTCCACGACTAAACCATGTCCCTAAGCGTCACGTCTACATCTTACATCCCTCCAAGGATGATGTCCTGGTTTCCACTGGGATAGAGTTAATTTTTTTTTCCTAGTAGCTGGCATAGTGCTGTGTTTTGGATTTAGGATGAGAATAATGTTGATAACACACTGATGTTTTAGTTGTTGCCAAGTAGCGCTTACACTAGTCAAGCCTTTTCAGCTTCTCACGCCCTGCCAGCGAGAAGCTGGGACGGGGCAAAGCCAGGACAGCTGACTCAAGCTGGCCAAAGGGCTATTCCATACCGTGTGATGTCATGCTCAGTATATAAACTGGGGGGAGTCAGCCAGGGGAGGACCGCTGCTCGGGAACTTGCAGGGCATCGTTCAGCGGGTGGTGAGCAATTGCATTTTGCATCCCTTATTTTGTATATTCTTTTATCATTATTATTATTATCATCATCATCTTCCTTTTCTGTCCTATTAAACTGTCTTTATCTCAACCCACAAATTTTCCTTTTTTTTTTTTCCTTTTTTTTTCCGATTCTCTCCCCCATCCCACTGGGAGGGGGGTGGAGTGAGCGAATGGCTGTGTGGTGTTTAGGTCCCTGCCGGGTTAAACCATGACAGACCTTTTTGGCACGCAATGTAGGGCATGAAGGGCTTGAGATAACAACAAAAAGGGACCTTATACTCCTGTGGGTCTGATGTGCCAGGCCATCGAATCCACACAGTCCAGTACACGTGGTTGTCCCTTTCCTCCACCTGGCTGGAGGCAGGGCCCCTCTAGTTCTGGTCATAGCATTCGTTACTCATTTCTTGTAAATGCGAATCAGAAGTCCCTTTATTAAAATCAGGAGCAAAATCAGCCCTTCTACTCTGTCTGGGGAACTGCTCACTGGAAACTGGAGCAGCAATTTTCCTGGGACAACCACCTTTTGTAATTGTTTTTCCTTGCAACTCACGTTACTTGTGCCTCTAGGGTCGAGGTAGGTTTTCCATCCCACTTCCCCATGTCCTCTCCGTGGTCATGCAGATAAAACCACAGGGTGCCCCGTGGTGTGTGTCCACTATATCTTCTCTCTTGAACAGAGGGACGCTTACTCCTAATGGCTGAGATACTGGTCCATACAGGTGAGGAGTAGGACATGTCTTCTTTGAATCGCTGGAACTCCTGGGACAATTTCTCAGCTAGCATGTCTGGCAGTTTCTCCACAGCCGTGATGCAGGCCCGTAGGGAGGAAGAGAGACTTTCTTCATATTGTCAGAGCTGGCCAGCCATTTCATCCACCATTGGTCCCTCTTCATCTTTCCAGGTCATCATTGCCCTACAAACTTCCTCCACATGGATTGTGTGCACCTGACTTCATCTGGATCTTTGGATAACTGCTTGTTGTTCAGGTCATTATAAATCACCTCCAGCATGGCTAATTCCCTCAGGTACTGGATACTTCTCTCCATGGTGGTCCACTTGCCTGGGTGATATATAACCTTCCTTGCAGGGGTACCTTTTCTTCATGCCTGACAGTAATTGCCTCCAGGGGCTGAGGGCTTGTGCCCCTTTTCCAATTGGTTTGTCAATGCCCCCTTCCCTAGAAAGGGATCCCAGCTGCTTGGCTTCCTTACCCTCTAATTCCAGGCTACTGGCCCCATTATCCCAGCATTGGAGCAGCCAGGCGATGACTTGCTCGCCTGGACTATGACTGAAATCTTTTCGCGTTATCTCGCAGCTGACTCAGCGATAGGGATTGGGTGGTTACCATCTCATTTATGGGTTCTGCCTCTTCCTCCTCCTGTTCTTGTGATGGCCCTGGTTCATCTTCATCCCTTACTAAACAAGCTGATTTTCTTGTGTATTTCTTCTTGTGTACAGGGGCAACTGACACCGGCATGAGTTGGTTCTCTGGTTCAGCCACAGTGCCTGTTGTGGGGGTTGGAGTAGCTGTGAATGGCTGTGTGGTGTTTAGCTGCCTGCTGGCTTAAACTACAAGATGGTGACTTGACCGCTTCCCTGGGCAGCTTGTTCCAATGCTTGACAATCCTTTCGGTGAAGAAATTTTTCCTAATATCCAATCTAAATATCCCCTAGCGCAACTTGAGTCTGTTTCCTCTTGTCCTACCACTTGTTTCTTCGGAGAAGAGACCGATACCCACCTCATTACAACCTTCTTTCAGGTAGTTGTACAGAGTGATAAGGTCTCCCCTCAGCCTCCTTTTCTCCAGGCTAAACAGCTCCAGTTCCCTCAGCCATACCTCATAAGACTTGTTCTCTAGACCCTTTACCAGCTTCGTTGCTCTTCTTTGGATGTGCTCCAGCACCTCAATATGTTTCCTGTAGTGAGGGGCCCAAAACTGAACACAGTATTCAAGATGCAGCTTCACCAGTGCCGAGTACAGGAGGATGATCACTTCCCTATTCCTGCTGGCCACACTATTTTTGATACAAGTCAGAATGCTATTGGCCTTCTCGGCCACCTCAGCACACTGCTGGCTCATATTCAGCTGACTGCCAACCAACACCCCCAGGTCCTTTTCCACTGGGCAGCTCTCCAGCTACTCTTCCCCAAGCCTATAGTGTTGCATAGGGTTGTTATGACCCAAGTGCAGGACCCAGCACTTAGCCTTGTTGAATCTCATACACTTGGCTGCGGGAAATGGTGTCAAAGGCTTTACTAAAGTCCAGGTAGACAACACCCACAGCCTTCCCCTCATCCACTAAGCGGGTCACCTTGTCATAGAAGGACATCAGGTTAGTCAAGCAGGAACCTGTCTTTCATAAAGTCAGGCTGACTGGGCCTGATCACCTCGTTGTCCTGTACGTGGTGTGTGATGGCACTCAAGCTGATCTGCTCCATAACCTTCCCTGGCACTGAGGTCAGGCTGACAGGCCTGTGGCTCCCCGGATCCTCCCTCCAGCCCTTCTTGTAGATGGGTGTCACATTTGCTAACCTCCAGTCAACTGGGACCTCCCTGGTTAGCCAAGACTGCTGATGAATGATTGAAAGTGGCTTGGTGAGCACTTCTACTAGCTCCCTCAGTACCCTTGGGTGGATCCCAAGGGTAGCAGGTCGCTAACCATTTCCCTTTGTATTACGGGGCCTTCATTCTGCTCCCAATCCCTGTCTTCCAGCTCAGGGGGCTGGGAACCTTGAGAACAATTGGTCTTAATATTAAAGACTGAGGCAAAGAAGTCATTAAGTACCCCAGCCTTTTCCTCATCCTTTGTCACTGTTTTCTCCTGCATCCAATAAAGGATGGAGATTCTCCCTAGTCCTCCTTTTGTTGTGAATGTATTTATAGAAACATTTTTTATTGCCTTTTTTTGCGGTAGCCAAATTAAGTTCTAGTTGGGCTGGTTTCTCAGTGTCTGAAGAGTAACCTTTCTCTCCTGGAGCTGCTGATGTGGTCCTTCCCCCAGCAGAGGAAAGCAATACTCTGCACTGCTTCCGATGATCTGATAAAGGCCATTTCTGAAATTGCCCTGACAACCTTGAAGGGGAACATTCCATTAACATCCCACAACAGGCATGCTGAAAAAGGGTCATTTGAGTAGTGGGTGCATCCTTGAAAAGAAGGAAGATACTGGTGAAGAAAGTCAGTGGGTTTATTGGTCCTCTTCTAAGTTTTGCTCTTCCACTCATCACATTGGTAAAGCAGTGATAGAATATGTGGAAAAATTGTTATCTGGTACCTGCACACCAGCTGGGGCAGCTAAGGGTGCCACCATTACCTGGGCAAGACATGAGGTCTGATGCTGTGCACTCTTTGGATGCTGAAATGAAGGACATTCTCCAGAAACCAGGTGTGATGGCCCATGAGAAAGCTAAGGTGTATACAGCTGCTTTTCAGATGTACTTGGCACATGTGAAGCAGTGATCAGGAAAGGGGGAAACTAACTCTTGTTCGTCTTGAAGAATAGAAAACAGACATGGAAAAGCCCCTTGAGACTCCTAAGGACCTGTTTTTCAGGAAGTTTTGGATAATGTGCATCCATGGTTTTGGAAGAATGCACAAATGCTCCTGGGTAAGCTAGGGCAAGACAAGCTTTTTTCTGCTTGGGATAACCGGGAAAATTTTGTATACAGAAGACATGTCATCAAGGGGGTTCAGCCTGCTTGACTTAGTCTGATGCATCCTTCAGACTTGTGCCTCTTCTAACCAGAGAACACCTAAAGGCTAGAATGTTTTTATGAAAACTACGGCCATGGTGAATGTCTTGGTTTTGGCCTGTCCTGGTTTCAGCTGGGATAGAGTTAATTTTCTTAGTGTCTGTTATAGTGATGTGTTTTGGATTTAGGATGAGAATAATGTTGATAACACACTGATGTTTTAGTTGTTGCCAAGTACTGTTCACACTAAGTCAAGGACTTTTCAGCTTCCCATGCTCTGCCAGGTGCACAAGAAGCTGGAAGGGAGCACAGCCAGGACAGCTGACCCAGACTGTCCAAACAGCTATTACATACCATATGACATCATGCTCAGTATATAAGCTGGGGGAAGAAAAAGGAAGGGGGGGACATTTGGCATGATGGCGTTTGTCTTCCCAACCGTTGTGATGGAACCCTGCTTTCCTGGGGATGGCTGAACACCTGCCTGCCAATGGGAAGTAGTGAATTAATTCCTTGCTTTGCTTTGCTTGTGCGTGTGGCTTTTGCTTTCTCTATTAAACTGTCTTTATCTCAACCCATGAGTTTTCTCACTTTTACTCTTCCGATTCTCTCCCCCATCCCACCGGGGGAGACTGAGCATGCAGCTGTGTGGTGCTTAGTTGCTGGCTGGGGTTAAACCACAATACTGCCATAGGTCATGCAGCAAACTGCGGTCTCTTGGAACAACTAAAAGTGACTGAGAAGGACCACATGGACCACCTAAGAAAAGAAAGATACTTAAAGCCCAATGGCTCACCCTATAAAGTTTACCATTGAAAATAAAGATTCATAATATTCTTAAACTTTGCTGTCTGCAGTGTAAAAAAAAAAATGCTGGTGCTGGTGTTTGAAGAACACACACACAGCCCATTAGTTGCACTGCAAATTTTATTTAAAGAATTATTTTATGAAAATCATTACAAGAGATGCATGACTGGGTCTTCTGGAACATTTTGAGTGGCTCTGTTCACAGGGAATGCTCCACATTCATATTTTAAAAAATGCATCAACATCTGCTTGCTTTCTTCTAAATCGCTAGAACACAATTTTAAAGGCTGTTCAGAAAGTAGCGTCTTGTTACACTGATGTAGGAAAAAGACACAGTGGTATCTACAGGCCGTGGAGAGGCGATGCTGCAGTTGCTTCCTCTGGAAAGCAATATACAGTGTTGTGTTTCAAAAAGGACATGATGCTTTCAGGAAAGAGAGCACTCTTGTGAGGGCAGCCATATGAGTACAAAAATTCTGCTGTTCCAGGCAAATTGCTAGCCAGTGCTCTCCAGGTTTGCCATGTGGATTCTTATTCACAACCACACTTGCTTGTCTTGGAGAAACATGGGCCCTAGGGAGCCAATTGCTTGGGTAAATACCTAGAAATGTTTCTCTGGCAAAGGAGCTGCTGAAAAAACCCCAAGAGATCTGTTCGGTGTCCATCTGCACATGTAGTAGAAAAGCATGTCTCTTCTGGTTAATTTCTATCATGTTGTTGAATACACCATACTTGATCATATTAACAGTGGTGGCCAAGGCCTCAGCAAAATGTAATTCTGCTCTCAGGTTTCATGTCTTCATCAGGGAATAGCTATCAGTACATTCTTGGTTTGGAGACAGGGCAAAGGCAAACAGGATACGGCCAGGGGCAAACTATTCCCTGTTAACTAGCAGAGAATAGTCCTTCATATGGCTGCCAATCATCTGAATGATCTGTGTGTCTTCTCTCACACAGCAGACATTTTTAAGATCAGCCTGCAGTGGTTTTGCTGGCTTTTCCTTACCATCCACATAAAGGGCCACAAAATTTGTACTACAACATTGAAAGGGTTCCTGGCATGATTCTGGTAAAAAGAATCATTATCTATGAATCCAATAACATCAAGCTTCAGCAGCTGTTCCAGAAATAAATTTTCCTGGTTGTTGACACAACTGCCAGGATGCCGAACACTTTGCCCACATGGTCCCCTGGGTATTTAGTGTTGACTATAAGTAATGCCTCAGTATGCTCCAAACGCACACCAGGTGCCACCCATACCTTCTTCACAAACAGGAAGGCAGAGGTAATAACCAGCTTGGAGGCTCCTGCTGCTGGGGAGCTCACCCAACAAAAGCTGATTTTGCTGCTCATCGGCTTAATTTTTAAATCCATGCCATTCAACAAAAGCTTGTCTTGAAAGAACAGATCACTGCAGAGGTTTCCCAGTAGTTCAGTCCTGCTACTCTGGGCTGTCAGAGCTGAGTGTTGCCTAAACCCCTGACTACTGATGGCATCCAGCGTGACTGTTTCCTGCTGCCTGACTGTGTCTTTGTAGAAACACACAGCTTTGCAGCCAATCACAGGGCTGCCTAAGAACACATGGGTATGACAGTGCCAAGAAATGTCCACCAGTCAATGACAGAGCAGCATGAAAACATTTAACAAAATGGCAGCTCCCTGCCATAAAATGGTGGCTAAAACAAAAAGGTCCACCCTGTGTACCTAGCTGAAGGAACTTCCTGATGTACTTCCAGGTAAACTGGAAGGGAGTTGGATGGTCCTGCCAGTCAATCACAACAGCCATGTGACCAGGAGAGGGGCGTGACTTCCAGGGCAAACAGTACAGGTGGCTGCCTGCAGGGGAGTTGGTCTTTAGCTGGAAGCTGGGAATGGGGCACCTGTCATGCCTTATCTTGGGTAAAAGTTGTCACTGTACTACTCAGATGCCAGGCACTGAGAAGAAAATTATATTATTTCCACAATATAACTAATAATGCTTAAAATAAGTTCAATGAGGTACTGATATGTGCTGAGCAAAATACTATTGTTTGTACCCTACAAGCTTACTAAATGCATCTTTTTTGTTTTCTACATGCTAATAAATGCATCTTCTCAATCCTGATTGAAAGACTGATATTTTGTCTTTATTTACAAGGAGACATTCTAGTACATAACAACTCTAGACATCTATGTATGTTGTGAGGACAGTCAGCTATGCTTCACAGAACAGATGTTAAGTTGTGATACACCTTGTTTATTTTTTTCTTTGATTTGGAGTCCCTGAAAAAAAGTGGAAGTTTTAATATTAAAATATATTTAATAAAGTGATAAACTTGTGTCTTTCCAAGGCAGCATAGGCTATTAGTCACTACAGAGGAGATACGTGTTTTATTTCGTTCCTGAGCTGCAATCTGTTGTGTTTCCTATCAGTAGTTATAAAAAAAAATTGCAAAAATGCAATTCCACTACCAAGATTTGGAGATGTATTTTTCCTGTGTAATTTATTTTTTACCTAAGCAAAGTAGCATATATTTAGATGGAATTATTGCAAAAAAAAAACCAAGAGCCCAGCCCCAGTAGAAAATTTGGATGAAAACTACAAACTTTAAACTCCTAAAGGAAAAGTTAACATGAGCCAAACTGAGGTGTGTGAACTTGTAGTAACGACAATTTGTAAACTCTTGCTTCCTGGTAAGAATCAATGCAAGTTGACTCTTTCTGAATGAAAGGTTAGGAGTGTGCATACAGACTTACATATCACAGGTAGTTCATCTAGCCACTCAGCAACTAGTTCATTTGCCTGTATCGTTGGAAAACAAACAAACAAATAAAAAAGGTCTTAGCTGCCTTTTATGCATGGAGTGGTACCAAAGCAGTTGCAATTTGTAGTGTTCTCAAAATGTCAGGATGAGACAAGCCACCTTGTTTTGGGAGAACTAGGTATTTCAGTAACTTTCTAGTACTTAAGTCTGAGAAAAATATGGCGAACTTTGCAATTCTTATCCTAAATCCAGTGAGGGTCTTAATGTGGTCTTTCTACAGCACCTCTGGCAGAGACAGCCAAAGTTAGATCTCTCACTGCTAATGTTACATTTTAAAATAATGGAAGGGAAATTTGATGGTTTCCTTTTATAGATTATTCAAGTGTGCAGATCACCTGTAACACTGGGCTGAAAAGTTCAAATCTCTCTTTTTCCTGAAAGGATTCAAACTTGCATCTCCTAATCCAGCGTTCAAGGTGAGGAGGGACTACTTGCAATCCCTCACTTCAGATCCCCAATAAGAGATTTGGAATTCTGTGACAGAGCGTGGGGGAAGATCTGTTCTTGAATCCTCTGTGGAAATGGAGAAAAATTTACTTTCATTTCCCCAGACCCAGGTGAAAATCTAAATACCCCAAACTAAAACAGTGAAGAAAATAACTAGTGGTTCCTACACTGACTCTTCTAGTCATATTTGAAAAAGGAAGAGGGAATCCCTCTTAATCCTCCATTAAAAAAAAATGGCAAAGATGTGCTTGTTTTGTTGGGCATGAATAGAGGGTAATAGGGTGCAGATCCTGAGAGGACAGGGGTAGAGGCATGGCAGTTGACTCTTCCACTTTTTCAGAGTTTCCTGTTGACTGGTTCCCCATAACTACCTCCTTTCCTTAGGAAGAGGTATCTTACGCTTAGGGAATTTTTGGATAATCTTTCTGAGGCACTGAATTTTCTTCACTTATAGTTAAAGAGGAAGGATAATGTGGTAATGTGAATGTCAACTCCATCTCTTAAAAGATCAATATTGTGACACTTAGCTTCAGTGCTTAATTTCCTTGGAGATCTAGGGCAATTTTATTATCCCCAGGAAGATTATTCCTTTGTAATGTTGTAGAGATACTGTCTATGCATTATAGCAGAACAAAATTCTGACTTTAGCTGATTAGTGTAAATAACTTCATTGATTCAGAGGGGTCTTTATAAGCATGGAGCTCACCTATACTGTTTAGCTGTTATTAATTAAATCCCCTGCTTTGCCAGGCGAGGTCAAATATGCCAGTTAAATTGATTATTCTGGCTCTTGAAAGACTTGTGATGTTCAGAAAGGTTTTGCAAACTGTGCTGCTAATCAAAACTTATCTTAGGATGAATATGGAAAAACTCAGAGATGTTGCAGTCAGCAGCTGCCAAAGTACATTACACCCACTATCAAAAGATAATGAAACTGGACAGCACAAGACAGACCTCTGTTCATCTGTGCCTTTAAAAAAATGTGACTTCTTGATGTGAATCCAGAGGCTAGAAATGCTTCAGGAAGCTGTTAAAAACTAGTTCATATTCCCAAAATTCATAATTTGCACACTGGAGTCATGGAGATGGCGTACTGAAGCCAAGTAAGCAAGTCTGCATTGATATTTGTGTGTGCAATGTCCAACATATTCACATTTTTGCCTTAAATTGCATACATGTATATACCTGATGCACTAAGATACAGAATCTGATGAAATATACTGGGACAGAGTAACTTGGATTGAATTGTACCAGCAAAAGTAGGAACTTGGAGTTTAAATTTACGATGGCTTAGTGAAAAGCACCCAGTGAGGTAAGTCTTTTTGAGAAGAATTAAAGGAAACATTTGGCAAAGTGATTTGAATAAAATAAAATAAAATAAAATAAAATAAAATAAAATAGTCTTCCAGCAAGACAGAATTTTAACCCAGTTTGTTAAACTCAGATCTCTCTAGTAAGCTTTCCATTTCATCTATCTCACTGGGCCTCAGGAGTAATAATACAGCACTTTAAATAAAGTCACATACTGTAAACTAGAATATGAAATCATACCCATCCAAGCAAGCATTTTTCACACAAAAAAAACCACAACAAAAAACCCTGCTGAAAACCCCAAGGAACTCAGAAACGTCATCAATTAATACTGCAAGGGGTATACAAATTAGGTCATAGTTACAGATTTAAGATATACTGAGGATAGCTGCAAATCAGAAGACTGAAAGCCTGTGACTGTAAATGCAGCAGGATCTAGGATCCCTGAAATCCACCCAATTCCAAAATTGCTGCTTAGTTTCCTAACTTCCTTCTACTGAATTGCTTATTTAGATTCCCCTAACACTCCTTCTGCATTGAAATTCTCTAGATGCTTCTGTGCATGCCACTGAACTGTCATGCATTTCTGGACATATACCTACTTCTGTATCAAGAACCATCTGGAATTCAGAAAGAGGCTTCGAGTGAAATGCCTTAGAGTTTCAGAGCACTCCTAAAAACCACATTAATAGGAAGGTGCTCCATTACTTTGGTAGCAGCTACTTTTTCTATAATTATATACATGTTATGGGAGAGGAGACTCAAGTTCATTTCTTTCTCCCAACCTAAAATTTTCAACACCCGGGAGATCCTTCAGCACCTACGACAGAGAATAATATGAACTATATTGGGCCAGTATTTAATTTGAACCACTCTGTAGCTAGTTCCCTAGGGCACTCATAACGACAGCAGTCAGTCTTGAGTTCAGGTCTCTAAAACCTGTTACACTGGAAGTGTTAATTCTATCTTAAAGTAAACCTGAGACAGAATATTCTGGATACTACGTCATTAGTGTGCCAATCCTGTATTTGTTATTTGGACAATTCTATCTGGACAGATCTATCTAAGTACTCTCAGTCTCTTTTTGATGCCCACTATCTTGGGCACCAAAGCTTTGTACTGAAAAGCATAATTTTCAAAATGTATTATTTAAAGAGTCTTAAATCTTCAATATCGGAAAGCCTGTGCCAGGTCTGATGAAAAGGCAAAGTAGAAGAAGGAAGAAGAAAAGAAGCCTCAAGAAATTATAATCCTTGATGGCTTTGCTTGATAATCTTAAATTTCAGTGTCTGAGTAGTAAAATATTGCATGGAAGGAACTGTGTTGTGGCAATCAGCAGATGTGGATTATGCAGTCTGACTTACCAAGTAAGCTGTTGAAACAAAAATATGTCTAATCATAGTTACAGCAGTGAAGGTGAGAGATGCCTTTGTCGGCTGTGTGCAGAGCATATTCCCTTTCCACTTTATTTCTGGCCTTTTTAGGTGGTCTCAGCACTGTGCTCGTATGACTAGACTGATGCCAGAACTTGTATCACCTAGTTTTAAACAAGCTCAGGTATCTTTGGACTGCTTTGCAGTTACAGATCTATGAGGTAGATCTGTCTTAGCTTTCTTGAGATCAGGGGGTTGAACAGATTTAATGATGAATGGACCATAAAGTGAATTTAGAGATGAAAGTCCAAACACCAAGAACATAACAAGAAAACAGGCATAAATTAAATCTTTGTATCTTGAAAATGAAAATAAAATAAAAAAATGAAAATAAAATAAAAAAATGAAAATAAAGCTATTGAAGAATTGAAGTGTATAAGAATTTAATAGTCAATATGCCTCATATTTCACCCAGCTAGTTGGACTACTAGCAAACTCATGTGCCAGCATGAGTGTCTAGCAGCAAACTCAGACACTCAAGGTACCGAGTCTGTTAGTTGGGATACTACTAAAGTATCTTAGGGCACCTTCGTAGAACGTGTGCAGTCTTGCACAAGTCATTTATATGTCCTTATCCTGAGTTCCTCATTTGCAAATAATTATCTCTCCTAGTTCCATTTATTGCATGCCTTGTCTAGTTTGAACTAAACTCTCATAGGCAGAAATTGTGCTTTATTACTTGTATGACTAATGGTGAGTATAATCATACCAGTGTCACTCCATGCATTTGTAATAAGAAGTATTTTGCTCTTGAATTTTGTAGAGCAGTATCTATTAATAGTAGTTATGGGAGCATTAGTTTTGAAGACACCTGCCTGTTTAGGATCATTTCAAGAAAATCCACATTTTAAAAGACTGATGCATTTCAAATATTGAACGGAAATGTATTTCAAATGAAATATTTGCTTGTCTATGCCTAATTCAAAGCACTCATTATTCTGCTTTTTTGAAGTTTGATTCTGAAGAGTAACTATATCACTTACAGTACTTTTCTAGTAATCTGGAACCTTCCCAGAACTATTTTTTGCTATTTTTATTTATTATTATTATTATTATTATTATTATATTATATTATATTATATTATGTTATGTTATGCTATGTTATATTATATTAGATTATGTTATATCATATCATATTATATATAAATTATATTATAATATATTATATATTATATAATATATATTTATATATTATATAACTATTATTATTTTATAAAATACATGTTATCAACTAAATATTGAGCAGTAAATCCATCCATTATCATGGAGTACAGTAGTCTGGAAGTAATAAGAAATTCCTTCCCACTGGGAAGGTCCTCTGGAAATATTTTTTTTTCCACTTATTTTAGAAGATCTGGATATATATTTTTGTTATAACACAGAACTTCAGCCAGCATCATGACAAGCTATTTTTTTTCCAAAATGAAGATGTTCTTAGATGTTCTGTTTTGAAGGCTTTAGGAAAAAAAGTAAAAAAAACCCTGTCAGCATCCAAAACCAAGAATACTTTCAACAAACCAAATATGAATGCAAACCTTCACTCATCTGAAGCTTTCTTCAGTGATATCCACCCGCTAGCCCTTTAAATTAGCCATTTACTATAGTCTGGCATAGACAACAAAGTTGCAGTATTTCAAGTTCTTAAGAAATCCTTGCAGATTAATGAAAAAATGACACAAGGGAAGTTGTTAACAAAGCTGGTTAATATAGTCTGATAGACTATATTAAGGGATCTGATGATCCTTTCTTAACTCATAGTATAACGCAAATTAAAAACAAGAATAAACAAACAAAAGTATCCAGTGATTTATCCGTAGAAATTATCTGACAAATATTTTTCAAGCCTCACTTATTAATTTCTTATGAAATTGGTTTCATGTTTTTTTTAAAAAAAAGATTAAGTTATTGTTTCTAATAACTAGTAAGTGCTAGGGTATTCAAAGTCTAGTAAGCAGTACGGTATTCAAAGTGACTACCTTCTTGATTAGAATCCACAGTCAAGTGGATTGAGAGTACGATATGGCATGACAATGCCTCTCCGCAGTGAGCTGCTATCAGATTATCATCTAAATAAATCAGAGGTCTGACAGGTAGGCACTGGGGGAGAGATTACATTTTTCTTGGAATCAGAGTGAACAAGCAAGAAATTCATACCCATTGGCATGGGGTACCCTGCAAATAAATGAATCCCGACTAACCAGCTGCAGTAAGCGTGGACTGCAGTACTAAAACATCCTGGACTCAGGTCAGTTTTATCTTGGGTAGATAATTTACACGTCTGTTGCTTACAGCTATGCATACAGGACTTCATAAAAAATACATTTGAAAGTTGTCATGTATGGTGTGCTGAAGATCTCTGCAAGATGTTAGAATATTTGCTGAGCTATTTCCATTCCACGCTTTTCTCTCCCTCTTACATTTGAGTCAAGAACAAAGTATTATCTTCACATTATCCAAAAGGAGACAGAACTTATGGGGAACAAATGCACTGCTAAGGAGCAAAAAGATACAAATTATCTCTTTCCTATATTTGAAATTACACAATTAGACATATGTGAGTACTACAACTAATACCAAATTAAACTCCTATAAAAAGTCAAGGTTTAAAAGCAGCTGACACTGTGAAGAAAATGACACAGACCCTTGATTAAAAAAATGCATCACAGTATTTTACTTGGATTTTAGCTGAGACTTAGGACATAAAAAATCATCTATGTATTTAGAAACTATTTAGAATCAGTACAGTAGTAGTCACTGTAGGTACAACTGTAACATGAATTCAGTTTATTCTAGTGTTCATATGAATACTGGTACTAAAGAGAATAAAACTCCTACTGATATTTCCTGGGTTTTATAAATGTTGCTTTTGTTGTTCATGTACATCTCATTTCACAAAGTTATATCACTCTTGTCATTGTATGTTAATTAATGAGCCTGTGGTTAAGAGGGGAATGATTAGCTACTTCCCATGGTGCTGATCTACAGCAGACGTAAGGAAGCATCTATGCTCTGCTAGCAAAGCACGAGCTACGCACAAACCATAAATGTGTATAAATGTGTATAAATAAATAAATGTGTATAAATAAACCATAAATCATCATAAGGGGACTTGTGAACAAGCTATCCTGTCGTTTCAGGTGCCATTTATACCTGGCTAACTGATACAAATGGGAAACTCTGCTGTGCTTTTTTTCTGAGATGGAATCATAGAATCATAGAATCATTAATGTTGGAAAAGACCCTTAAGATCATCAAGTCCAACTGTTAACCTAGCACTACCAAGTCCACCACTAAACCATGTCCTCAAGCACCATGTCTACCCGACTTGTAAATACCTCCAGGGATGGAGACTCAACCACTTCCCTCGGAAGCCTGTTCCAATGCCTGACTACCCTTTCAGTGAAGAAGATTTTCCTAATATCCAACCAAAACTTCCCCTGACGCAGCTTGAGGCCATTTCCTCTCGTCCTATTGCTTTTTACTAGGGAGAAGAGACCAACCCCCACCTCGCTACAACCTCCTTTCAGCAAGTTGTAGAGAGCAATAAGGTCTCCCCTCAGCCTCCTCTTCTCCAGGCTAAACAACCCCAGCTCCCTCAGCTGCTCCTCGAAAGACTTGTGCTCTAGACTCTTCGCCGACTTTGTTGCCCTTCTCTGGACACGCTCCAGCACCTCGATGTCCTTCTTGTAGTGAGGGGCCCAAAACTGAACACAGTACTCGAGGTGCGGCCTCACCAGTGCCGAATACAGGGGCACTATCACCTCCCTGGTCCTGCTGGCCACACTATTCCTGATACAAGCCAGGATGCCATTGGCCCTCTTGGCCACCTGAGCACACTGCTGGCTCATGTTCAGGTGGCTGTCAGCCAACACCCCCAGGTCCTTTTCTGCCAGGCAGCTCTCCAGCCGCTCCTCCCCCAGCCTGTAGTGTTGCATGGGGTTGTTGTGACCCAAGTGCAGGACCCGGCACTGAGCCTTGTTGAGTCTCATACAGTTGGCCCCGGCCCATGGATCCAGCCTGTCCAGGTCCCTCTGTAGGGCCTTCCTACCCTCCAGCAGATCGACACTTCCACCCAACTTGGTGTCATCTGCAAACTTACTGAGGGTGCACTCAATCCCCTCATGCAGATCATCATTGAAGATATTGAACAGGACCGGCCCCAACACTGAGCCCTGGAGAACACCACTCGTGACCAGCAGCCAACTGGATTTGACTCCATTCACCACCACTCTCTGGGCTCGGCTGTCCAGCCAGTTTTTAATCCAGCGCAGAGTGCGCTTATCCAAGCCGTGAGCAGCCAGCTTCTCCAGGAGAATGCTGTGGGAGACTGTGTCAAAGGCCTTACTAAAGTCCAAGTAGACCACATCCACAGCCTTCCCCTCATCCACTAAGCGGGTCACCTTGTCATAGAAGGAGAGCAGGTTAGTGAAGCAGGACCTCCCTTTCATAAACCCATGCTGGCTGAGCCTGATCCCCCGGTTGTCCCGCACGTGCCGTGTAATGGCACTCAAGCTGATCTGCTCCATGACCTTTCCCGGCACCGAGGTCAGGCTGACAGGCCTGTAGTTCCCCGGATCCTCCTTCTGACCCTTCTTGCAGAGGGGCTAACTTCCAGTCATCTGGGACCTCCCCGGTTGACCAGGACTGCTGATAAATGATGGAGAGTGGCTTGGCAAGCTCCTCTGCCAGCTCCCTCAGTATCCTTGGGTGGATCCTGTCTGGCCCCATGGACTTGTGAGCATCCAAGTGGAGGAGCAGGTATGGAAAACCATAAAGACCCCACTGAGAGCACAATTTATTAGCAGCATTATGTCTTTTGTTGTAGAAGCTGTACAAAGGCCTAATACAAAACAAGAACACCCCAGAGATCTTTCTTTTTGCTGTCTTTGCCTTGTTAACCACTTTGATCCTCATTACTTTGTTAGTATCAATACTATAATCTGGGTATGTGCAGACAGACCAGTCCAGTGCCATGTGATTACTTGCAGGTAAGCCATCTTTAAATATGGTTAGTGTTCACAGGAAGGATAGTTTCAGGAACCAAACGGGGTATTTTTTCCACATTTTTCCCTTGATCTTTGCTGCTGATATTTCATAGATCCAATATCCCTGTCTTGCAACAACTCAGGAGTATTTTGGCACCCTGTGGTCATGAAAAGCTGGCATTAATCAGAGAAGTAGGAAAATCAGTTTTACTGCAGACTGTCATAGGATGACCGTTCATAATTCAAGTATGATACAAAGCAGAATCTTAGTCTAGGTCATTAACTAGGCTAAGTTAATAACTTCTCTTATTTGCTCTGTGTGCACAATATGAGCAACAGGTGTGTGGAATGTGAGAGGACCTGGTTCATCTGGATCTGGTTAAGAAGAATTAAGTATAAAAGGAAAAAAAAATAACAAGGAATATGGTAAATTAAATGCTCAGATGCATAAACTTGACAAGTGGGTAGGCGATATGGGAGACAATAATGAAAGCCAGAATTCTCCAGCTACTGATTGATGGGCCAGCAGGAAACTACACAGACCTATCCTTGAAGAGAGTCAGCTTGAACTTCACAACTGATCAGAAGGGAGAAACAAGAGTAACACAGTATGGGAAATTTGAAGGAGAACTGGAGAGTCCTGTGCAAAATTTATCATGGAAGGTTTAGAGGAAGGTGCAAAGGTGGGGAAAAAGAGGAGATCTGGGCTAATCATGGAGGAACAAGTGTGAGAAAATAGAGACAAGGGGGGATAAAAAAGGCTGTTTGCATATAAGCAGCTGCTGGTCCATATACATGTCTGTCTGAGCCCTGCACTTTATCACTGCAGTCTGTCCTGTTGTGGTTTAACCCCAGTTGGCAACTAAGCACCACACAGCCGCTCGCTCACCCTCCCCCCTTCCAGGTGGGTTGGAGGAGAGAGTTGAGAAAAAAAGTAAAGCCTGGGGGTTGAGATAAAGACAGTTTAATAGGACAGCAGAGGAAGGAAAAAAAAAATAATGATAAAAGAATATACAAAACAAGTGAGGCACAATGCAATTGCTCACCACCTGCGGACCGATGCCCAGCCCGTCCCCGAGCAGTGATCACTGCTCTCCAGCCAGCTTGCCCCAGTTTATATACTGAGCATGACGTTATATGGTATGGAATAGCCCTTAGGCCAGTTTGGGTCAGCTGTCCTGGCTATGGTCCCTCCCAGCTTCTTGTGCACCTGGCAAAGCATGGGAAGCTAAAAAGTCCTTGACTTAGTGTAAACAGTACTTAGCAACAACTAAGACATCAGTGTGTTATCAACGTTATTCTCATCCTAAATCCAAAACACAGCACTATACCAGCTACTAGGAAGAAAATTAACTCTATCCCAGCCAAAACCAGGACACCTATCTTCCTATTAAATCCTTTCTTGACTATCTTTCTGTGTAATTTCACTGTATTCAGTGTGTGAGTGCGGCAACTTCTACGTGCCAGGAACTGGAGACACTGTAGTCAAGTGTGAATCAAGTGCCAGAAACTGGAGTTGGAGTATGGATCATATGTCTGTGGTGCCATCAGATGGAGTGGGTGAGGATCTAAGTACTAGTAACTGGGGAGACTGGTGTGAAATGAAGTCAAGTGCCAGCAAATGGACTCACACCACAGGTCATAGGAGCCTATGTGTGTGCAGTGCCAGAAACTGAAAATGAGACTCTAAGCACCAGCAAGTGCGCTGAGACTGTGGGTTGTAGGGCCATTGTGCCTGGGTGCTAGCAACTGGAACAACCACAGTATTTAAATTTTGTCTTAACCCAATATTCATTGCTTTTCTTTACCCCTTGGATTTCATTAATGATAACAAAATTACATATTTACTGTGTCTGTGCCAGCCTGTTCCAGACTTCAGCTAGAGCACAGCTATAAAAATATGGCTGTGATACCTTACTAGCAACAAGTGTGAATGATAGTATGCTTTTCATAGTTCATTTGAATCAACATGCACCAAAAAATCAATGTAAAACATTAAAGGCAAGCTGATATAATAATACATAGGAAATAATTTTACATGTTACGTTTTCAGGTTTGCTGTAAATGGGACAATTATTCAGTTCATTTGTAGTTCAAAGTTATTCAAATGTATAATTTGGTAACTAATGATTGTAAGTGAAGAATTTTCTGGTTTACATTAAAATATCAGTCTCTGGAGGTTAATTTTCATTCACATGCTGCATTTTTGTTTCTTAACTAAATAGTTGTGACTGCGAATTCCCATTTGTGATGGATGCACTCAACTCCTTAACCAAACTAGCGGTAGCTTGGTAGCAGCTCCAAAGGAGGTAAAGGCCTAAGCCGTATCTGGGCCATAAACTTCTCTAGTCCCAATCTGTTCTCTGAAAATCCACAAAGGAGCCAAGTGGCACAGTCAACATCGATGCAAATGAGCTTGGAACGCTGATCATGCGATTAACACATGAATAGCAGGTGACATTTCCAAGACTCATTTATCAAAGAACAAAGTTGTGGATACAAGGAGTCTCATGCATACCTTTTCCATCGCATGTAATTTGACTACAAGCCAACCACTTTATTCCATAAATAAATATGGCCTAAGTGAGCCTTCTTTGAGTTCTCCCTGCTAAGCAGCTGGCTGCATGGCAGTGATCTCCCCTTGAGCTGGGATGCTTCTCAATATTGCTTCTCGAGGCAGAGAGACTTCTTACCAACTGCCGATCTTTGGTAAGTGACTGATACCGTGCATAACCTTGTATTATAGTACACTAAGATTTTGTATTGTTAACTTTGATTTTTGTCTTGGTAACTTTGGTTTTGTCTTGATAACTTTGATTCTGTCTGGGTAGTTTTGAATCATTGTGATATCCTTTGTGCAGCAAGTAGTAGAGTGAACCTTGCCATCGAACTTTGTTAAGTCACACTTTTACAACATCATATTTCAATAAAACCACTTTTGCTGGTACCTTTGACAGTGGTTCTTTAAGTGGTCTAAATGGCCCATTCGCGACACCATTGCATATAAAGCTTGAGTGGAATGTTCTATGCAGCTGAGGGCATATGCATTTAAACTCATTGCTGTTTACAGTCCTCTAAGTAAAATGATATTAACAAGAGCATTTTATTTGCTTTATAGTAAAAAAATGCTTTTTTTTTTTTTTTTTTAAACTTCAGTCTAGTTGTTCCTCTCCAAAGGCGAGGATAATGCCCTTTATATGATTGACATTTTATTCTGCATGTTTAAGAACCATTGCAAAAACACAAGGAACTGTAATCAGTTATGAGAGACTGGCTAACACTGCTTGCCCATAAAATTAGTCTGAGAGTATTACTATTAAGGATGATTTGCATTAATCTCAATTTTCAGAAGAGGAATTGTAATTCCTTGGAATTTCCACAGTCCAGTATTCTAGTGAAGTCCCTTACAGGGGTGAAGAACCAACCTCACTGTCTCATATCTTTATCAGAAGATGAAAGAAGATGAAAATTGAGAAGTATGTGAAGCAAACAGAAGCTTGATAGGATGACCAAGAAATCATGGTAATTTAAACTACAACAGACTATGCAATGCATGATCTTATTTTGTAGCCTAATAGATCAAAACCAATTAAAACCAATGGGATATGTTCATCTTATATGAGTTAAAAAACAAAATGGTCATAGCAGAAGTACTCAAAACTGGTACAATAAAAGCATTGTATTCATTAAGGGGGAATGAGTTACACAATTATTTTTTTTAATAGGAATATTATTAACTAGTGCTTTAAAGGTGTAAATCTTATTCTAGAAAAGACTACATTATGCCACTCAATTACAGTCCTAATTAGGTTAATATGAAGCTCCAAGAAAGATTTTCTTGAAGCAGGTGCTTCAGGCAGCTGCAACATTGCCACTGTTCGTAGTCTGTAACCCTCAGATTGTAGTAGCTGCAAATTAAAACTCCCTTGCCCCTAGACTAAGTGTGGTCTGTGGACTATTGAATAACTGTTTTTACCAGTTGTATTGTTGGCTGAGGAAATGAGACAGAATGACGCACAACTTATGATAAACTGAGTTGGGGCATGGGGGAGTGTTAACCCTCCGTGTACGCCCTTCTTGGGATCAGCACACATGCTACAGGAGAGGGACACAACCCTCCACTGAGGACCTCCAGGGCAGCATGTGCTGCAGCAGGTAGGGGTAAGGCATCCTGAGGGGAACAGATGGAGGGAGATGTCCCCCTTTCCCACAAACCTGCAAGCACAGTGAGCCCCACCAGGGTCAGTGGAGCCCCTTTCCCCTTCTCATTCACCACTCCACTGATTGCTGCTTGTGGCCAGAAGGACCTAGGCTGAGACCACTGACAGCCCCTTGCACAAATTTTGGACAGCTGGGAACATCCTCAATCTGAAAAACTGTCAGGTCCATAACCATACTCCTGCATGTAGTAACATTCATCATAAAGAAACCTCTTGCACTGGCTGTTGAAATCATTCAAGGAACTAATTTACCTTAGAGAACTCAATGCTTACAGATACAAGTCCTTCTAACTTATGTCCATACTTGTTCTGTTTGCACTGAAGGCAGATCTAAACACTCAGAATTTTCCTCCCTTGGTTCAGCGTACATTAATAATTAATTTTAATTTTTCTCTGATATTTACTTAATGCTTTTGTTCTGAGAGCACTCATTTTTTACATTGGATGAAGCACTGAGATTGGAAGCCATTTGCAGCTTTTGGAGACTAATGAGGACTTTAGGCCTCCAACAATATCAGTTCATCTCTGTATGCTCTATGGATCGTAAATGATTATGTGCATATTTAAATACGTTTAGAACTGAATAGATGTGTGCAATCTTGGAGCATAAATTACAAAATAAAGACACATTCATCTTCTTAGGATACTGAATGTATACAAATCTTTCTATTTCCTACCAAATTCCTTGGTATTCAGCCAACATAGGTATAGTATTAATGATACGGAGGATAAACACTTAAATTTTCGTTTGGTTTTAAGGATACAGATGTGAGTAATTGGTCTAGGGTAAGCAAAGAATAAGTCACACCACCTGAGGTTTCTGATTTTCCTTCTAGAGGCCAAGCGGTCTCCACTGGTTCTGTGGAGCCTACCTGTCAAACTCAAACAGTACTCAAAAAATATAATTAAGGAACTCAGGTTGAGGGCATGGCTATAAAAATGTGCTGTTGCCATTTCTCTCATTTGCTCTGATCTAAATCCATATTGTTTCAACAAAGGCAGAACTATAGAGATTGGCACTGCATAAATCAGAGCACAGTTTGCCCCAGAATAAAGGCTGTTTGTAAGAAGGCAAGTGACAAGTGACAGCCTGGCATTTCTTTGCTCAAGCTCCAGGGAAAAAAAGAATTCAGCCACCTTTTTGACCTTAAGACAAGCCTCCTTATAAAATACAATTCAAATGCTGTCATCTTCTGGAGAGTTGAAATTCCTTTCAGGTGGAGAAAGGTTAAAAGTTTGTTTCTCAGCTCTGTGTCCTCTGTGGGAGGCAGAAGAAAATGAGAATATTTCCCTACTAGTAACAATTCAAAATATTAAAATGTTAATTTAGTATCACAGATTCCTTCAAATAAATAAGCATCTATAAAGATTCTTTAACTGTTTCAAAGTACCTTTGTGAATAAATCTAGCTATTTACTGGAGTAATGTTCGTACTCCACTAGATTGTCCAAAATCATTCATTGCACAAAATAATTTCTCCACAGGACATTTTGTGGTGAAAGAACTGTTTGAGAATGTGTCTGAGGTGACTGTGTTGATGTAAATATTATCATTATCAGCTAAAAGATAAATAGAAGGCTACAAAAATTTATTAGAGAAATAGTATATATATTCCCATGAGAAATGAGGAACATAAAAGAGTATTTCTCATCCTAGATCAATGTAATTTCAAATTAGAAACAACAGGAGATATGCAGTTCTGTGATAGACACAGTAAGAACATACTGGCTCTGCATGTAACACTGTGTGTGTGGAATAAAATACCAAATTAGGAGTTGCAATCTCTGCTGGTGAACATTTGAAGATGTAATATGCATATCATAACATAATACCACCTGTATCAGCTACTTTGCCATACAGATGATATTCATTGTCCTGGTTTCAGCTGGGATAGAGTAAATTTTCTTCTTAGTAGGTGGTATAGTGCTGTGTTTTGGATTTAGGATGAGAATAATGTTGATAACACACTGATGTTTTGGTTGTTGCTGAGTAGAGTTTACACTAGTCAAGGACTTTTCAGCTTCCCATGCTCTGCCAGGTGCACAAGAAGCTGGGAGGGAGCAAAGCTAGGACAGATGACCCAGACTGGCTAAAGGGCTATTCCATACCATATGATGTCATGCTCAGTATAGAAAGCTGGGGGAAGAAGGAGGAAGCGGGGGGAGACGTTCAGCATGATGGCGTTTGTCTTCCCAAGTAACCATTATTCGTGATGGAGCCCTGCTTTCCTGGGGATGGCTGAACACCTGCCTGCCAATGGGAAGTACCGAATTAATTCCTTGCTCTGCTTTGCTTGTGCGTGTGGCTTTTGCTTTATCTATTAAACTGTCTTTATCTCAACCCACAAGTTTTCTCACTTTTACTCCTCTGATTCTCTCCTCCATCCCACCGGGGCCGGGGGAGGGAGTGAGCGAGTGGCTGCGTGGTGCTTAGTTGCTGGCTGAGGTTAAACCATGACATTAATTTTCTTCAGTTGTATTTTCTCCAAATCAGGATTGTGATTAAAAAAACAAGACTCACACACCAATTTACATAACTTCTTCTTATCAAGAACAGCTACAAAAATCAATCAATTAGTACAACTCCATTCCCAGCTCTAATAAAATAATAGCATTGGAGAACATATCTGCTAGGAAGCTGGTTTCCTTTGGGGCATATAAAATGTGTGTCATTAGAAAGATTTTCTGAATAAAATGTGTTTGGTCTTGTCCAACATAGAAAGCTGAACTCTTTTGCTGGATAAAAAGCCACCGAGATGTCTTGACTTTTGTTTGCCTTCTCTTGGTGTTCCTTCGGCTGGGGCTGCACTGCTAGAAGGCGCGTCCCCTGGGTGGTGGATAGGGGATCCCTCTCTGGAGGGTGCACCGGATAAAATTGAAGAAGGTGCCGCAAACCAACGCAGCCTAAGGGAAGGCCACCCTGACAGAAAAACCACTGGCCCTCCAAGTCATGGGGGTTGGGCAGGAAGCCAACTACCTCCTCCCGGAAAAAAAATAAAAAGTTGCAGAAACGACGAGCATCAACTCGGAGATGGAGAAAATCAGTAATGAAGTGAGGAGGAGGAGATGGAACTGGATCGGTCATGTCTTGAGGAAAAAACCAGCAGAAGACTGCGCTGTGGCCCTAGGGACTCCAGAGCACGCAGCTGCGGACCGATCGAAGTGGAAGAACGATGTTCGCGCCTTTTGTGCCTCCTGGCACTGAGAGAATTCAGATTCAGATTCAGATCTCTTGGTGTTACCTAGTAGAGACAGTCACAACTGCAGAGATCTACAGATGTGGAAAGTATGTTTGACTCTTAAAACATTCACTTTGTGAAAGGATAGGGTTCTCTGGTCTGTCTGTTCTAAGGCTGTATTACATTTCAGCATAAATAAAATGCTGTATCCTGTAACATAAGTCATCAGCCAGCAATTCTCCAAAAGCATTTCCAGGACAACACTGTGGTAAGCTGTTTCCTGGGCAAGGCACACGAGCAACTCATTGCACCAAGACATAAAATCACAATCCAGCGTATTTATGCTACTGGTTAGCAACCATGACCATTTTCTAATAATAGAAAATAAACAGCTGGATCAACTAAAATTTTTTCATTCTCAATGTTACTCACAGTGACAATTTGTGGCTTTAACAGTTCAGTCTTATACATAGTTTTAAACTCTACCAGGTTTACTTCTTAAACATGTTTTCTATGTAAAGCCTCTTTGTATGTGCTCTTCCTCATCAATCTTAATATCGTCTATCAAACCCTGGACAAATGACCTTCACTAGTTTTTGATTTCCTAGCAAATTCTGCAGAAACAAAAGATAAAATGACATAAACCAGAAATTATTTTATTTTGACAGTTTGCCGTATATAGTTTTGGGAAGCTTGAAGCCTCTGCACAGGTGCATATTATGTTGTGTACAGGAATCTGAAGTAGTCATGACCCCTAGCAAAGACCATGACAAAAACAGGTTCTCTGTAGAGCAGTTTTTACAAGTTAATCAGTATGATAGATCTTCCTTGATAATGGCCCTCTATGCAGAGAAAAAAAAAAAAAGGCACCATATGCAAAGAAGTTTGGGTCAGTCTGTCTTACCAGAGCTTTATATTAAGATACAGAGGTATGAGACTAAGAGAATGCAATTGCTTTATGATCAGGGTAAATACTTTCAATAATAGAATATCTCACCTTTGAAGCATCTTGAAAGTCATTGAAATGTGATAAAGTCAAAGTATGAATACCAAACAAAAAAACCCCAATATCTAATCTCAGGCAGGAGAACAGGTCATTTTTATTATTGAACTGTCTTCAGCATAAGCCAAAGTGTGCTAAACGTTATTTATGGATGCCATTTCTGTAGGTACGAAGGAAAATAAGATTTTCATATTCTTCTAGCGTAAGTTCCACTGTATTGATCTCAAACTTCTCTGCTCATGTATACAGTTAACAAACTTTATTGTCTTCCTGCATCACGTCACACCATATCAGTAATCAAAAACCTAATGTGCAACAGCACTGTTCACTGTTTCCAAGACTGTTCTGATGATAAGGTCTTGTGCACACTCTAAAACTACTGTCACTGGAATGGGGACCATCATCCTTCGAAGTATTTTCATAAAGTGACTGGAATGTGCTTCCCTTTCACCATTCATCATTCCCTCTTTGATTTATAAATGTACAGAAATTATCATCAGGCATGACATATTGGACATTTGTGCCTACCCAAAGTCTGGAATCTTTTTTTTTTTTTTTCTGAACTAAGAAAAGGAATTTCCATTGCAAAACTGAGAAGTTCAGTTAATGATAGCAAATCTGATTTCTCTTTATCATGCTAATGTAGCTTCCAGGTAAAAGATCAAAAGAAAATTAATAATGAATCTAATCTGAAGTTGATTGAAGTAAATTTCTACTTACTTTGGGTGAGTTTTGTGTCAGACAGAGTGCAAGTGCTTAAATTTGATGACAATGCAGAATTTTTTAAAACATATTTTCACAAAAATGTATTTGTTGTTTATCTTATCACAGTGGCTTTGTTGATTTCTACATGTACACTGGTGAACAACTCTGTAAAACATTTTTTTTCTAATAAATTCAAAATGCCATTTCAAAGTTTTAAGCTAAATTTTGCAATGCTTTTACTCTTAGAAATGGGAAACATTTTTTCAAAATAATTTTTAATTGGAAATTAGGCATAAAAAATAAGTCTTCAAAATCTTTTCATTATTTTCCTAGGAGGTCTTGATCTCCTCTGCATGCTTTCTTTCATCAGTAATTACATTTACAAAAATGAGTTAGGATCTTAATTATTTTGTTACTCTTTCTTTTGACATGCCTTGACCATTCTGTTGTGATTGTTTTTCCACTCTTCAGTGTATATCAGTACTAGAGGAGCAGACTGTGAATTATCTTTCTATCCTGTTCATTGAGGTTGTCAGGGCCCTGAAAGCACCAGTAGGCCATAATCGCCCTGATCAGCCTTACCCGGGTCTCCCACCCATGCATCCGCTGCCCATTCACCTGGGAGATCCTGATTTAGGACCCTCCATGGCCCAAACATAGCAGTGCATTTTATGTTGTGGAAGAGGATTTCTAGCTACTTATTTTACTCTAATTACATTTAATTATTGTTAACTATTGAAAAATAGCACTGAACATTTTTCTTGCACTTTTTATAACAGCATAAACATTTTTTCCTGAGGACTGAAATTTTAAATGGTTTCTTTTTGGGTCATCTTGCCAAATGTTGAGTTTCTGCAATTTTCACTACAGCCAAAATAAGTTAAGGAAAGAAACTAATTATTTCATGTTTTATGTAGTGGAAGGTATCAGTGTATAATCAGAGCTCTGTTGAAATTTGTTGTTCTAAATAGGACTAGGGAGCAGATTATTTTGTTGGGCTTCCATTTTGCTATTATATTTTTTAGTGCCAAGTAAGAATCCTTTAGCATGATGAGTATTGGAGCATTTTAGGGATCAGGGGAAGATGAAGAATTTTATTTCTTTTCCTTTGTTACAGACAAATATCTAAAATATTCTTCATACAATTAACTTGATTAGTTAGAAACCAAAAATAGTTAATATTTTTCAGGGAACCTCTCACAAGTTTTATAATTTCATGATGATTATGGTTTTTGAAGTAACTTTTGATATTTTATCAGTAAGAGCTAACTTAAAGATAGAATTAAAATTAACATCCAAGGAACTGCAGGTTGTGGGTGTTATATGACTCCTCTCCTATACGAAATAACATAGTCAAGAACAACCCACATCAGTGGAATGCTTTTGGTATGTAACAATATTTATCTGTACTTACATGAGACACTTCTTTACTGTTATGTCTCATATGTAACTCTAAAATTACTCTAACTGACAGAAAGAGAAGTAATGCCAATAGTTGTTTTATTTCACATTTCTGGCACGAGAGATAACCGCAGGCAAGATGTAGTTATTTAAACCATCTCAAACTAATTTCCAGCAACAAAATTAGCTTTTTTTTTATTAAAGCAGATACTACTAATGTGCAAGATTCAAGCTGTTATGATTCATTTGTCAGCTTTCTCAAGAGGAAGACAGTAATTTCTTCCTGAAGAAGAAATTTTTTGTTTCTGAATAAGAGCCTGTTCCTTAAGACTGTTGCACTGTTCATTGATTCTCTTCACTGGAGAAGATAAAATTATTTTCTTTGAACCATTCAGAAGAAGCCTGCAAGAAAATATTCCATCAAAATGAAACATATAGTATCAGGTATTATTTACTATTACATGAGTTATGGTTTTGACGCAATTTTCTCTCATGAACCACAAATAACTCTCTTAAGCTGGGAATAAAGTAGGTATCATCACATTCATTTATCAAGATATGCTGTAAACACATAAGTCATATAAAAATAGACTGCAAATATCCTGGATGTATATACAAATATAAGGACTAAAGATACTCTGAAATTTGTACCTCCACAGGATAATAATTTTTTGTTACATAGGAATATCCAGCTAATAAATTTCTCTGAAATCCAGAAATGATTTTTTTGAAACCTTACAACTAAAACAGAATTTAGTTAATTTATGAATTATAATTCTCTGTAAAGAGCTTGAAGTATGATGAGTAACTCACATGCACTGACTGTAGCTGGATTATCAATATTGGCTGATAGTTTACTAACTTTATAGAAGGTCTTCCCATCTGTATCATTCAATTTTTTCATTTGCTAGTATTCAGGGACTCATGGCAACAAAGAGCATTTATTTAACAAACACAGTAAATTCATAATCCGAAACTTAATTAATTGTGGCAGATGTCTCCATTAATAATAATACTTATAATAATTATAGTAATTATAATAATGGTTTGCTAAAATTCTCCATGGTGGCACTAGGGCAAGTGATACGAATTAATTAACTCTGTGAAATGAACTTGATAAACCAAAGCAATGCATAAGAACAGTGTGGAGCGAGAAGGAACACTATAGACTCTGTAAGATTAAAATATACCAGGAACATGGATAAAAATAATTTTGGTTGTCAGAAAAATAATGCATTGAAAGTTCTAAAATAAGCTATATTTCATATTTAGACCTTTGCTTTTAACTGCATCTTGAAACTTGCTCAACACCTGTTCTAGAATGAAAAGATTTTGCCAAACTTTCTTGTCTTGAGGAAGAAGAGAGATACTGGACAGGAAATCTTTGTTCAGTAACCTGTCTCAAAATGTAGGAATAAATGAGATTGTGTTTTACTTTGACGAGATGCAGCTGTGCCCTTGAGGCTTGTTACAGGTTCGCAGGAATGCAGCTGTGGCCTTGAGGTTTGTTACAAACAAGTTTGTGAAACTTAGAAGCAGAAAAATAAGGATGAGATTGGATACAGCCCTGAAAGAGGAATTCGCGTGCACCAGCTTGAAGAACCAATAAGTAACGCTGAATAGACGCGTGGACGAAAGACAGTAGCCAATGAAATGGGTTTTGCTTGCTCGTGAACACTAGATCATATTATAAAAGGGATAGATTGTAAAAATAAAGGGTCTTTGCTTGGCTTCGCCTGAACTCATATGCGGAGTCCGTGTCTCATTCCCTTCAGGTAGGAATATACAATTTCCTTTTTTAAAGAGGTCTAAACAATGGTTATTGTGGTGGGTTCTACCCGGTGAACGGCACGGATTCGTTTTACGCCATCGGGTGAGGTGGTAGGTACGAACTGCATATTAGATACCACGTGTCCTATTAGCTGAACAAAGCAGGGGATTATACAGGGTAAAAACATTAAAGTGGCAAACGCACATAACAAATATAACAGCAACTGTTTCACGCAGGGCGCCCCTGGCAGCCAGGACCCTAGATTACCATTACAACCGTTCCAGGCCTGGACGGGGACTTGGCTATTTTTCTAATGTCTTTGGTTAATTGGAGGACTACCTCGTCTACATCGTCTATTTCTAAACAACAGTTAGAGACATTTAATTTCCCACATACCCCTCCTTCTTCAGCCAGTGAATGATCTAAAACCATGAGGTGTTGAAGGATTGCTGTGCGCATTTGTTGAGACTGTTGAGTTAGAACTATAGTGTTGGCGGTTTTATTGGTAACAATATCTAAAACCGCTTGTAATTGGATTATACGGTTCAAATTATAGATTGGTTCCCTTGCCCCTGATATCGGTTCATTGGGGTTCCAGGTGGCAGGCCCATAATGTTGGATTATTCTTTCAGGAGGCCACTCATTTTCCCCCCATTTTTGTGTTCCGCTTATGTTCACCTCAACAGCTCGCTTGCGGTGGGCAATCTTTCCGTCTTCCAGATTATCGTACAATCTTATCCCCAACTGAGAGCCACCCGTTTGTGGAAGAAGGAAGAATAAAGGCCGGATAATTCCTACATAACAGACCCCTGACCAATGCGCTGGCAGTTGTTTGTAGGTGGTATGTCCACAAATCCAATAATGGCCCCTTTCAGCTGTGGCCCCATTGGCGAATGGTCCCGCTGCATCCTCGGGGAACTGGAAATACATTGTTTTAATGTTGCCCACGGGGCTAAAAAAGACAGTTGGGTTATTATTCATCTGGCCGGTGCAATACCAGGCCCTGGAGTTGTTTTTCCATTTGCAGGTTTGCTTGTAGACGTGGTCCCTAGATTGTTGGAGAATTAACATTTCGTTTTTATTTACGCAGTACCTTTTGAACTCTCGACTGCCTCTGGCACTATCAAGCCACACCCATATGGAGATACCCCTATTTGCATTTGCCAACTTGTTCCTAAGTGTCCATTGACACTTGCTTTCTCCCACATAGACCCCTCCCTTTTGAGTACGATTTAAACAATATTGCCCCACAGCAGGAAATTGAATTGGCCACGTTTCACCATCACCCCAAGTGTCATTCGTGGTCTCACTATAATTAGTCACAATTTGGGCTGCGGTGAGGGGTGTGGACGTCCACGGCCAACTTGACAGCCCCAGAGGTCCCCCGCAAACCCAGCAATGACTTAAAAGCTCGGCTTACAGCTTTGGCTAATAATACAAATTCATTGTCCTTAAAGGGATCAAACAGGTCGGGGGAGGGTGAAGGAATTAGTCCTCTGCCGCTTTTATAGGTACATTCCCAAACTGGTATAACCACGAATAACATGCCCATCCTGATCTTCGGGTGGTATGTGTCCGGATCGGCTGCTCCCTCCTGAAAAACAAAAGTAGAAGCAAACTCGCTTCTCGGGTCAAAAGGAAGGAACAGTCCATTTAGCATGAATTTTGCTATGTATTGGTAAATTTTCACCCCCGCCCTTATGGGAATTGCTTCCAGCTCCCGCGCGTTGCTGCCCCCAGGTAAAGGCAAAGCGGTCCTGGTCCTGCGGCTGCAGGGGGACCATAAAGAACATGTCTTTAATGTCAGTAGTCGCCATAATAGGGTGTGATTGCTCTTGAATGGCGGCTATGAGCTCGGCAATGTTCGGCACAGCAGCTGTTAATGGGCCTGTGTTGGCATTCAGCCTCCGGTAATCTATCAGACCGGCCATACCGGGGAGTTAAAGGGGGAATGAGTGGGAACTGTAACCCCCCTTTAAGTCCTCCAGCACTGGCTCGATTCCATCCCTGGCTCCTATTGGTAGCAGGTAGGGTTTTACTGTTGTCAGTTTAGAAGGGGGGATGGCAGGCGCTGTTTGCAACAGGTGCACCTCTGCGCCAGGGGGCTTTGGCCAACCGCCTGATCCGGGGGATGCCGAAAGACCACAAGTTTCCCTGGGCGTTGCACCACTGTCTGCCCTTTAAAACGTCTATGCCCAAGAGATTCATTTGAAAAGATCCTATGGCCACCATAGTATTAACAGGGCCGTCCTCCTCTGGTAACCATAGTGACACTGGGGTCATAGGTACCGATTGTGTTTTTCCCAGAGCATTTGAAACAATCAGGTTTCTAGAGGGAACCGAGATCCCACATCGTTCCACTTCTGTTTGCCTCAGTGCAGTAATTTGTACCCCCGTGTTGACTAAAAAGGTTACCGGTCTTTTCTTTGGTCCTACCGCTACTGTGAGCAGCAAGTCTCCCTTTGCATTGCAGGTGAGTTGTCTTATGAACATCCACCCTCCGCCCTCCCCCTCACCTTCAGGGGGCGGAGGTTTTAGTTTTCCACCGTCTTTTCTCCCCCCCCCACCCCGGCTGGTTCCTCCCCAAAGTTTATCAGGGGTGAGGTGCTAGGAGTTGGCCTCGAAATGGCCCCTTGCTCTGACCATCTCCGCACGAGCTGCTCCAATTTCTTGGTTGGGAGCCCGTCCATTAAATCTTGGGGAACGCCTTTCTGGAGCCCCAACTGCCACAGTCCCTGTCGGCTCAGGGGCTTTCCTTTCCCGGTCGAGTCCCGGCTGCTCCCAAGGGGTGACTGCCGCCCACTAACTCGTTCTGCTGCCTGCACAGCCCTGGTCTTGGTTCTCTGGGGTGGTCCACTAACAGGGCCGTATTTCCTCCCAAAATCAATTAACTCCTGAGCCACCTCCCCCCATGTCCATACTTCCTTCCTTGGCCGCCGGTAGTCAGGGGTCGTTATCCCCTCCCGAGCAGCTGCATTCCTTTCTCCCCAGGGGTGTTATAAATCCGCCCTTGCAATTGGATCCCAATGGGTTTCAGGGAGTCGGGAAGTCCCCGTATCAGGTGAGTCATTCTCTCCGGGTCTACAGGCATAAACATTGGGGAGCCCAGGTGGGGCTTGAGCTCCCGGTCATACATCATCTGAAGGCACGCTGCCTTTTGCACACTCTCTACTAATTGATCTACCGTGCCCGTTACAGCTAAGGGGTCTCCCCTTTCCAGGGGGCTCAACCCCCCTGCCCAGTACGCGGCTCTCTGGGTCAACGACCATGGGGCTCGGAGATCACCCGTAGTTAAAAACACACCCAGGCCCCAATACCCTTCCACCTCCTTTTCTGACAGCAAGATGCCATCCCCGTCCCCGCCCCTGACAAAGACACTCTCTACATGTATTTGGTCTCCGATTCCTTTGTAGTCCTCTCAAAGTCCTTTCTCAGCTTTGCTAATTCAGTTGCGGTAAACGGGACCTCCTTAGTAATAACTTGGGGACGATTGTCACCCTCATCCTCATACACATACTCCGTTTTGATCAGCAGGTACATGTCGGGGAGGCTCTCCACGGCCTCTTTGGCTCTTCGCAAATCCCTCTGGGGGTAAATCTGCTGTATCCCCTTCTCCGCGGGCATTGTTTCTACCCCTGGCAGTGTATCCGCTTCCATTAAAAGTTGATTTCTCAACTCATTTTTTAGTATCGCGCCTCTCCTCCTCCAACTGTTCCTGCAGGGTTTTTATTACTGTCTGCAGGGAGTTCACCACCGTATCTGTCTGACAAGACCTCTGCTTTTTCTCCTTCTCCGCGGCGGCCAAACTCACTCCTAACACCGCACAAATTATAGCCTTTCCTTTCCCCCTCTTAACCTTAGCCTCCTTCTGCAATATACTTATTCTATCCACCACACTCTGCAACTGAAACCAGTGTTCCCTTGCCCACTCTTGTCCTTGGGGCAAGGGGTGAGACCGGTGCACCTCCAAAAGGCCATACAATTTCTCTGTCCCTTCATCCAGCGAAAGCACATGGTCACAAACATTGACTGCCTCTTGGGCGGCCATCACCTACAAAGGGGATATCGTCCTGAGAGGGTCACGCTTCAGTATCCAAATTCCCCCTATACGCTCCCAGGAGGCCAAACCATACACTAGTATGTAAGTTATGCACAAAGAAGAACCAACATTCACTCCCTCCTCACGCTTCGTTCGTGCAGTTCATGGCCCAGCCTTTTGCGCCCTGGCCTCTGCTTTTTGTGCCCTGGTCTCTGCGCAGGCGTACGTGCAGTTCATGGACCCGCCTTTTGTGCCCTGGTCTCTGCATGGGCGTCCTGTGGTGGTTTCATCGGGGGTTGGATGTCGAAGCCAGAAGATGGTGGTAGAACGGCAATGTCGAGACAATTCTGGTTCCACAATAGTCCTCGACACTATGCCAGAGAACCAACCCGTGCCAGTATCACTTGCCCCTATACAGAAGGAAAAATACACGAGAATATCAACTTGTTTAGTAAGGGATGCAGATGAACCGGTGCCATCACGAGAACAGGAGGAGGAAGAGGCAGAACCCACAAATGAGATGGTAACAACCTGATCTCTGTCCCTGAGTGAGCCTCGAGATATGCGAAAAGATTTCAGTTGTCGTCTAGGCAAGCATATCATCACTTGGCTGCTCTGATGCTGGGATAACGGGGCCAGTAGCCTGGAATTAGAGGGTAAGGAAGCCAAGCAGCTGGGATCCCTTTCTAGGGAAGGGGGCATTGACAAACCAATTGGAAAAGGGGCACAAGCCCTCAGCCCCTGGAGGCAATTACTGTCAGGCATGAAGAAAAGGTACCCCTGCAAGGAAGGTTATATATCACCCAGGCAAGTGGACCACCATGGAGAGAAGTATCCAGTACCTGAGGGAATTAGCCATGCTGGAGGTGATTTATAATGACCTGAACAACAAGCAGTTATCCAAAGATCCAGATGAAGTCAGGTGCACACAATCCATGTGGAGGAAGTTTGTAGGGCAATGATGACCTGGAAAGATGAAGAGGGACCAATGGTGGATGAAATGGCTGGCCAGCTCTGACAATATGAAGAAAGTCTCTCTTCCTCCCTACGGGCCTGCATCACGGCCGTGGAGAAACTGCCAGACATGCTAGCTGAGAAATTGTCCCAGGAGTTCCAGCGATTCAAAGAAGACATGTCCTACTCCTCACCTGTATGGACCAGTATCTCAGCCATTAGGAGTAAGCGTCCCTCTGTTCAAGAGAGAAGATATAGTGGACACACACCACGGGGCACCCTGTGGTTTTATCTGCATGACCACGGAGAGGACATGGGGAAGTGGGGTGGAAAACCTACCTCGACCCTAGAGGCACAAGTAACGTGAGTTGCAAGGAAAAACAATTACAAAAGGTGGTTGTCCCAGGAAAATTGCTGCTCCAGTTTCCAGTGAGCAGTTCCCCAGACAGAGTAGAAGGGCTGATTTTGCTCCTGATTTTAATAAAGGGACTTCTGATTCGCATTTACAAGAAATGAGTAACGAATGCTATGACCAGAACTAGAGGGGCCCTGCCTCCAGCCAGGTGGAGGAAAGGGACAACCACGTGTACTGGACTGTGTGGATTCGATGGCCTGGCACATCAGACCCACAGGAGTATAAGGTCCCTTTTTGTTGTTATCTCAAGCCCTTCATGCCCTACATTGCGTGCCAAAAAGGTCTGTCATGGTTTAACCCGGCAGGGACCTAAACACCACACAGCCATTCGCTCACTCCACCCCCCTCCCAGTGGGATGGGGGAGAGAATCGGAAAAAAAAGGAAAAAAAAAAAAGGAAAATTTGTGGGTTGAGATAAAGACAGTTTAATAGGACAGAAAAGGAAGATGATGATGATAATAATAATAATGATAAAAGAATATACAAAATAAGGGATGCAAAATGCAATTGCTCACCACCCGCTGAACGATGCCCTGCAAGTTCCCGAGCAGCGGTCCTCCCCTGGCTGACTCCCCCCAGTTTATATACTGAGCATGACATCACACGGTATGGAATAGCCCTTTGGCCAGCTTGAGTCAGCTGTCCTGGCTTTGCCCCGTCCCAGCTTCTCGCTGGCAGGGCGTGAGAAGCTGAAAAGGCTTGACTAGTGTAAGCGCTACTTGGCAACAACTAAAACATCAGTGTGTTATCAACATTATTCTCATCCTAAATCCAAAACACAGCACTATGCCAGCTACTAGGAAAAAAAAATTAACTCTATCCCAGTGGAAACCAGGACATCATCCTTGGAGGGATGTAAGATGTAGACGTGACGCTTAGGGACATGGTTTAGTCGTGGACTTGGCAGCGGTAGGTTAACATTTGGACTTGATGATCTTAATGGTCTTTTCCAACCTAAATGATTCTATTCTATGATGATGGTGTTCCTAAGTCTTCACTGTTAGCAATACAGGGTGTCAGTAGAGCTCCTCTCTATTTATTGCTGAACACAGGTCTTTTCTTTTTTGAAGTTGTAAATGGTAGGCCACTCTGGTGGGAAAAGACCAGTTCCTAGTCTAAAACTCTCATGGCTAGAAGCATTTAAAAAGACATCCAGGTACCCATAGGGTGCCTTTGTCGTATCTTCAAATGCTTCCAAAAAGAACCAGGCCTTGTCAGGATACATCTAGCTGGCTAGGGACAACCTAGAGTTTATCCTGGAATTTCTTAAATGACATCATTTGTTTTGTATTGAGAATGATCATGCAGCTTCCTTTACCCTGGCAAAAAACCCCAACATTCTGCATAGTGTACAGGATGCTAAGACTCCTGTGATGCAAATGCTTTCTCAGTGTTGTCACTCTCACAAGCAGAGTTCATCAAATCTTCATGGATCACAACCATATTTACTTTATTAGGGGGAATAAATGGTTATCACCAAGACTTTCAGGTAAGTCCTCCAAATTTTGATAAAAGGATATTTACAGGGCAGTTCCTGGTACAACAGTTGCCAACAACTGTAACACTGCACAATATTCTCAGGCATAACAAACGGCGAGCAGTCAGCATTCTCTAAAAGATTTTTAACAAATCACTTTTCCCAGTTGCTAGTATAGCAGAAAATGGGTGCTTCTAGCACCTGTCCATGATCACAAACCATAGAGGAGGTTTTTAAAATTTTTAGACAGCACTCCTTTCATAGACAGTCTTCTGTGTCTTCTGAAGGGATCTTCTGTTTCTGTTGCCCACTTCTGCTTTTTTCTGACAATGAAGCACTGCTCTATGATCTTTTTAGGGCCGTCACTGTATGGATTTATGCCGCAATCTAATGTGAGATCCCTCAGTGCCTCAAAATGGATATTTTCTTTGTTGTGGCATTTAGACCGATGCCTTTAATCTTTAAGCAACATTTTCCTTCAGACTGTAGGTAGCTGTAGGATTTGGGGCCTGGTGACACAAATTCAATAATATGCTCATCTGGTTGCAACTCGCTTGGCAACTTACTTAAATAGTCACTGAGCAGGGGGCTTCAATCCCCCAGACAAATCATTAATATCACACTGTCTGTGCCGTGATAAAGGCAATGGTTTTGCAGTGCATCTAAGAGATCACAAAGCTCCAAGTGTGCATATGCTACAGTGAAGCATACTATAAAAATGTTAGTGTTGCGCTCCAGGGTCAGGTATCCTCTGGTGTGCTTCCATGAGACAGTGGCCACATCCTCATCAATAAAATGCTAGGAGGACACATGATAGGCCAACTCACCTGGTTCTCTTAAAACGATGGCACTGGGTAGGTTGGATCACTGTTCAAATTTTCCCAAGAGAGAATTTAAAAATAGTTCTGTGATTTGGCATGTGACAGGGGTTTTCTTCATATGTTCAGGTTGCAAAATGACATCTTCTTTCAACCTGTAATCTTCAACATATTTAGCTTTTTTGACATCATCTGTGCACCAGGCAGGATATCATGAAGCTTCCTGCTTCTGGTGGAGGTGTAGTTTTACATAAGCTGAGAAAAGACTGCTATCCCTCTATTCAAAATGTCAAAACTCATGGTTTTCACAAACACTGTAGTCCTTCTCCAGAGCCTTGTTCAGTCCCAAAGTACACCAGGTACTCATAAGGGCACTTTCTTCATCACTGTGGGTGCAGGTTTCAGCACAAGCCTCTGTCAGGTTTACATGGCAAGGCGTGGCCTCTGTGAGTAGAGACCAGGGACTGCCCCCGTGCAGTTCCAGACAGCTCCAAAATGGACCCACTGCTGACCAAAGCTGAGCCCATCAGTGAAGCTAGTGGTGCCTCTAAGACAACATATTTAAGAAAGGGTAAAAAAGAGAGAGGAGTGACAAGAAATGTGAGAGAAACAACCCTGCAGACACCACGGTCAGTGAAGGAAGGGGAGGAGGTGATCCAGATGCCAGAGCAGAGATTCCCCTGCAGCTCCTGGAGAAGACCATAATGAAGCAGGTTGTCCCCCTGCTGCCTGTGGAGGACCATGCTGGAGCAGATATCCACACTGTATGCTGTGGAGGACCCCCCACGTCACAGCAGGTGGATATGTCCTGAAGGAGGCTGCAGCCCATGGAGAGCCCATGCAGGAGCTGTTATGAACTGACTGCAACCCCCATTCCCCATCCCCCTGTGCCACTCAGGGGTAGGAGGTAGAAGAATCGGGACCGAAGGAGTACAGTTGGGCCTAGGAAGAAGGAGTGGTGGGAGAAAGTGTTTCTAATGTCTTTGTTTCTCACTATCCTACTCTATTTTTAGTTGGCAATAAATTAAATTAATCTTCCCAAAATTGAGGCTGTATTCCCCATGATGGCAACTGTTAAGTGATCACCCTGTTTTCATTTCAACCCACAAACTTTATCATCTTATTTTTTCCCTGTCCTGTCGAGGAGTGGGAGTGAGAGAATGACTTGGTGGGCATCTGGCAGCCAGCCAAAGTTAACCCACAACCTCAATGGAAACAATAGCTTGCCATTTACCTTTTACCCTCATGGGGAGCACAGGGCAAAAGATTCCATGAGGAAGGTACACCTTTACTTTGACCATCCCAAAGTAGGCTGTCAGGGTGTCAAGATTTTCAAAATTTGATTTGGGGTGCCCAAGAGACTTTTATTTTGTTATATTGATGAAGGGACAGAGGCCAGTAAAATCATAGTAATTCCTTTTTTTAATCAGTGACTGCTCTGTAATACAGACAAATAGCATTTGTCCTGCTGCCAAAAAGCATGTTTCTGGGGAACAGTAGTGTGGGCAGTTTTCTCCTGGTAAGAACTCTGCAAGCTCCCCATCTAATTTTGTCATAGCAACCCACTCATGCTGCCATATAGATCTGATTTTTAAACTCTTTATGTGGTACAACTTTTGTTATGTTGTATAATACAAACATCCAAAGGTGGCCCCCACCAGAGGATTCCATGGCAGCTTTGGTACAGCCATGGAAAAAGCACCCAGCAAATTCAAAAGATTCATCAGTCTTTTAATGAATCAATGCCTCATCAATGCCTGCACAGACATGCAAGAGCTAGGATCCTACTTACTGTTCACCACCTTGCCAAGGAGTGCAATTGTGTTTTAAGGAAAACAAACCGGTATGTGGATGTGCAAGCAGAGGCCTCAAAGGGATGTACAGAGTAATAAACCTTTACTTTTTCACCACCCCTTTTCTCATAGAATGCATGATGTGTCATCATAATAATCTCATTTCTGTATGATAGGCAAGCCTCCCTCAACATTTTTACAATCAACTGGCAATAATAATTCAGGGTTTTTTTAAAGTCAGAAATCTTCTCCTGATTGTCTGTCTGCCATGCCAAGAATTGATTTTTCTCTTCAGGCATCCACCTTCTCTTCTCTTCTTTCTCTTCAGGCTAGTCACCCTGTAATATTCTGGTGGTGGAATAGGACCCACGTAACCTTGATTTTCAGCAGTGTTGATAAAATGGTAGAAATAACCTTTGCAGCCCTCAATCACAGAATGGTTGAGCTTGGGAGGGGCCTCTAGAGGTCATCTGGTCCAACACACCTGCTAAAGCCTGTTGCCCAGAACCATGTCTAGGCAGCTTTTCAATATCTCTGAGGGAGACTCCACAACATCCCTGGGTAACCTGTTCCAGTGCTCGGTCACCCTCACAGTGAAAAGGCATTTCCTGATGGAATGGGAGGGAACCTGCGATGTTTCAGTTTGTGCCCACTGCCTCTGGTCCTGTCACCGGGCATCACTGAAAAGAGCCTGGCTCCATCTTCTTTGCACCCGTCTTTCAGGTATTTATATAGATTGATAAGATCCCCTTTGAGCCTTCTCTACTTCAGACTGAATAGTTCCAGCGCTCTCACCTTTTCCTCATATGTGAGGGGCTCCAGTCCTTTTATCATCCTTGTGGCCCTTCATTGAACCCTCTCTACTATGTCCATGTCTCTGTTGTACTGAGGAGTGCAGAACTGGACACAGCTCTCCAGCTGTGACCTCACCAGTGCTCAGTAGAGCAGAAGGATCCCCTCCCTCAACCTGCTGGCAATACCTTCCCTAATGCAGCTCAGGATACCATTCACCTTCTTTGCTGCAAGGGCACATTGCTGGGTCTTGTTCATCCTGATGTCCACCAAGACCCCCAGGTCCTTTTCTGCAAAGCTGCATAGCAGTCAGACCCCACGTATTGTTGCCTGGGGTTGTTCCTCCCCAGCTGCAGGACTTTGGGCTTTCCCATGTGACCTTCATGAGGTTCCTGTCAGCCCATTTCTCCAGCCTTCAAGGTACCTCTGCATGGCAGCACGAACCTCTGGCCTATCAGCCACTCCTCTCAGTTCTGTGTCATCAGCAGACTTGCTGCTGCCCCATCATCCAGATCATTAATGAAGATGTTAAACAGGATTCGACCCAGTTCTTACTGCCTGGGGCACATCGTTAGTTACTAGCCTCCAACTTTATGCCACTGACCACCACTCTCTGGGCCTGGCCATTCTAGCATTTTTCAATCATCTACCTCACTGTCTGCTCATCCAGCCCATAATTCAATGGCTTCTCTATGAGGATCCTCTGGCAGAAACTATCTGTAAAGGACTGATAGAAAAATGCGGTTTTGTCTCGACATTCTTCTCTTTGAGCCTGACCTATCAGCCAATGGCTCACCCAATATATTATGGACTTGTCTAGCTAAGTGCTGGACATTTTGTCCAAAGGATACTGTGAGAGACAGCATCAAAAGCTGTGCTAAAATCCAAAACCACCACGTCTACTGGCTTCCCTTGGTTAACTAAATGGGTGATCTTGTCATAAAAGGTAATTAAGTTGATTAAGCAGGACTTTTCCCTCGTGAAGCCATGTTGGCTATGACCAATGACTGCATTGTCTCTCAAGTGCTTTTCAATAAGTCCCAGAATAAGCTTCTCCATAATTTTACCAGGCACTGAAGTGAGACTGACAAGCCTGTAATTACCAGGGTCTTCCTTCTTATCTTATTGAAAACTGGGACAACATTTACCAGCTTCCAGTCAACTGGGACCTCTCCAGACTCCCAAGACCATTGAAAAATAATGGAGAGAGGTCCCACCATAACATCGGCCAGCTCTTTCACTACTCTGGGATGAATCCCATTGGGTCCCATAGATTTATGTGCATCCAGCTGGAGCAACAAGTCTCGAACAAGTTCAGAGTCAGCTGGGAATTTATCATTCCCCCAGTCACGGTCTTCCAACACAGGGCTCTGGGGGTCTCAGGGCCCATCATCGGTGTTAAAGACAGAGGCAAAGGAGTCACTAAACATCTCCACTTTGTCTGCGTCCCTATTTGTGAGGTGACCAACTTCATCAAGGAACAGACCAGTGTTATCTCTGATTCTCCTTTTGCTGTTGGCGTATTTAAAACAGCCCTTTTTTTTGTCCTTCACAGTAATGACCTGTTTGAACTCTAATTGAGCTTTGGCTGCACGAATTTTCTCCCTTCAGTGGCAAACAGCATCTCTGTAGTCCTCCTGTGTCACGTGTCCTTGCTTCCAATGTCCATACACTTTCCTTTTTCGCCTAAGTTTTAGAAGATGATCCCTGCTCAGCCAAGCCGGCCTTCTGCCCTGGCACCGAGGTCAGGCTGACAGGCCTGTAGTTCCCCGGATCCTCCTTCTGACCCTTCTTGCAGAGGGGCGTCACGTTTGCTAACTTCCAGTCATCTGGGACCTCCTCGGTTGACCAGGACTGCTGATAAATGATGGAGAGTGGCTTGGCAAGCTCCTCTGCCAGCTCCCTCAGTATCCTTGGGTGGATCCTGTCTGGCCCCATGGACTTGTGCGCATCCAGGTGGAGGAGCAGGTCGGTGACTGCCACCTCTTCAACAACTGGGGCTTCATTCTGCATCCTGTCTCCATTCCCAAGCTCAGGGGCCTGAAAACCCCAAGGATGACCAGTCTGACTATGAAAGACTGAGGCAAAGAAGGCATTAAGTACCTCAGCCTTCTCCTCATCCTTCACATTACTATATATAAAGTGTTTATTTATTGGGTAACACACTCAGAAGATAGCTAGGGTTTAGCATCTATTAGCCTAAGCATGAACATACTCACTACTCAGGATGAGACCTAGAAGACTTTGCTTGCTGTGGAGGCACTAGTCAGGAGGGGATAAGGTGGGCCCTGTGGTTCCTGAATGGGTCCTTTGTGCTGCTGAGAAGCCATCCTCCACCAGCTCCATCAACATGCACCAAGGGCTTGAGCTTATGATCCAGCAATACATGGCTAGTCTCCAAATAGATTCACAAGCCTGAATACTTCTCCCTGAATTTTTCCCTCTAGGGTTTTATACCTATCCATGTTGTTGTTCTTCTTTGTGAATCACTGTGCTCCTAATGATCCTGTATCAACAATCCTGTCTGTCTCTACATTTTATCTTTCTAATCTTCTTATAGACATTGTCACAACTGCTTGGGGTTCCACAGCTGGGACATGTAAGAGATAAGCCTTCAATTCTCGGTACAAAGCCAGCTGAAGCTAGAAGGAAGGTGGAAGGGTGTTAATGAGAGAGAGGGTAGTCGTGCTGATCTACAGAATAAACCCAGAGGTTTAGCTAGTCAACTAAGAGATGCCTTAATGGGCACACAGAAAAAATATAGTGTAATTTTTAATTTTTAGCTGTGGGAATTGATTCTTTTTTTTACCCACAGGAATTTATGGTTCAAGAATGAAAACTTGCATTCTTACAAAAGTGCATCTTATTTCATAAAACAGTGCATATCGTTATTGTCTGCAAAACTAATGCTTTCATAAGTCTAACTTTCTGATCTTTTGCTACAGTAACTCAATCAGTCATAATACTGTTTCTTTTTGTTAGTTTTTAAATATAACAGCCTTTTTAATTTCACTGAATTGATTGTTACTGTTGATTATGTGAAAGTACAAACTATCCAGTTTTACTTTTTGCATTTTCTCTGTCTTTATAAGGACTTCCACCTTGCCTCCTTTAATTTATTTCTTCTGCAAATGGAACATGTCATTTGCAGTCTCTTATCACAAGCGTCTCCTTTTGTTTTTATTGATAATTTCTGAACTACTTTTTCTTCTATATCTTCCCTTTTGTCTGCTCAGAATATAACACTTTGTTCATGGGAAAGACTGCCTGGTGCATACCGTCTGTTGTTAAAAAATACCCCTCCTTGTTAGCCACTGTCCTCATTTCAGCTGGGATATGTTAAACCACAACACCCACACACTGTTTCTGTATATTATTGCAGTATAAATATTAAACACTGCCAGTGACTACCATCAGCATGTATAACAAGTGTCAGTGTTATTTTTTTTTATTTGTGACAATGTAAGTATCTAAAATCAGGGTTATCACAATACTTGCAGGTTCCTGCCTGGTGGAGTGGGATCATTGTTGCTTTTTTATAGCAGCTGGGGGGGAATTGTGACAATGAGAACAGGACCGAGAGCCATAATCATGCTGAGAAAGCAGTTGACTAAAGCCAACATCCATGATCTTGAGATGCCTAGAATTACATAATCTGGCATTATTACGTAAAATCATAGGATAGTTCTACATCTTCCTGAACCCCCTCCCACCTTTGGGGATATAAGCAGGGTGTCCACCCACTTGGACTCCAGAGGTATAAAGTTACAGGTTTTCTTCTTTCTTGAAAGGTATTATTACGGCTTATTCTTCTCTTCAAACACACCCACAAAAGAAAGTAGAACTGAAGCCTCTATTTCATGTAGAAGTTTAGCAGTCACCAGTCACACGTCCAAGGAATGAGAAACACTTTTCAGTTTGAAACAGTTAAAATTCAGCTTCCTCTGGCTACAGTTAAACCGTGGGATTAAGCTCTTAGCAAATCAGCTTTTTTTATACTTTTAATATAATAATCATCAGATTATTCTCCAGTTCCCACAGGGATGTGGGTTGACCTCAACAAGCTGGAGAAATGGGCTGACAGGAACCTCATGAAGGTCACATGGGAAAGCCCAAAGTCCTGCAGCTGGGGAGGAACAACCCCAGGCAACAATACGTGGGGTCTGACTGCTATGCAGCTTTGCAGAAAAGGACCTGGGGGTCTTGGTGGACATCAAGATGAACAAGACCCAGCAATGTGCCCTTGCAGCAAAGAAGGTGAATGGTATCCTGAGCTGCATTAGGGAAGGTATTGCCAGCAGGTTGAGGGAGGGGATCCTTCTGCTCTACTGAGCACTGGTGAGGCCACAGCTGGAAAGCTGTGTCCAGTTCTGCACTCCTCAGTACAACAGAGACATGGACATAGTAGAGAGGGTTCAATGAAGGGCCACAAGGATGATAAAAGGACTGGAGCCCCTCACATATGAGGAAAGGCTGAGAGAGCAGGGACTATTCAGTCTGGAGAAGAGAAGGCTCAGGGAGGTATTATCAATGTATATAAATACCTGAAGGGAGGGTGCAAAGAGGACAGAGACAGGCTCTTTTCCATGATGCCCTGTGATAGGTGCAGAGGCAATGGGCTTGGACTGAAACTCAGGAGGTTCCCTCTGAATGTCAGGAAACACTTTTTTATTGTGAGGGTGACCGAGCACTGGAACAGGTTGCCCAGGGATGTTGTGAAGTCTCCATCCTTAGGGATATTCAAAAACCATCTGGACACAGTCCTGGGCAACAGGTTCTAGGTGGCCCTGCTTGAGCAGATGTGTTGGACCAGACGACCTCCGGAGGTCCCTTCCAACCTCAACCATTCCGTGATTTTGTGATTCTGAAAAATAAAGTATCAAGTCTTGATATTTGTGGCGTTCTTTGGTTTAAGAGGAAGTTGAACCTACTTAACTTAATTACAGATTTGTTTTCATCAGTCATTAACTTGCAGGCTACTGGAAAACCATAGTATCCATTGAATGTTTCATCTTTCAAAACATAAGAACAGCAACTTCTTTTACTTTTCTCAGGAAGCATTTCATTATGTCTTAAAATATGCAGCCCTTCTCGAGGTTCTGATCCAAGGTCACAGACCAAAGCATGTACTTACTTTTTCAGAGGTGAAATGTTGATAGGAAAAGAAAAAGAAGAAAGGAAAAAAAAAAAAAAGCCTGGTCTTTGTATGCTAGAAGAAAAGAGAAACATTTGCTCTGCTTACTTTTTTCACAGCTACTATGCTTAGCTGTGCATATATATGGCTACTAGCAAGGTGAGCTTGCACATATTGTTTGCATGCTTTATTCAGAACAGGTATATTAAGCTTGCTATAGAGCACTCAGACATGAGAGCTTTGCAGCATCCACAAACTCTAGATAACTTTTAAAGCTATTCATGTCAGGAACTTCACATTTTAAAACATGAAAGGAGCCGTGGTTGTGGAAATGAATCATAGATTTGTGGAAAACAGCTACAACAAATTGCATTTATGGCAACAGGAAGAACAAAAATATTCTTTTTATTCTGCTTTCAGTCATAGCAAGTAGTCTTTGTCCTTCAATTTATGATTAATCAGAACTTGTTTGATGCCTTGAAAGTACTAAAATGAATAAGATAGGAGCCTCAGTGAAACCATTTCAGCTTGAAAATAATTTTTTTGTAAACCACAAACTTAATAAACAGCCTTCTGGTTGAATCTCCTGTATTTATAGGTTACTAAATCCCATTGATCAGGTATATTCTGCTCTTCTCCCTTTGTTATCAAGTTAAATTATTAGCGAACTGCTTCTGGAGGACCCTGGACTGCCTGTGAAGGACTTCCAAGTGAATGCTGGCAAGGGCCAACTCCATTCATTTCATGACATCTGATGAGGTGAAAGGTTCTACATGGCTACACACCATGTGAACTTTAAAAACAGAAGCTGACTGTCCTGGTTTCAGCTCGGATAGAGTTAGTTTTCTTCTTAGTAGCTGGTAGAGTGCTGTGTTTTGGATTTAAGATGAGAATAATGTTGATAACACACTGATATTTTGGTTCTTGCTGAGCAGAGTTTACACTAGTTAAGGACTTTTCAGCTTCTCGTGGTCTGCCAGGTGCATAAGAAGCTGGGAGGGAGCAAAGCTAGGACCATAGCTGACCCAGACTGGCCAAAGGGCTATTCCATACCATATGACGTCATGCTCAGTATATAAGCTGGGGGAAGAAGAAGGAAGGGGGGGACATTGGGCGTGATGGCATTTGTCTTCCCAAGTAACCGTTACGCGTGATTGAGCCTTGCTTTCCTGGGGATGGCTGAACACCTGCCTGCCCATGGGAAGTAGTGAATGAATTCCTTGCTCTGCTTTGCTTGTGCGTGTGGCTTTTGCTTTCCCTATTAAACTGTCTTTATCTCAATCCATGAGTTTTCTCACTTTTACTCTTCCGATTCTCTCCCCCATCCCACCAGGTGGAGTGAGCAAGTGGCTGCGTGGTGCTTAGTTGCTGGCTGGGGTTAAACCATAACACTGACCATTATAACAACTATAGTAATCCTCCTGAAAATGAACATGCAAGATGGGAAGATGATTTGATAAAAGGGGAAATGGAAGCATGTTAACATGAGACAGCTCCAACTTTCCAATCACCATTTCCCTTAAATCTCATAAATGCAATAGAAGACATTCCCGGGATATCTCTAGTCATAAATCTAATCTTTGGAAAAATACCCGTAGAATAATGTCTCTCATCTGGATGCAAGACCTACTGTGAGCTGCAAACATTGATGGAATCTCTATGTTGTTTAGAAAATTGCTGTTTAACTGAAGTGCAAAAAGATTACTAACACCAAAGTATGTTTGCATTGTACAAAATCTGTCTACTGAATTTGTTCATGTAATTATGGTAAAATGACAAACAAAACATTGAATGTCTAAGAAATTTAAAATATGCCAACTTTCTTAACTCAGGTTGGTTACTAATGTGGAGTTCATTAATAAAGGGTTGGGGAGGATGAGAACTCCTATTGCACTGTACTTTCTATGTAAGAATTCAGTATCTATGAAATGTAGAAAAGTTTAGTCATGGAGAAATGAAATCTGATGCACTGAAATATGTCAAATATTAATTAAGAAGGTCGAAATTATAGCTTTACTGAAGATTGTAAAGAGCTTTGCCATTGTTTTCAATGATGCCTGATATTCAACTGAAATCCTACACTGAACAAAATCAAAATTAATTCTGGACTTAGAAAGCCTCTTTGAAATAGACTTACTATTGTCTGCTCACTTGGGAGTTTGAGCTGTTGCTGTGCCATTCTGTGACCTTTTATTTACCATGCAAATGATTGATTGATAGAATAAAAGATACAGTTTTTGCTATGGGCTTGTCAGTACTGTGTTTTCAGTAGAATTCCCCATGAAAGTGCTTCAGGACATGATAAAGTCTTCAATGTAATTATTCTGTCAAATTTTATTACTGAAATAAAAAGATATTTTTACTGCTGGAAAATTAAGTGTGTCGCTCAATCAAAAAGATTTAATTTATATGGCACTTTGGAAACTATTCTGCACCTCTTAAATGAAGTTTCACTTAGCATTATAATTATGAATTGTTACAAGTCAAACTTTATAATTGACTATTTCTTAATTTATATACATGTATGTAAGTGAACATTCCATAACACCAAGAAACAGTGAAATATTGTTTATTAGAGATACTGATAAACAAAAAAAAGAAACTAGTATAAGGTAGCTCATTGAATTCTTGATGGTATAAATTCTGAAAAATTTACAATTAATTTTAACAGATTAATTTTAACAAATGAATTTTAACAGATCATCCTCCTGAGAGGGACCAATTCAAATCAGTATAGCTCCAACATAGTTACTTACAGTACTGCTCTCAAAAGAGAAAGTTATTTGTTTCTGTCTTTTTATCATAAAACAGTACCATACTCGCCAGTCTGAGAAAGAGTTAGCACGTAAGTTTTACTCATCATTGTATGTATATTAACTCTGTTTCTCAGACCAAATACTAATTTTACTCATGTACCCTTTTGAGGCTTGGGGTTTGATCCAAAGCTCTTAAGAATGTGTGGTAAAGCTCCTATTGATTTCATCAGTCTTTCAAAACAGTTTCAAGTTACAAGACAAGAAAAAATAGTTTTATTTTATTTGGAAGTTAAAATTGTGTTTATGATTTTTTTTTTCAAGACAAACTATTGCATACAGAAAAATGATAGTTTCTATATAGTTCATCATTAACATAATTATAACTTGACTTATTAATTTAGCATTAGCATGCCCAGCAGAATGTAATCTCTTTCTGGATTATAATATTTGTGCTTATCCATATCTAATTAAATAAATTATCAAGTAACTGCTTAAAGAGTTTCACAACTCCTTGTATCTTAACCCTTCAATCTTGGGCTAAGAAATCATTACTGTGAGATGACTGTGACTATATCATATCTCCTTTTGATGTTTTATTAATGAAATCTGCTCATTACACTTTTAACTGCTCAGCAGCATTTTCTGAAAAGTGAGCAACACATTACCTGCATAATTCCAACCATTTCTCTTCATCATCTCATGGCAGGTTCAATAGGCAAGGTTGGAACCTACAGAAATATGAGCCCACTTAGAATTCTGAGAATATAATTTCTGTCAAGAACAAATATCAAAACTTCAATTATTAAAAAAAATTTAAAAGCATACTTATTTAGGGACACCGTAAGGGTTCCCTTAAGGGTATCTGGTCAAGGACCTTTTTCAATGCAAAAAAAAGGGACAATAAGAAAAGGAGGAAGCTATGAACAAGAACATGCAGGAACACAAATGTGACCGACAAATGATAAGGGAGGCAGAACCAAACCTGGTCAGTCACACTAATTGATGAGGGTGTGTGAGAGTGTGAGAATGTTTCTTCCAGTGAGATTAGCTGATGGGGCACATTGTCTGTTGGGAAACTAAGGGAAAAAAGGGGAAACCAGAAACAAAACACACAGAGACACAGATGTGACAAAACAAGCATGGAAGCAATGACAAGAAACAAACTTCACCACTCACACTGATGGGCTATGGAGAAACTACAAGCACCACTTCCAGGAAGATGAGCCTGGACTTTGCCACTGATGCAATTGTGAACAAGGGCAACACGATCACAGGCTGGGAGGGGTGCAGGAATGGACAGACTTATACAAACCCATGGGGGACATGCAGGGGAAGGGGAGCTGGGAGGAACAAGGCAGGTTAGCAGAAGGGGGTATAACAGGGGCCAGTCTGGTGTAAAATGGCACTGGTCAGTCCACTCATCTGGCTGAGCCCTGCACCTGGTCGCCACAGTCTGTCCTGTTATCCTAGATCTTCTTATTAAATCCTTTCTTAACTATCTCTCTGCGTAATCTCACTCTCCACCCAGGGTGTGTGGGGGGGTGTGCTCCAAGGCCCAAGTGCCAGCTCATGGGGGGACCAGCATTAGTGGACTGGGTGCCAGCTACTGGAGTCAGACCAGGGGTGTAGATGCCCCTGGCCTGTGGCGTCAGCCACTGGAGCCAGTGGGGTCCCAGTGCAGCTACTGGAGCCAGTGGGGGTCTCAGCTCCAGCCATGGGGGCGCAAACAGTGTGAGTCCCCAAAAACAGCTGTTGGGAGGACCAGTGTGAGTGAGGGGAGTGAGGGGCTCAGCACCATTGGCTGGAGCGGGACCGCCTGTCAGAGCCCATGTGCCTGGTGCTGGCTGCTGTGAGGCATGAGGGTCTGTATCTCCCCCAAAGAGGGTGTGCCAAGTATACCAAAAGTTCATTTAGCCCAGTATGTTGCTTCGAGCCCACAGATGAGTGAGAACAGGGCAAACACGCATGTTGTTTCTCTTAAAATTTTCAGTGTGTGAAAAATTTCAGCTTAGAGACTTCCTACATAAACACTTTGTTCTGCATACAGAATATCTGCGTTATACAGTGTTAAGTTGTGTGAGGAAAGGCTTCTTTACATGCATAAAGGAGCTCAGGGGAAAAATGGCAGGTGGGGAGACACAAATAATACTCTGACCCAGCTACTCCCAGGGCCATCAGAGGAGAACCAGCAGCCCATCAAAGGTTCACCTCCACACATACAGACACACAGACGCACACTCACACAAAGGAGCACAGAGATGAAATGGTGGGGGGTCCCCAGTAACCCTGCCAGAGGCACAAACCCTCCCAGGGTTGTCCCAGGAGAGCCATCAGTGTCGTGGTCCAGGGAGGGACCTGTCACAATGAGTCACTGGTAGTAGCTCCCCAGGTCACCTCACAGACTGAGCAGGGGGGTCACTGCATAAAGGTATAGGACTTATTATGGGATATGAGGGAAGATCATTTCAGGATTGCACAAGACATTAAGGGAGGAGACATTGTTTAGGAGACAAGTGGTTTGGGGAAGAAAGTATGGAAAACAGGGAAGAAGGGATAAAAAGTGCCAGTCATGTAAAAAGATTGCTGGTCAGTATGTTTATCTGGCCATGCCCTGCTCCTGAGAGCCATAGTCTGTCCTGTATTCTGGCAAACTGGTAACAACAGATGAGGAGAAGGCTGAGGTACTCAACAACTTTTTTGCCTCAGTCTTCACTGGCACCCTCTCTCCCCACACCTCTCGAGTCAATGGACCACAAGACAGGGACTGGGGGAGCAAAGTCCCTCCCACTGTAAGAGAAGATCGGGTTCATGACCACCTGAGGAACCTGAAGATACATGCCTATGGGACCTGATGAGATGCATCCCAGAGTCCTGAGGGAACTGGCCAATGTAGTTGCCAAGCCACTCTCTATGGTAGTTGAAAAGCCATGGCAGTCAGGTGAAGTCCCCGGGGACTGGAAAAAGGAAAACATTGCACCCATTTTTAAAAAGGGTAGAAAGGAGGACCTTGGGAACTACTGACCTGTCAGCCTCACCTCTGTGCCTGGGAAGATCATGGAGCAGATCCTGCTAGAAGCTATGCTAAGGCACATGGAGGACAGGGAGGTGATTCGAGACAGCCAGCATGTCTTCACCAAGGCAAGTCTTGCCTGACCAACCTAGTGGCCTTCTATGATGGAGTGACTACATCAGTGGACAAGGGAAGAGCTACTGATGTCATCTATCTGGACTTCTGTAAGGCCTTTGACACCGTCTGCCACAACATTCTTCTCTCTAAATTGGAGAGATATGGATTTGATGGGTAAACTGTTCAGTGGATGAGGAATTGGCTGGATGATCACATCCAGAGAGTAGTGGTCAATGGCTCAATGTCCAGATGGAGATCAGTGATGAGTGGTGTCCCACAGGGGTCCGTATTAGGACCAGTGCTGGTATCTTCATCAACAACATAGACAGTGGGATCGAGTGCACCGTCAGCAAATTTGCAGATGACACCAAGCTGTGTGGTGCGATTGACACAACTGAGGGATGGGGTTGAGAGCAGCCCTAAGGAGAAGGACTTGGGGGTACTGTTGAATATGAAGCTGGACATGAGCCAGCAATGTGCACTCACAGCCCAGAAAGCCAACTGTATCCTGGGCTGCGTAAAGAGAAGCATGGCCAGCAGGTTGAGGAAGATGATTCTGCCCCTCTGTGCTGATGACACTCCACCTGGAGTACTGTGTCCAGCTCTGGAGTCCTCAGCACAGGAAAGACATGGATCTGTTGGAGCGGGTCCAAGGGAGGGCCACAAAAATGATCAGAGGGATGGAACACCTCTCCTATGAGGAAAGAATGAAAGAGCTAGGGTTGTTCAGCCTGGAGAAGAGAAGGCTCTGGGGAGACCTTATTGCGGCCTTTTAATACTTAAAGGGGGCTTATAAGAACGACGGAGAGAGACTTTTTAATAGGGCCTGTAGTGATAGGACAAGGGGTAATGGTTTTAAACTACAAGAGTATAGAAGGTTCTGAAGGTTTCTTGTACAAAAAGCAGGAAAAATATTCTAGAAATAGAAGAAGGGTCCTGGACATCCTCTCTTTTTGGGGGCTGCACAAAAGCAGATTGAGGCTTACCTATATGAATGTTCTATTTAAGAACATACGCAGTACACAAAGTCCAAAAGATCAGCTTTTGGAAACTAAATTTCCAGGGCCTAAGATGTTGTATATAACTTAAACAGAAGAACAAACTTCATCCTCCCACCCATAGGTTGGGAATGCTATGTGTAAAAGTCAGTTCCAGTCAGTTGGTGGGAGAGGGTTATAGAATATGGTCCTTCCCCTCTCTCAAATAATCTCCTACGTGCCTTGGAATGCCTCAGATAAAGCCACTGTTGTAGTATCCCAGACTTGAAGTACTTACTCTGGGAAAAAAGGGAGGCAGGGAGAAGCCATGGGTTGGATGAATTATCCTGAGAAGATTCATATTACCTGTAGGCTGTAGGTAGGATAATAGCTTTGTGTAGAAGAAAGAGAACAAATGTCCCTATTCTTTGGACAGACATAAGGATTGGTTAATCTTTAGAAGTGATATTGCCTCCTCTTTAGATGTCTGTTGCTCCTAAGCCTTTGTGGTTGCCATGGAGCACACTGCCAGAGGAACTATACTTTGATAAATGAGAGTAGATATCCCTATGGATAGTCATTAGGAAAAAAAAAGTAGAAGGCAGGAACCTGCTGTGAAATATATGTGCAATATTTACTTTTTTACATGACAGAAAAGAAAACTAAGTTTCCAGCAGCAAGGATTTTTTGTCTGGGCACAAGAATTATGAACTCAGATTTCTAGCCATAAATTTAAATAACTTATTTCTACTTCTTCAAGGGAAACCATGTGGTAGTAAAACTACTTGGCTGGAAGTGTGCACCCAGATGAAACATGTTAACAGGCCTAAAGAAGGCATTCTCTTGTCTTGGTTACAGACAAGAAAAATGAATGTTATAACAACCAAATTAGTGTGTCATGAAAATGAAGAAAATAGACTGGCATCAAACAAAATAACTTGCAGCAATTGTGAATAAGCCACCTGCTTCTTATGATGAAGTGATTAAAGGATGTAGTAGACAATCCAGTGTACTCAATGTGAAAGGAATTGTATGCATTATAAGATCCTTTCCAGTGAACTCCATCTCAATTTACCTACAGTATATTAAGAAACATTGTACGAGATAGTTACTTTCACAATACTGGTATGGTTTATGGAGTTAATCTTAAATCCTGGATCACTTATCCAACACTTGCACAAGGCCATTTCATACAGGAAAATAATTCAATGATATTCCTTCCAACGTGCAGATGCTGAGGCACTGCCATGCACAGACTGGTATAGGTCATGGAAATTGTAGTTTAGAATTTCAAAAACTGCACTTTGGGGAAAAGGACAACACCTCTGACTTTTTCTAAAGGCTACAGAATAAGGACCAAAGTAATGACAGAGCAAATAAATTGTATATCAAGTTTCTTCTGGATTCCTCAAAGAATGAGTTGTCCTGCCCGTGAGCAAGAGATCCCATTGGAATACAAGGCCTCAGAACAAGGTAAGACATCTAATGAGAACCAGAGGTGTGATGAAAACTGCTGAAGGGCAGAAGTATGGTTTGGAGTCTAGTTGGATTATATTGCTCTGCCATTCAAACTGTTTGTACTTAATTAGGAGTTGGTGGAGCTATCAAGGCTCAAGTAAGATAATTCTGTCCAAAAAAGCGTATAATGAAAATGAAATATAATCAGCATCAACCGTGGGGTCAGAAGGGAGACTCAGGATGCAACACTGCTTTCATCTAGATAACTGCTTCAGTGATACTGTATTAGCTTAAAATTGCTTAAGTAACACTGAAATTTGAGTATGCATATAACAGAATTGGGATCAATGAGGGAAAAAGTAATTAGGAGTGTGTTGTTTATTTGAGAGGAGTTTGGGAAGAGAAAAGGGAGGACAGGACATAAAAAAGAGGGTTATGGAAAAGAAAAATAGGGAATAAGGTGTAAAATCAGGTGGAGAACAGAAAGTCGAGGGGTCTTGTGATGATAAGAGTGAAGATGCCCACAGGTGATGGTGAAGCTATCTCCATCAGTTCTATGTAGGAGACTACTAAGTGCAGGAGGGATGGCATCTTAAGGAACTGCAACTCAATAGTGCTTACATGTGTGATTTATGCTTTCTTTCTAGTAAGGTAACTAGGTACCAATACTAATAATAAGCAATAAAACTGTAACTCAATATTACTTGCAGTGATATAATTGTGTACTAATATTACTAATAATTAGCCAATTAAGGTATCATCAGGGGTTTTTTTAAAGGTATGTTGCTTGAGCAATAAATATTCTAACAATCTCAGTCAGTTATGTCTCAAGCCTGCAAAATAAAGGGACTTAGGAAGTAACACTGTCACACCCTAAAAACTCAGTCAATCCTCTACATTTCTGCCATTTCTCCTGAGGTTGGAATGGTTTATATTTTCCAGTTCTTCTGAACAAAGTTTTTTTCAGCAAGTTGTTCTCACACTCCTGGGAAGAAAAAGTTTAATTTCGGCCAACTAGCTCACAGCATCCCAGGAACTGATTTAGCCTTAATCTCCACATTCTAGGTGTCCATCTATTCTACTGAAATCCCACAGAAAAAACATAATGACAGCACAAGATATAGCCATCAGTTGAATGAGTCTCATGCAGCTGTTGCATGTATCACTTACAGGAAATACATGTCTTCGGCATTTCTCCTTGGACTGTGAATATTTGTGAAAACAATTAAAGAATGATCACACACAAAATGAGTTTGCCTAAAATGTCTGGACTGTGTTTGCCAACAACACTTTGATAATTGCCTGAGCACAAGAAAATGTGAAATGGTACAAATTATTCTAGCACAGAATTCCAATTTTGTACAAGTCATCGTAATCTGCAAGTGTTCCTTCACTAGACCTTGCACTTGCACATTGCCCATCTTCTGTGGGAGTACTCATATCAGTAAGGATGACATTGTGCAGCTGAATTTGTCTGATCAGTGCCTGAATTTTGACACTCATATTTCCTCAAACTTTTCCCAGGAAACACAATTTTTACACAAATAAGAGTCATCCGCTCTTTTTTTTTGTTTTTCCTAATGCTTTTTATTATTGATAAAATAAACTAACAAACTACTACTAGCAGCAAAACAAAACCAGGTCTCTGGATGTATGCCCTCTGTTGTAGTGTATGGCAGTCTAGCAACGCACTTTACATCCCCTAAAAGTTTGCAATATCTATTTTGGTGAAGGACACAGTAATACTAGTGTGTCAACTTCTCCTTAGTAAATGCTCCTTTCATTTATGAGAAATATTCAGCTATCAATATTCAGCTCATCAATGTAAATGTTAATTAGTTTTTTACCAAAAAAGAAATAGTTTATTTGTAGTTAGAACCATATACCTTTTCTGCCACTTCTCAACTGTGTTCATATTTGTCTATTAGTGATAGATACGGATTTGACAAAGTTTTTGATTTATAGTTTTGGAAAACTGTAGCTTCAGAAATTCAAAATGAAGGAACAAATAGTAATGACATAGAGCCAAGAGACGCTACCCAAATTCAACCAAATCTAACAAAAATACTATAACAGAACTTTAGAATTATCAGTGTTCTGAAATGTGGGGAGGGAAGGAGGGAGGGAGGAAGGAAGGAAGGAAGGAAGGAAGGAAGGAAGGAAGGAAGGAAGGAGGCCTGGCTCATGCCTCTTCACCCACTGCTGAGGAAGTGGCGTCTCTGCAAAAAGTAAGTGCAGAATGTGTTCTCCGGTGGGCTTTGGAGACACAGACACTGGCTCAGCTGCGGTTGTTGGTGGCTCCTTATCTCCTTTGGCAACAGGGTAGGGAAAACTCTGGTTGGGTCCATGTTTAAGCCTTTTGACTGTCAGGGGTAATGAATGGATTTCTTTTCTCCCTCTCCAACAAATGCAGTGTGGGCTGTGAGTGAGAGTGTTGCAGTGGTCAGGAACATATTTTCTTCCTCACAGAGATGACAGTGCTTCCTTTACATGCAGGAATCAACCTGTAGGAATCACCAGCAGAAGGCTTCTTTAACACCTCTGTGCCCACTTTCCCCAACTCTGATCTCCTTGGCCCCTGGGAGGCAGGAGGGCAGGGATTGTGAAAACATTTTCTGCTAAAGCAAATGACAATGTCTTAGTGTCTTGTAAACAAATATTTGCTTTGCTTGCAATTAACAAATCTTTGCTTGAAATTAACAAATGATCTATGTATTGTACTAGTACAGTATCATTCAACAGTGTTACTGCCTGCAAGTCCTGTTTCAATATTCCTGAAAAGAGTGTGGGAGAACCAGCAAATCCCTGTGGCAATCTTATCCAGGTATATTGTTGTCCTTTCCAGGTGAAGGTAAAAAGGAATTGTGATTCTTCATGAACAGGTATACTAAAAAATGCATCTGTAAAGCAATTAGTGTCAGAAGGTTACCTAACTAAAATTTCATTTTTTAATAGGTCATTAATTACAGGTTCAATTCCTTGTTCAGCTTCTTGAGGAAGGGGGTATTGTTTTATTGATGGCCAGTCATAATGTTTTACTGAAATTTTTACAGGTGTAGCTGATTTTAATAGTCATTAAATAGACTTAGCCCATACTCACTTATGGACATCTTTCAGTTCTTGGGGTATTGCTTGAAACTCCTCATCCATCATTATCTGATCAATTACTTCTGGCAGTTCCAATGCTATGCCCTTGTTTTTAAACATAACTCCTGCCTGTAGTTTTTCCAATAAATCCCTTCCCAATAAATTAATTGGTCTGCCTTCCATTACCACAAGCTGATGGTATAATAAACATGGACCAACTTCTACTAAGAAAGGGACTGTTATCCCCAATGTCACCAGGTGCCCTTCGGTTCCCTGCACTTGTACTTTCTCTTGACTTAATTCACCTGGGTATTTATTTAGCATAGAGTAGGTCACACCCATGTCTATTAGAAATTCTGAAGTGTGATTATTGATTTTTATCATAACTTGATCTCCTACCACTGGCTCGCATGCTGCAAGGGTTATAGGCTCTCCCACCTCCTGTCGTTGTTGAGAGTTATATTGAGAGAATTCTGCCAGTTCCTCAACATTTTCTTTGCTTGGCAGCTTCCAAACAGGGGGATTCCCAAATCCTCTGGTCATTCGTGGCTGAAATGGACAATCTCTCTTCCAGTGGCCTGGTTTCTTACAGTATGCACAACAATTTGGGTCCAGTTGTCCTCTTCTCATTGCTTCTGCTGTTCCTGCACCCCTTCTCATATTCATTCATCTTCCTCTCGTCACTAGGGTTCCTCCCATCACTACTGCCAACATATTCACTTCCTCTTGCTTTCTTCTTTTTGTTTCTTTCTGTGACCTACCATCATATGAATATGCTGCCAGAGACAATATCTTTTGTGGATTTTCCCTCTGCCATCCTGGGAGTGTGCTTCACAAAGTATTTATGAATGTCTGGGGCTGCCTGTTGAACAAATACACTCACTGCCAATTTGCCATTAAAGTCATCTTCAGTCATTCCTCCATATTGCAACAATGCCTGCCGCAAGCAACTCCAAAAGCTGCTTGGGTGTTCATGTGATCTTTGCCTCACTTCCTGAACTCTTTCCCAGTTGACACTGGCTTGTCCTGCAGCCTTTATTGCCAGGACCAGATTATGGCAAGATGTTTCACAGGCAGCTCAGTCATTTGCATTGTTAAAATCACAATTAGGGCCCACACTTGGCCAAGGCTGTCTATTTCCATCAAGACTTGCTAATTCTGTATCTTTTTCCAATATTCGATCTCTATCTCCCAACCAAAATATTTGCTGCAACAGCACTTGAACCCAAAGAGGGGTGATGCCCCTCTATCATTGTAGAGAAGAGTTGGGCAACCTTTTCTGGGTCCTCTCGTACCCAGGGCATCTGTTGTGTTCATTGAGTCAAATCTCCTGGAGCCCATGGCTGATAAACATAGGCATAAAATATTGGAAGGGGTGCCTGCTGTCCTGCTACCACAGGCATTCCTGCAGCAGGACTAGCAATCACCATCCCAATCATAGCAGCTTGCAAAGCAAGAGTGTGATTTTGAAGAGGGAGAGGAGGGTACAGTGTAGGGGTCTAAGGGGTAGCAGGAGAAGGCGCAGAGTGAAGCAGAGCAAGGGTAGACTCTGGACTCAAGTCTCCCAGCATTTGGTGCACTACTATCTGTCTTACCATAGCTGGTGTGAGACGTTTCTTTTTGCACTTCTTTCACATATTATCACAGGCTGAGAAAACTTGCATAGACGAACATCCTGGGAGAATTGGGTAAAAGAAAAGTGGAGTGGTTTTGTGCTTAAATTTTAAGCCCCACCCTCCCCCAGTATTATTTTCTTGCATGTAAATTTTGGGATAGCCACCTAGTCCCCTGCTGGGAGACAAAGCCGGAGGAGAGCTCAAGTCACATTGCCTCCCAGCCTCTACCCTTGCAGAGGTGGGCGAGAGGGAAACGCTCCTTTCCCTGGTCTGCGTTAGTACAGAGGAAAGGAGTGGGGCTGGGGCTCTTTGGGTGCTCAGGTGGAGTTGAGTGGTCCCCAGGGAGGGCTGGAAGTCCCCTAAGAGCTGCCATTTGTGCGTGGCAGCATGTGTCATCCCAGCCCCCGTCACCATGCTGTCCAGGCATACAGGGGAGCTGGTCCATAAGAACTGGCACAGCACCATGGCATGAGGGGGTGGGGGCCCTGCAGCTGAGTGTCATGTCCTACCGCTACAAAATTAAGGACTCAAGTAAAAATCAGTGTTCAAGCTGTAAAAGTAATCACAGGCTGTGCCTGCAGTTTGTTCTGTTCATCAACTGTTGTGACTTTTTAGCCCCATCTTTTTAGAAAAGCAAAGGCAAACAACATGAGACAGCATCACTACCCTGGGTCTCATGAGAACAGTGGATTTTAGCAGAGAAGAGGCAGAAGCAGCATCGAGTGTCCTGTTTAAATTTTTCACAGACTTTGCCATCGTTTGGATGTCACAGTGGATCTGCCTCTTGGATGGTAACTGTGGTGAAAGGAGGAAAATGTTTCTCAGGTCAAGACAGGAAAACTCTCGGCTCCTGGGCTGGGTTATGCCACTTCCATCAGGAAACACCAGCAACATCTGGCTTCTTCCCAGAGGCTGCGTGAGCATAGTTGGGATTTATTCATTTATTTTCTCCCTCCAGGGAGAGCCCAGGGCAGGCCTGTGCTGCCAGCCACTGTGGTTGAGCGGCTGGTGCACCACCCTAGGAAACCTGCTTGGCTGGCCCTGCGCCCAGTGGTCCCCCTGCTCAGGGAGTGGGCTCTGGGATGGGGCCATGACCCACAGTGGCCCATTCACCTGCCTTTCCCATTGCTGGGCTGGATCTCTGGCGCGTCAGGGCCCTGTGTCCCTCCATGACATGGCCCAGGGGCACCAGGACATTCCTGCATTCTCACTTTGCTGCGGGACCAGAGGATGCTCCCCACTACGTCCTTCTCTCTTATCTCCAGTCCTCCAGCCGTCTCCATCTGTCTGTCCTGCTGCCCGTCACTATTTTTTCTTTCTCCATCTCTGTCCTGCTCCCTGTTCCTCTCTTTCTCTGTCCCTCTGTGCCTCTTCCTGTCCTTTTTCTCTAGCCTGCTGTCATGCTCTGTGACACTGATTTTCCTTTCTGCATCCCACTGTCCTTCTCCCGTTCACCTCTTTTTCTCTTTATCCCTCTGTCCCACTCTCCGGCCTTTTTTCCTTCCTCCCCCTCTGCCCTGCAGCCCCTTGTTCCAGGCACCAAGCATTCCCCACCAGACAAGCACTGCTCCAGCAATGACTGCTGGAGTGCCCCAGGGGAAGGGGAACCATACGGGCACTGAGCCTCGTAGCAGGTCGCTCCTGGGACTTATGTGCCTTAATTAACAAATGATTGCTTTTGTCTTTGCACTCATGGCTGTGCCTGCAGTCCCTTTGCGCTTGGTAAGTGGCTGTCACAGTGTCCAGGAGAGGTGGTGATGTGCTGGGGGTGAGGCATCAGGCGGGTCCAAAGGCCTCTCGGACCCCTTTAGCGTCCCTGGAGAACCCCAGTGCTACTCACAGGGCTCCAGGGGGTTTCCCTTGCATTGCCATGGATGCTTGGGGTCCACAGGCTGCTCCTGGGTTTGCTCTCAGCACCCCAAGATGACCTGGGTACCTCCAGGGTCGAGGGCCAGGCCAGCATGAGGGGTGCTGGGAGCTGGGGTTCACATGGAGCCAGGGGTGCTCGCAGACCACAGCCTGCCAGCCACCCTGAGCCCCACAGCAGGCAGCGCGGCCCCTTGGGTAGGCACTGAGGCATTTTGTTTGTGCTTGGATGCACCTCAAGCCCTCCATGCGCCTTTCTGCGTGCCCCCGGGCTCTGTGTGTCTTGCAGCGCGCCACCAAGACTTGTCTGTAGCCTTCTCCCATACTGGAGTTTTCCTGATTTTCTGGCGTGCTCTGGGGTTACCTGTCTCCCTGTCCGTGTGTCCTCTGTTTGCGCCATCGGCCCCTGATGTTTTTTTTCTTTACTGTACCGCATCCCACAGCTCTCCGCTTGTTCTCTTCGTCCCCATAACAATGTATCTCCGTCCTCTCCTTTCTGTGCACCCAGGGCCCTCCCTTCAGCTTTTGGCAAGTGCTGGGACACCCCTGTTGCCCCGACGACCCCAGCTGTCCCCGAGGGGGCTACCGGCCATGCCCCGCCCCGTTCCCCAGGGGCTCCAGCCACGGGGGCGGCCAGTGAGGCTGATGGCGACGGCGCCTCGGTGCAACGGGGCTGCGTGGCCGGGGGCGGCTGCAGGCTGTGGCGCTGCTGGCGGGCCTGCCCGGGGCGGCCGTGGAGGGGCCGGTCTGGGACAAGGGAGCCGTCGCCGGGGCTGGGGGGGGGCTGCACCGAGGGTGAGAGGGGCCGGGCGTCCCTCGGCAGTCCCGGGCACGGGGGCACAAACGGTGGGGAAAGCGGGGACGGGTGGGGACACGGGGAGGAGCGTCCTGCGGGCGGTGGGGGCTCGCCGGGGAGCTCCGGGCCCGGTGGCACGGCCGCGCGATCGACCGGCAGGTCCCGGGGCAGCCCCGAGCAGGCGGCGGTGGCGGCGGGGCCGGCGCAGGGTACGGTGTCCCCGCAGGGTCAGACAGCGGGAAGGCGCGCCCCGCGGCATGCCGGGAGCTGTAGTCCTGCGCCACGGGGCGCGGTCGGCCATGTTGGTCAAAGGGGCATGCCGGGAGCTGTAGTCTGCGGCGAGTCCCAGGCCCTCGCTCTTCCCCTCACTGTTGTTTTTGCCGCTTCCCTGTACCTGTCTTCTTCTCCTTATTCTTGTGCCCCGCTGCGTGCCCCGCTTTTCCTCTTGCTCCACCTGTCTGGCCTGCTGCCCATCGCTGTTTTTTTCTGCCCCTGTTCAGCCGGCTCTCCCATTTTTCTTCTGTCTGTGCCTCCGTCCTGCTTCCCAGCCCTTTTTTGCTCTTCCTCCATCTCCATCCTGCAGCCTGCCGCTGTTTTGTCCTTCTCCATCTCTTTGTGCCGGTCTGCATCCCCCTCTTGGTTTCTCAATTCTGCGGATGAGGAGGAGGAGGAACCTGGCGATGGCAGCAACATCCTAGTCAGCCGATGGAGCCCCGCAGCTCTCTGGAAGCTAAACTGAGGGACTGATGCTGTGTTTGTGCAGGGTGGTGGGCAGCGGGGAGGAGGGTTTGCAGGGTCAGGCGGGCAGGAGTTTTAATGTCAGGGCTGTGGAGAGGTCTGTTCAAGATCAGTCAGGTTTGGGCGCGGTCATTTCCACGTGATGTGTACGCCTGGGCAGGGCAGTTCCAGCCCACATCTGTGTTCTGTGTCCTGTACTGGGCCTTCCTCAGGTCTGGATGATCCTGTTGCTCTTTGTGCTCAGAGGGCAGCTTGGTAGCCATCCCGAGGGTCTCGAATAACCTGACTCATCGGCATAGTGCCAATTGAGTGCTTCTTGTCTGGCGTTAGAAGCTTAAAGTGTGGATCTGTCTTGCGTGTTTTGTGTCTCAGAAGTTTCTGGAGGGTCACTTTGGCTCAAACACCCTTGTGGGGCACAGAGCCCGTGACTCACTCTTCAGGGTCAGGGCCCTGAACTGCAAGTCTGAAATACTGCTTCTGTGGGATTAAGTTTATTTACCTTTTGAGAGAATGAGTAGCATTTACATATAGAAAATAACCTGACAGTCACTGGAACTAGGCGGCAGGAGATCCACTTTCTTTTTAAGATGACTTAGCAATGCACTTGCAAAACCATTTGTGCTTAGAGATTTACTCTTTGGCACTACAAGGCACTGTGTAGCTCTCCTGTGTTATTCTTGGAGGAAAAAGTCCCGCATGAAGGGAGTTTCATGAGGCGGTCAACTCAAACTCCTTCAGTTACAAAGGAGCTTTAACATGCTGTTGCACGCAGGTGTCCTTTCATATGCTGTTCTTCCTAAGTTACCTGAAATGCAATCCCACCAAAACCAAAGCCCCTGCTTACACATGTAAAGAGGCAAAACCTCCCATGGAAGACAGCTGTTCTCCAGGTCCTCGTTACCATGTGGAGCCCTCGATGACCAGGAATGGGAAGTATGTGGCTCCAGTGTATCCCATCCGCGGACTTCCCAAGATAAATACCAAGATTACACCTGGACCGAGTTAGTAACATTTCTCCAGCCATTCATTTAGAGAAGACAAACAAGCTGTCTTTTTGCCCTGCGTTCGTGGGTACATAACAGTCAGCTCACCCCTTGAAAGAGCCATAGATGTTTTCAGACAGCTGGCACTTCTGCAGCTGTTAAGGAGAGCAACTCCTTGTGAAATTGCCTCTTTGGCTTGAGCAAAAGGCCAGAACTTCACTGCTCTTGTGCTGCTGTCCTCTGCCCTAGGCGGTTACTCTACTGACAGGTCCAAGAAATGCATCTATGCATGCCCACCATGTCCTTCTGGCATGGGGCCATCAAAGCAGATCTCCCTCCAGGTATGTGAATGCTGGGAAATGCATACCCTTGCAGCCTGAGTGTCCTCTAGTGACAATCTGCTGGTCAGCTTCTTAACCAGGGCTAGTTCAAAGCCTATGTGGCAGGACACTACTCTTCCTTGACAAGCTTCCTTTATGGCCCATAGGAGCTCACTGATGATAACACTATTTCTAGCTTTGCTTGGGAGACACATGAGACCAAACTCCTTGTATTATGGCTTGGCTTTCTGTGGGAAGGCAGAATGAAAACCTTGTGATGGTCACAGACACAGCTGTCCTGGGCTGTGAGCTGTGCGAACCCCAGCAGAAAGCTCTTTTCTGAAGTGCTTGTAATATAAACATAGGACAGAGACACAGAGAGGTAGAAAACAAGAGAAACAACAAAGAGCTCTAGGAAACAGGCATGGGCACAGTGGCCACCCAGGGCCTGAACATCACAATGCCTCTTCAGACACAAAGCCAACACTTATCCTGGTGGATGGACAAATGAAGTACTTTTTGAAACCACAAGTCCAGAGAAGCTAAAAAGGTATCGAAAAAGCCACGTTTCTACCAGGCCATAGCATGGAGTTCGTAGAACCAATGTTAATCTCTAGGGTGGAGAGAGCTTTCCTGTCGGAGGCCAGGTTTCAGGCAACTCTAAATCACATTCACCTGTTCCCTCTCCCCAGGAAAAGGTAAAAAAAAAAGCTCTGTAAGATCATGCTCAAAGTTCAGGGGCATGCAGCCTTATGCAGCAACTAACCTGACAGATCTATGTTCCTGTGGCATCCAAACAGCACAAGAAATAGCTGATGAAGTACTGGAGAGAAGTAATCTCCTTAAGTTGGTGGAACTTCAGGCCAACCATGGAGACGCTCTCCTTTGCCGTTCTCCAGTGACTTCTTGTTTTGTGTCCTCCCAAGACACGCAATGTGTTCCTGCTGCTTTGGAGTAAGCTCTCATGCTTATAAACAGTCCCATCAAAGAGCGATCTCTGTCGATAGTCTTTCATAAATGGGGATTTCCAGAAACAGAAGTCGTTTCTCCCTCCCGGTGAGAACGTGCACCAGAGCTTTGTTATCAGAAAAGCAAGTGGGGAGCGTTCCTTGTTGGATGCACACGCCCTTGACAGCTGCTTGTTCTCTCTCTGCCCAGAGGTCTGATACATACGTGTCTTTCCACCCTCACTCCTGTGGGGAGAGGGCTCTGGAGACTTTCTGGCTGCCAGACCCAAGGAAAACTGCAGGACATCCCTGAGGAGCAGGGCCCTCCATCCTACCACACTTTCCAGCCCTGGTGGGTCAGCCAGGCCTGCAGCAGCCAAAGCTGGCCAAGCCAGCCCAGAGCTCTGCCACCAGACTCCTCCCTGCCCCATGGGGAACACCACCTCAGCCCTCTTCTGCCTGCTCAGGCAGGGCCCCAAGGCTCCCCAGGTGAGGGGTTGGGCAGGGCCAGGGCTGCAGGACAGCCTGGGTCCTGCAGGGCTGGCCCAGGCACAGCGCCATGGCCGAGACAGACCTGCTGACAGAGCACTCTGTCTTGCAGCACTGCTCTGGCCACGTGGGAGGTGATGCTTTCCCTGCCCCAGACTTTGGAGAAGGTCTTAAGGGAGCTGCACAGCGAACTCTGGTACCAATGGATGCACAGGCTGTTCAGCACCAGTGCTCAAACATGAAGCCTGCCCCTGCCTTCTGCCCAGGCAGTGCTCTCTTTTTCCCTCTTCCCTGCAACCTCCTGCCTTGCTCTGCAGGCTGGAAACCTGGGTCAGGGGCATGGCAGAGGCAAGGCCATGGCGGGGAACAGGGGAAGGGGAAGGGCAGGGGCAGAAGACAGAGTTGGGGCAAGGGCTGGATCTGGGGCAGAGACATGACCTCTGCACAGGCTGAGCCAGCTGCAAGGTTGGGGATAGCAGACACTTTTCACCACCCGTATGTTGTGCCTCCTTTGTGCCAGCTCTCACTGTTAGATCGCTCCCCGGAGGCATGAGAACAAGAGGCTGCTGATGGTCAGAGGACAGGAGCCAGCAGAGACACCATGCGGTGTACGGTGAGATGGAGGGCATGGGGCCACACACACACCCACCCCCCCGCCGCCATGGGCAGGGCTGCCCCAGGATAGCCCCAGTGCCCTTGCCCTGAGCTGCCAGTGGGAACCAGGAGCTGCACGGTGTGGGGAGCCCTGCAGGTCTGCCTGTGGCTCACTGTTGTCTTTGTTTCAGCTGCTGGCCTCTAGTGACATGAAATCAGAGGAGTTTATAGCTCTGTACAATGTCTGCAAGTTTCTGAGGCATCCAAGCCTGGTGATGCTCTCACTCGTGCTCAGAGGCTTCATCACACTGTCAGAGACCTGAGGCGGTGAGCAAGGCATAGTCAAGTGGAGCCGTGTTGGCAGCCTGGGGCTGGGGCAGCGGGTAACGTGGTGGCTTGGCCCTGGCTGGGAGTCAGGAGGTGGGGTGATGGCTCCAAATGCCATGGAGGGGCTTGGTGGGTGCCTGGGAAGCTTTCCAGGCACGGAGGGTTACCAAGCCAGCTGCCCATTTGGGCCGGTCAGAAAAGAGGGTGGCTGAGCAGGGGACACAGACTCTTTGCTCGCCTGCCTTCCCTTCCCTACCCCACCCCTGCTCTCCCGTGTCCGCATCAATGCGCCCATGGCCACCGCCTGCCAGGAGGCTGCTGCAGCAATTCCTGCGCCACCTGACAGGAAGGTGGACAGGAGGCTGGTGCTCAGTGACCGCAGCATTTTTGCCAGGGTGGTCTTTCACCACTTTGCTAAAAGCAAATTCTGTGCTTCAGACAGGCAAGAAAACCGCAGGTCCTGCTGCCAGACGTCGTGGAGACCCTGCAGGATGCCAACACAGACATCAAGATGAAGATCCTGCTTGTCTTCAGAAATGCGATGGGTCATATGAAGAGGAAGGAGGCCAGCCCCATTGCTCTGCAGCTGGTGGAGAAACTTCTTCCACTCTTTGATGACATAAAGCTGCTGTGGGAGCCTGAGCCCCACACCGATGGGAACTCTCTAAGGACAGCTGCCCTTCAGCCCAGCCCTGCGGGCAGAACTTGGGCAGGGCTGTTTCCCTGGGCTCTTGTGGGATGGCTTCTGGGCTCTGCAGCCCAGCATGGCTTCTCCCTGGCAGGTTGATGCTGCCAGGCGAGCTGAGCTCCCCCATGCTGGCGCCCAGCCTGGCCCCTGTGCAAAGCACCTGCAGGCCAAGAGCTGCTCTCAGAGCCCTGAGGACTCCCTCAGCTGTGCTGCCAGACAGGAAGGCATAATCCATTACTTATTATTGTATTGAATTATATATTATTATGGGGAATTATATATCAAATTATTGCATATAATTATATATTATATCACCATATACAATATTATATAATCATATACAATATTATATATAACATATATATTACATACTATATATTACATAGTATTATTTATATAATAGAAGGAGGACAAAAGCAGCAGGGGGGTCAGAAGCGTGGCTGGGGTGGAGCAGGGAACAGACACCCAGGGTGGGACTCATTTCACTTCACTTCAGAAAAATCACAATAAAGAGCTCTGAGTAAGTCACCCAAGAACCACCTTGCTGTTGGCATCAAGAAAAAGGCTGCGTGAATTGCACCTTTGAAGTCTCTGCTCCAGGCAGAGACTGCTTCAGAATGAGGTAACTGGACCCAGAGGGGCCCATTTCTTTACTCACACTGTAAGAGGCACTTAATGACTCATTTAGATGAGGGCATCTATGTTTGTTTAGATTATTCACACCTCAAGAACCTAGAAGGAAAAGTAAAGACAAGTCAGCGGATGCCTAGGGGAACAGGACACCCAGCTGTATTACAGTTACAGCTGACTTTCTGAATTATATTCCACTGGCTTAGACTTCTTCAATAAATTAAATGAGGAAAAGGGTCCTAGGAAGTAGATGGCAAGAAGAAGAAACCACAGAGCACTTATGGTTCATCTTATACTGAGAAGCCCCAGATGAAACAGAGAAGAGAATCAAAAAAATCATATTGCAAACTGCTGCTTCGACTCCTGTTCTCACAGAAACTACTGACAATCTATTAAAGAGCTTTATGCTTTATTAAAACAGTCTATTAAATACAGTTGATATAATAATAAAGAAAGAGATCTCTTGTGTTTTTCAGTGCCGTAACGTGCCTACATCTCCAAGTCTTTTCATGAGCAAATTGTGTTGGCATTTGGGCTGACTTTTTAAAGGGAAACCAGGGCCTCCAGCAAATACTCGAATAAAAGACATTTGAGAGCCTCACGGAGTCAACAAAACTGAAAGCAAAATGTACTTCCTGCTTCTTGAAAAAAAAAACCAAAACACAGTAGTGCAGTCCTAAAAACAAAGGCAAACCTTTCTATAAAGAACATACAAACACTCAGAAATCAAAAATACAAACAGATAAAATGGTATTACAGATTAACACTAACTGGGGGCTTTTGAGTAAGTTCCACCCCCCACCCCCCCACCCCATTCTCCGCTACCAAAAGGTAGGGGAGGAATTTCAGTATTTATTTTAGAAGAGATTTATTAACAGTATAAAAACTTCTATGGCAATTCTAAGTAAGTGAAGCACTTTCAAAACATTTGATGATAAACACATCTAGGTACGATTCTCTCCCCCCCTTCCCCCTTATTTGACACAAAGTAGTCATAATAAGAACAGCATCTTGATATTTTTAACATATCGTCCTTTACTGCAAACTCTCGGAAGTCTAGAAAGTTAGGCACGTACGCTTACTGTTGTTTAGGAACACAACTAAAAATTGATTTCACAGTTACTTAAACAGATGTTGGGACTCAGCTTTCTAATTTGTAAGCCTACACGAAGAAAGAAATTTGAATTTTTCTTAATTTCTTTTCTTTGTTTCAATTCTAAATTAAATTCCATCATTAACAGTGTGACCACCATATTATGAAATGGCAGAATGTCAGCAGAAATGTTTTCAGTAAAAATATCTTTTTGCCATTTACAAGCACTGCATATTCTTGTCTAAGTACATACCTAACCATCTTGAAGTCACTGGAAGTAGTCTCCTAAGTAAATTTATACATCTGTCTAATAAACAATGGCGGGCAGGGTGGAGAGCGAGAAAAAGTTGAGTCAAAGTGAATCTCTTGGCTCAGAAAGCACTTCGGACAAATGCTTTCAGTATTCTTTTGTCTAAGCAAATTTTAAGAGATCCAGTTGGAGTGCCTGAGTAATAACAGTATGCATTTGCTTAAAAGAGCACAGTACTCTCAGGTGCTTAAAGAATGCATAAATTAACATGAAACCCAATAAAAAAATAAGAAAAGTATTGATAGAAACACCTCTTGTGGGAGATCTGCATGATATACATCAGATGTCGCAAGCAGCAAAACAGGAGCAAATGTTGGCATGCTCTGCAATAGGGCTGTATAAGTAGCTTTCACGGTAGCTCCAACAGCCTCCCACCATAAATGGATGTGTGCAATATAAAATACTTGTTGCTGTCGTCTGAGCTTCTTGCGTCAACTAGTAAAACGACAGCTTGGATAAGAGTACTAAACCATGTAGGATGGGCTGCTAACAAATAAGGCCCTATCAAGCAAACTGTCCCACAAAATAAGAGTGCATGAAGACAAAATGTCAAAAAAAATGACAAAAAAAAAACCACCAAAAAAAGATGGGATCCCAAGACAGTAAGTCAATCCCAAGAACTGCAGAAGAGATGATGTGTGAATGTTATCAGCTGCCATTAAAAAGCAAAATGCTGCAAGTGATGGGGTGGCAGAAGCACCTAGGGGAGAGGAAGCACTTGCAGGAACCAGGATGAAGCCCGGGGCAGGGGCTGTCTGCCAGATTCAAGAGTGGGAAGAAAGGGCTGAGCTGGAACCTGTTAAGACACAGTTTATAGAGGAAGAGACATGGGGTAATGAGGGAGTGGACAAGTTGAAAACACTGCAGTAAGTGGAGAGGGTCAAGTGTGGCTGAAATGGATTTGCTTGCATTTTTCTCTTCTTCTGTATTATTCTTCTTCTGACAGAGAACTATAGCTCGAGCTTTGGAGTTTTACTGAGTCCTGAAGTACCATCAATTTTCTTCCAGTTTTGCAGAATTTCCGCCAGCAGCGAGCCCTGTTCTTCCTTATCTTTTGAACCCCCGCATGACTTATGCTGCCCCCGGTTTCAATACCTTGCCAGTGAACACGGACCTCACAAGGACAATCAGGTGAACTCACCCAGCACCGGCTGTGTTGTATGCAGTAGCTACACTCACCAGGCTGGAAACCCACAGAGTCCCACCTGGGTCGCCAAATTGTTAGCAAAAAGGACTTGCACGCATTATCTTCTTTTCTTCTAGTTCATGCGCGGGCCCTGGAAAGAAGGCAGCAGAGGTACACACTAGCTAAAACCCCTTTTATTGCCTGCATTAAGGTGCCTCTTGGCTGGGAGCCCAAGAAGGAGCCCGTCTTACACTCTTGATTCTTTATATACAATTTTAAGAGGACTCACGTATTCATTTTTACAGTTTACATAACCTGTTGGCTTTGGCCGTGACATCGCTTGTTACCATTCACTTTTGAGAATTTGTTCATGCGAACGCACCACACAAGCATGCTTAATGCATATTTGTTAGCAGAGTTTGCACTATTTTGTTGCAGCTTTGCCACTTTCAGCCGGTTTGGTCTGGTTTCTTCTAAGAGTGCACCCTCTTGTACGGGAGAGGTCACTGTTGGTCAAGTTCTCTTGCGCAGGTCTTGGAAGCCATCTTTACATTGGAGCTTTTTCTTATGTAACAGCCTCCATGGTCTGTCCAGCTCCCTTAGGAAAAGGCTGCTTGGCTGGCACCTCCCCTTGGGGAGAGGAACTGTCCCTCAAGTCCGACTCCTACCTAGGGCTGCCTCTGCCTTCTACTGAGGCACCCAGAGTGACCCTTGGAGGAGCTGTACATGTCTGTGGTGGGGACAGCTGTCCATGAGCGCTCCTCAGCAGAGGGTCCCCTTCCATCCCATGGTGATCTGGGAAGCCGAGTCACCAGACGCATGGCTTGCTTTAGTCCTGGTTGCAGATCTTGAGCTTAGACGGCTCTCCAACCTCTTGTTCCAGTATCATCCCTCTCTCCGTGTCTGCTCTCTTGATGCAGCTAAGGATGTCATTCTCCAGCCTGAGGAGCCAAAAAGGGCCGACCCCAACTCTCCTCCCTCCTCTGCCAGGCCCAGCCTCGGAAACCAGCTGGTAGCATCAAGGGGCTATATCAAAGGTTGGGAAGTTTAGGCAAGGAGCGTGGGGAAGGCATGGACCTACTTCTCACTGGGGTCTGAGACAGCATTCCCAGAAAAAATCACGGACATGCCTCCCCACACCCTTCCCTCCCTCCATCCCTGACTAGTCAGGCAGCCTCAGCTCCAGCTGTGCTCCTCTTGGCTCCAGCTGTGCTCTGCCCCTCGCCTTTCACCTTGGGGTGCAATGGGTGGGGGAGACCCTGCGCATCCCAGAACCTTCCTTCAGCCCTTGGATGAGCAAATCTCCCCTCTCACCCCTCCTTCCTTGCTGAAAAGCCCTCACCTTGTCTCTGCTCCTTGGGGCTCAGGGTGACAGGGCCAGAGCGTGGTGGGAAGGCAGGGAAATCTGTTGGCCACTGGGGGGGCACCGCAATTGAGGTGGGGTTTGTCCTGGCCCCTGGAGGGTTTTCTGCCTGAAGTTTTGAGAGCAGCAACAAGAGACAGCCACATGTGAGCGAGTTGCCCAGGGTGTCTGTTCTGCTCCCAGAGCAGGGAACGTCCCACAGCCCAGTCTCTGGGTCCCAGCACCCCGAGAGCCTGGGCATCCCCAGCCCTCCATGCACAGGGAGTGCCGGGGGAGCCCTCACCTCCCACGGAGGTGGTGTGGCACAATGGGACAGTGCAGCCTGGCCATGCCCTGGGGGACTGCGGCCGCAGGATTGGGGCCGTGCTGGCTTGGGGCCCCTGGGGGCACTGTGCCCCTGTGTGCTGGTCCTCGCCTCCCGGCCAGTGCCACAGGCTTCCCTCCAGCCCCCAGAGCCCAGAACTTGCTCCTCTCCCAGGAACGGGGCAGGAGGGGGCTGCCTGGGGGAAGCACGGTGTCAGAGTTATGCTTGTGTTTGCTCAGAGGAGACTATGCTCTGTACATAGCCTGTCTTCAGCAGCTGTTGTGGCTGCTGCTGTTGTTACTGCTGCCATGAGAGCTAATAAAACAGGCTAGCAGGCAGAGCTCAGCCCCTTTGAGCTACTGCCTACTGGAGCTTCCCACTCCACAGTTTCTTCTGTTCTCCTGGCCTGGCCTGATATGAGAAACCTCCCTGAAAGACATTTATCTCCAGGGACTCCACTCTGCAGGCACCTCTTTCCCCACGTCTCTGGCTTCTTGGTCCTTTGCTTTCTTTCAGGAGATGCAGCTGACCCAAATGAGCCTGGTCTGTGGGAGAAGCAAGTCGGGGGAAACAGGACTTACCAGCAGAGCTGAGAAGCACTGTGGGGTTGGGAGGAGGCTCAGACCACTTGAGGGCAGTGCAAAGCCCGATGTGCAGGGAGCCACGGCTCACACGTGCCTGGGATCGACCCCCTGCAGCAGTGGGGCAGGATGGGGGTCCCTCCGAGCCCCCCTCATACAAATGCCTGCCGTTGGAGCACGTCCAGCTCCGTCACTTGCCCCGCGCCTGGCACACTCAGCTCCCAGGACTGCCGGAGCCCTCGGCACTGCAGGTGCTCAGGGGAACGCCCAGCCCCGGCACCTTGGCCCTTGCTGGCGCCCCCTCCACAGCAGGACCCCCTCTCAGCGTGGTGTTCAACACAGAAAGGGGCTCGACTCCCTCTTACAGCTCCATCCTCACCTCTATCAAGGAACACGACGGTGCAAGGTGGGAGCACGGGTTGTGCTTGAGCAAACTTTGCAGAGTCTTCAGTTTGGCTCAGACATATGGTGGGACCCCCAGGACAGGAGGCCAGAGGCTCACGTGGGCTCACAGCAGGGCCGATGTGCACAGCAGCCCGACGGAGGAAATCACATCTCTGCTGGTGGGCTCCCTGTGTGGAGCTGCCTCTGCCCCATGCAGTTGTGCCCAGGCCTGCCGGGGCTGGGGAGCAGCACCAGTGGGGCCTGTGTTAACAGGCAGGGGCCTGATGGGCCAGCCAGACCCCTCTGCTACACTCTGCTCAGCCCCTGTGCCATTGTTGACCCTTTAAGATCCCCCCGACATTCCCCATTCGTCCCCCAGTGCCTCCCTTCCGCCCCCTGCCCACACGCCTGTAAACTCCTGTGCCCCCCCTCAGTTCCCCCCACCCGTCCCCCAGTGCCCCTTACTCCCACCAGTGTCCCCCTTTTCCCCTGCTACCCCCACACTGTGTCCCTGAGCAAGTGCCGTGTGGGACACCGGGGGCCAAAGCCTGCTTGGTGGCACAGTCAGGGCTGTCCTCGGCTGTTCCCCGAGCCAGCCCTAGCTGATGCTGGAGGTGGTCATGCTGTGGTGGGGGGGGGTGGCAAGGCGTTCCCCGTGGACAGCGAGAGGGCACAGCAAAGCCCCAGGACCCCATGGGGAGACCCCTGCTCTGGGGTCTGTCCCAGCATGACTCCATTATCCCCAGCCCGGGAAGATCTGAGAGGGGCCAAGCATCTGGCAGCCCCTAGCCTTGGTGTCACCCATATGTGGTCCTGCCAACCATGAGGGTGCCATCAGGGCAAAAAAAATACTCTCCCCTTTAGGCATTTTGTGATGAACTTTATTTAATTAATTTCTTGGTGCTGGCTGGGGCCAGGTATCTAGCGGGACTCCTCTAGCTTGGCATGATCCTGTGGGCCGCCACCCATGGTTGCCGTCACTGTGAATGACCTCTGTCACCAGCAGACAGCCACATTGGGGAGTTAGCCTGGGCTGAGTGAGCTGCTGGTGGCCCTAGAGCCCAAGTGAAGCGCAGCAGAGTGCGAGTGGAGGAGAACAGGAGCCTTGAGCATGAGGCCAGAGGCTCCCAGGCTACAAATGGGAAGCAACTCATCGCTAAAGGAAGAGCACCTCGCAGGCTGGGTAACACCACAGTCAGGGGAAGCAATGAGAGCAATGAACAAATATCCAACCTGTGGAAAACCGAGTGTGCCCGGCAAAACTCTGAGTAGAGGTAACTGGGGATCAGTGGAAGAAGAGCAGGGTGAAGTGGGTCTCAGGTCAGGGAGAACTGACAGTGACCCCAGAGGAAGGGGAGGAACAGCTAGGTTGATGCCTCCCAGTGATAACTGCCTCACTCATGGGAAGATCTGGACCAATGGGAGACTTTGGACAAGAAGTGCCCATATCCTTGTCACCAGATGGAGCAGATGTCAGCAGCAGGTGCTAATGCACAACTCGGACCATCAGTAGTCCCTCAGCTCGACACACAGGTGGTGTTTCTTCAGCTCATGCCAACTGCACAGTGTGTAGTGCAACAGCCAACAGGAGAAAACACAAAATTAAATGGAAAAAAAAGTTCTTTACCTCCTGGAGTATTTCCTTACTGCATTCCACCAGGAAGACGAACACCCACTTCCACGCTGCCTTCACACACGTGGGTCTGACATGCAGGAAGATGTCCAGGACAGCACTCAGAAAGTCCGTAGCCTGTGCTGGAGGGAAGCATTTGCAAACAGCCTGGCGAGAAGTCAGGAACAGGAGAGACCACATCACAGCTCTGCTCCAGCAATTTGGAAAGGAAAGGAAACTTGTCACGACTGTTAGTTCGGCAGTCATGGAGGGGCAATCCCTTGATCCTCCTGTTGTGCATACGCTGCTGTTCACATCTAATACAGCTGACTGGTTTGGAAGTGTCTCCCGCCGTGTTGTTTGCTTATATACCAGATTTGTATTCTGACAAGAGCACACACAGCTACACATACAGTATCTGCTCCAGCATGCCTAAAGGACAGTCTTGTCTCAAAGCCTCCTGCTACTTGCTAACAACAGCCATCCTGGACAGTTTGCTCTGGAGACAGCAAGAGACTCTGGAGGGGAGCAGGGAGATGTGCAGGAGTCCAGGAGCTGGCCCCCACCCCATTGTTTTGGGGCCAATTACCTTTGCTATTGTGGCACAGGCCTCCACCAGAGTCTTGGTGTCTGGGCTGTTCAGCTCCTCACACAGGCACCTGATCTCATCTGCCTGAGGCACCACCTTCATGGTCTTGTCTGGAACAAACACCAGGAGAAAAAAGGAGTCATGTCTACAGAAACCCATCCTCTGGCCCCAGATACTGATAAAGGAGAACTCAAGTGGTGGCAGTGAAGGCCACAGGGAAACCCAGAGCCCTCCTGAACTCGGTGCAGCAGGATTTCCTGAGCCCAATACATGGCTGATAAATCCCGAGCTGGAAAGACCCCTCGTCCTCCTTGAACCATTTGCTGGGGCTTCAGGGTTTCAGCAGCCACTGGCCTCTGCTCCCAGCAGCTGTGTCCCCCATTCCTGCACAGGCCACCATCATGTCTGGCAGGCAGGAAACCTCCCTGTGACTTCCTCAGCAGAGGCAGACCCTGCTGCCTGAAGCAGAAAGGGTTTGAACACAACCATTCACAGCACACTCCGGGCCTGCAGCTCAAATCCCTGCTACCTGCCCAGTTTCCTCTGGGCAGCAAATTGGTTTCCTGTCTTGTGCTCAGCAGAAGATTTCTTCCCTGGCAGGGATGAGTTTGGAGACGCTGCCTGGGTAGCTGCCTGCCTCTCCAGGCTCAAGGCAGGAAGCAAGGAGTAAGGCACCCTCTGAAACGCCAGGGACCTCATCCAAGCAAGTTGTCTGACCACCCTCTGTGTCTCCTGGAATGTGGAGGGGGACAGTCCCCAGCACTGGTGACAACATCCTGCTCTCAGACAGCAGTGGGGGATGGGCCTGACAACCCAACATCACACATGCCCCAAGGAGGTGGGACTCAGCAACCCTGTCCCAGGCATCCTTCCTGAGATGGCCGGGGAGGCAGAGGGCTAACAGGGTGGGGGCACATAACTAGCCAAGCTCATTGTCTCCCCGTTCCCTCCTGGGGATGGGGCCTGGCCCTGCAGGATCCCTGTGGTGCCGAGCCAGGAAGGGAGGGAGGATCCGGCTGAGCAAGGCTGAGAAGCGCCCACTCTCCTCACCTTGCATTTGGAGAAGGTAGCCAAGGCAGACCCATGCCCTCTGGCAGGACGTGGCCAGGCAGTCGCTGGTCAGAGTCCCCAGCAGTCCCACCAGATCTAAACTGATTGCAAGGACATTCTCTCTGCAGGTGAAAGCAGCAGGAAAAGGGTCACAGGCAGCCCCAGCACCTGTTCGCCTCTAGCCCCCACCCTGCTCCCTTAGGGGCAGGCAGAAGGGCTGTCCCATAATCCTAGGAGTCCTGAAACCCAGCACCTGGCTGGGCAGGGCTCCCTTCCAGGGCCGTGAATGGTGCACCAGGGCACACAGGGGTCCCTACTCACCATGAGCTCAAATTGCTCCTTAGAATCATAGAATCATAGAATCGTCAAGGTTGGAAAAGACCCTTAAGATCTTCAAGTTCAACCGTTAACATAGCACTGCCAAGTCCATCTACACCATGTCCTCGAGCACCACATCTATCTGTTCTTTAAATACCTCTAGGGATGGAGACTCAACCACTTCCCTGGGCAGCCTGTTCCAATACTTGACCACCCTTTCGGTGAAGAAGTTTTTCCTAATATCTAACCTAAACCTCCCCTGTCGCAGTTTGAGGCTGTTTCCTCTCATCCTATCACTCGTTACTAGGGAGAAGAGACCGACCCCCACCTTGCCACAACCTCCTTTCAGGGAGTTGTGGAGAGCAATAAGGTCTCCCCTCAGCCTCCTCTTCTCCAGGCTAAACAACCCCAGCTCCCTTAGCCACTCCTCATAAGACTTGTGCTCTAGACCCTGCACCAACTTCGTTGCCCTTCTCTGGACACGCTCCAGCACCTCGATGTCCTTCTTGTAGTGAGGGGCCCAAAACTGAACACAGCACTCGAGGTGCAGCCTCGCCAATGCCGAGTACAGGGGCACTATCACCTCCCTGGTTCTGCTGGCCACACTATTCCTGATACAAGCCAGGATGCCATTGGCCCTCTTGGCCACCTGAGCACACTGCTGGCTCATGTTCAGGTGGCTGTCAACCAACACCCCCAGGTCCTTTTCTGCCAGGCAGCTCTCCAGCGCTCCTCCCCAAGCCTGTAGTGTTGCATGGGGTTGTTATGACCCAAGTGCAGGACCCAGCACTTAGCCTTGTTGAACCTCATACACTTGGCCCTGGCCCAACGATCCTGCCTGTCCAGGTCTCTCTGCAGGGCCTTACTTCCCTCTAGCAGATCGACACTTCCACCCAACTTGGTGTCATCTGCAAACTTACTGAGGGTGCACTCCATCCCCTCATCCAGATCATCACTGAAGATATTGAACAGGACCGGCCCCAACACTGAGCCCTGGGGAACACCACTCATGACCAGCAGCCAACTGGATTTGACTCCATTCACCACCACTCTCTGGGCTCCGCCATCCAGCCAGTTTTTAATCCAGCGCAGAGTGCACTTATCCAAGCCGTGAGCAGCCAGCTTCTCCAGGAGAATGCTGTGGGAGACAGTGTCAAAGGCCTTACTAAAGTCCAAGTAGACCACATCCACAGCCTTCCCCTCATCCACTAAGTGGGTCACCTTGTCATAGAAGGAGACCAGGCTAGTGAAGCAAGACCTCCCTTTAATAAACCCATGCTGGCTGAGCCTGATCCCCCAGTTGTCCCGCACGTGCCGCGTAATGGCACTCAAGATGATGTGCTCCATGACCTTTCCCGGCACCGAGGTCAGGCTGACAGGCCTGTAGTTCCCCGGATCCTCCTTCTGACCCTTCTTGCAGAGGGGCGTCACATTTGCTAACTTCCAGTCATCTGGGACCTCCCCGGTTGACCAGGACTGCTGATAAATGATGGAGAGTGGCTTGGCAAGCTCCTCTGCCAGCTCCCTCAGTATCCTTGGGTGGATCCTGTCTGGCCCCATGGACTTGTGCACATCCAGGTGGAGGAGCAAGTCAGTGACTGCCACCTCTTCAACAACTGGGGCTTCATTCTGCATCCTATCTCCATCCCCCAGCTCAGGGGCCTGAAAACCCCAAGGATGACCAGTCTGACTATGAAAGACTGAGGCAAAGAAGGCATTAAGTACCTCAGCCTTCTCCGCATCCTTCGTGGCAAGGCTACCTTCTGCATCCAACAAAGGATGGAGATTCTCCCTGGCCCTCCTTTTGTCACTGATATATTTATAAAAACTTTTTTTGTTGTCTTTAGCGACAGTGGACAGTTTAAGTTCCAGCTGTGCCTTCGCCTTTCTGATCTTCTCCCTGCATATCCTCACGACATCCTTGTACTCCCCCTGAGTCGCCTGCCCCTTCTTCCAAAGGCGGTAAGCTCTCCTTTTTTTCCTGAGTTCTAGCCAAAGCTCTCTGTTCAGCCAGGCCGGTCTTCTCCCCCGCCTGCTCGACTTGTGGCACATGGGGATGGCCTGCTCCTGCGCCTTTGAGACTTCCATCTTGAATAACATCGGGCCTTCCTGGACTCCTTTGCCCTTCAGGACTGCCTCCCAAGGGACTCTGTAAAACAGACTCCTAAACAATCCAAAGTCCGCCCTTCTAAAGTTCAGGGTAGTGGTTTTGCTGACCCCCTTCCTTACCTCTCCTAGAATTGAAAACTTTATCATTTCATGGTTGCTGAGCCCAAGACAGCCTCCGACCACCACATCGCCCACCAGACCTTCTCTGTTCGTAAACAGCAGGTCCAGCAGGGCACCTCCCCTGGTTGGCTCGCTTACCAGCTGTGTCAGGAAGTTATCTCCCACACACTCCAGGAACCTCCGAGACTGCTTTCTCTCTGCTGTATTGTATTTCCAGCAGATATCTGGTAAATTGAAGTCTCCCACGAGAACAAGGGCTAGAGATTGTGAGACTTCAGCCAACCGCTTGTAGAATATTTCATCTGTTTCCTCGTCCTGGTTGGGTGGTCTGTAACAGACTCCCACCAGGATATCTGCCTTGTTAGCCTTCCCTCTGATCTTTACCCATAAGCACTCAACCTTATCATTACTGTCATTAAGTTCTAGACAGTCAAAACACTCCCTGACATACAGGGCTACCCCTCCCCCTCTCCTTCCTTGCCTGTCCCTTCTAAAGAGCTTGTGGCCATCCATTGCAGCACTCCAGTTGTGTGAGTCATGCCACCATGTTTCCGTGATGGCGACCACATCATAGATTTCCTGCTGCACAGTGGCTTCCAGCTCCTCCTGTTTATTGCCCATGCTGCGTGCATTGGTGTAAATGCACTTCAGTTGGGCTATAGATCTCTTCACCAACCCAGGCATGCCACCCCTAGGCTCATCCCTAGCAAGCCTGGCTATCTCCTGCTCCCATTCTTTGGCTGAGGTGAGCCAGCCCTTCAGTCCCTGAGGCAGGGTGCGTCTCTCTCGCAACAGGCATCTTTCTCTCCCTGACATCCCTCTCCATCTCCCTCCTTCTCTGGCCCCTTGCTGGCACAGACCCCAGCCCCACCAAGCACTGGCACTGCTTTCTCCACCACCTTGCTCTCTCCAGCTGCCTCTGCCCTGAGCCAGCTGTTGCTTCCCTGCCAGTGTCTCCCCACTCCAGCCTTCCCCCAGGCTGCTCTCACCCAGCTCAGGGTTGGCTCTTGGCTTTCCCTCCAGGAGGGCCCACTTCTCTGCCTGACCTGAGGCCACAGTGGCCAGGTGCTCCTGTCCCCCAGCTTAGCCCCTGGCCCCAGCCAGACACACAGCCTTGGAGCAAGGAGCCAAAGCCCCACTTTCCCACAGGAAAGGTATCCACCCCCTATCACCCTCTAAGGCCTCGATTCTCTGTCCCTGTGACACTTTCCCTGTTGCCCCATGGCTACTCACATGGACCACATCATCAAAGCAGGCAGAGGTCTTGTCTGCCTCCAGAAGGGTTTCTGTGAGATAGCCCAGATCTTCCATGAATCTCCTTTGCAGAAGCTGAAAGCAGGAAAGGAGAGCTGAGAGCTCTCAGAATGTTGCCCATTATTTCTTTATCCATGCGGGTAAGCAGCTGCTTCTTGGGGGCATGCAGCACAATGCTGCTGTAGGTGTGCTTGAGAGCAGTGCAAGTAGCCTGGGATCTCTCCGTATTCTGCCACTGCTGTACCTGTGTCGACAGAGATGCTGCAAGACATCAGCCCAAGGACTCCCACGGGCTCCTGCAGCAGGCTGCTGCCCTGCACCCTCACCAGCTCATTGTTCACCTGGGAACCTCCCAGCAGCTCCCCAAGCTGCTCCTCAAGCTGCAAGCTCTGGGGCTGGGAGCTGTTCCCATCCCGCAGCATGGGTTCTCACATGGGGATGGGGAGAAGGTGCAGCCAGCACTGCACACACTGCTGGTGGCTTTACCACTGATTTGAGGGGTCAGGGAGCTGTCTGGAACATTTCTGTGGAAAGGTATCTGAAATAGCCTGTCCTGGTCCTGCTCAGAGACATGAGGCCTGCGTGAGTCAGTGGTGCAGATAATCCCAGTCTGCTCACCACCCCAGGCCGGGCTGCACTGCTCTCTCAGCAGGGCCCTGCCCTGAAAGGCTTCCCTGTGGCCCGCAGGTGGGGGGGCAGAGCCAGTGAGACCTCACCAGGCTCCTGTTCCCGGCCCTCAGCTTTGGGGAAGGGGCAGAGTGTCGCACCATGCCCATCCCCTTGTTGCTAGCTCCTGCTGAAGTTGTCATGGGCAATGTGGCTGCATGCAAGGAACTGCTGCAGCTGCCCCAGCCAGGTGGCTCTGATCCACGAGGTGTCAAACTCCATCCTTTCCAATGACACCTCAGGGGCCCCAATGCCAGGACATCCCCTCTGAAACACAGGTCTTGGGTAGCTCTTACAAGAGGGCTTATCTAAACACAGCTGCCACGGTTTGGCTGCTGCAGGTGTAGAAGTGGAAATAAGGCCAAAAAAGGAAAGCCAGGCAGTGAAACTCTGGATCCTTTACCTTCCAGCCCATGGAAGTCTGATAAAACCAGTTTCTGGTGAAAGTGGCGGCAAACATCATCACTGTGTCCAAGACCAGGTGGAAGTGGCTCTCGGCAGCATGGGACACAACAGAAATAATTTCCTGCAACCACAGAGAAATGGGGAGTTGGCTCCAGCCCAGGCACTCAGCTGTGGCCAGAGACAATGGCCAGGCAGGACATTGCAGCAAGGGGGAAATGGCAGCAACAGGGAAATCAAGGAGGTCTGGAGCAGCCCTCCCTCTCCCCCCGGAAGAAGCAGAGGGAATGCTCAGGATCATCACCTCACCTGGGCCTCAGACAGCTCCACAGGATTTGTCTCCTGGAGGAACTTCAGCACCTGCCCTTGGATGTGTCTGAGGTCCTGACAAGCTGCCAGCATCATCCCAAGAGCCTTGTACAGCAAAAGCTGAAAGAGAAGAAGCCAAGCCCAAGATGCGGTCATGGCCTGACCTGTCAGGAGAGGGCTGGCCCCAGATGGACCCGACTGCCCCCGGGAGCAGGCGAGGCCAGCCATGGCACCAGGCTGTGGCCAGCCATGGCACCAGGCTGTAGCCAGCCACAGGAGCAGCCCAGGGAAAAGAGCCTTTTGGGGCCGAAGGAAGGGGACATAGTGAAAACTGCCTGCATGGCCAGAGCACCGGCACCAGCCCCAGCCCCAGCACAGGGCAGGAGACACACCTTCTCCCAGGAGCCAGGGGTAGAGCTGCCCAGATGCTGGCTCAGCTCCTGGCTCAGGCCCATGGTCCAGGCCTTGTCCTCAATTGGCTCCAGCAACACTCGCAGGAACTGTGGGCAACAGGAAACGAAGCAAGTGATCCCCTACCCTTGGCCAGGACCCTTTCCACACTCGCATGTCCCGGGACACTGCTGGGGGAGAGCTGCCGGGAATGGCAGTCTCTTCCTCCGCCCCACCCAACCCTCTTTTCACCAGCCTCCCTTTTCTCCTAACACCTCAGGCGAGACCCCCTGGCATGCCAGATGTAGAGGAGGAGGTAGTGCTAAGGTGTGTGCCATAGTGTTAGAGGGCATTAGCCATCAGTTGTGGCACATGTGCAGACAGCAGCTCCTCTTAGTGGGCAGGCACCTACTGTGGGGGGAGGCGCAGGGTGCTCAGGAGGTGCCCCCACCTCCTGGTGCCTACACAGGCAGCCCTGAGCTTCCTCCCACAACTTTGTCTGCTCCCTCTTTTCCCCCTAGGATGCTGTACCTTAAGCAGACAGTGCTCCCACTATGCAGAGTCCAGAGAGCTCTCAGTTTTTCCTAGAAAGTAAGAGGAGGCAAAAGCCCTCACTGCTATTTAAGCTCACACCAAAGAAGAGCACCAGTCCCAGGGCCATCAGGCTAGAAAGGGCCTAGAAGCACCTGCACCAAATCCCTTGTGAGGCCAAAGACACAGGAGGGATACCAGGAGCATTTGTCAGAGCCACTGGATTCAAGTTGGGAAGGACGCACTGACCACAGCTGATCCCCATTGCTTGACTGCAGTTCCCAGAACAGCTCTGACCACTGAGTGCCAGCACGCACCAGCAACGCACATTTTCTCCTGAATGACCTACCACTTTTTGCCCATTTGCAGCCTTTCTCCCAGGCCAAGACAGCTGCTGCAAACCTGGCCTGGCCTGGGGACTTGGCCCTCCAAAGCCAGGGGCTGCACCCCCTCCAGGAGCACCAGTCCTGTCCCTACCCCAAACACCATCCCAGCCAGGACATAGGGGTGCCACCAAGACCTGCCCTCCTAGGGGACATCAACGGCCTCATCCATCCCCTGGGCCGAATTGATGCTGGAGGACGGCTGCACCCCAGCCTCAGCACTGGCTCCCAGGAAGGGGAAAGGCAGCAGAGCAAGTGCCGGGGAACTTCCCCTCCGTCATGCTGGAAAGCTGCATTTCCCTGCCCCAACTCCATACCCTCAGCCTCTCCCTCCCCACCCACACTTTACCTTCCAGGTACTGCAGCAGGAGGGGGATCTCAGTCACCCACGCACCCCCCAAGGCTCTGTGGATCCTGCCATGGAGGGCCTGCAGCAGCTGCAAGGCAGCGACTATGCGTTCACTGCTCTCGCATGGAGCCGCCACCACCATATAGGCAAGGGCAGGAGAGAAGAGTCACTCCTGCCACCAGAGCTGCAGCTTCTCCCGGGAGGGAGCTTGGGAGCTTGGTGCCACTCTGGCCAGCAGCTGGGATCCAATGGCTTCACCCGGGGTTGCTGCCGGTCCCAAGAAAGGAGTGGGGTCCCTGATGGGCCTGGGCAGGCTCGGGCACACTGCCTCCTCCTCAGGGGCTTCTGCCACTGGCCTCAAAAGCATCTCTGCCCCGGGCTCTCCCACCATCCCTGGCCAGAAAAGCTCTTTCTTCAGAGCCCTGCTACTCACCAGCAGTCAAGCCAGCAGGGCCTGGGGAGCCGGCAGCCAGGCTGCAAGGAGGAAGAAAGGCTGGGTGAGCCGACGAGCCCCCACCATGCCCTGCCCCTCGCACCTCCATTGCCCCTGCTGAGGGCTGAGAGCTGAAGAGTCCCTCATGACCAGCAGCAGAGCCTGGCTCTGCCCTTTGGTTCTTCTGAGCTCCTGCTCAGGGCTGGCGGGGCACATGTAGACACAGACTGGCCCAGTCCCCAGCCAAACCCAGCAGGTCTCACTGGGGCTCCTACCTTGCTCCTGGGAGTCCATGGCATCAGGGTCCTCCTCCTCTTTGCATTCTGCTCTCTCCCGTCTCTCAGCCAGGGCTCAGAGACAGCGGAAGAGCAGGATCAGCATGCTACTGTACTAGGCTGGCACCACATACTGCAGCAGTCTCGGCCACAGGAGCTGCAGAGAAGAACGAGGCAATTCACCACATTGGCATTTCCACTCATCTTGAAGACGAAAAGGATGGTCTGTGTTTCCCTGAGCTTTGTGTGCTTCAGCACATGTGAGGGAAGAGGTTCAGGGCATAAGGAAGTGCAACAAAAAATGCCCTGAAGGCAAGAAGTAGCCACAGCAGCAAGGCAGAGGGCAACTTACTTTGGTCATCCCTCTCAGAGAGAATCCACAGAGCCCAGGATGTCAACACACAGGGCTCGAAGAGCTCCTTCCTCTGGGGTTTCCCAGGCAAAAAGGTCTCCTGCTACCTGCAAGACAGAGTTGGCAAAACCCCTGTTACTCTCAGATCGTGACTGACAAGGCTCAGGCATGGCCCCACCAGTGCTTCTGCGCCAGCCTCCCAGGAGCAGTGACCTCCCGAAGGAGGACAAGGACAGCTGGACCCAGCTCAGGGACCAGTTCCCAGACCCTGGGAAGGACTGGGAAGCTCAGGAGCAGAGAGAGATGCTACTTATCTGCACAGTCCCCCAAGGCCCAAATGCTGCTGTTGTGCCACCAAAGCAGAGGTGAGGAACATGCCCTTCAGCAGGGCTGTGCTCGGTACCAGCCCTGGCAGCAGCATGCCTAGCCTGATGGATGTGGAGGAGAGCCCAGAAGCCCTTTCATTCACCCTGCTCCCAAAGCATAGCCCCCCTGAGCCCTGGAGCAAAGCGATGCACAGGGATCCCCCGGCTAGAGGGAAGCTCCAGCCAGAAGGAAGATCCTCTGCAAGTCAGCAGGAGGCTCAGCCATCCCTGGCCTTCATCTCCTGGGTGCCCAGCTGGAATTAATCACCAAAGGGACTGCCAAATGGCCTATCCCCTTGCCAGAAAGGACACGGGTCCCCAGACTGCTATCGGATGGGCAGGGCATGCTTTGGAGGGCCAGAGCACAAGAACACCACAGAAAGCTCCTCTAGCCAGGCCCACCTGTCTGCACTGGCTGTGTTTTGCTGATCACCATTTAAGGATGGAGGATGTTCTGTCCCTGCAAGGCCCCCCTTCACAAGGTGGCTTTGCTGAAGGTGCATGTGGACACAGCTCAGCCTGCAGGCTGTGTGCAGGTAGCCCCGCAGTCCCGGATGGCACTGACATCTCCACTGACATCAGCACAGACACCCACGAGGAGGAACGGCCATTTGGAAGCTGCTCCAATGGCAGTGCTGGTGCTGATGGCCCAGCAGCATGCAGCTGTCCATGGTCAAGGACGCCTGCAGGAGCTCTCAGCTCAGTCCAGGCACCAGTCGAAGTCCCAGGTGTCCCATTCTGCCCTTACCAGTTTGCCTGAGGTCCGGCTGAACTCATTGAAGATGAGTTCCACCATATCCCATGCGCAGCAGCTCTGGGAGCCGGAGCTGAGCTGCTCCCTGATGAACTCCAGAACTGCCCTCCACACCAGTCAGGAGAGAGTGTGGTTACAACCCTCCTGTTGAAAACCCAAAGGGAAGATGTCTTCACTTGGTGGCAGCCTTTGTGGCTCACAGAGAGATGACGAGGGCACAGCAGAAGCTTTTTCTCCTGGTTTCAGGGATGGGCTTTAGCACCAGGCTGGATGTGCATTTGCCCTGCAGGGCACAGCGACCTCCCCACTCCACTCTGCCAGTGCTCCCCGGGGAGGAGCCATCACCCACCAAGTGGGCAACATCCTGGCACTTCCTCAGGCAGCCCAACCCTGCCCTTTCCAGCAGCAGCATCACCTCTCACCATCAGCTCTCTGGGGAGCACGAGGAAGTGGGGAAAGGGAATGGTCATCTAGGTCAGACCCCAAACTGATGCCTCCTGCTATGGCCTTGCCAGGCTCTGCCCCGAGGGGAAGAGTTTCTCTGCCTCCCCTGGCATCACCATCCCTTCCCAAGCCAGCTCACGTGGGCACTGGGGTCGTTGCACACTGACCACACAGCCTCCACCACCTGGGGCAGCTTCTCTCTTGTTGCTGGTGCTGGAACAGAGACAGAGAGCATGCACTGAGGCAGAGATGTGATGGCAGAAGGGACCCTTGAAGCTTCCAAACTTTTCATACACCAGCAGGACAGAAAAGCGGGGCCTGACTCTGACTTCACAGGAGGCAGCGGCGTACCCAGAATGACTCTGTTTCTAGAGGCACGGCTATTCTACAGGGACTGAAAGCTATGGTAACACAGAGAACAAGAGAAACGGCATGGGTACAAGCAACTCGTGTGCATGCCAGCCCACCTGCTCACTCACCAGCCCACCCGTGTTACTGAGCTTGGAGCATTGTGCCTGGTGTGCCTCCATTTCTAACTGCTGGGGGAGAGCTCAAGCCCTGTCGCAGAGTGTCAGCTCAGCTGGGGGACCCACTCTTTGCAGCTCCTTTTGGGTGCAGGTGTACCACTTTCAGCTCATTCCTGCCCTCAGCCCTGTAGCCCCAACCCCTGCCTTGTGCCCTTGGCCCATGGCACTGACCGTCAGAGTGGGCCAGCGCTTCCAGCAGGCCCAGGGCTGCCATGCACCCAGCCTCACTCCCATTGCTCAGCTGGGAGTACAGAAACATGACTGTCTCCTTGGCGCAGATTTGGGCTGCAGGGAAGAAATCGCATTCTGCATTAGCAGGCAGCTGGCTCCGACCACTGAGTACTGGGAGAGAGCTGCCACGGCATGGTGGGGCATCACCTAGTCTCCTCTCCTTACCCTGCAGCACAATGCAGTGGGACAGCACTGCCTTATGGGCCAGGCCAGGCTCTTTGGTCACATCAGAGAGCTGTGGGAACAAGGTCCATTTTAAAGAAATTCGCATCAGCGCTGAGGGGGACTGAAAAGAAATGGTGCTCTCTGCTCTCCTCTACCAGAGTCCTCCTGTGACTTGGCTGAGAGGGAAATCACTGTGGGAACTGGGCTGCCCCTCGGACCCATTCCAAACACCCAGGATCAGGTCTCCTGCAGCCTTAAGGCACATACGTGGCACCTGGCTCACAAATCCTGGCATGCTCCTAGCCTGCAGGAAGGTCCTGGCAGAGGGATGCTCTGCCCTGCCCTGCCCTGCCTTTCCCTTCCCTAACAGCTGACAGGTCTTTCCCCTCCATGGCAATCAGGTATGCAGGCCCCAGACCGGCAGCAGGGCACAGGCTCGCTTTACCTGGCAGTGCACAGCAGTGCTGATGACAAGAGCTGTGCCCTGTAGGACTGGGGTCTGAAATCCCTCCAGTGTCTCCAGGACACAGCTGAGGCTCTACAAGAGAATGGGGGAGGAAGAGGAAGCTAAAGCCACCAAAAGCCACTTGGGAAGGGAGAAACCTAGCACACCTGGGATAAGGGGAGTCCCTAACACCAGCTCCCAGGGAAAACCCCAAATGCTCCTGCATGGGGCTTCTCGTTTGCCCTCCCCTCAGAGCAGCATCAGGAGGGTCTCTTTCCTCTGAACAGAGCCCATTGTTGACAACTCAGTTTCCTGGCACTTCCCACTCATCAGACCTCACCCCTCACCGGACAGGACTGGACATGGCCCTGGGCATTAGGGCAAAGCTCTTCCCGCACAAAGAGCTCCAGGAAGGTGCCAATGCCTCCTTTCCTGAGAAGATGAGCCTCAGGGACTCTGGGCTCCCTCCTGGCCCCCCAGCATTGCTCTTTTCTTGCCCAAAGAGCCCAGGAAGCCTCAGGCCTCCTCTGCTCTCCCTGTTCCTTCTCTAAGGGCTTCCCAGCTCCTTCTGGCACCCCACAGCTCCCCAGTGCCTCATAGCACTCACACAGACCCACCCCAGCAGCCATGCTGGGCCCTGCGTGACTCCTCACCTTGGTACCCCAGGAGGTGTCTCAGACCTCTTGATATTGGTGCAGGAGCCAGGCATGCTCTTGGTGCTGCTCCTCATGTGGAAGGACCCCCATCATGGCAGCCACCACCCTGAGGACAGCCTGCTTGTCCTGGAGAGGAAAGGAGAGGCTCTGCTTGGAGGGCTGAAGGTCTGCTCAGCATCCCCTGGACACCAGTCTGCCTTTCCCACTGGGAGGAGTTTCCCTTTCCCTTCTGCCCTGCAGGAGAAGGGCTCACTCCAGAGGAAAGAGAGCATTTCCCTATGCTGGTACCCCAGCCCTCTTCCTTCCCTCTTCCCTTCCCTGCTCCCCTCTGCTTGCACCCTGTCGGGCACAGATGGACCCACTGATGTGGACTGGACTTCCCCACTGCAGCCCCAGGTGTGGAAAGCAGCACTTCTCTTCCTCCTTGCAGCCCAGCCAATTTATCACTGCATAACGGAAGACGGGGTAAATGTCTTCACAGAGCTGTGCTTCCCCATTGCAAGGGAAGGGGCATTGCTCCTGGTTGTGGAAATATGTATTGACCCCTTTTGACCATTGCTCCAGAACTGCACCAGGAGAAAGGAAAAGGGAGCACGTGAGAGTCTGCAGCAAGGAAGGTTTCTTGCACCCTCACCCAAACCTGCTTTAAGGACAGTCCCAGGCTCAGACCAGGACCAGATCTGGATCCAAGGACAAGTTGTGCTCTTGAGGTATCTGGATTCAAACACCTTGCTGTTTCTCTCCTACTCCCCATCACACCTTTTCCTCCTCAATGGCCTGTTCCCCTCTAGCATTTTCCACTGCAGCCCCTGCCCTTCCTTTGCCACATACTTGCCCTTTCAATGCAGGGACTTTAAACCACAGAGGAAAGCAGGGGAACAGAAGCCATGGGAAGGGACCTGGGAGTTCCTCTGCACAACACTGACGCGTCCTGCCCACAGAAACCTCCCAGACTTCCCCCACTCCTTCTGCACACTCACAGTAGTTTGGGATCGCCAAGACCTGACCTCACTGCAGGCTGCTGCCCACCACCCTCTGATATCACATGGAGGCATCAAAGGCCACCGCAGCCCCTGTCCCTGGGACTCCAGTCAAGGACCCGACACTCGCCACTGCAGACGGCATGCTGGACCCGTCCACTACCCACCCAACTCAGCATGGTGCACAGGGCAAGCCAGCGTCATTCCCACAAAGGGGATGCACTGCAGGGCTGCAGAGGAGGCAAGGACAGAGGGACTGAGAGGGTCAGTGAGAGACACGGGAGACTGGGGTCAATCCCTGGCAAGGCTGGGGCTGCTGGGCCATGTGGGACATGCCGGAGGGTGTGGGGAGGGCTGTCTTCCCCAAGGGGAACATAGGGAAGCCCTTTGGGGAAATGCGGAGGACAGTGCGGGGCAGAGGCTCAGCAGGTTTGTCTCCAGCGGGTTCCTGCCCTCCGGGAACTGGGATTGGGCTGGTAAGGCAGAGCTGCTGGCCAGCCCTGGCACAAAGCAAGGAGGCATGGCAACTTCATAGCCCCCCAGTTCAACACAGAGCATTTAGGAAGGGGGAGGATCCCTTCTCCCTGTTATCACATACCCCTACCCAAACCAGGAGGCCGAGATTGCCGTACTGTAGCTGTGGGCCATTTTGCCCAAGGTGAGGAAAACAATCTCAACAGGGACCTTCCCCAAGACCTTCAAGTGGCTCTGGAGCTCAGACATGACAAAGTGGGTGTGAGAGCGGGCCAGAGCCACCAGGACATCGCTAGCAGCCATCTTCACATTATCTGTCACACCCTGAAAAAGCTTCACAGGTTAAACACTCCTGAGAAAAAGGCTGAGGCACTGCGACAGACTGAACAACCCTGTCTCCCCTGCAAGACCCCTCAGGGCAATTGTGCTCGGGCCAGGTGGCTGCTGCCTTTTGTACCCTGGGGTAGGTGAGTAGCTCCCTGGTGAGACCAGGGAGGCTTTTCCCCAGCACAGCCCTGTGCTGCTGCCTCCTCTCCCTCTCTGTGGAGATGCCAGGAACAACTGTTGCAGACTCAAGACCCCCCTGGAGCCTCTCCGTGGAGCTGGTGGGTTCCTACGGCTCTTCTTCAAAGGCAGGAGAAATAACCTTGAGTTTGAACCCATCTCTCGCTCAGTTAGAAACAACCCTGAGTCTGCTTCTCTGCACAGCTCTCTGTGTTCCCTCTTCAAATTCTCTGTAATGAGGAGTCCCCAGAGCTTCTCCCTTAGGACCTCTGCTGGGCCTGAATAACCAAGGAACATCTCTGTGCTGCTCTGTATTTCCCCAAAAAACAGGGGCATAGGCAGGCTGCTTTGGTGGCCTTGAAAGAGAACAAGCTCACCTGGGCTGTTTGCATGTCACTGGACGCCTCTGCCATCAGTCAGTTCACAATACTGCTCATCAAACAGCTGTCGTCTCCCTGCAAGACACTCTCCAGCTCTCAGTATGTCTCCACTCTGTCATCCTGGGGACAGACCACAAAGGGGAGTGATGGGACTTGCTTTGCACTTGTTCCCAGGGAGCCACAAGAGACACCTGCTGTCTCCCAGATAATGTGTGCCTTGGGCTGCAGGCATTCGTCAGGACAGCCACCGGGCATGGCAAGATCTTCTGCAGCACCTCTGACACTAGCAGAGAGCCAGACAGGGAGGTCAACTCCACCAGAGTAAAAGGCCATGCAGGAGCCTAGAAAGTCATTCCTGAGGATGGGGGATGGCAGAGGTCAGAGGGAGAGCACCAGGCAAGGAAGGGGAAGGCGTGGGAATGAGACCATGCCCTGAGGAGGGGAAGCCACGAGCACCCTGCACCCTGGGGCACAGCGTCGCTCCACACGCAGACAGAAGCCGCAGTGCTGGGACAGTTCCTGAACCAAAGCTAAGGAGGGGCTTTGGGCCATTTGGACAAAGGCTCTAGAGACATGGGGTTTATGCTAGGGGCTTTGCCTTGCCCAGGAGGGTGCTGTGAGCTCCTGGGGAAAGGAGGGAGGGAGTGGTGGCATTAGTCCAGCTTGAGTGGCAGGACTGGCGCTTGTGGATCAAGTGCCTGCAGGAGGGCAGACGTGCCATCAGGCAAGATCCCCCTCTGCCGCGGCACCTGGGGAAGCCAGGTGCACGGAGGGGAGCCCTCACCACCACCCCGACCTCACCTCATGGTCTTGTAGCTGCTTTATCAGAGAAGTCCCAATGGCCGCAAAGGTAGTGATGGCTGCAGGGACAGTTCCCTTTGCCCTGCCTTCGTCCTCAGTATGTGCAGGTCTGGACTGGGAACACATGCTTGGGCAGAGAGCTGGAAGAAAAGAAAGAAATGGTTTTGTGGCTGCAGGGCTTTGAACCAGGGAGGGGTGAGGATCTTCCCAGCCTCCCCCAGCATGGGTTGTACTGGCAAGAGGGCAGTCAGTGAGATGAGGGGAGGGAGTCTTCCCCTCACTGTGGCACTGGGAAGAGCTCACTGGGGGACTGGGCCCATTCTGGGCTCCCCAGTGCCAGAACGGCAGCGACGCGTCGGAGCAAGTCCAGTGCGAGCGCCCAGAGCTGGGCAGAGGATGGACATGCGGCCCTGTGAAGAGGGGCTGGGAGGGCCGGGGCTAGGCAGCCCCGAAAAGAGCCATCCAGGACAGGTTGTCTTTGAGCAGTCTCCAGCTGCCCCATGGAGAATGGGAAGAGGATGGAGCCAGAGCCCTCTCAGAGGTGCCTGGCAGCAGGATCAGAGGTGACAGGGACGCAGCTCCCAGCACCCAGCTGGGATGGGCACTGCCTCCAGCAGGCATCAGCCACCAACCTCCTACCAGCTCCTCACCTCTGAGCGCTCTCATCCTCTTCACGGCAGCAGGATCCCCTGGATGGATGCACTGCTTTCTCCAGGTCCTCCTCCTGCAAATGCCATGAGAAACTGGAGCAGCACTAGCCCCAGGGGCAAGATATAGAGCCCAGCTGTTGTGAGCTGCCTGCAGGGCGGAGTGCCTCACAGAGGGCTGCTCACATGCTGAGGACAAACCACAGGGTGGGAACCAGACATGGCAGCACCCTGGGGGCCCTCACAGGCCCAGAAATGCGGGATTTCCCCATTCTCCATCACTTGAACTCACTCATGGTCCTCAAACAGTTTTAGCAATGACTTTCTCCTGATAGCCATTCCCAGCCCCATCCCCGATCCACATCCCCCTCCAGGGACCCAAGGCAAAATGGTCTCAAGGGGACCTTTTACCTCTTCATTGTCTCTCCCTGGTTTTCTCCAAAGAGGAGGCTCCTGCTTGTGTCTGTGTGTGCCCTCCCCTACATCTCCTCCAAGAACGCTGGCTCCCATTCTTCAGCCAGGACCGAACTGGGCAGAAACTGGAGACCTCCAACCCATCAGACCCAACTGCGTCACGGCAAGAGGCGACACAGGAAGGAGAGAGACCCAGGCTGGAGCTGCAGAAAAATCCAGCCGGGTCTTATGACTGCACAGATGGGACATGCTACAGCAGAGAGACGCTGCTCACTGGAGCAATTTGTGCCACCGCTTACAGCTACGTGGTGTCTCTCAGCCACCTGGAAAGCCCCACTAGCACCTGGGGCCCGACAGGATCAGGCCACAAGCCTCTAGTAAACACACATGGCAAAGTTATTCCCCATTTTCCCGTTTTCAGCCAAGAACATCAGCATTGATGATGGGGCAACCCAGCCTAGCCTAGCCAGGCACTCAGGGCACAGCTGCTCCTGGCCCACCCCAGCCTGCGGGCCTTCTCAAAGGGCCCTCACCCTGAGGCCTCACCGCAGGAACAGGCAGCGGGTGCCAAGCCCAGCCCTGCTGCATCCTGGCCTGGTCTGGCACCCTCCTGCTTTCTCCCTCAGTGCCGGCATCAGACCTAGCCACTGGCTGCCAGGGCCTGGAGCTGCAGCCAGCAGCCCCTGCCAAGGCATAGGAGACCCCAGGTGCAAGGGAGGCCCCTTCAGGGTGCCCAGCAAGCCCCCCTCAGATGTCAGGGAGCTCCAGTCCAATGCCAGTCTCCAAAACCTGCTTCTGTCTCATGAGGGGTGTCAGAGAAATCCCCTCTTTCCCCTAGGGCTGCCCTCAGTGGAGGGATGGGCCCTGCAGTCAGAGGAAGCACCTTCCCTTTTTTGGAGATAGTTACCAGGGAAGCTGCCTCTGCTGCTCTTGCTGCTGCCTGTTGGTCTCAGTGACATGCTTGAAAACATCTCGCCACAGTTGATGCGGTTCCAGCCTTTCTAGGACCTGGACCTCTCGTGGAGAAAGGTGGCTGCAACAGCAGGGAAAAGTCATCTCTCAGCTTCTGCCAGAGACCCTTTCTGCCTCCGCCATCATCCAGCCTCTGCACTTGCCCGGTCCCCCGTCCACCCACAGTTTCACCCTGCGGTGAGTCTTAGGCCTTGGCTGTGGGGGTAACCCAGGTCATGCCCATGTTAGGAGACATTACATACAGTTGCTTACTATCTTACTACATGAACAACGAATGTAGATGAACAGCAGAAAAGCCTTTTGAGACAAGCAGTTCTTCAGATCTGTTATAAAGCTGTAAACTTCAAAAGCTACATACATATTGGGAAGAGTTGAAAAGACCATTTAAAGGGAATATGTGAAGGAGAAAAAAATGGTTTGTAAAGACTTACACCTCCCATGCTTTCTGCTGACTGATGGATGGTGTGCACCACTACATCAGTGGTGACACCGTGACACTGTGGTGCAAATGGAGAAGACCAGTCCCTGGTGACTGCAGACGGTTTTCATACACAGGATTATTTCTGTGTCTGTATATGGTCTGGTTATGTGAGGAAGGAAAGAAATACCAGTTCAGTATGGTACGGCAAGGGAGGAAGGGAAAAGGAAAGAGCATCAGGGAAGGTTGCTCATGTGGGGATGAGGCAGTTGTTTGTTTCGGGGCTTAAAGATCTCTTCTGAGATGGAGACAGGGCTGTGTGTGTTTGGGATTGAGCTGAGGGATTCCTGTGAGTAAGGGGTCAACTGACAACAATGTGAACTATCAGAATTCAGTCTGGTGGGTTCCTGCATAAACAACCTTTTCTACTGTCTTTTGAAGGTACACAATGCAGACAAGACACCATCTGATTCCTGAAGGCTTTTATGCACAACCAGGTAAGAGCTTTGTCCAGTGTATGGAGAGATGACCTCAGACAGCCACAGCTCCAGCCACATGGTGTCTGCCTGGATATCTCAGGACAGTTGCTGGAATTGGGAGGGAAGATGCTGGTGGAAGATTCCTACTCTTTAGCAAGTCCTTGTTATTGTCACATTGCTTGCTTTGCTTTTTCTCCTGTTGTACATTTCCTGGTACCATCACCATCATATACTTTTTCTGGGACTTACTTACAAAATTTTCCATGTATTTGTCCAGGCCTGTGAGACTTCAGCTTCTCTGTGCTCTTCTGTGGCTTACTCTGCTCCTCTCTGATAATGCCTCTTAACATATCTAAGATGGCTTGATTCACTTCAGTATTTCTTCCTCTTTGTCTTTCTCTGCATTTGTGGTTTGTTTTTTTTTTTAAAATTTTTATTATTTTACACTCTTGTGCAGCGGACACCTGTTTTCCCTTCCCTGTGAATGAGCTGGGGCACTTCCTTGTCCCTGTGTGTGCTCTTCCCCGTTCTCGGTTAAAAAGAGAGTCTCTGTTTCCTCCCAAGTCCACACGTTCCAGCTGTGGCTCTTGGGGTCTTAAGTTTTGCTGAAAGCCTTTCTCTTGCTGGCAGCGTGTGGTTTGAGATGCATCACTCCCTTTCTTGTCACTCCTCTGTCCCATGAGAAACAAGGGTAACATAGATGTTTGGACAAGGTTTTGGAGCAAATGTTTTCTCATGGTTATTCCTCAGAGCACTCTCAATCTCAAGGCATTCCCATTGCACTCTTCTTTAGAGCTGGCCTGGTCTCAGACATTAATTCCAGCTTTCTTTTCTCCTTAGTTTGGAAGAAAACACTGCTGGGTACAAAAGAAGGCATGCTGCTCCTGGCAAGAGCTGTTGGTATTGAAGTCCCTCACATGATGATAGGTGCTGCAAAGGGTCTGTGTACCCTCTGTGTCCTGCCTCAACCTGAAGGCATGTACATGGTGGTAGAAATCCTGCCTTTTGCTGCTCTTGAGCTTTTGACTGTTAGTGGCCTCTCAGTGGAGTCTCTTTTTCTGACTCTCACTCTTCATTTTCCAATGAGTCTGCACATGCATACTCCTGTCCTGGTTTGTGGGGTAGCTGCTGATCCTCTCTCATTGCATGTTCTGGAGGCTTTTCACTAAAAGAGCAGAAACAGATGGCCTGGAGAGTGGCTTGAGCCCCTGTTGGATAGCCTGGAGAGTAGAACCTCAGTGGTGCTGAAGGTAATTAGTTCCTCAGGTTTTTGTGGACACAGCACTTGGAATCTAACACAGGAGCTGGAGAGCTTGTAGAAGGATGAATTTGGTGTGGATGAAATGCTTTTGGCTTTACTGCTTTTTTCTGCTGCAGCTTTGTGTGTTGTCCTCTGGCCTCCTAGTAAGTCCTGAATGACTGACTTCAAGTCCATGCTCAGAAGTTTTCTCTTTTGTGTGTGTGGTTGGTTGTTTTTTTTCAGGTGGCCTGTACGCAGCTGATCAATGCCGTGATACACCCTGGTGGTGAGCTTGACTAGGGAGTTCAGATTTGTATGGAGCTGATGCATTCAGGACTTCAACACATCCTCAAGGTAAGAAGCAGCCATCTTTCCTGTTCCCCCATGGAGTGTGATGGCCCCACAACAGTAGCACAGCTGTTTTCAGTGTGAAAAACATAGAAATTCTCTGTTTCTAGCAGACACAAAGCAAAGCTGGTCTTCTCAGATCTGCTGCCCTGACACAGGGCAGCTGGCAGCCAGTGGTGGAGCCCGGCAGGATGCAGCACCCACAGAAATGCCTGGCTCCTTGAGCCTCTGCCCTGGGGCTGCAGCACAGGGTCAGCACTGTCTGGGCCTCTGCTGGGAAAAACCCAATCTGAAGTGACCCTGACATCCCACAAGCATACCCAGCCCTGACAACGTGTTCCTTTGCCCATCACCACCACAGGTTCCAGAAGCAGTGCTGCTGGCCCTGACACAGTCCTGAGCCATCTCTTGACAGCTGCCAGACACAGACAATTCCTGAGACAAAACAGGCCTAAAAAGACGAAAAATTGCCCAGAATTAAGCTGTTCTCAAGTTTTTGCAGGCACCACACTTTTTGAGCATCCTGGGCAGCGCTCAAGAAACATGGTGGCTGCCTGTTCCTGGGAACAATGGAGTCATGCTGGGACAGACCCCAGAGCAGGGATCTCCCCATGGGGTCCTGGGGCTTTGCTGTGCCCTCTCGCTGTCCACGGGGAACGCCTTGCCACCCCCCCCCACCACAGCATGACCACCTCCAGCATCAGCTAGGGCTGGCTCGGGGAACAGCCGAGGACAGCCCTGACTGTGCCACCAAGCAGGCTTTGGCCCCCGGTGTCCCACACGGCACTTGCTCAGGGACACAGTGTGGGGGTAGCAGGGGAAAAGGGGGACACTGGTGGGAGTAAGGGGCACTGGGGGACAGGTGGGGGGAACTGAGGGGGGGCACAGGAGTTTACAGGCGTGTGGGCAGGGGGCGGAAGGGAGGCACTGGGGGACGAATGGGGAATGTCGGGGGGATCTTAAAGGGTCAACAATGGCACAGGGGCTGAGCAGAGTGTAGCAGAGGGGTCTGGCTGGCCCATCAGGCCCCTGCCTGTTAACACAGGCCCCACTGGTGCTGCTCCCCAGCCCCGGCAGGCCTGGGCACAACTGCATGGGGCAGAGGCAGCTCCACACAGGGAGCCCACCAGCAGAGATGTGATTTCCTCCGTCGGGCTGCTGTGCACATCGGCCCTGCTGTGAGCCCACGTGAGCCTCTGGCCTCCTGTCCTGGGGGTCCCACCATATGTCTGAGCCAAACTGAAGACTCTGCAAAGTTTGCTCAAGCACAACCCGTGCTCCCACCTTGCACCGTCGTGTTCCTTGATAGAGGTGAGGATGGAGCTGTAAGAGGGAGTCGAGCCCCTTTCTGTGTTGAACACCACGCTGAGAGGGGGTCCTGCTGTGGAGGGGGCGCCAGCAAGGGCCAAGGTGCCGGGGCTGGGCGTTCCCCTGAGCACCTGCAGGGCTCCGGCAGTCCTGGGAGCTGAGTGTGCCAGGCGCGGGGCAAGTGACGGAGCTGGACGTGCTCCAACGGCAGGCATTTGTATGAGGGGGGCTCGGAGGGACCCCCATCCTGCCCCACTGCTGCAGGGGGTCGATCCCAGGCACGTGTGAGCCGTGGCTCCCTGCACATCGGGCTTTGCACTGCCCTCAAGTGGTCTGAGCCTCCTCCCAACCCCACAGTGCTTCTCAGCTCTGCTGGTAAGTCCTGTTTCCCCCGACTTGCTTCTCCCACAGACCAGGCTCATTTGGGTCAGCTGCATCTCCTGAAAGAAAGCAAAGGACCAAGAAGCCAGAGACGTGGGGAAAGAGGTGCCTGCAGAGTGGAGTCCCTGGAGATAAATGTCTTTCAGGGAGGTTTCTCATATCAGGCCAGGCCAGGAGAACAGAAGAAACTGTGGAGTGGGAAGCTCCAGTAGGCAGTAGCTCAAAGGGGCTGAGCTCTGCCTGCTAGCCTGTTTTATTAGCTCTCATGGCAGCAGTAACAACAGCAGCAGCCACAACAGCTGCTGAAGACAGGCTATGTACAGAGCATAGTCTCCTCTGAGCAAACACAAGCATAACTCTGACACCGTGCTTCCCCCAGGCAGCCCCCTCCTGCCCCGTTCCTGGGAGAGGAGCAAGTTCTGGGCTCTGGGGGCTGGAGGGAAGCCTGTGGCACTGGCCGGGAGGCGAGGACCAGCACACAGGGGCACAGTGCCCCCAGGGGCCCCAAGCCAGCACGGCCCCAATCCTGCGGCCGCAGTCCCCCAGGGCATGGCCAGGCTGCACTGTCCCATTGTGCCACACCACCTCCGTGGGAGGTGAGGGCTCCCCCGGCACTCCCTGTGCATGGAGGGCTGGGGATGCCCAGGCTCTCGGGGTGCTGGGACCCAGAGACTGGGCTGTGGGACGTTCCCTGCTCTGGGAGCAGAACAGACACCCTGGGCAACTCGCTCACATGTGGCTGTCTCTTGTTGCTGCTCTCAAAACTTCAGGCAGAAAACCCTCCAGGGGCCAGGACAAACCCCACCTCAATTGCGGTGCCCCCCCAGTGGCCAACAGATTTCCCTGCCTTCCCACCACGCTCTGGCCCTGTCACCCTGAGCCCCAAGGAGCAGAGACAAGGTGAGGGCTTTTCAGCAAGGAAGGAGGGGTGAGAGGGGAGATTTGCTCATCCAAGGGCTGAAGGAAGGTTCTGGGATGCGCAGGGTCTCCCCCACCCATTGCACCCCAAGGTGAAAGGCGAGGGGCAGAGCACAGCTGGAGCCAAGAGGAGCACAGCTGGAGCTGAGGCTGCCTGACTAGTCAGGGATGGAGGGAGGGAAGGGTGTGGGGAGGCATGTCCGTGATTTTTTCTGGGAATGCTGTCTCAGACCCCAGTGAGAAGTAGGTCCATGCCTTCCCCACGCTCCTTGCCTAAACTTCCCAACCTTTGATATAGCCCCTTGATGCTACCAGCTGGTTTCCGAGGCTGGGCCTGGCAGAGGAGGGAGGAGAGTTGGGGTCGGCCCTTTTTGGCTCCTCAGGCTGGAGAATGACATCCTTAGCTGCATCAAGAGAGCAGACACGGAGAGAGGGATGATACTGGAACAAGAGGTTGGAGAGCCGTCTAAGCTCAAGATCTGCAACCAGGACTAAAGCAAGCCATGCGTCTGGTGACTCGGCTTCCCAGATCACCATGGGATGGAAGGGGACCCTCTGCTGAGGAGCGCTCATGGACAGCTGTCCCCACCACAGACATGTACAGCTCCTCCAAGGGTCACTCTGGGTGCCTCAGTAGAAGGCAGAGGCAGCCCTAGGTAGGAGTCGGACTTGAGGGACAGTTCCTCTCCCCAAGGGGAGGTGCCAGCCAAGCAGCCTTTTCCTAAGGGAGCTGGACAGACCATGGAGGCTGTTACATAAGAAAAAGCTCCAATGTAAAGATGGCTTCCAAGACCTGCGCAAGAGAACTTGACCAACAGTGACCTCTCCCGTACAAGAGGGTGCACTCTTAGAAGAAACCAGACCAAACCGGCTGAAAGTGGCAAAGCTGCAACAAAATAGTGCAAACTCTGCTAACAAATATGCATTAAGCATGCTTGTGTGGTGCGTTCGCATGAACAAATTCTCAAAAGTGAATGGTAACAAGCGATGTCACGGCCAAAGCCAACAGGTTATGTAAACTGTAAAAATGAATACGTGAGTCCTCTTAAAATTGTATATAAAGAATCAAGAGTGTAAGACGGGCTCCTTCTTGGGCTCCCAGCCAAGAGGCACCTTAATGCAGGCAATAAAAGGGGTTTTAGCTAGTGTGTACCTCTGCTGCCTTCTTTCCAGGGCCCGCGCATGAACTAGAAGAAAAGAAGATAATGCGTGCAAGTCCTTTTTGCTAACAATTTGGCGACCCAGGTGGGACTCTGTGGGTTTCCAGCCTGGTGAGTGTAGCTACTGCATACAACACAGCCGGTGCTGGGTGAGTTCACCTGATTGTCCTTGTGAGGTCCGTGTTCACTGGCAAGGTATTGAAACCGGGGGCAGCATAAGTCATGCGGGGGTTCAAAAGATAAGGAAGAACAGGGCTCGCTGCTGGCGGAAATTCTGCAAAACTGGAAGAAAATTGATGGTACTTCAGGACTCAGTAAAACTCCAAAGCTCGAGCTATAGTTCTCTGTCAGAAGAAGAATAATACAGAAGAAGAGAAAAATGCAAGCAAATCCATTTCAGCCACACTTGACCCTCTCCACTTACTGCAGTGTTTTCAACTTGTCCACTCCCTCATTACCCCATGTCTCTTCCTCTATAAACTGTGTCTTAACAGGTTCCAGCTCAGCCCTTTCTTCCCACTCTTGAATCTGGCAGACAGCCCCTGCCCCGGGCTTCATCCTGGTTCCTGCAAGTGCTTCCTCTCCCCTAGGTGCTTCTGCCACCCCATCACTTGCAGCATTTTGCTTTTTAATGGCAGCTGATAACATTCACACATCATCTCTTCTGCAGTTCTTGGGATTGACTTACTGTCTTGGGATCCCATCTTTTTTTGGTGGTTTTTTTTTTGTCTTTTTTTTTGACATTTTGTCTTCATGCACTCTTATTTTGTGGGACAGTTTGCTTGATAGGGCCTTATTTGTTAGCAGCCCATCCTACATGGTTTAGTACTCTTATCCAAGCTGTCGTTTTACTAGTTGACGCAAGAAGCTCAGACGACAGCAACAAGTATTTTATATTGCACACATCCATTTATGGTGGGAGGCTGTTGGAGCTACCGTGAAAGCTACTTATACAGCCCTATTGCAGAGCATGCCAACATTTGCTCCTGTTTTGCTGCTTGCGACATCTGATGTATATCATGCAGATCTCCCACAAGAGGTGTTTCTATCAATACTTTTCTTATTTTTTTATTGGGTTTCATGTTAATTTATGCATTCTTTAAGCACCTGAGAGTACTGTGCTCTTTTAAGCAAATGCATACTGTTATTACTCAGGCACTCCAACTGGATCTCTTAAAATTTGCTTAGACAAAAGAATACTGAAAGCATTTGTCCGAAGTGCTTTCTGAGCCAAGAGATTCACTTTGACTCAACTTTTTCTCGCTCTCCACCCTGCCCGCCATTGTTTATTAGACAGATGTATAAATTTACTTAGGAGACTACTTCCAGTGACTTCAAGATGGTTAGGTATGTACTTAGACAAGAATATGCAGTGCTTGTAAATGGCAAAAAGATATTTTTACTGAAAACATTTCTGCTGACATTCTGCCATTTCATAATATGGTGGTCACACTGTTAATGATGGAATTTAATTTAGAATTGAAACAAAGAAAAGAAATTAAGAAAAATTCAAATTTCTTTCTTCGTGTAGGCTTACAAATTAGAAAGCTGAGTCCCAACATCTGTTTAAGTAACTGTGAAATCAATTTTTAGTTGTGTTCCTAAACAACAGTAAGCGTACGTGCCTAACTTTCTAGACTTCCGAGAGTTTGCAGTAAAGGACGATATGTTAAAAATATCAAGATGCTGTTCTTATTATGACTACTTTGTGTCAAATAAGGGGGAAGGGGGGGAGAGAATCGTACCTAGATGTGTTTATCATCAAATGTTTTGAAAGTGCTTCACTTACTTAGAATTGCCATAGAAGTTTTTATACTGTTAATAAATCTCTTCTAAAATAAATACTGAAATTCCTCCCCTACCTTTTGGTAGCGGAGAATGGGGTGGGGGGGTGGGGGGTGGAACTTACTCAAAAGCCCCCAGTTAGTGTTAATCTGTAATACCATTTTATCTGTTTGTATTTTTGATTTCTGAGTGTTTGTATGTTCTTTATAGAAAGGTTTGCCTTTGTTTTTAGGACTGCACTACTGTGTTTTGGTTTTTTTTTTCAAGAAGCAGGAAGTACATTTTGCTTTCAGTTTTGTTGACTCCGTGAGGCTCTCAAATGTCTTTTATTCGAGTATTTGCTGGAGGCCCTGGTTTCCCTTTAAAAAGTCAGCCCAAATGCCAACACAATTTGCTCATGAAAAGACTTGGAGATGTAGGCACGTTACGGCACTGAAAAACACAAGAGATCTCTTTCTTTATTATTATATCAACTGTATTTAATAGACTGTTTTAATAAAGCATAAAGCTCTTTAATAGATTGTCAGTAGTTTCTGTGAGAACAGGAGTCGAAGCAGCAGTTTGCAATATGATTTTTTTGATTCTCTTCTCTGTTTCATCTGGGGCTTCTCAGTATAAGATGAACCATAAGTGCTCTGTGGTTTCTTCTTCTTGCCATCTACTTCCTAGGACCCTTTTCCTCATTTAATTTATTGAAGAAGTCTAAGCCAGTGGAATATAATTCAGAAAGTCAGCTGTAACTGTAATACAGCTGGGTGTCCTGTTCCCCTAGGCATCCGCTGACTTGTCTTTACTTTTCCTTCTAGGTTCTTGAGGTGTGAATAATCTAAACAAACATAGATGCCCTCATCTAAATGAGTCATTAAGTGCCTCTTACAGTGTGAGTAAAGAAATGGGCCCCTCTGGGTCCAGTTACCTCATTCTGAAGCAGTCTCTGCCTGGAGCAGAGACTTCAAAGGTGCAATTCACGCAGCCTTTTTCTTGATGCCAACAGCAAGGTGGTTCTTGGGTGACTTACTCAGAGCTCTTTATTGTGATTTTTCTGAAGTGAAGTGAAATGAGTCCCACCCTGGGTGTCTGTTCCCTGCTCCACCCCAGCCACGCTTCTGACCCCCCTGCTGCTTTTGTCCTCCTTCTATTATATAAATAATACTATGTAATATATAGTATGTAATATATATGTTATATATAATATTGTATATGATTATATAATATTGTATATGGTGATATAATATATAATTATATGCAATAATTTGATATATAATTCCCCATAATAATATATAATTCAATACAATAATAAGTAATGGATTATGCCTTCCTGTCTGGCAGCACAGCTGAGGGAGTCCTCAGGGCTCTGAGAGCAGCTCTTGGCCTGCAGGTGCTTTGCACAGGGGCCAGGCTGGGCGCCAGCATGGGGGAGCTCAGCTCGCCTGGCAGCATCAACCTGCCAGGGAGAAGCCATGCTGGGCTGCAGAGCCCAGAAGCCATCCCACAAGAGCCCAGGGAAACAGCCCTGCCCAAGTTCTGCCCGCAGGGCTGGGCTGAAGGGCAGCTGTCCTTAGAGAGTTCCCATCGGTGTGGGGCTCAGGCTCCCACAGCAGCTTTATGTCATCAAAGAGTGGAAGAAGTTTCTCCACCAGCTGCAGAGCAATGGGGCTGGCCTCCTTCCTCTTCATATGACCCATCGCATTTCTGAAGACAAGCAGGATCTTCATCTTGATGTCTGTGTTGGCATCCTGCAGGGTCTCCACGACGTCTGGCAGCAGGACCTGCGGTTTTCTTGCCTGTCTGAAGCACAGAATTTGCTTTTAGCAAAGTGGTGAAAGACCACCCTGGCAAAAATGCTGCGGTCACTGAGCACCAGCCTCCTGTCCACCTTCCTGTCAGGTGGCGCAGGAATTGCTGCAGCAGCCTCCTGGCAGGCGGTGGCCATGGGCGCATTGATGCGGACACGGGAGAGCAGGGGTAGGGAAGGGAAGGCAGGCGAGCAAAGAGTCTGTGTCCCCTGCTCAGCCACCCTCTTTTCTGACCGGCCCAAATGGGCAGCTGGCTTGGTAACCCTCCGTGCCTGGAAAGCTTCCCAGGCACCCACCAAGCCCCTCCATGGCATTTGGAGCCATCACCCCACCTCCTGACTCCCAGCCAGGGCCAAGCCACCACGTTACCCGCTGCCCCAGCCCCAGGCTGCCAACACGGCTCCACTTGACTATGCCTTGCTCACCGCCTCAGGTCTCTGACAGTGTGATGAAGCCTCTGAGCACGAGTGAGAGCATCACCAGGCTTGGATGCCTCAGAAACTTGCAGACATTGTACAGAGCTATAAACTCCTCTGATTTCATGTCACTAGAGGCCAGCAGCTGAAACAAAGACAACAGTGAGCCACAGGCAGACCTGCAGGGCTCCCCACACCGTGCAGCTCCTGGTTCCCACTGGCAGCTCAGGGCAAGGGCACTGGGGCTATCCTGGGGCAGCCCTGCCCATGGCGGCGGGGGGGTGGGTGTGTGTGTGGCCCCATGCCCTCCATCTCACCGTACACCGCATGGTGTCTCTGCTGGCTCCTGTCCTCTGACCATCAGCAGCCTCTTGTTCTCATGCCTCCGGGGAGCGATCTAACAGTGAGAGCTGGCACAAAGGAGGCACAACATACGGGTGGTGAAAAGTGTCTGCTAACCCCAACCTTGCAGCTGGCTCAGCCTGTGCAGAGGTCATGTCTCTGCCCCAGATCCAGCCCTTGCCCCAACTCTGTCTTCTGCCCCTGCCCTTCCCCTTCCCCTGTTCCCCGCCATGGCCTTGCCTCTGCCATGCCCCTGACCCAGGTTTCCAGCCTGCAGAGCAAGGCAGGAGGTTGCAGGGAAGAGGGAAAAAGAGAGCACTGCCTGGGCAGAAGGCAGGGGCAGGCTTCATGTTTGAGCACTGGTGCTGAACAGCCTGTGCATCCATTGGTACCAGAGTTCGCTGTGCAGCTCCCTTAAGACCTTCTCCAAAGTCTGGGGCAGGGAAAGCATCACCTCCCACGTGGCCAGAGCAGTGCTGCAAGACAGAGTGCTCTGTCAGCAGGTCTGTCTCGGCCATGGCGCTGTGCCTGGGCCAGCCCTGCAGGACCCAGGCTGTCCTGCAGCCCTGGCCCTGCCCAACCCCTCACCTGGGGAGCCTTGGGGCCCTGCCTGAGCAGGCAGAAGAGGGCTGAGGTGGTGTTCCCCATGGGGCAGGGAGGAGTCTGGTGGCAGAGCTCTGGGCTGGCTTGGCCAGCTTTGGCTGCTGCAGGCCTGGCTGACCCACCAGGGCTGGAAAGTGTGGTAGGATGGAGGGCCCTGCTCCTCAGGGATGTCCTGCAGTTTTCCTTGGGTCTGGCAGCCAGAAAGTCTCCAGAGCCCTCTCCCCACAGGAGTGAGGGTGGAAAGACACGTATGTATCAGACCTCTGGGCAGAGAGAGAACAAGCAGCTGTCAAGGGCGTGTGCATCCAACAAGGAACGCTCCCCACTTGCTTTTCTGATAACAAAGCTCTGGTGCACGTTCTCACCGGGAGGGAGAAACGACTTCTGTTTCTGGAAATCCCCATTTATGAAAGACTATCGACAGAGATCGCTCTTTGATGGGACTGTTTATAAGCATGAGAGCTTACTCCAAAGCAGCAGGAACACATTGCGTGTCTTGGGAGGACACAAAACAAGAAGTCACTGGAGAACGGCAAAGGAGAGCGTCTCCATGGTTGGCCTGAAGTTCCACCAACTTAAGGAGATTACTTCTCTCCAGTACTTCATCAGCTATTTCTTGTGCTGTTTGGATGCCACAGGAACATAGATCTGTCAGGTTAGTTGCTGCATAAGGCTGCATGCCCCTGAACTTTGAGCATGATCTTACAGAGCTTTTTTTTTTACCTTTTCCTGGGGAGAGGGAACAGGTGAATGTGATTTAGAGTTGCCTGAAACCTGGCCTCCGACAGGAAAGCTCTCTCCACCCTAGAGATTAACATTGGTTCTACGAACTCCATGCTATGGCCTGGTAGAAACGTGGCTTTTTCGATACCTTTTTAGCTTCTCTGGACTTGTGGTTTCAAAAAGTACTTCATTTGTCCATCCACCAGGATAAGTGTTGGCTTTGTGTCTGAAGAGGCATTGTGATGTTCAGGCCCTGGGTGGCCACTGTGCCCATGCCTGTTTCCTAGAGCTCTTTGTTGTTTCTCTTGTTTTCTACCTCTCTGTGTCTCTGTCCTATGTTTATATTACAAGCACTTCAGAAAAGAGCTTTCTGCTGGGGTTCGCACAGCTCACAGCCCAGGACAGCTGTGTCTGTGACCATCACAAGGTTTTCATTCTGCCTTCCCACAGAAAGCCAAGCCATAATACAAGGAGTTTGGTCTCATGTGTCTCCCAAGCAAAGCTAGAAATAGTGTTATCATCAGTGAGCTCCTATGGGCCATAAAGGAAGCTTGTCAAGGAAGAGTAGTGTCCTGCCACATAGGCTTTGAACTAGCCCTGGTTAAGAAGCTGACCAGCAGATTGTCACTAGAGGACACTCAGGCTGCAAGGGTATGCATTTCCCAGCATTCACATACCTGGAGGGAGATCTGCTTTGATGGCCCCATGCCAGAAGGACATGGTGGGCATGCATAGATGCATTTCTTGGACCTGTCAGTAGAGTAACCGCCTAGGGCAGAGGACAGCAGCACAAGAGCAGTGAAGTTCTGGCCTTTTGCTCAAGCCAAAGAGGCAATTTCACAAGGAGTTGCTCTCCTTAACAGCTGCAGAAGTGCCAGCTGTCTGAAAACATCTATGGCTCTTTCAAGGGGTGAGCTGACTGTTATGTACCCACGAACGCAGGGCAAAAAGACAGCTTGTTTGTCTTCTCTAAATGAATGGCTGGAGAAATGTTACTAACTCGGTCCAGGTGTAATCTTGGTATTTATCTTGGGAAGTCCGCGGATGGGATACACTGGAGCCACATACTTCCCATTCCTGGTCATCGAGGGCTCCACATGGTAACGAGGACCTGGAGAACAGCTGTCTTCCATGGGAGGTTTTGCCTCTTTACATGTGTAAGCAGGGGCTTTGGTTTTGGTGGGATTGCATTTCAGGTAACTTAGGAAGAACAGCATATGAAAGGACACCTGCGTGCAACAGCATGTTAAAGCTCCTTTGTAACTGAAGGAGTTTGAGTTGACCGCCTCATGAAACTCCCTTCATGCGGGACTTTTTCCTCCAAGAATAACACAGGAGAGCTACACAGTGCCTTGTAGTGCCAAAGAGTAAATCTCTAAGCACAAATGGTTTTGCAAGTGCATTGCTAAGTCATCTTAAAAAGAAAGTGGATCTCCTGCCGCCTAGTTCCAGTGACTGTCAGGTTATTTTCTATATGTAAATGCTACTCATTCTCTCAAAAGGTAAATAAACTTAATCCCACAGAAGCAGTATTTCAGACTTGCAGTTCAGGGCCCTGACCCTGAAGAGTGAGTCACGGGCTCTGTGCCCCACAAGGGTGTTTGAGCCAAAGTGACCCTCCAGAAACTTCTGAGACACAAAACACGCAAGACAGATCCACACTTTAAGCTTCTAACGCCAGACAAGAAGCACTCAATTGGCACTATGCCGATGAGTCAGGTTATTCGAGACCCTCGGGATGGCTACCAAGCTGCCCTCTGAGCACAAAGAGCAACAGGATCATCCAGACCTGAGGAAGGCCCAGTACAGGACACAGAACACAGATGTGGGCTGGAACTGCCCTGCCCAGGCGTACACATCACGTGGAAATGACCGCGCCCAAACCTGACTGATCTTGAACAGACCTCTCCACAGCCCTGACATTAAAACTCCTGCCCGCCTGACCCTGCAAACCCTCCTCCCCGCTGCCCACCACCCTGCACAAACACAGCATCAGTCCCTCAGTTTAGCTTCCAGAGAGCTGCGGGGCTCCATCGGCTGACTAGGATGTTGCTGCCATCGCCAGGTTCCTCCTCCTCCTCATCCGCAGAATTGAGAAACCAAGAGGGGGATGCAGACCGGCACAAAGAGATGGAGAAGGACAAAACAGCGGCAGGCTGCAGGATGGAGATGGAGGAAGAGCAAAAAAGGGCTGGGAAGCAGGACGGAGGCACAGACAGAAGAAAAATGGGAGAGCCGGCTGAACAGGGGCAGAAAAAAACAGCGATGGGCAGCAGGCCAGACAGGTGGAGCAAGAGGAAAAGCGGGGCACGCAGCGGGGCACAAGAATAAGGAGAAGAAGACAGGTACAGGGAAGCGGCAAAAACAACAGTGAGGGGAAGAGCGAGGGCCTGGGACTCGCCGCAGACTACAGCTCCCGGCATGCCCCTTTGACCAACATGGCCGACCGCGCCCCGTGGCGCAGGACTACAGCTCCCGGCATGCCGCGGGGCGCGCCTTCCCGCTGTCTGACCCTGCGGGGACACCGTACCCTGCGCCGGCCCCGCCGCCACCGCCGCCTGCTCGGGGCTGCCCCGGGACCTGCCGGTCGATCGCGCGGCCGTGCCACCGGGCCCGGAGCTCCCCGGCGAGCCCCCACCGCCCGCAGGACGCTCCTCCCCGTGTCCCCACCCGTCCCCGCTTTCCCCACCGTTTGTGCCCCCGTGCCCGGGACTGCCGAGGGACGCCCGGCCCCTCTCACCCTCGGTGCAGCCCCCCCCCAGCCCCGGCGACGGCTCCCTTGTCCCAGACCGGCCCCTCCACGGCCGCCCCGGGCAGGCCCGCCAGCAGCGCCACAGCCTGCAGCCGCCCCCGGCCACGCAGCCCCGTTGCACCGAGGCGCCGTCGCCATCAGCCTCACTGGCCGCCCCCGTGGCTGGAGCCCCTGGGGAACGGGGCGGGGCATGGCCGGTAGCCCCCTCGGGGACAGCTGGGGTCGTCGGGGCAACAGGGGTGTCCCAGCACTTGCCAAAAGCTGAAGGGAGGGCCCTGGGTGCACAGAAAGGAGAGGACGGAGATACATTGTTATGGGGACGAGAGAACAAGCGGAGAGCTGTGGGATGCGGTACAGTAAAGAAAAAAAACATCAGGGGCCGATGGCGCAAACAGAGGACACACGGACAGGGAGACAGGTAACCCCAGAGCACGCCAGAAAATCAGGAAAACTCCAGTATGGGAGAAGGCTACAGACAAGTCTTGGTGGCGCGCTGCAAGACACACAGAGCCCGGGGGCACGCAGAAAGGCGCATGGAGGGCTTGAGGTGCATCCAAGCACAAACAAAATGCCTCAGTGCCTACCCAAGGGGCCGCGCTGCCTGCTGTGGGGCTCAGGGTGGCTGGCAGGCTGTGGTCTGCGAGCACCCCTGGCTCCATGTGAACCCCAGCTCCCAGCACCCCTCATGCTGGCCTGGCCCTCGACCCTGGAGGTACCCAGGTCATCTTGGGGTGCTGAGAGCAAACCCAGGAGCAGCCTGTGGACCCCAAGCATCCATGGCAATGCAAGGGAAACCCCCTGGAGCCCTGTGAGTAGCACTGGGGTTCTCCAGGGACGCTAAAGGGGTCCGAGAGGCCTTTGGACCCGCCTGATGCCTCACCCCCAGCACATCACCACCTCTCCTGGACACTGTGACAGCCACTTACCAAGCGCAAAGGGACTGCAGGCACAGCCATGAGTGCAAAGACAAAAGCAATCATTTGTTAATTAAGGCACATAAGTCCCAGGAGCGACCTGCTACGAGGCTCAGTGCCCGTATGGTTCCCCTTCCCCTGGGGCACTCCAGCAGTCATTGCTGGAGCAGTGCTTGTCTGGTGGGGAATGCTTGGTGCCTGGAACAAGGGGCTGCAGGGCAGAGGGGGAGGAAGGAAAAAAGGCCGGAGAGTGGGACAGAGGGATAAAGAGAAAAAGAGGTGAACGGGAGAAGGACAGTGGGATGCAGAAAGGAAAATCAGTGTCACAGAGCATGACAGCAGGCTAGAGAAAAAGGACAGGAAGAGGCACAGAGGGACAGAGAAAGAGAGGAACAGGGAGCAGGACAGAGATGGAGAAAGAAAAAATAGCGACGGGCAGCAGGACAGACAGATGGAGACGGCTGGAGGACTGGAGATAAGAGAGAAGGACGTAGTGGGGAGCATCCTCTGGTCCCGCAGCAAAGTGAGAATGCAGGAATGTCCTGGTGCCCCTGGGCCATGTCATGGAGGGACACAGGGCCCTGACGCGCCAGAGATCCAGCCCAGCAATGGGAAAGGCAGGTGAATGGGCCACTGTGGGTCATGGCCCCATCCCAGAGCCCACTCCCTGAGCAGGGGGACCACTGGGCGCAGGGCCAGCCAAGCAGGTTTCCTAGGGTGGTGCACCAGCCGCTCAACCACAGTGGCTGGCAGCACAGGCCTGCCCTGGGCTCTCCCTGGAGGGAGAAAATAAATGAATAAATCCCAACTATGCTCACGCAGCCTCTGGGAAGAAGCCAGATGTTGCTGGTGTTTCCTGATGGAAGTGGCATAACCCAGCCCAGGAGCCGAGAGTTTTCCTGTCTTGACCTGAGAAACATTTTCCTCCTTTCACCACAGTTACCATCCAAGAGGCAGATCCACTGTGACATCCAAACGATGGCAAAGTCTGTGAAAAATTTAAACAGGACACTCGATGCTGCTTCTGCCTCTTCTCTGCTAAAATCCACTGTTCTCATGAGACCCAGGGTAGTGATGCTGTCTCATGTTGTTTGCCTTTGCTTTTCTAAAAAGATGGGGCTAAAAAGTCACAACAGTTGATGAACAGAACAAACTGCAGGCACAGCCTGTGATTACTTTTACAGCTTGAACACTGATTTTTACTTGAGTCCTTAATTTTGTAGCGGTAGGACATGACACTCAGCTGCAGGGCCCCCACCCCCTCATGCCATGGTGCTGTGCCAGTTCTTATGGACCAGCTCCCCTGTATGCCTGGACAGCATGGTGACGGGGGCTGGGATGACACATGCTGCCACGCACAAATGGCAGCTCTTAGGGGACTTCCAGCCCTCCCTGGGGACCACTCAACTCCACCTGAGCACCCAAAGAGCCCCAGCCCCACTCCTTTCCTCTGTACTAACGCAGACCAGGGAAAGGAGCGTTTCCCTCTCGCCCACCTCTGCAAGGGTAGAGGCTGGGAGGCAATGTGACTTGAGCTCTCCTCCGGCTTTGTCTCCCAGCAGGGGACTAGGTGGCTATCCCAAAATTTACATGCAAGAAAATAATACTGGGGGAGGGTGGGGCTTAAAATTTAAGCACAAAACCACTCCACTTTTCTTTTACCCAGTTCTCCCAGGATGTTCATCTATGCAAGTTTTCTCAGCCTGTGATAATATGTGAAAGAAGTGCAAAAAGAAACGTCTCACACCAGCTACGGCTGGGAAAAACTGATAAGCAAAAAAGGAGGATATCAGTGAACATTCAAATATAGTTGTTTTTTTTTTTGTAAATGAAAGGCAAGATGGCAACCTTGCACAAGACAGTCCTAAGATTTTTTTTTGCCCCTAAAAAGCAGTGGTCCCTGGATGCAGAAAGGCCGGGGCTAGGAGCCACGAGCTCTTTTCTGATGCTGTTGTTTACCTTGGCTATTCCTATGTAGAAATAAGATTTAGAAATGATCATCACACAGTAATTCTAAGGTGGGGGTTTCTGGTTTCTTGGGGTGGGAGGGAAGGAGGAAGGATAGTAAATATTCAGAAAACCTCAGCAACTTTAACGTGTTCCAGTTTTGGCTTGCTGAATTTGAATGGGAGACTGGAGAACCCAAGTTTCCCAGCTTGTGCGTAGCCTGGCCTTTGAGTCATGACACCTTAGAATACCTCACAGTTGGTATTTAAGATACCAGGTGCCCCAAGATTTAATTTCAATAAAGTCATGTCACTGTCCTAGCTCAACCAGGGACCTGCTTGTTAGACACATGAAAAATCTGAGGTGACAGCCAAGAGGCTTCGAACCACAGGAGTGTCTAGGACAGCTTTAAAACATTAACCTACACCATCAAGACCTAAAATCCATTAAAATGGCCTTTGTCTCATGCATAGAAAATAGCTTTCACATTCTATTTAGGAATCATAATTACAGTCTTCCACTCAACATAGAAACCAAATTAGTTTTAAAGCAAGATATGTTGGTTCTGTTTGTGGTAAGGATCTGGTCACACTGCTAGAAAAGCTCACTGCTATTGACCTGAAGAAGCAAAAAGTCCAGCTTCCTAACTCCTGATAGAAAACCAGTCTCTTTTTTAAACTGATGAGGACTATTTTGGAAATTGGTTCAAGGACAACTAGAGCAGCCATATGAACAGAGAAAACTGCAAACTCCATGTGCAAATAAACCGATGACATCATGACAAAAGTACTATTTAAGTACCAGTGTGAGAGAAGTCATGGTGACTTTTTTGGTCTTTGTCTCGTCTGTCTTAATAAAATCAGGGGATAAGAAAGTGCTATTAAATCCTACTTCAAGTGTAGAGCAGAAACCAGGTCCAAAGCCCCACAGGTATTTGAGGATCCAGATGACTTGTGAACCTCATGAGAATTAGCCACTTCTATGTCTTTTGAGATCTGTCCAAGGAAAGCAGATCAGCCTGGCCAGATAGAGCTACTGGGTAGTAGGGTTTAACGTCATGTCTCCTGGATCCCAAATGACTGTCCTCATCCCTAACATTGTATCATTGGTCCGTTGCTTGATGACCTCACAAATAGGGATGTAGACAAAGTGGAGACGTTTAGTGCCTCCTTCACCTCTGTCTTTAACACTGATGATGGGCCCTGGGACCCCCGGAGCCCTGTGTTGGAAGACCATAACTGAGGGGATGATAAATTCCTACCCGACTCTGAACTTGTTCGAGACTTGCTGCTCCAGCTGGATGCACATAAGTCTATGGGGCCCGATGGGATTCATCCCAGGGTACTGAAAGAGCTGTCCGAGTTCAAAGAGTGTCTGCACAACACTCTTAGTCATATGGTTTAGTTTTAGGTAGTCCTGTGAGGAGCAGGGAGTTGGACTCGATGATTCTTATTGGGTCCTGTCCAACTTGAGATATTCTATCATTCTATGATCCCCCTTTTTGCCTCTCACTCAGAAACAAGACAAAAACTAAGCTCAGCCTGAAACCACAAGCTAACAGACAGGTTTGTTTTACCTTTAGAGAGGACCTATTTGCTGCCCAGTATCTCTGTTTCATGATATAATGCTACTTGGCATGACCCTCCCACTGCAAAGCAGAGGGAACATTTTCCTGCTCTGAAACTGAAGGAAAGTGAAGAGTTCCTGGAATCTGAAGGGAGGACAGAAAATAAATTACATTCAGCAGTTTATGGTTATAAAATCTGCAAAGCAACCTTACTTTTGTTTCATTAAAGTGAAATGTGTTCTCAAGCCAAAACCTAGGTGGAAATCCAAACAGCCACATCCTCTCAAGACACACGACTGCATGACACTTGAATCAATTCAGTTTCAGCTAGAAGAAAGCTGAGTAACCACCACTCCTTGCTCCTGATCTCGTGCAAAGATGGAAACAAAAGAATCCATACAGGGCATAAATGCAGCTAACTGGTATCTAATGTCACAAATTTTTGGCCCCTTACCAACCAAAATGTTTATAATGAAAATGGGATTTTAGTGATAAAACAACTTCTTTGCAGCACTCCTAGGGGTATCAAGAATCTGTATACAATAAAAGAAAAAAACCAAACACAATAACATGGACACTGGTTTTGTCAAGTTCCCCTACAATGACTTAAAAACAAAACAAAATCAAAACTACAACAAAACCCTCTTCCTGCTTGTAACAGAGAATATGGAGGTGCTTTAAATGCAGAGTAGCATCACAGGCAGGTGTAAAGGAGCCCAGAATTTGGAAAAGGCAAACAGGGCTGTCAAAACAGCACGAGTTGAGTTTGCTTAAATAAGCTTTGCTAGCTAACAACCTGGGAAAGAGGACGGAGCACATGCTTAGCAAGCCTGCAGACCCTACCAGTCTGGGCAGGCGAAACATATGGTACAGAGTGGAGCTACTTCTCAGAGGCTGCAGAAATGGTTTGTACAGGGAAGTCTATGATTCCATGGTTCTTCCATGAAGTTAGACCCAGGCAGAGTCAATATTTTGCCCCTATGATAGAATAACCCCATGCAGTTGGCACAGGCCAGCCAACTGGCTGGCCAGCTGGCTGGGGAACAGCTTTGCCAAACTGCACCGGGGGTCCTGGCGGGCAACGAGTCCAAGAGAGTGCAGCCAACTGCACAGTGGGCTTATTTGCATGAGGGTAAGCAGCAGGCAGAGGAAGTCATCATTCCGCTTTAGTCAGCTGCTTCCTTGATTATATTTTTCTGGGGCCAAAGGCATTGGAAGAGAGTGAAGCAGGCACAGGCTCCAAGCATGGCTTGCTTGTTGGTGGAGATGGCGCCCATACCACTGGGGACAGGTGACCCAAGCCAGGTTACACGACACTGCTGTGCAAGCTCCCCTCCGCTGGGGCAGACCATAAGGAGACCAACACACAGTTAAGTTCCACTTGCAACACCATTAGCAATTTATTAACCTGTCAGTCAACATGGCTTCCAACTCTGACAACAAAATGTGAATGCCCAACTGCACCATAGCCTGAACAGGGGCACCTGCTATGCTGGGGGAAGGCTGGAGCCCAGGGGTCCAGGCTGTGCCCTGACGCTCACCACCTCAGTGCTTTCTGCTTCAGTTTCCCCCTTTTCAAAGTGGGAATGATGCTGGTGACTTCACCTGTGAGGCTCTGCGAAGCCAGGTGCCACCAGCTGGGGACAGAATGGTAAGAAAACTGAGCGAAGCACTCCTCTTTCCCATCTGTTTGGGGGAGGACAGGTGCCCTTCCCCTCCCAGCACAGGCTCCAGAGCAGACAACACTTCAAAGGCAGTCACTGGCACCCACAGCACAGAGGCCAGCTTGGCAGGGGTTGTGCAGTGCACCCCATCATGATGCTGGGCACAGGGGAGGCCCCAAATCCCACACACTTGTCACAGACAGCCAACCTGGACAGCACGAGGAGAAGATAAAGGCAGCCTTGCTCTACCCAGGATGAGAGAGAGTCTGTCTAGATGTGTAATACAACACAGCTTGGCAGCTTTCTCTTCTCAGATCACCAAACTGGTCTGAAAAGGCACTTCACTCCCCGTCCTGTGAGGGAGGATATACCTGGGAAAAACCTTTAAAAGTGGATTTTTAGAAGAGGTTCAACAGAAAGCAGAGACTCTGCAGCACCATGGCAGCACTACTCCCTGGCAGAGGCAGTGGTCCATGTGTTAAGATCAGCACTGAGATATCCTATGCAGGAAACACCCCCGTGGCCCCATGCACCAGCCGATATCTAAGACAAGTCAGAGGCTATGGCATCTGCAATGGTCCAGGTTCAGGCAGACAAGGCCTCCTGCACAGTCCTCCCCACCCCAGCTGAGGATCTGGACTGCAGCTGCCCAGCAAGAGGGCTGTTGGGATGCAGGCAGCAGAAACGCCCTAGTGTCCAGATGGGGAAGACATTGCGGTACGCAGTGTAACTGATGGCACACGACTTGTTGAATACTCCAGCAATATTCTCCTGAGAGAGAGACAGACAGCAAGATGGTATGGGTGACAGGGTACCAGTGTGTCCAGGATGTGGTGCTGAGCTCATTGCCTTCCTGAAGTCCCCCACCAAAAGCCACACGTGGCTTCCCTTCCAGGTAAGGGAAAGCACACCATTGCAATGGCTGCACAATGCCCAGAACATCTGCAACACCAGGGAACCCCTCTGGAAGACTAAAGGAAAGATGTACCTGAGGCCAGTCCCCGTTGGGCAGCTGCTTATCAATCAACACTTTGATGCCCCTTTCCAGTACATTGATGTCAGGGTACCTGCAATGCATGAGGGAGATGTGAGCACTCTTATCCAAACTGTCTGCAAACTGCCATCCATGCTTACGGAACTCAACCGCCATGCCATGCTTACGGAACTCAACCACCTCCAGGCTGCCCCAAGCTTCTCCCAGGCATGCTGAGTGCTTTGAGAAGGCCCCTCACAACCTTAGGACACCAGACATTATGGATACAGCAACCTTTTCCCAGGCTGGAGGCCTGCCGTTGTGGGTCAGACAGACCTTTGCTTTGCACTGGTTCCCCCTCGCCCGGCATTACGAGCCTTGCTGGCCTGTGGAGCACTGCACAGGCCAGTCCCTCATTGCAGGAGGCTCATGACCAATGACGTCACAAACAAACACGGTTGGGTGCCCTGCCACACAACCCAGCCTGCATTTCCCATCTCACTGAGCACTCAGGGCCAGGTGGTGCCTGAAGAGGTGAGGGCTGCTCCTACCTGACAGCCATGAGCCCCAGCAGGGCCCAACACGTGTTGTGGATCTGCGACATGGCACTCTGCACATACATGCGCTGCTCGCATGACTCAAAGTCCTCTCCCCACCCGCCATCTGCCATCTGCTTGGAGAGGAGGAACTGGCAGGCCTGGGCCACCTCTTGGCATGCAGCCCTGCAAGGATGGGGCAGAGAATCAGACAGGGAGTGTTTGCACACCCATGTTTCCCAGCTGCCAACAAGAGCTGGGCTCTGCTCAGCCCACGGCCAGGGCTGCCCTGATAGTTCAAGGCTCAGGCAGCGAGTGCCCTGGTCATATCGTAGGCACAGGGTCTGGGAGGAGCAGTACCTGGGGCAGGAGAGCCCATCCGCAGCCAGGGCATCCACCCAGCCCCACCACGGAGTCTTGCCCCAGCCCAAGAGGTAGGTAGGGGCAGGGGAACCAGGCAGCCCCTTCTCACCCGTCACGGTATGTGTGCTGCATGCTGGCAAACGCCTCCAGGCCAAACCAGGTGCCATAGGTGAAACAAACTCCCCAGCTCCTAGAAGGAAGGGGAGAGTGGTACTGTCAGGGGTGCAAGGCCCCAGGTAGAGGCAGGCTGCAACACAGCCGTGTTCACAGCAAGAGCAGAGCCAGGCATAGAGCTGCAGCCTGCCTTCCCCTATGGCGGAACCATGCCCAGTCCCACCAGCACCTGCTCCTGGCTCACTCAGGCATCAGCAGACACTCTGGGACCAGAGGAGCTGGAGCCACCCTAGCCCCCAGGGGCTGTCTGGGTCTTGTGCAATGCACAAAGTGCCTGCTCCGCCTGGGCTGATGGGAAAGGAGAGAAAAGCACAGGAGCTAGAGGAGGATCAGCCCCTACTTGCCCTTCCCACAGATCCTGCCAGCCAGGAATGTTTGCCATCATGGTCCCTCTCACACTGGGGAAGCCAGGGGAAAACTGGGCACCGGGAACACTGCTTACCCTTCCCATGACCCATCAGCTCGCTGCTTCTTGCGACAGAAGTCCAGGCCCTTCTGCAGAGTCTCTCTGGTCAGGAAAAAGACACCTTCTTCAGAAGCAGCTCAAACTCAGTGGCTGCTTCATCAAGGGCATCCATCAGTCCCTCTGAGGCTTTGATGGGTCCCATTGTTAGAGAGCTCAAGAGGCAAGAGCATGCAGACAAGGCAGCCACATTGTTGAGGATCTCAGACTCAGATCGTGCGCCAGTTGGGTGCTTTTCTGCCTCATGCCAGCATGCAAACAGGCGACCCAGCCTACAACTGGCTGCAAGATCAAGGCAACTGCTAAGTCAGAGGCAGGCAGATCTCCACCAGTTTCCCCCAGCCTGATCCCAAACAGCCTATGCCCTGCTCCTTGAGAGAGGCTGGCCCCCAGCCTCTTGGCAGGGGGCTCTGCTTTGGAGAAGTCACTAGCATCCCAGCTGTGCACACACCAAAGGCCTCTGCAGGGGCTGCTCCATGCCAATGCAGAGGTCCAGGCAAGACCTCTGACAAGGCTCAGCAGGGGCTGTGCCAACAGAGGCCATGGCAGGCAACAAGGGACATTGCAGCCTGTCTTCTCCCCCACCCGACTCTCATTTCAGTGACTCACCTGATCTCTGGGGCTCTGTGCTCAGGGAACTTGTCGTGGAAGTGTCTCAGTGCCTGCATGACAGCCGACGTGCACTCCACATAGGTGTAGTCAATCATGATGTCGCCTGCCAGTAGGTAAAAGGATATCAGTGCAACAGCCCCTCCGCTGGGGAGCCTCTGAGCCACACACTGCCAACCTCTCCCTTGTATACTTATCCCCCAGAGAGACCTGGGGCAAAGCCAGGCACCCACGGGGCACAGCGAGGCCAGTCCACTGTGTCTCTTCACATCAGACAGGATTACCAGCCCCACACAGCTGCCCTTACCAAACACCTCCGAGGGGTTCAGCAGCTCCAGTAAGTGGCCTCCTCGCTTGGTCTCATATGTGGCAAAGCCTCCGTCCGAGTTCCTCATGCTCAGCAACTGGCCAGACAAGCAGGGAGAGGGGTTGGGACTGGCTCACAGGCAGTACCACCCCAGTCTAGCCCCAAGCTGGGTGTGAGGACAAAGTCAGACCCACAAGTCCATGGGGCTGGCAGACAACCCAGGTCCCAAACCACACTGACAGGCAGGCCCAATCTGGACCATCACATTACATCACGTCACAGCTCCGTATCACAGTAAATATGGTGATGCCATACCAGGCCACAGGCCTTGTACTAGCTTAGTAATACCAGATCTAACAACTCATGAGGCCTTGTCTTCTGTTATTTTAGCTCGGTTTAGCTGCCTGCATTTCCCTTGGCCCTAATTTTTGCAGCACTTACTTACCACATTCACGGCATCAAAGAGGCGCTCAGGGGGGACGAGCTTGGCTATGAAGGGGCACTTCTCCTGCAGCAGCATAACTGACTTCAGTCCCTCTGCTGTGCAGTCTGCCACAATCCAGCCACAGTCTCGGGTGCTGAATGGGAAGCCACCCTAGAAAGGGGTCAGGAGAGCTCAGCACCTTCCCCTGACCTGTTCTGTTCTTGTAAGGGGGGAGGTGCTGCCCCTCATTCCCATCCCCTCTGCCCAAATCCCTGCCCCGTTTGCGCATTCTTCAGAGACCACCTCCAGCCGTCATACCTTGTTCATATGGCGATAATATTTCTGGTAGTTGGGTGGGTTCTCTGGGATCTGCAGAAGACAAGAAACAAGTGAGAGCAGGCTGGAGGTGCGTGGCTGCAGGACCATGGGCTGAAACCATTGCAGATGCAGAACCGTGTGGGACTGGCAACCGTCTGTCCTTTACTGAGGAAGGCAGACAGGGAAGGAGCTCAGATCTGGAGCAGAGAGTGCTAAAGAGAAATCATATTTTGGCCTGGTTTCAGCAAGTATTGCTAAAGTCCCCTCTTTGGGTGCTTTCCTGCCAGGGAACCATCTGCTTCCAATGCTCCCATTGGCAGCACCATGAACAAGACCTAAGACTGCATCTGCACCAAGCTGCTGGTGACCCCCACCTTGAACCACTGGCCTGGCCAGCAGGAGCTGAGCTCATGCAGTCACTAGCCAAGGAGTCTGGGTTTCCCAGATGGGTGCCTCACACATGTGGGCACCAGACAGGACAAAGGGCAAAGACGCCTAAGCTCTCAGTTTTACAGTCTCTCTTAGCCCAGGCAGCCAACCAAAACATCTCTGGGCCTGGCCAGGCTCCTCGCCAAGCTGCAAAGATGGCTCCCAGCAACAGGGAGCGGAAAACAGGAGGCTGTCCCTAGGACTTTGCTAGTCCAGCCCTTCAGAAGAACTCTTCAGAAGGCAACAGATGCATCCAACAGGGCTCTGAGAAGCAGTCAAGTCTGCATAGCCAGCATGTGAGAGACACTGCCAACTGGCTCTGCTCACCTGGGTGAACCGGAGGAACTCATAGGCATTTTGGAGGCAGGATGTGAATTCAGGCATCTTCTGGGCTTCTGCCTAGAAGCAGAGGTGCACAGTCAGCAAGCTGTGGCCACCAAGCGTGCCCCTCAGGAAGAAGAGGATGTGCTGCGACCTTGCTGACCTGCTGATCTAGGTGCCATTAATGCCTAGCCCTTCATATAGCCCTTTCTGTAGGTTTGCATTCATACTTTGCTTACCATTTCCATTATAAACCTCTACAGGGAGAACTGAACCAACAACTGTTGCAAGCATCACTGAGAGAGATATTTGCATATTCAGGTTAGGGGCTTACGAGAGCAATCACATCACCCTCCAAACAGCATGCCTACCATAGCTGTCTCTGCCCCAATGCGGGAAAGTAGGAGACCTGCCTGCTGTCCCTGCCAAATGGCAATGCTCTGGGGCCAAGCAGAGCAAGGAGGAAGGGCCAGGGTTTTACCACAAGACTGCAGCAACTGGGAAGTCTAACCTGACCCTCTCAGCCAGCACTGTGGTCTCCTGCTTCAAAAGCAGCTGGCAAAGATGGGTACCCTGCCTACCATGGCTGAGATGGGCTCTGAGAAGACGTATGTTTGCCTGGCTCAGTCATATGATGCAATGCCAGAATTGGCACAGCTTCTGCTAGTCGGAGCTGCTGGTATTTGGGGATGCACCAGGAGAGACCATTTTCCCAAGGCAGCATGTAGCACCGAAGGGTGCATTACCTCCAAGAAGGCTTGGATGGCAAAGGCAGTATCCCAGAGCTGGGATCCATTTGTGCCCTGGAAGAGAGAAAGTAGATAGTGAGGGGCAGGTGCTGGCAGCAGCCTGACCTACCTGTGGGGTCTATGGGACAGCATATCCCTCCTGCATTACCCCCACTAGCTCTCTCCACCCCGCATCTCGGTTTTATGTCACCCAGCATCACAGCTGATGTGCTGGCATAGAGGGGACAGATGCAGCAGCTCAGGGACAGCAAGGGGATAGGAAATGAGACAGCTACTTCAGCCCGCTCTGTGCACAGCCAAGACAGGAGAGCTGGCTAGCGATAAGAAGCAGAGGGACACAACAACTACGAGAGAAGCACAGCTCAGTCCACATGCAGTATCAGGCGCCTGTCTTTCTCCTTCCCTCCTCCCAAAACCCATAAGGATGCAGGGGATGGAGGCCTAGAGCTGCCCCCTCAGCTCACAGCCACAGAGACGCAAACTAGAAGGACGGACACTACTCACTCCTGGCACAGCCAGGAGAAGTGACAATGAGACAGACAAGGCCATCAGGCACCAAAGACGAGATGCCAGGAGCTCAGGCCCAGGGTGAACAAGCTATCCCATTATTCCATGGGCTGCCCCAGCACACCGGGATCCCTCTCAGTCACAGCTGAACTCCTACAGCACTTCACCTGCATCTTCATGCCATCGAGGCCCAGCCTGTAGGAGGAGAGAGCACAATGCTGCAGCACAGGCACAGCAAGAGTGCCAGGAAGCAGACTGGGAGCCACAGCGTGCTCACGCCACAGGATTCAGAGCCCTACACTGTGCCAGGTGGGCCACGCTTGGCCCTTACCAGAGATAGTCAGGGATCCTGGAAACGTGCTCCTGAAAAGCTGGGGAGTTCTTCCCATCCACGAACCAGCGAACCAGCATGTTGATAGTCTTGGAAATCTGCCAAGAGCAGCACTGTCACTTGATACAGTTTCTCCCAGCCCCAGAGACATATATTCCTCCTATCCAGGACAAAGCCATCTAGAGCTGGTCCTGGGCTTAATCCTGACCGCTCCATCTGTAGCATCACTCAGCATAGTTGAGTTAGTGGGGCAGGTGCCATGAGATTACTCCACAGCTTCCCCTCAGATCATTTCCCTGGACCACAAGGAGAGGTACCCCTCACCAGGGCCACAGCTGTCCCCACACCTTCTGCATCTTCTGTACCCTGTTAGCATTAAGCTCTTGAGCAGCAGGAGTTGTGCCTGAGCAAGATCTGGTGATTATGGTTACACACCACAATTGCAAAGGGCGGGGTGGGCCACAAGCTGGTCCCTAAAGAGCAAACGGCAAGATTTTTAAAGGATCGACAGTAAGTGTCCTACCGGCCCAATGCTGATGCACTTGGTGAATCTGTCATCAGCTTTGATGTGGTCGTACAGCTCTGTGATGGCTCGCTGCCGCAGGTGGGTGCTGTGGTGAGCTTCGTACACATTCATGATGGCTACAGGAGAAGAAATGGACATGCCCACCCCATGCGGCCAGATTCACTTGCTGTGGCAGGCTGCACCACTGCTCACATGACAACGTGTTGAGGAAAGCATGGGAACTGCTCTGCCCCAGAGTGGCCTGAGGACCTGGGCACAAGGCCCTCATGGAGGGAGAAGCCCAAGGATCACATGTCTCTATCCCAGCTCCAGGGTGTACACCGGTAGCCGGCCATAGACCCTGAAGAGCCCCCATGGTACAAGGCAGCTTCAGTTCCACCACCACCAGCTCACATGGCAAGGGCCCTCCTGCCCCAGCCAACACCACACTCACCATAGGCGACCCCCAGCAGCCAGCTGTGCGGTGTGTACACATCACAGGCAGCCACATTGTTCCTCTGGGCTGGCCAGTCTATGCTGGTGTAGTCTTGCACGTACAGCTCCTGGCACAAGACAACAAAGGGCATCAGCCTGGCAAGCTGGGAGCAAGCACCCAGAGGCAGCTTACTGCTGGAAGCTGGCTCCACTGCCTGGACAGAGAGACTGTGCGGGTGTGAGATGTGTCACTTTGCAAGCCAGAGGCTGGCCCACAAGGACATGGCTGGCACAGCAGGTGGTCAGGGAGCCATGTATCCTTGTCCAGGAGCCCCACCAGGGTCAGCTCCTTACCTGCCGCAAGCTCCGTATGAGCTCGTCCTCTTCTGCTGACAGACGCCTGGCATAACAGTAGCTCATGGGGAGGTAAACCTGGCGGCAGTGACACCAGAGCCGGGATGGGTGGGCTGGGAACCACGTAGGAAGCAGCCTGTTTGCAACAGAGAAGGTGCTACTGTGAGGAACAAGGAGGGCCAAGGGCAGCATGGAGAGACAATGTGCTGACCGGGAGATGCCCAGAGCAGGGCATGCCTTTCCCTATCCTCTGTACCAGGCCTGCTGCTGCTGGTAGAGCTGCAAGAGAAAACAAGGGAATACCACACAGCCTGGCCCTGCTCAGATCCTCCCCAACAGGGATGCTCCCTCCCCACCAGGGCCAGCAGACACTGCTCCTGGCCCAGCTGACACAGGGCAGGCAGGATCCCGAGCTCAGAGAGGAGGGAGGGGAGAAGTCAATTCAGGGGCCCCTCTCTTCCCCATGTAACTTTGAAGGCAGAGGCACAGACTGATGGTTAAGTGCATTTGATGACAAAGCACCATCAGCACTTGCTACTGTGCAGCCCCTGATTTCCCCCAGGAAAAATGTCATACGCTTTCCCTCTCTGACACCCAGTGGCCCCCGAGTAATCGGAGAGGGTACAAGTGAGGGTTAGAGTTGGCAGGCTTACATGTGGCTGTCTTCTCCTGCTAGGGCCTAGTTCTGGCTGGCCGCAAGAGCAGAAGATACTGCTGGCAGGCAGGGAGCACACAGACATATCAGGGACCCTGTGGGTAAAGCTAACAGGGCTGAGCCCTGGCATCTCCCTTCAGTGCAGTGTTCTGTGCTGTCTACCCACTGGCTGGCCTTGCTGCTGGTCTCCCAGCTGACAAGCAGCCTGAGCACACCCAGTTCCAGGCCATAGCTGGAGTTATCCCAGCAAACACCAGTGCCTGGGAGAGCTCTGGGTCGAGGCTGGTGGCAGGACTGACAATACCCCCTACCTCCACATCGAGGGTGGCACATACCACATCTCTGGGAGAAGCGTGTTCATTCCCTCCCAGCTGTAAACGTTCAAGACAGCCAGCCAAAACTTCCCCCAGGAAGGAATTCCCACAGCACCTCCTGCAGAGAGCGATATCAGCTTTCAGGGTTAACACAACCATGCCAGCTCCCTGTTTTCTTCCCCATCACAGGGTCTACTTCTCCCATGTTTGGGAGCATGCCACTCAGGCTGGGACACATGTCCGGAAAAACAGCAAGCAGGCAATGGTACAAAAATGTAACACAATTTCCCATCATTAATTGAAAATACAGGTGCCATTGAGGGCAAGTAAGAGCAACAGTTCCTCCACTACCTGGCAGCTCCTCATGTTCCATGCAGCCCTCAGGTCCAGCCAGACCTCTCTCACCAGCATACCAGCCCCACAGCTGCTGTGCGGGGCACAACGGAGCTGACCTTTGCTGTGCAGGTTGACACGGGCCCGCACAATGTCAGGGTCATCTGGTCCGAGCCCCAGGATCCTCAGGGCTATGTAGTTGAGTGCTGTGCCAAACACTGTTGATTTGTCTTCCACGTGCCTGTCACACACATACACAGAGACAGCATAGCTATTAGCCAGCTATTAACATTAGCCAGACACAACCCACTGTGCAGGGCTGTCTTTGTTGGGGTGAAGTGGAATGCCAGGGCTGATTGTGGAACCCACCTAACCCAGGGAGAAACATTGCTCTGCACTACCCTGGCACACATGATGCTTTGGGATATAGCGCCACAGAGGAGATGCAACCAGACTTCATGCTCCAGCCATCTCTGTGGCAAAAAGTGTACCTGGTGTGCTACACAAGCAAGTCCAACCACCCAGAGGTATCACAGTTGCTGAGTCCCACTCCCCAAGCCTGGGCAGATTTGACAGCAGCTACAAGTGCTGGACCTTGGAGGTGCCATCACTAAAAGAAGCATCTTTGCTACTCACAAGCCCCAGCCTCCATCTGGGAGCTGCACAGAGCGCAGGTAGCGCACCATCTCTTTCCGAAACCCCTCTGGCAGCTGGATCTTGACAGTGTGGCACGTGATGAGGAGACCTGGAGGATCAGACAGGCTGGCTCTTATACGAAGCCAAATGCAACACATTCAGTCTTCTCAGTGAAGGTGTCCCGCGAGGCCTACCTGGCAGGAGGAAGAGCGGCCCGCCATAGTCGCCCGCCCAGTGCCCGTCCTCGGCCTGCAGGGCGGCGTAGAACCGCATGCCCTTGCGGGCAGCCTCCCGGGCCGTGCCGGCCGCCGGCAAGGGCCGCAGCGCCTCGCCCTGCGGGGACACAGCGCCTCAGCCGGGGGTGCCCCTCGGCTCGGGCTCTGCCGCCCGGCCCGCGCCCCGGCCCCCCGCCCCGCACCGTGTCCAGGCCGAGGCTGTGCTCCTCCAGCGCCGTCTGCGCCCGCCGCTCGCCGCCCGCCTCGCGGTCATCGCCATCGCCATCGCCCAGGTAGCGCCAGCGCTGCCGGCCGCCCTCGCAGCGCAGCCGCCAGGCGGGCAGCGCTGTGGCCGCCGCCGAACGCCGCGGGCCGCCGCGCCGCCGCACCGCCCTGCCGGAGACAGGCACCGTTAGCCGTGGCCGCCGTGGCCGCCACCCCCGCTCCACGTCGCCGGCTCCCCTCAGCCGCGCCGCGCCGGCACCCACCCGCCGTCCGCCGCCATCGCCGTTCCCGCCCGTATCGCCGCCGGCCCGGGGCCGGGGCCGGGGCCGCACCGCCCTGAGCCGACATCGCCTCACGCGCGGCAGCCAATGGGGCCGCGGAGCCGGGCCGACAGCCCCGCCCCCGCTCCGCCCCCGCCCGCGCGGGCCCGTGTCGGCGGCGGGCGGCGGGGCACAAAGGTGCCCTCACAAGGCTGTTACCTGGCCAGTAATTGGGGCACCACCCTTCTGTCGGGGGATGGCGGGAACCTCCTGCCTGCGTGTACCTGATGTCCATGTCACGGCCGCGCGGGTGGCGTTGCTCAGAAGTCCTTTGCCAGCCCCAGCAGCCACCATGGGCATTAAATGCACTTTTATTTAAACCAAAAAGCTGTGAGTTTCCCTTTCCACCAGGGACTCCCTTGCAGGCTGGTGCACAGACCCAACAGAGGTAGATGATGCTTTGTTGGGGCCGGCCGGCAGCCTGTCAGGGAAGGGGGATCTGGAGGGGAGCAGGCGAGCAGCAGCAAGAGCAGCAGCTTGTGGCGGTGCTGGACAAGCAGGTGGTTGATAAAGATGGACATTGCACCCAATGGAGTGGGCGTTGATGGTGTTTAACAGCCTAGCAGTGGTGGTACCCCCTAAGGACCTGCCTTTGTATGGGTGGCCGTGGGCCATGAGCCTGGACTCAGCTCCATAGGCATCGCCCTTGGACCCAGCCCCAGGGCATGCCGTGGTGCTGTTGCCCCTGGCTCCACGGGGATGTGCCACTGCATCTGTCCCCACAGGTATCCCCCTCCTTGCAGCACCTCCTGTCACAGGGATGTCATCGCCCTGCTAACAGCCAGGACCCAGCTCCTCTGCCTCGCACTTCTGCCCTGGGCACAGAGACCACGCTCACTTCCCCAGGAGTGCCATCTCCCCACAGACCCCAACAGCTGCCCTGTCCCTTTGGGTGACAGTGCCAACCCTGAAAGCAATTGTTTCCACCGCTGTGCACCCCCAAAGCCTGAGCATGCGGTTTCTGTTGTTAATGGAAATTATAAACCAACTCCGGCCAAGCCTGGATGCCCAGCTCATGTCCTCACAGACCACAAGGGGCTGGGGCTACCATCTCTCAATGCAGCACCAACCATGGGGTTAGTGCACCCTGGCCCACGGGTGCCTGTGCTCCCCAGCTGCCCTGCGACCCCACCAGGCACTGCTGCCTCAGGGAGCCGCTTTTGCTCACTGAACCTGCAGAAAAGCTCCCAGCAGAGGCGATGGTGGCAGCACCCTCTGAAAGCACCACCGCCAGCAGCACCCCCAATTGCCATCCTCGGCACAGCTCTCCTGGAGTAGCGGGCACCCGCTAAATACCAGGGCCCTGCCTGGGCAAGAAGGGGTGCGGCAGGCAGGGGTGACACCCATAAAACATTTTGTTATGCTTTACGGGTGCTGTAACCATGGGGCTACAGGAGAACAGACATGTGGCACATCCTGTCACGTGCACAAGAGTCTGCCAGCCCTTATAAAAACACCGTCAGGGTTGGGATGAGGATAGGTTTCACCTCTGGTATCAGGTGATGGGGTGAGTCAGGCGTCCCCACCGTGAACCCTGCCATGGTGCCTCCAGCATGGGTGCAGTGTTGGGGCGGGGGGTGTCACCCTCCCACAAGTGCTGCCGTGGGACAGTAGTCCATGAGGTCAAGGAGGTGGCAGAGGTCCTCCCGTCCTGTCCTGTCCCAGTGACGTGCCCCCATCTCTCTGCTAACACCCCCAGTGCTGCCCCACGTTTGGCAGCATTCCCTTCCCGGGCCAGTGACCAAGTGGGTTTTAGTCCTTCAAAATCCCTGAGCTCAAGAGGCTCCCCAAATGGAGGTATGAACTCCATCAGGCACATGGATGGTTGGGAAGGGGCTAGCACCCTGCCGTGAGCCAGAGAAACCCAACAGGAGTCTGGGGAGGTGCATGAAGAGCCAGGGAGCCCCTCAGGGACAGATGGGCACCTGGGGTTGCATTGCTGGCAGAAGTGTGCAGCCCAGGGATGTCGGGGACTACTTTGCAGGAGGCAGGCCTGAGCTGGGCTGCAAATGGGATTTTGTGGGACAGAAGCATGCCTGGCTGGCAAACCCTCCCGACACAGGCTGGGGCCCTGCAGCCGCATCCCAGAGCTGTGGGGACGTGGACTTAAAGTACACATCCTCAGCACAGATGAATTCCCCTTTCCTTTCCTCCTGCAGACATTGTTTTTTTTACCATCTCTGTCTCTCCAAGGAAATCCACTGTTTTTATAACACATGCTATAAATCCTGCTCTGGGAAGGACACGTGTGAGCCAGAGATGCTTTACTTGCTGCTGTTTTGTGTTGGAAGGGCTGGGTGGGAATTTAACACGTACATGTTTAAATGTAGTGATAAAATTTCTTCCTGCTGCCTTTCAGAGTGACTTGGCTTCCCTCCTACTGCAGAGGTGACACCAGATCAAGCTAAGCCAGTGGAAAGTTCAGGTGGAAAAGCCCAAATTCATAGCTGTAAATACTTGTGATCAAAATTCAACCTTGACTCTAAGGCCTTGGAGGCAAGGGACCACCTCCATGTCTGTGCAGCGCCTTCCACAGCAGTCCCCAGGGGCCTTGGGGAGCACAGGGGGCTCAGGAATAAAAGAGCTACTCCCAGATGGGGCACCCATCAGCACTCCAGGACAGAAACATGCCTGTGAGTTAATACTTATTGTATTCACACACTACAAGTTGAATTTAAAATGCTCCTCTGCTAGCAAATAGCTGCTCCTCCGCTAGCAAATAGCTCTTCATTCATGTCCAGCATAACCTCAGGGATTATTTGGAGAGGATACAGTAATTTTATTTGGGAATTATAAAATTAATTTGGTATTTATTTTATAAACTAGGCTTACGTCACACACAGGTTCAGCCCTGGCTGTGTTCAGTAACAGCAGAATTTTGTCTGAACAACTAACAGTGCTGGAGTCTTCCTGGGGTGTGTCATGGCATGAGGATAACATCTTTGACTTGTGCCTCATACCACTGGTCCTCACTAGGGAGAGCTGTGTTGCTTCTCTTGCACAGTTTAAATGGACAAAGGGAAGAAGTTCACCGATATGGGCGTTGTATTTGGGGCTTAATAGCGTCTTGTTTATTTTTGGTTTAAGAAAAAAAAATTGTTGTAATGAATCTGCTGGAGATGCGCTTCAGGTAAGTATCTCCAATTCCTTGCAGATGCCAGAATCTGCAGATAATTTATGCTAATATTTGCCTAAAGACAGTGATGGAAGATGAACCACTTCATTTTATTTTTCTGTCTCTATACAACCTGCCTGCCTTAGAAATTCTGTTTTAGTTATGAAACTTTTATTTTTAATAATTGCCAAACTCCTCTTACCTGGGAATTATTTTTATACTAGTTTTTATATGTCTTATATGACCACAGCTGTCAGGGTAATGCTCTGTTCCTGTTGCTTCTGGGCGCTCTGCTTGCTAGAGACATTAGATGCTGAAAGTGTTCCCCTGAGAAAGGGATACCGTCAGCTTGTAAAAGCAAATGCCACAACTTCCCGCATTTTATTGCAGTCCAGCACATGAGACTCAGTTCACAAGGTCTTGTCTGCCAACTGCTATTCATTATGCTGCTAGAGTAAAAATTGCAAAGCCATGGGATATCATTTAGTTTGTATTAAAAGGGATCTGATCAAAGGGATTTTACAAAACATGGTCTAAATATGGCCGCCTCTGCTTTGAGAGAAGACAGACCTGAAATGGTCACTGTTTCGGCAGAAATGTCTTAAGCAGAAACACAGGTGTTTTAGAAGCATCTAGAAAAAACTCCATGGTTTCCTCTGTCCCTGTTAAGGTAACTTGGCTCCATGCAGCAAAAGGTGTGAGCCTTCACCACCCTGCTCCACCAGCAAGCCTGCAGCCCTCTCCTGCTGGGGCTACTGTCTATACCAGGGGCCAAAGAGACACTCTGGATTGATGCTGTAATGCTTTCTCTCAGCGCAGGTTTGATGGAGAACATATTCATGTATCTTTTTAATGAACTTCACAGTAGTCTCTTGTTGTTTCAGCTGAATTCAGCCAGGAACTGACCCAAGCTCAAGGCCATGTTTCAGACAAGGAAAGATCCCAGTTTTTTCAGCTCCAGAGAATTTGTTGCAGTGGCAGCAGCACTATTCAGTATTTTCTTAAGGGGTCACAAAAACTGCCAAGATGACAGCACCTGGTGGGCCAGCAGCAAGGTTCAGAGCTGCTCCTCTGCAACCTTAGCGCACGGTTGTGCTGGGAAGACAGTGGGGGAATGAAGGGACTGGGGGAAATGGCAGCTAGCCAGAACCCAAAGCCCAGGATTTATGAGATGAAGGTGGATATAAAGCTACCTTTGCCTGCGGTTCCCAAGAGGGAGGTATCATCTTAACCTTGTGAGTCTGTTCTGTGGAGGCAAAAAAGACCCACTGCTCATCCCATGGAACCTGCCCCTTGTCCTCAGGCGGACGCAGAGGCAACATTTGCACAGGGCTGGCAGTGATGGTGCAGGGCCCAGCGGGTCCCTCCTGGGGCAGACAAAACCCCTCAGGTCCCCTGACCTACATGCAGGGCACTAAATTGGGCCCATCATCTCCCTCCAACAACTTCAAGAAGCACCAGCCCAATTCCCAGATGTGTCCTGGTGTTTGTTTCTGTTTCTAGGCACCATTCAAGGCTTCCCGTGAGGATCCTAGCTCATCTCTGGCTGCTGTGTTTGTGAGTTTAGAAATGGACACAGCAACCATGGCACGGAGCTGGGGAACCTGTTCTCTGCAACGGTGTTCTGTGTGCTGGGACTGCGAGCATAGCCCTGTGGAGGCAGAAGCAGCTTCTTCCCCCTCCCACCCAAATTCCTCCACTTTCATTACTTTTTTCTCCCAGTTCAATGACCGCCAGCCTTTGTCTCGTGGTCTGGCAGAGCCTGGTGCCACACACACCAGAGAGACAAAGAAATACATTGGCTTTTCTCCCCGAGCCTGCTATGAAGAGCCCACATTGTGTTTTACTGGGAAGAGGGAGACAGGCAGAGGGCTGAAGTGTTTTGCTCAGCCTTGGGCTCTGTAAAACCCTCTGTTTCTTTAAACATTATCAGCCCAAAGCTCCGGCAAGGAAGCGGTGACCCTGAGGAAAGGAGCTCCAAGGTTACACTCTCCTGTTCAAAGATCAGGACCATGAATTTTAAAATAATGGAAGCAGCTCTTTGGGCAGCACTAACAAGTGCAGCCAGCTCTCAGCCCCACACCCATGCCCAGACCTCCTGGACTTTCACAGGCTGCGTCAGGGACAACCCAGGCCAGGAAGGCAGTGTTTGCTAGGACACGAGCCTGGACAAGGATCAGGGAAGTTGCCTGGAGCTGCTCATTAGCAGTGGCAGGAAAGGGCCAAGGTTTCTGGTGTTCACAGCTGATCCTGCTGCGCCTTCCCACCCTATCAGCCAGTGCAGCAGCTCATTCCAGGTCATTCCCTGCATAATATAGAAATCAGAGATGATTTGGGGTGAAATGGACAGTAAGAATAAGCAGGAAAGAGAATTTCAAGACTGGTCAGGTTTTAATCTGCCAAATACTGATTTTTCTGTTCCATTTTAAGAAAAGGTCACTTTCAAGACACCAGAAAATGGTTTAACGAGGCCAAGCTAGGACCTTGTCTCTGACTAGAAGTGCTGTGCTTTGATCCTGTGCTGCAGTGAAAAAGGCATAAATGGAAACATGCCACATCGGTAATAGCAGACAGCTTCAACTTTGGCTCATCCCATCTCATTCTTGGGAAACAGCATGGTTAGGCAATGAAACACAGTGAAAACCTGCTTTCTTCAGCATGTTCTCTGTATTTATCAACCACCCACTTGTACTGTGCCACCGGGAGCAGCCTGGGTGAAAGACACTGCTTGCTGCTCTTGCTGCTTGTTGCCTGCTCCCCTCCAGATACCCCTTCCCTGCCGGGCTGCCCACCAGCCCCCAAAAAGCATCACCTCTGTTGTGTCTTTGCACCAGCCTGCAAGGGAGTCTCTGGCGGAAAGAGAAACTTACAGTTCTTTGGTTTAAATAAAAGTGCATTTAATGCCCGTGGTGGCTGCTGGGGCTGGCAGAGGACTTCTGAGCAACACCACCCACGTGGCTGTGACATGGACATCAGGTACACGCAGGCAGGAGGTTCCCGCCATCCCCCGACAGAAGGGTGGTGCCCCAATTACTGGCCAGGTAACAGCCTTGTGAGAGCACCTTTATAACCCAAAGCCACTTGATGTGGCTTTTTGTGAGGGTATGGCAAGGCATGCGCCAGAACCTGGCACTGTTCCCCCAGTAGGCATCAAGGAGGAGCTGCTGCCCGCTCTGTCCTTCAACCACTTGCAGCCCAATACAATCGCAGTTCCCCCACAAAGGGTCTCACTGTCCCCCAGACTGATGGGGTGGCAGAGAAAACGCAGCCAGACCCGTTTCAAAGGTGCACAGTGAAGGGACAAGAGGCCACAGGCACAAGCTACCGTGCTGGACGTTCCCATCACATGCAAAGAAAAACCTCTGCCCCAGAGGTTGCTGCAGCCCTGGGACAGGGCCCACAGGGACAGAGGGGCTCCATCGTTCCCACGCACTTGGCCCTGGCTGTCGGGCACCTTGGGGCACGTGTTGGAGCCCCCACCCCAGCTCTGACTGCACCTGTCCAGCCATGGGTCATAATTCATTGCCTTTACTGTGGACGAGAGTGGCAGCACAAGCAACGCTGCCAGGCCGGCTCTCCTGCTGACTGCCCAGCTATTTTTTTTCTCACAACGGCAGCTTTCTCCGGAACGGCTCCCACGTCCGCGGCCGTGGGCTGGCAGCCAGTCAATGTGTCCCTGTGTGCATCGCTGCGCAGTGCGGGCCCAGCACCGGGCTCCGGACGCCCCCGCCTCCCGCTGCCATTGGCGCCGCGGGCGCTGCGGCAGGGCCCGGGGCTCTCCGCCCCCGGGCATAAGAAGCCAGCGAGTTCCCAGGACGCCCGGCCGCGTTGCATCGCTGTGGCACAGCCCCGCCGCCAGCAGGGAGGTGAGAGGGGCCGGGAGATGCCGGGGCAGGCACTTGGCTGCCGGAGCAGGCGGGCTGCTGCCGCGGGAGGGGTGGCGCGGGGGGCACTATCGCAGCTCCGAGCCCCGCCACGACAGCGGAGGCCAGCGGGGAGCTGAAACGCTCCTCGGCCTGGTGGAGGGAAGCAGGCAGTGGTGCGGGCGGCTAGTGCAGCCCGGCGCGGGCCGGACGCAGTGTGCAAGCGGCTGTTAGGATGCACGAATGCAGCTACTTCCTACCTGACTGGAAACAGTCTCGCAGTTTGGACACCTGTACGGGGGAGGGCGTCAGCTTGAGAGTCAGGCCGTGGGATGAAATTTAGTCCCCTCAGCGCTAGGCCTTGTGGTGGTGAAACAGGAGCCAGACTGCAAGGCAGGAGGCATTTATCCATGGGGTATGAATTAACCAAGTGCCAGAAAATAAGGCTTCCCCACTCTCCCCCCCAGCATCAGTACATCCAATAGCTTTTGGGAAGGTGGTTTTGCATCTCTCCCTTTTTGATCAGTCTCTTTGGTTTGGCTGTTTGTGAAATCTGCAGGAAATGCTGCAATCCCAATTATTAACATTTCAGAGAGGGTCTCCAGATCAAGTGTGGGAGGAGGGAGGTTAGAGGAGATGTGCTTATTTCGTCCTGGCGCAGATCAAAACTGGTTCCTGCCTGGGTTCCCCTGACTGCTCAGTTGGAGACAGTCCTGCAGGCAAGAAAGGCAGAGGTGAGAACGCCTGTGACAGAGGGGACAACAAAACCTTTCTGAAGCTCCATATGCAGAAATGAAACCTCTGCCTGCCTCTCTCCCAAGCAAGGAGAACAAAGCAATGGGTTAAGCAGCAGGAGCCAAAGAAGGGGTGAAATCACAACATGCCACCTGCTAGCCAGGTCAGCACATATGGAAAATGCAGGAGCACCTTGCTTTGCAGCCTCTCCTCGTTTTCTCTCCTACGCTGTGCCCATGGAGAGACCCGAGGTGCCAAACTCACATCAATCCCAGGGGATGTGACAGCTCCCGGCATGCGCCAGTCCTATACTGGACACTCCTCGCATTGTGGCTCTCCTCAAGAGCTCCTGGAGGCAGATCCAAGGTCTCTCAGGATCTTCTTCCCTGAAGTGAAAGCTGCTAGCGGTGCTTTTCAACAGCATGTTTTGAGTGTGGGGTCCAGCATTGGTGACACATGGGGGGAGCCCCAGGGTAGCCACACTTGCAAAGCAAAAGGCATTGCTGGAGCTTACCCAGGCTAATGCACCCATCACTCCTCTGACCTCAGGGCCACGCTGTGACCATGTCTGAGCTGGAGAAGGCTATGATCGCCATCATTGATGCCTTCCACCAGTACTCAGGGAAGGAGGGAGACAAGCACAAGCTGAAGAAATCAGAACTGAAGGAGCTCATTAACAACGAGTTGACCCATTTCCTTGGTGTAAGTATTGCCCTCCATGCAGCACGCCTGGCTGGGCTCAGGGAGCCGTGCTGAGCAGCTGCTGGGCTCCGCTAACTCTGTCTCCCATGGGAAGCAAGCGTAGGGGAAGGGGTTTATTCATGCAGCAGTCTGTTAAACACTTTGCTCCAGCTCCACAGGAGCAGCAGGTGGGAGGACAAGGGCAACAGCCTGTACTGGGGGCTAGGTTTCGGGTTGGATACTAAGGTAATTTCCTTCCCTGGGAAGGGGGGACAGCCTTGCCCCAAGGGGCTCAAGATGTCCTTTCCCAATGGCACAGCTGTGGCTGTGATTCCCACTTCAGGAGGGCCACTGTTCACAGATGCTGCTGCAGACACAGGGCGGTGCCCCAACACAGACAGGAAACAGCAATGAGCTATTTGGGATGTGTCTGAACAGATTCAGCCATGAGAGCACCCAAGAAGCAGGGACATGTTACTGCCTGGGCCTCACTCTGGTCCTCCCCAGCTTTGGCTGCCTGTTTCTATCCCTTCAGGAGATCAAAGACCAGGAGACTGTGGACAAAGTCATGGAGGCGCTAGACAGCGATGGGGATGCAGAGTGCGACTTCCAGGAGTTTGTAGCCTTCATTGCGATGGTCACCGCTGCTTGCCATGAGTTCTTTGAGCATGAGTGAGTTGGTGGGAAGCAGGCGAGCACCTCCTGCTCATGCCAGAGAGATGCAGAGCAGCATCACTCCTCCAGGAAAAAGACTGGGTGTGATTAGGGGCTCCTTGGAGTTAAGCTTGTGCTAGACTTAAGCAGCTTATTAAGTTCTGCAGCTTTGTGAATAAGAAACACCTGCGTGGCTCAGCAAAGCCTATCAGCCAGTGCCCACCTGGCTGGATGCGGTGTTCAAATGCCTTGTCTCGAGCTCCTTCCCTGCTGCTGTATGCAAGGGAGGTGCATGGGGCTGGAGGCAGGTGGACGCTGCAATCCAAGCTTGCTTGCAAAGGGAAAAGGGAAATGGGAAATTCAAGGGCTGAAGTAGGAGGTGATGCAGAGGGGCTGGTTACAGAAGCCTGGTTCTGAGCTCACTGGCCTGAATGGAAAGGCTCCCGTTGATTCCCGTGGGCTCTGACTGCCCTGTGCGTGGTACTAACCCAGGCAGCACAGCCCCTGCCCTGTCACAGGGGTTCAGCAGAGCCCACGCATTTCTTGGCAAAATGCTAGGCTTGAAAGGCAAAGCATAACCATCTAACAGCCCAGGCTTTTCTCTTCTCAATGAATCCTCCTGCTTTTAGCAGCCTGCAGAACTGGAAGCAAAAGCGTATGAGGCTACTGGGCTGGTGACAGCTTCTGGGCCTGGGATGTGCCTTCATAAGGTCTCCAGGCTCAGTCAGAAGGGAAGGGGGGATCTGCCTAGTGTGACCACAATGCTTTAACATAGACCAGGCACAGCCTCCGGAGTGCGTGGAAATGGTGGAAATAAAATGGAAATTTTATTCTTAAAATGTTGTTTTGGTCTCTGGCCTGCAATCGGTCTCTGGTGAAAAATGTGTCCTTTTGTCCCAGGCTGTGTGCAGCTCCCCAGCTGCCCTGCACTGTCAGAGGGGAAGGCTGGAGGATGCAGCCTGAAGCACTGCTACGGCTTATGCCCCTGGGTTTCTTGTTGGGCATTGACCCTTCATCTTCTCCCTGGCATCACTGTGGCTGGCCAAACAGCTCAAGGCTGTTGCCACCACCACGTTCTGCCTGGCTGTCCAAACTGGCAGATATACCTCCAAGGCCAAAGGAGCGCAATATACCTCTGTGGGACTGCTGCTGTTCAGGGTGTGCTCGGGGCTGCCAGGGTCATCCAGGGGATTGCACTGGTGAGCCTTTGCAAAGCCAAAACTAAACCTAGGATAATTTCCCTGAAGCCTATGCTCCTGCCTTTTTCAGTCTGCACTTGCCAACTAAACCTCAGCAATACCTGTGAGTTAGACATTCATGACTAGCAACATCTATAGTGACAAATTCACAACAGAGATGCCCACAGATGATGTTGTCATTTTTACCTCATTCCACACTTCATAATGATTTCACGTGCAAAATGACATGTCTTTGGATAGGGACCATCTTGCTATTCTCATCTGCCTCCTCCAAGCCATGAAAAGGGACACTCAGGCAGAGACATGCATACAAGAAAGGCAACGTCTTGTACTCCATCTAGAATTAGAAAAGCAGTTTTGCCATCCCAGGGTAGCACTCATTTGTTGAGAGCTTGTTTAGCATCCAAGTTACTTCCACCACATTTCTAACATCCTAATCAGTTCTCGGTTCAAGTGTTTCTAACACTTGTACGGACCTGAGGCAGCATGTGAGGACAACGAATGGGGACATTGTCTGTCCCACAGTGTCCCCAAAGTTAGGCAGATGGGACTCTCATGACCCTCTCTCGAGCCTGAACCTGAGTTCAGCAGAGGGGTCTGATGCTTCAGCACAAGGGTCTGCAGGTGAGGCTGTGTGGCAGGTCTCCAAGTCCCACCTCCCTTCTGCCTCACCGCACCAGCAGTGCTCACATGGATGAGGAATCCTTCCCCAAGACTGAGCCTTTTCAACAGCATCGCAGTGGCAAAGAGCTGTAGGTGTAACATGCGGCTTGAACGCTGGCAGAGCCAGTGAGACACAGAGCAGGCTGTCCTGTCCTTTGGCGGGCAATGGGAGCAGAAGCAGGGAGTGACACAGTATGACTGCACACATGTTTCTGGCAGTAAGGCTGATCCTGACTTAGCAACACCACTGCTAGGAATTCACAGAGGCTTTACCTGGCACAGGAGAAGGCGCAGCAGAGCTGGTGCCTCTTGTCAGGGAGGAAGAGAGCATGTCTTCCTTTGAGGTGAGCACCCTGACTGCCAGCAGTGCAGTACACTGTGCTCAGGCTGCTGAGCCCCGGACACTCCTCCCCAGCCAGCGAGGAAAGCAGAGCTTTCCTGAAGTGAAATTCCTGAAACAGAGACTGCATGCTCACAGGCCTCAGCACCCCCCAGTCTGCACTGCAGCTCTGCTCCCGTTGTGTCCTGCTGCTCTCTGACACAGGCGGTGCCTCAGCTGAGAGCATGGACTGTGGGGACAGCCGCATGCTGGCATGGTGGGGGAAGCAGGCAAAGCAGTTTGGGCCACACTGGCCCAAGCACATAGCATGAGGTGCCTCTGCCGACAGCTCGCCACTGCTGATCCCTCCTGCACGCTGCCCCCTTGCACGCACAGGCACAGGCACAGCCAGCCACCTGCAGCACCTCTGCTAACACCCTGGGTCCCCATGGACCATGCAAGCCCCCTGTGTCCAGCCCAGAAAAAGGATGCTGCCACACCAACAAGGGGTTTGAGTAGTGTTGTGAGGGGCTCAGAAGCACGGCGAGGCTTTCTGGGGAAAAAAGAAAATCACTCAAGCCTTGTGGCTGACCAAGGAGCAGCTGTCAGAGCTTTGCAAGGCAGACATCACAGCTGGCTCTGAAGGAGGCTCAAAAGGCTTAAAGCAACTCACTAACCTCCCAGCAACGACAGGCAGGCTCAATACTTAAAAGTGCCAGTCCTGACACCGCTGGTTTTCAGGGGTAGTTCACTCTTCAGGAAGGGAAGGTGATAGGCTAATGACATTATGAAATAAATTTTTAGTTATGCCCCCATCCCGACCAACAGAATCAGCCTGCTGTATGCCCGAGGTATGTGTGCTCTTACAATACCTCACTGGCACTGGTTAGATTGATCTGACATTGCATCGATCCCAGAAGAGCTCAGAAAATTCACATTTTTGTCATTAGTGCAGACTGGCGTGTGACAACCTGCAGAAAGGCTGTTTTGGTAACATCAAGCTCTGGGATCTGTGCCATGGGACCCTTAGGACCCTGGGAGGCTCCCTGAGGATGAAAGAACAGCATTACACTAGCAGCGCCTGATTGGACACATTTGCCAGTTATGCTTTTGACCCTCTATAGAAGAGGACGCAAGTGAATTTCCTACCAGGAAGGGCACCAAGAGATGGTTTCTTATATTAAATGCCCTGTCAAGACAAGAACTACTTATCAACAGTACTAAAAGTGAAACAAAGAGAAGAAAGTACAACAGGAGGAGCCTGAGATGTTTGAGAGACTCAAATTAACTTTCAAACTAGAAAAGTGACAGATGGGGGGCAGATTTAGTACATACATGCTGTATTGTACCTCTGCTGAATTACGTTTTCATAATTTAAAATGCTGCCATTACTTTTTGTTCTGGGAGATTAGAATCTGCACTTTTACTCACTCCCCAAATAATTATAGGCAAAGCGCACCTGTGAAAGGGAACCGTCTCTCTGGATCAGACACAGAGCCCTTACCAGCACTGGAAGAGTACTTACAGACCCCCACAAAAAAGTGCTTCCAGGTAAGATCTAAATCTTACTGGGAATGCTAATTATTGCTGTTATCACATCTAAAAAAAAAATTCATCTTGTTAACTGTCAATGGGATGTGCATTCAGGATGAATCATTCAATAGCAGAGTTCATGTGCTGACAGCAAGAAACATAATTTGTCTTAAAAAGAAAAAAAAATACACTTTTCCCACAAATCATCTACAAATCAAATGTGGACTTTCACAGACCCCAGAGAAAGAACGTTCCTGACCTTGTTGGATGGAGTAAAGCAATTGCGTAAACAAAGCACTGCACTGCTGGGCCGTGTCGCCCACGCGTTCAGAACTCCGCACTGCAAGCTGTGATGGCACTGAGAGGTGCTCCTCCATCCTGGCAGTCTAATGACATGGAAGCACATTCCTGCTCCCTCTGTACATTAAGCTGAAAAATACATTCCAAAAGAAAGCGTCAGCATTTCTGTGAGTGATCCATGGATTGAATTTGTTCCCCCTACCAGATATTAAATCTAAAGGATCTGCCTGGCTGTACTTACTGTACTGCAACAGTCAGGGCATTAGAGCGTATTTTCAGTTTTTCCATTCTGAAATATTCTTGACACCGGATTTTACTGCACAGTCTGAGTTCACCCTGCACCCTGAACAGTGTGGACTTGATTGCAGGGGAAAGGCAGCTGACAGAGCAGGAAACTAGAAAAGCAAAATGGGAAGCTTTTTAAACAAAACAAAACAAAACAGCTCCAAAACTGTTAAGGAGCAACACAAAACTGATCTTTAAAAGGCCACTTTTATATTTTCTTGCCACTGAAATTTTGATTCTGCATACCACATTACAAGTATAGACACAACCACCACAGCACTGTTGTCCATGTTTGGCAAAGAAAAATGCCAGAAATAAAGACAAATCATTATTTTGCAGTTACCTTTGTAAGCTAAGTTTTAAGGAATGCTAGAAAATTAGCAAATGCTTTTACTTCCATAAGCAAACTTTTATGTTTAAGCGAGAACAGGATTTTAAAAAGAAAAAAAAGTGACTGGAGAAAAAGATAGTGGTGTATATTATTTTAATAACATGTATTGAATGACAAAAAAGATAGAACCCTGCTTATATAGCACTGGCATAACTGAACTGAAAATAATCCCCAGTGTGTCTAGTTCCTCCTAAACAACATGACTGGTCACAAAACAAAATCTAAAGACTGTCACAAAAATTTACATTAGAATTTGTCACGACAAGAAACTCTGGCTTAGAAACATCTCATTTGAAATATCTGACCATATAAATATTTAAAGTATATTAACCAGCTGAATATAAACAACAGTTCAACAATAAGAATTATATCTTAGTATACCCAGCATCAAGTAAATCTCAAAGTGCAAAAAGCTAGAGAATTATTTAATGCAGTTTTGTTAGTTTTGTAAATTAGTTCTTAGATGTAATCCAGCTTTATCATCTGCTAACATGATTTCTGGCCTGATACACTGCAATACTTTAAATGTTCAAGCTTTTGGAAAATTCCTTTTTTGGCCTTAAAGCAGAGTTGTGAGTATGCTATAGAAACCAAAACCAGATGCCTATCCAAAAAGATCCTTAAAGTGCGTAATACGTGTTTTCACACAATGGCAGGGAAATAGCGTTAAAAAAATCAGGGACTTGGTACAGAAAATTAGGAATGTGCACTTAAAATGAACTCACTGCTTCCTTTTTTCTGCTATAATAAATTCCTGGGTAACAATAAGTGATAAATAAAGACGTAAAGTAGCCTCATAGTACTGTTGCTGGAATGACATAAAGCTTATAAAAAGTCAGTATAAAGTGCTGGCTCATAAAGAACACCACTGCAGTAAAGGCAGTTTTATTAATGTTTACAAAGTTACTTAGTACTCACTGGAGTCCAATCTCACACCCCAGAATAAATCTGAAACATTCCGTTTCAGTAACAGCTCTTTCGTGGCATCTTGCCTCATTCCCTCAGCGTGGTGACTGGCCAGTGAACCAGCTACAGCAATTTGTTAATTCAGAAGCAGATGGGGCTTAGGATTCCCTTATTACTATATTTTACATTCCCAAAAGATAGGGTTAAAAAAAAAAAAAAAAAAATCATTCTTGTAACTTTACTACAAGCTGGTATTTCAAATGTCAAACTCATTCAATTTAAGATGAATTACAGATTTTTTGACACCTGTCTTCATTAGTTTTGAGGAAGATGAGTTAAGTTGCTTTGGCAATAAAACCTGCCGTGCTTTAAATGCACTTCATACACAGCATTATCTGGATGCTAAGTACAATGCCTTGTAATTAACAGTGAGAAAAACAGAAAAGGCTCAAAGATGCTATCTTTTCGCTATGTACAGTGCTTTTAAAAACAAATTGTGTTTTGCAGGATAAATTCCTGCTTATTTCCTAAACCCACTGTTGGTACAAATCTGTTTTCTGTAGATGCGCCACCTCTCTTGCCTCTTCAAGCAAAAACTTTGCCTTCGTTTAAGAGACTACAGCTTAGTTTATTTCCACGTACAAAGAAGCATCCCTCTTTCAATCTGGGTAAAAGCAAGTGCTTTGGTCAGGAACCCCTGGAAGTTTGTGTTAGAAAATGTTGCTGACATGAAATAAAACCTCCAGGACCTGAAAACAGGCTGGAATTCCCCTGTAACCATGGAGCGTTCTGCACACCACACTGACTGTGGAGAGCCTCAGCAGACTTTTACGTATCATCTGCTGTGCCCCAGAGAAGTGTTTGCATTGAACCTTGCATCAGAGAAAGAATTCCATTTGGAAACACGCTCCAGAGTAACACTGGTGCAGCTATCATTTTCTTTTGATAAAAGTTAAACCAGACACTCTACCTCCCATGAGCCATGTTGTGGAGGGCCAGGAACAGTTCTTGGTTTAGTGATTTTTACAGCCTTTCCACCTGCTGCTGTTCCAGCTTTGGGTCAGCCTGGTGAGGGTGCTCAAGGCTGCCATCTTGGTGCTGCTGCTCCTGCTCCTGCTTTTTCTTTTCAGTGAGTGCTTTTGTCCTGGTGGTGACTGGCCTGGGTTTAGCATCAGGCCGCTCTTCATCCTGCTGGTGCTTTATACAATGTTTTTCAAAGGTGGAAATTTTGGCATATGTCCGGTTGCAAAGCAAACAGTGGTACGGCCGCTCCCCAGTGTGTGTTCTCATGTGAAGCTGGAGGTAAGAGGACCTGGAAAAGGCTCGGCTGCAGACCGAGCAGCAGTGAGGCTCACGTGCCTCGTGGGTCTTCAGGTGCTGCTTGAGGGATGATGCCTGCTTGAAGGCCTTCCCACAAGTGGAGCACTTGAAGTTCCTCTCACCTGACTCGAGAAGCTGGTGCGACACAAGGTGGGCGGAGGAGCGGAAGTTCTTCCCGCACTTGTCGCACTTGTAGGGCCGTTCCCCGGTGTGCAGGCGGATGTGGAGGACCAGCCCAGCCTTCTGCGTGAAGGCCTTCTCACACTGCAGGCACTTGAAAGGCCTCTCACCTGTGTGCACGCGGCGGTGGGTCGCGAGGTGCGAGGCGCGCCCAAAGAGCTTGCCGCAGTCCTCGCACTTGAAGGGCCTCTCGCCTGTGTGGATGGCCTTGTGGCGCAGCAGGTGGGAGGACTGGAGGAAGAGCTTCCCACAGACGGGGCACTGGTACTTCCGCTCGCCTGTGTGGGAGCGGAGATGGAGGGCAAGGTGCGACGAGGAGATGAAGGCCTTGCCGCAGAGCAGGCAGGCGTGGGGCCGCTCCCCAGTGTGGGTGCGCTTGTGGAGGACCAGTCCCGAGGACAGGGCGAAGGCCTTGGCACAGATGGGGCAGCGGTAGGGCTTCTCCCCGGTGTGGACCCGGCGGTGCTTGGCCAGAGCGCCGGCCTGCGCGAAGGCCTTCCCGCACTGCTCGCACCCGTGGGGCCGCTCCGCCTCGGCGGCGAGCGCCAAGCCCCGCCCGCCCCCCGCCCGGCGGCCCGGCGGCCCCACCGGCACCATGGCGGTGGCCCGCGCGCCGCCCCGCCCCGGAAGCGGCGGCACAGGCCCCGTGCCCCGCGCGCATGCGCCGCCGGCGCGCCGTGGTGACGTCAGGAAGCGAGGTGCAGGCCGCAAAGGTCGGCTTGCCGCCATCTTATCGCTCGGCGGGGGCGGAATGTTCAGCCCCGCGCGGCTTGCAGCCTGACAGCCGCCCGGCGCCTCTCCCCCAGGGGAGGGCTTACAGCGGCTCCGGGAGCCCCCGTGTACCGGCGGCATGGCTGGCTCCCCTTCCTCCTGTCTCCCCCCTGCACTGACCCAGCAGGGCTTCATGTCAAGACTCACCACTGGCTTTGCTGTGTGAAATAAGCAGCACCATGCATGTTACACACACCCTCCGCGCCCCCAGCTGTGCTCACCCCCGAGTTTAGAAAACTTGGTCTGTGTCAGGTGCCAGTTGTGCGTGGGAAGGACCTATACTCGGGTCAGGGCAAGGAAGTAAGCCAGACCCCAGAGAGCACTTCAATTTGGGTACTGAAAACATGAAATTCAGGAACATCCAGGCTTTGAGGATATGCAAGTGCTTTGACTGTAAAGCAACTGTAATGAAATTTTGCAGAAAAAGCTCTTCAGGCATTAAACTGTCCAAAACAGGTGAAAACTGTGTACTGCACATAAGCTCATTTTTGATGTAACAGCATGTTTAAACATTCAGCAAGTCAGATTTTCAAGAGCTGTTTTGAAATGTTTAATGTGCTTTTTGTTTTAGATTTACTTTACAAGGCAACTTGTCTCACTGTCATCAATATTTCAATACAAAAATCTTACAATGCTTTATTTGCTAAAAACCTACAACATTAAAATTGGGGTTAGGTAGTTCTTTCCTTTTGCCAGCTGTTTTGTTACGAGGAGTGTCCCATAGTCCACTGCTAGAGGTTGCTGTACTTAATAAGTTACACAAGTTCTGTACATAATTACAGTCATAGTAGAGTATGCAGCTGTATAATACACCACAGTAGAACACCATGAGGGCAAAGAACTACTATATGTGAAAGCTTTTTGTTGAATATTTTATAGTTTATTTGACCAAGAGTCAATTTGATATCCTCACATCAGGAGACTGATATCCATCTTTCTTAGGCACTGATCCAGGCAGAATTGCCTTGCAGAAAAACCTGGCTCTTTTGCCAAACTCATGCATTATTAAAAAAATTTTATGTAGCTCAAAGTCTTTAACAACTCTATAAAAATAATTATTTGCTAGTCTCGTGCTTACCTTCAAATACATGAAGTATTTGAATAATTTCACATTCTCTTTCTGAATTAGGTTCACTGCAGTATTAGATCAGGCAGAAACTTCAAAACCTTAATTAGTCACGTGTGACTCAACAAACTGGATATTTCAGCTTGAACAAAAAAGTCTGTCTAAATACAACTCAAAAAAAAAAAAAAAAAAAAAAAAGTAAGTTTGTACCACAGCAGATCAAGCTAAATAACACTGAAAATCTTTCCCATGGTGGAAAAAAAATATCACTATAATAAGTTTTAGCACAGGATATTCAGGGAAAACATATTGTAAGACCATGCTTTGTAAACATTTCTACAAATAATTCGGAGACTTGGCTTTGGAATGAATTTTCAAATACTTGGCGTTATGCAGGACAGTAATTAACAGCTAATGCTATGAAAACAAGCAACTTTAACATGAAGTTAAAATAGCAAGAGCAGTGAAGGCTCCTGCATCAAGTAGTTAAAACTGGATATTAATTTATATTTTATTATAAAGTTTATAGCATTACAGAGTCCAGCATGGCATGATAAGTAACCTTGTTACAGTTGCAGTATTTGTTCTTGCTTGGTACACAAAAGCCGAACAGCAGCATAATTGTTGTTACATTGAATCTGGGATTGGAATGAATTTTTCTTCTGAATAGGGATGAGTCAGTGATTTAAAATAAAAAGGCTGCATTTTTAAATCTCAAATATGTGCAAAATTCCTTTCAGTACAGTAGAGAATATGGTAGAGATGTGTGCAATCTTGAAAGTTACATCCCAACCCAGATACTGCCAATATATTGCAAACAATCACATGGAGGGTGAACTCTGAATGGTTACTCACAACTTTTCAGTATTATTTCCAAGAGTCCTCCTCACAGCTGGTATTCTCTCCCCACCCAGCTTTATGTCCTTTTATGCAGTGCATCAAGTACTGACATTCATAATTATTGGAAAAAAACATTGGTCCATGATAGTTCTAATAAATTTCCTTCAGGAATTCCAGTAAACTCTCCATCCTAAGACAGCTGTAACTGTTAGAATACATCTATGAAAGCAAATGCAATCTGAGAGATGAAGGTCTGGGAAGATTAGTATCTCCATTTTCCCCATGGTCTTCAACAGCTTTTAAAAACACAGAAAATGGATTCCGATGTTATTATTTGGAAAGTCCCTTGATTTTGGTGCTTTAGCCTTGATGTGATTTTCTGTTTTCACATGTTGTAGGCAACATAAATAGGATCCAACTGGTCAGCTAAAAATCCGTCTCTCAAGTGCATTCTTTGTTTCTCACCACGGGAATTGATAGGAATGACACCGGGGTCCACAATGACTACAACACCTACTATGAGATAATGCTCTTCCAGAACCACATTTGTTACCAGTGCGACCAGGTCCAACGCTTCTTGTTCTGAGCCTTCTAATTCGACAACCACCACCAACAAGTTGGTCCATGTAAACACAGCGCTGTCGGCATGATACAAATATTAATGGTGAGAAAAAAATACATAGTCAAAGGAAGTTAGTTATCAAAGAGACTCACTGGAAATAAATTTCATAAGTACTTGAACAATATAATAAATGAGAACAAGTGATACAATAGTAATGTGAAAATATTTGTAAATCAAGAGGTATTAAAGCTGTAACTTCTTGGGATATTCTTTGCCACTTGTTTAATTGTCCATGTACAAAATATGAGTAGGTCTTTTTCTCTTATATGTACACAATCAGTATGTAAGAGTCCTTTGCACTTATATATTGAAACGGGAACCATTAAGATTTCACATTCAGTGTGTGCATACTTGATAATCAATGTACTTGCGTAAATCTTCAGAGATTATTAAAGGAAAGACAAAACTTCCCAAAGATTACAAGTAAACACTACCACTTTGAGACTGAAGAGGACCTACAGCCAAATGGCATACATCATCCATTAGGACCAAATGAGAATAATATATGTTAGAAGATACCATTCAAGAAATCCTTGAGATGTGTTTACCACATCCAAGTGTGTACATTCTGACACAGCCAGGGAAGTCAACAACACAACTTGCAAGTGCTCTGCTGCCCCATTCTTGCCCTGCCCTCCCTGTCTTTCAGACTATGAAGATCAAACTCTGATAAAGGCATGGGCTATTTTTTTTTTATGAGTGGCAGAGGCAGGGGAAAGAGAGGTGTTATATTTCAATTACTCTCACTGCAGTCGTTTCTAAGCAAAGTTTTGTTGAGTTCCCTCTATACCAAGCTCTCAGTCTAGCGTGCTGTTCCACAAAGCTTGACTTCTGCTGCTTTAGAAGAAATAAAAGGATACAGAAAAGTAATACTGAGGCTCTTACCATTCTGCAATGCTCTTATGTGCTCTTATTACAGAGGTCTCTATATCAATGGGATGGTACCTCATTCCTCTGAGCTCCAGTGTTTCATCCAAAGAGCCTACCACATATAGGGCATCATGCCTCTCTGCAGTAGAGCACAGACATTTAAAACATCATCAGATCTACAGAACAAACATGGTCATTTGTATGTGCTTATTCCTGACATTCTAAGATGTTTCTGGTGCTTCCTAGGAGAAGGAGTCTATAATACACGTCAAGCTCTACCACTTGGAGAGAAGAGAATTAAGATGTCATTTAGCACTTCCACCTATTGACTCCAAGCAAATGAAACCACACGGAAAAGAATTTCTGGGTCATTCAGTTCTGCCCCTTCTCTCATGTAATGTAATCTCAGTTCATAAACCCAATCAAAATCCACTGTTAAAGCATCTTTTTGTTCCACTATTCTTACCAGAGAACTTCTATCCTCTGATCAATAGGAACACTTTTCCAATTTCCAAATTTAATTTTTTCTTTTTGAAACGAGCTTATACCCACTTGTCCTTATGCCAGCAGTATTCTTCTCAGCTTCTGAAGTTCCCCACAGTAGCAGCAAGAACAACTCTATCCTCTCCTCAGCCTTAGCTTTACTAGGTTAAATAAGCAAAGCTCTCCTAGACCCTTCTTGAAGGACATGCTCTCCACATTGCTACGTTCATCCTGTAATTCTGTTCAGTGTAATTTTGCCTTTTTTTTGCACCCATTTTGTAATTCTGCTCAATTGTGTAACTTGAGACGAAAAGCATCTTGGGAAGCTGCACTGTATTTCATGCATACTTGCTACGTTAATTCACCATACATAGCCTCTCAAATGCTGACAAACTAAAGGACGACTGACATTGTTCCACAGTGATAAAAATCTCTGAGATACATGATTTTTCGGAAAGCTACAAGGCACAAAAACTTGCTACAGTAATCTGGTGCCTTGCCACCTGCAACTTCTCTTTGTTCATGAATGCCTCCTCACAGGCATCCAATTTTTGTCAACTACCAGCTTTCTCAAGTACAGGGAGCCATTGCACTTTGAACAGTGATAGGAGGACAATTCCATCAAAGCATCCAGTGCAGAACCTTGCACTAAGCAGCAGCACAAAGTGCCCTGGAGGTCAGGTAACTACCCTAGAAAATCACAGAAGAGGAAAGCAAGGAAAGCCTAGAGCACTTTGGTTGGGTGTGCTTTTATCATGCTCTACCAGCTCTGAAGTGGAAGGTGACATGCAGTAAAAGCTTTTTCAGGGAGCTGGATTTACATTACATCAGCTCCCACCAACAGTCTGAGACCACATTCCTTCAGGAACAGAGACTCTGGAGGGGCTGGCCAACACAGAACTGCTCAGTGTACTAAGTAGGCTGAACGGGTGGAGAGGCCTGGTGCCAAGAAGGGTCCCTTCTCTGTAATGGTGGTAGCTGTGGGCTAAGGATATCCCACATCTCTGATGAAGACTATTTCTTTACCAGAATTCACCTTTTGCTCTCTGATGGCACTCTGACTGTGGAAGAGGTAAGCCTGCATGACGCTGTTCTGGAGGAGATGGAATTGAGTGGGCTGCAGGGATTTCTCCAGCCAGAGCAATAGCATCCACGTTTTTTGTTTTCAAGAGCCCCAGGGAGACTGAATAGGACACCCGCACAGTAGACTGGAGGATGACCCTCTCTTAGTGACTAGATCCAACTGAGTTACATCACGGACCTGAACCCTAGACTGTTTCCACTGCAACAGATGGGGTAGCTCCTCAGCAAAAGTCTGCACCCTCAACAAATTGCCTTCCTTGCTCACTCTTCTTCCTTCATATAATGGAGGACTAAAAGTAGGATGGACATGCGTGGCGTCCCCCAAACGGACACTAATGTTCCAGAAGCGGGAACACTGCTTTTCTATCTTGTACCATGAGTGGTTACAGGAAATGTAAAAGGTGTCTGTGAAGCCCCTACAGTTCATTATCCAGTGACAGCAATGAGGGGACACTGACACTATCCATGTAGATACCACCATTCATTTAAGTCCAATCACAGACAACTAGCAATATACATTTGCTAATAAGTTATAAGCATTCAAACTCCTTTTCTTAGGATGGTTAGAGATTACTTTTTTTTTTAAAAACGTGTGATAAGCAAGAGTTATACCTACTCCATATTCTGTCTTAACCGAAAAAGGAGCAGTTTTTCTTCCATCTGCTTAGATTTCTCAAGTTTAGACATCTTGGCTTAGACAGAAAAAATAGATTAACAATTTATTTTCTATACCGGAAAATCTGAATGACAACATTGCTTGTATTCTCTAGATCAGCACTGAAATACTGCATCATGTCTGTAAGGAAAGAGGTTCAGAGGAAAAGTAAGTAGAAAGGCCCTAGTGCTTCTAACAAATGTGCTTATATTATTTTGTGTAAGTGGAAATAAAGGAAGATGAACATGATTTCTCAATCTGTCAAAAAGGCATTAGGAATTTCTCATTTTGCACGATTACCCAGTAACATTATAATCAATGAATATGTACAGAGTAACAATTCCTGTTACATTCAGCACTTTTCTCTGATGGGAGTCAGGATGAACTTGCAGGACAGCTTACTCTTCGCTAGCTCAACTACCCCAAGTTTCAAACACAAGCTTCTGTAAGCACATTTGTTTTCTCTCACCTCCACTAGCATCAGTAAGTTCTGTTCTGCGCAGAAAGCCAAGGTACCCAGTCCGAGCCCATATGGTCTGAGTGTCTCCAAAACTCAAGCGAGCAGTAAAGTGATCAGCGTGCAGTGCTTCTTCTCCATACACTGTGTAGTAACCAGTAGAATTGTGCGGACTACTCACCCATATCTAGGGGATTTGAAAAAAAAAAAAAAAGAAAAATAACAAAAGGGAATCATTCCCATATAAACATAGGTTATTTTGCCAGACCCAGGCAGCATCATTTATTGATTTAAAATATCTGTTCCACTGATTGTTTTTTTTTTTTTTCCTCCTAAAATGCCAGTAGTAGTTTTATTAAAATAATTCATTAACTTCTGCCTCACAGAAAATGATCAGGAAAAAGGAGAGAAAAGGAGCTTTATATACATGTAATAGGGGATGGTAAAGAGGAAAAATGAACTAGGCATTTGGCTTACTGGAAAAGAACACCTGTTAACCTGCAGTCTTCTATTAGTTGGGCATCCTGGTATACACAAATCCAGATGTATATAAAGCAAGGACTAAACCAAACAGTAAATTACCTCATTACTACTGTCCACTGATGGGAGTACATAAGATATTCACTGTCTCTTCTAGCTGCCAATCAGACATACTAGTCAACTGATATCACCTGGTACTGGCAAGCAGTAGTTTGGCAGAGGAGGGAGGAAACCATGCAGACATACATACAAGTATGTCTTCCAGCTCTCTGTAGAGTTCATTCACTTGCCACATTATGCGGCCATCCCACTAAGAGACAGGCGTTGATCTAACATGATTTATCTATATATTAAATCACTGCTGATACACAAAGTACAACAGCATCAAAGCTTTACCTCTCCTAAATGCGAGTCTCCCAGAGGTCCCTTGGTTTCTGTGTGTGCTATGATGACCTTTACCCCTGGAAGAATCTTGAATAAGAAGCAAATGTTTACAATAGAAGTTAAGAGAACTTGAATTCATCAAAAGAAACGTTAATAATGCAGAGACACAGAAGTCAACAGTCTGTGCAATTCTTCTCATTCTACTCCCCTCTGCACCATAGATATCAACCATCTCTTCCTACTAAGTTGTTTCCTCATTTAAACTCTAAGCAGGTATTTTGCCACTTCAGAGTTGAAGTTTGTTTCACACCTGAAAAAGCCTTCCACATGAAGGCCTCTGATTTTTTCAGCTGTAGCAACATATCCTATTGCTTCACTTCATGCACCTGGCTTCATTTTAACTAGCTGTTCATTTTATGCTCTCTCTAGTGCCTCTCCTAGATATACTGTGATTAGTGAAGCTCGTTGCACAGATTCTGTACTACGATCCAGCTGATGCAGCTCACCACCCAGGTAAAGGTCATGAGGAGGAAGGATTGCTCTCAGTCTCTCACCTTCCCAGACTCCATAAGCGGCAGACTGTGTGGAGAACCTCTCTCTACCAAACGCACCCTGAGAAAATAAGACAATGCATTTGTACACGGATTTATGAACTTAAACAGAAGTTAAATAGATGTGTTCCAGTATATCCAGTGTTACCCCATTCTTAGCTGCACTGACCAAACCGTTATGATGCCAGCCAATTATGCTCAGTTATTCACAATGCAATAAGACAGTTAAGAGTTTCTAGCTGTCTTCAAGACTTTGATATTAGCATTCCCATAGACCATGCTTCTTTTAAGAATCAGAAACTCAGCTCTCTGGAGAGATGAATAACTTTTTCCAACAGAGCTCTAAGGTTGCAGTTCCACCAGCATTTTAAATTTACCTTCTTTGTTGGACTCTCCTGGACCTCTGCTTGCCACACTGAACCATGGCAGAGCGTCAGTAGGAATTACAAAAAGCAAAGAGCAAGCAGCCTAAACAGAATTAAGTGACACTATGCAGGCCATTAGTAGCATAACTTATAAAGGCAGCACATTTGCAGAAGGAACAAAAATTGGGTGTAATAGGAGAGGCGTACAAGAGAAGAGGCTCCTATACTTTATATTATATTACACTATCCCTACACCCATAGGCTAGAACTAATGCAGCTTTTAGGCTATGGCTGAACTTGTTTTTAACAGGAATATATATCATGCAAATCACAGTAATAAATTAAATGAGGAGAAAATGACTGTAGTTTACATTGATCTGTTTAGATGCCAAATCAGGATCATTTACTAGCAGTCCTGGTCAACCGGGGAGGTCCCAGATGACTGGAAGTTAGCGAATGGGACGCCCCTCTGCAAGAAGGGTCAGAAGGAGGATCCTGGGAACTACAGGCCTGTCAGCCTGACCTCGGTGCCAGGAAAGGTCATGGAGCAGATCAGCTTGAGTGCCATTACACGGCACATGCAGGACAATCGGGTGATCAGGCTCAGCCAGCATGGGTTTATGAAAGGGAGGTCCTGCTTCACCAACCCAATCTCCTTCTATGACAAGGTGACCCACTTAGTGGATGAGGAGAAGGCTATGGTCTACTTGGACTTTAGTAAGGCCTTTGACATTGTCTCCCACAGCATTCTCCTGGAGAAGCTGGCTGCTCACGGCTTGGATAAGTGCACTCTCTGCTGGGTTAAAAACTGGCTGGATGGCCAAGCCCAGAGAGTGGTGGTGAATGGAGTCAAATCCAGTTGGCAGCCAGTCACAAGTGGTGTTCCCCAGGGCTCAGTGTTGGGGCCGGTCCTGTTCAATATCTTCAATGATGATCTGGATGAGGGGATGGAGTGCACCCTCAGTAAGTTTGCAGATGGCACCAAGTTGGGTGGAAGTGTCGATCTGCTGGAGGGTAGGAAGGCCCTGCAGAGGGACCTGGACAGGCTGGATTGATGGGCCAGGGCCAAGTGTATGAGGTTCAACAAGGCTAAGTGCTGGGTCCTGCACTTGGGTCACAACAACCCCATGCAACGCTACAGGCTGGGGGAGGAGCAGCTGGAGAGCTGCCTGGTGGAAAAGGACCTGGGGGTGTTGGTTGACAGCCACCTGAACATGAGCCAGCAGTGTGCTCAGGTGGCCAAGAGGGCCAATGGCATCCTGGCTTGTATCAGGAATAGTGTGGCCAGCAGGACCAGGGAGGTGATAGTGCCCCTGTATTCGGCACTGGTGAGGCCGCACCTCGAGTACTGTGTTCAGTTTTGGGCCCCTCACTACAAGAAGGGAATCAAGGTACTAGAGCACATCCAAAGAAGGGCAACAAAGCTGGTGAAGGGTCTAGAGCACAAGTCTTATGAGGAGCGGCTGAGGGAGCTGGGGTTGTTTAGTCTGGAGAAGAGGAGGCTGAGGGGAGACCTTATTGCTCTCTACAACTACCTGAAAGGAGGTTGTAGCGAGGTTGGGGTTGGTCTCTTCTCCCTAGTAACAAGTGATAGGATGAGAGGAAACGGCCTCAAACTGCGCCAGGGGAAGTTTAGGTTGGATATTAGGAAAAACTTCTTCACTGAAAGGGTAGTCAGGCATTGGAACAGGCTGCCCAGGGAAGTGGTTGAATCTCCATCCCTGGAGGTATTTAAAAGACGGGTAGACGTGGTGCTTGAGGACATGGTTTAGTGGTGGACTCGGCAGTGCTACGTTAACGGTTGGACCTGACGATCTTAAGGGTCTTTTCCAACCTAAATGATTCTGTGATTCTATGAAATGATGGTGAATAGCTTGTCTTCTAACAGCTAAGATTTAAACTTGCAAAAATTAGAGGTGAGTAGTCACAAAAGCTGCCAGTTAACCTATGTCCCTAATTTAACATTATCAATTAAAAAAACCTGAAGCAAATGCACCAAGTCTTGATATTATGTTTCTTAAATTAAGTCTGGAAACAAATACATACATGTACCCTACTAAACTTACAGTCTGAACTTGATGCTGCCAGCACTTATATTAACTAAGTTAACCAAGAGACAAGTTAATATGAAAATTATGACTATAGAATTAAGTCTGATAGAATGAAGTATCCTTGGCAAGTTTTCAGATGACATGTGTGTACATATATGCGTGTGTGTGTTTTGATACGCTGTAATACAGGCCTGACATCAGTTTATTTGATCTGGGAAGGCTGAGGGAATTGAGTCGGTTTGGTCTGAAGGAAAAAAATAAAAAAAAAAATTAAAAAGACTTAGGGGGACTCTAACTGCACTTTTTCCACTACCTAAAGGATTGGTAGAGAGAAGATGGAGCCAGATTTCTTGGAGTTGCACACCAGAAGGAGAAGAGGACAGGGATGTAACATTCAAGATGGGAAATGCCAGTAAGGAAAACTTCCCCAGAGCGGGGTGTCAGTCTTGGCGCACACCCCCAGAGAGGAGGAGGATCTCCATTCTTTGAGATTTTCTGTACTGAACTGGTCCTGGCCCTCAGTAACCTGGTGAAGCCTTGAAGCTGGTTCTGCTTTGAGCAGGAGGTTGCATGAAGGACATCCAGAGATCCTGCCCACCCTAACTGTTTCTGTGATTCTGTGACTAACCAGCCAGTTAGCAAAGTCACCATTTGCCAACGGCCTGGTTAGGTAAGAAACAGCTAATGAGTCTAGATTATACAAGACTGATGAACAGACAGCAAGTTAGGTAAGGGTCTAAAAAGGAACAGCAGAACAAGTGATGGAGGAGGAGATGTTGGACCACTTCCAGCACATCATTAAAGGATTCTCTAGGGTGGGGTTCCTTGTATACGGTGATGACGGATTAGCTGCTGCCAAGAATATTTCAACATACCGCTGCAATGCAACAAGGCTGAACTTTCTCCTTGTCCTGGTTTCAGCTGGGATGGAGTTAATTTTCTTCTTAGTAGCTGGTAGAGTGCTGTGTTTTGGATTTAGGATGAGAATAATGTTGATAAGATACTGATGTTTTGGTTCTTGCTGAGTAGAGTTTACACTAGTTAAGGACTTTCCAGCTTCTCATGCTCTGCCAGGTGCATAAGAAGCTGGGAGGGAGCATAGCTAGGACAGCTGACCCAGACTGGCCAAAGGGCTATTCCATACCGTATGACATCATGCTCAGTATAGAAGCTGGGGGAAGAAGAAGGAAGGGGGGGACGTTCGGAGTGATGGCATTTGTCTTCCCAAGTAACCGTTACACGTGATGGAGCCCTGCTTTCCTGGGGATGGCTGAACACCTGCCTGCCACTGGGAAGTAGTGAATGAATTCCTTGCTTTGCTTTGCTTGTGCGCGCAGCTTTTGCTTTACCTAGTAAACTGTCCTTATCTCAACCCATGAGTTTTCTCACTTTTACTCTTCCGATTCTCTCCCCCATCCCACCGGGGGGGAGTGAGCGAGCGGCTGTGTGGTGCTTAGTTGCTGGCTGGGGTTAAACCACGACACTCCTCTACAGTCATTAAATAGTTAATGCTTTAACATCATCTGTACCTGTCATGTCGAAGTGCTCTCATATCTACGTAGACTGTTGTTGGATCTGGTCCTGCTGTTCCCTAAGAATAAGACAGAAGAAACAAATTCAACAGAGCCAGAGAATCCTGCTTTCATTCTCACAACCACATAAATTTACAAATTCCTCTCCCTTTTTTACTGACACTTATAAAGTACTGCCCTAATCTATGAGAAATATAGTAAAATAGCCCCCCTTTCTAGAGTGACTGCCATAAAGCTTTGATGTTTTATGTAATCAGTAAATGAATGCACAAGTGAAGTATGTATTTATGCAGGTAAGTCTTTAAGTTTTTAAAATTTTTAAATTCAAAACTTAAGTTTTTAAAATTTCATTTTAGTAAGCACCTCCTCTAAAAACTACATAGCAAGTGCAAAGCATGTAAGCATAAACCTATGCGGGTCTAATCCCTTTCCCAAAGCTCAGCTGTTCTACTTTATAACAGTCTTGTCAACTTTGAAGAAAAAGAAAAACCAACAACATTTAATTAAAATATAACTCTAACCAACCTGTATCTTTTCAAGGCTCCTGCCAGTAACAGCCTAGGCAGAGCTCTGTCGCAGTCAGAGGAAAACCTTCTAACCGACTCTGGTGAAAGGTCTCCATTTCCCAGCATGTGAACAGGGGACCTTTTTTTCCCCCAGCAGAATTTAATCTCAAAACAACTAGAAACTACTGTGAAATGCATATTTAAGCTGAAAAAATAGGCAAAGTTTCCTCCCCATAGAACAGTTTCTCATTTTAGAAATACTTAAAATGAGGCCACTTGGGCATCAGCTAAGATTGCAGTGCTGGAGAACAGTTATAATGTCTTTATAATGACATTCCCTTGTACTTTTGCAGCACCACTGAGGCTCAGTGACACTGACGGTCACACCAGATTAATGGTGTGATCGTTACCTGTAGGAACATACCGTTCAGTAATTTTAATCATTGCTATAATTCCCTTTCTGGCTTTTTTGAGAAACAGATATTGTACTTCAGCTACAAGTGTTCTTTGTGAGTAAAACCAAACTTCTTTAGAGGAAAAAAAAAAACTCTCTCTTGATCTGTTTCAAATGAAAACTCTCTCAAGTGGCATACATTTGTTATAGAGTAATACTGCTGAACCAGACTGACTTTAGGACATTACAAGCACACATGCATCACTATACCTGTTCAGCCAGCTTGCCCAGCCTGTTTGGCTGACAGCGGGACCACAAACAGAAGTAACAGAGGCCATCAAAGTGTGTGAAACAGAGAGAAAGGGGAAAAAAGAAAATACAAACAGAGGCACTGGAAACATAAGATACACACAGTAAGACAGAAAACAAAACTTATACTGTTTTAGAGTGAAAAGAAAATTTCCATTTCAGTTTATTCAAGAGCTTGGCACTTTTAAGTGGTTCATTGGGAAACATGCAAGTCCCAGTTAATAAGACGAGGTTTAAGGCAGATCATACGTAATGCCTGTTGCCTTATCATAAATCCCTCCTCCATCTGTAAGTATCTAAAGGCTGCTTGCAGCTTCAGAAACACCACCTCACTAAACCAGTCCAGTAAGGTTGGAAGATGTTACATATTTATTTGCATGCTAACTTGTATCAAATATGCATTCAGATTGGTTATTAATCTACACTCATTTAAATTCAATGATTTAAAGTAGTCAAATACAGATATCACTTTGGAAGAATGAGGGAAAGGGGTTTGAAAAAACACTAAAAAAGGGCTCAAGAACAGACAACAGAGACGAAAAAGGTATAAAATGAAGGGGAAGCTTAACTGCCCAGCAGCCCTACACTTTTCACCGTTTTCTTGGAGTACTTTTCACACTGCCATTTAACATTCTGTAGAAAAACTGTTTTTTTCCCCTTTGTACACTCTGAACAGCAAATATCCAAAGCTGGCTTTTAAAATTCTTATTTAGACAGGCAATTCAGAAAGCTGTTCTTTCACACTTGGTATCTGAAATATTTTATTCAATGAATTTAAAATCTTTCTGCACAGTCATCTTAATTTCATCTATATCCTTCCTATTTTTCAATCTACTGATTCATAAAATTGCTCTGGCCACATTTCTTTATAACCATTTATCTAGGGGTTGTTAAAAACCTTTTATTGTTATCGTTTAATATGTGTGAAAGAAACTATAGTAACTAAAGAAACAATTATGAATGGCAACATATTTAAGAAGCTCATGGCCCAAAACATCTCTCTTGTAGGAAATCTAGAACATTAAAATATATTCTGAGAGGAAAAAAGGCTTTACTTCACCTAGGGGGCACCAGAAAGAAGAAAAAAAAAAAAAAAAAAAAGTTTTGCAAAAGCACAGTAGCAATCTTTATACAATCATATTTTTTATTAAGTGTAATTCATACCAATAAAATTGGAAATAAAATTTACAATTACACACATACTTAACGCATGTGCCGACTATGAAATTCCTCACATACAAAACTACATACTGCCACATCTGAAACTTCAGCAGTTTATCTATTAACTCAAGTATTATCCAAAACCCAGGATGCTTTGCCAATTTCTAGACCATACTTAGTACCTGATTTTCAGGTAAGTTGTGGAATATATTTTTTTTTTCTCTCCTAACTAAAGAAGAAACATCTCATTAGGAAAAGTAGGATTTAATCTGGTTAAATTACACATACAAGATTTTTGTCAACTGAATACTAAACTGTCAAAGGTGGGTCTGGACCACAGCATGTCATTATCTCCAACCTGAAGCAGGGCTGTGTACTTTATGGGCATATTCTCCCCTTCAAAGCTTCCAATTTTACAACTTTAATTGAAGAAAAATTCCAGCTCTCACATGAGGTGAGACAAATGTATTTGCATGTTGATAATACTCATTTGAGATCTTTAAAACTAAAAAAACCTGCCAACCTTGTCATTTTTCCTGGGTCTTATTTGAAGAACTCTGTCTTCCATTTAATTCCACATATACATAAGCTACTTTTCAAACAGGCAAAATATGAATCACACAAAAGCTGAAATAGCACTGCTTGAAATACTTAATATGTTTATGACCACGAAGCTGTGTATTTAATTTAATACTGCTCCTGCATAGTAGGAAGGAAACAAATTTCTTAATACAGATCCTCTGTATTAGAAAGGCAAATCAATTGGTACACAAAAGTGAAATGATCATAATCCACATCTTGAAGGCTTATTTAACTTGGTGATGAAGCAAGCAAGCAATGGAGCTCTAGTTCATTAGAAAAAAATTACATACAGCTGAACATGATTTCCTATAAAGTTGCCAGAGATTCTGTCCATAAGCATAAGGAATAAGCAGTTTAATCCCACCTGTAAGCAAATTGCTACGTTGACCCTGCACCCAAATGTAGTGCTCACTGCACGAGCAGAGAGGCCCAGGTCTTTGAATAACTTAGAGAAAGACTGTGTTAATGTAATCCTTGGTCTCTCCTCTGCAACCACCATGCATGTTCGCACACAGGACAAGTTAACTCCTTTCACCTGAGAGGTTGGGTGAAGAAAACAACAACATTTTAAGTTTGAAGTCAACAATTCTAGAAATAAGCCACTTTAATTTGTGGAACAGATGGACTTTAAAAATGCTAGAATAACTGACGTGGACTAGTTAAACAATATAGACACGGACTGCACTCAGTTTGGCTCCATCCACCCAGCACAACCCTCTAAAATTGTGCCAAGAAGATCTGCGGTAGGGTTTGATGCAAACTCCTTGCATCAGGTAGCTGCAACATAGCCACTCATTGTTTTGAGCTGAAAAAACACAAAATGTCATTGTGTCACAGGTTTGGGCTCACAAGAGACCCACTTGCTCCCAGTGCTGCACAGTTCAGATGCAGGCAGAGTGTTCGAGACATTATTAGCTCTCATCAGCGTCAATGAGAACCTGTAGCAGCTGGCTGCGGGCCAGGATTCCCTTCAGTGAGGTCCAGGAGAACAGAGGGACACAGTTTTTTGTCTATACTGAGAATAAGCACAATGTAGACACTTTCTTGTGCACAACAAGCTGCCAGACATTCCCAGTGGAAGTCCTGAGCAGCTTAGTTACTACAACCGTGGGAAGTCTCCTACCATTGAGACAGAGGCGCCTCTTCAGGGACATTAAGTTTCAGTTAAAGAGATTTCCCTGAAAAATAAATGGATGTATTAGTGTGTAATTGCTGCTGTTAGGAAGATTACATCCATTTTAGTACTCAATACTTTTGGTGTCAAGAGATCTGAAAGCAAGTGAGACTTGCCAGGTTTTGGGGGGCTTTTTGTTTTGATTTTTTTGGGGAGAGGGGTTTTTTGGTTTTGGGGTTTGGTGGGGGCTTTGGGGTTTTTTTTGACGTGGGTTTTTGTTTGTTTGTTTGTTTGTTTCATCTCAGACAAGAAAAAGTTGATAGGCTTGCTAAGTATCTTGCCCAGAATCTCAGAAATACCCAGCAGCACAGAGGTGGCACAAATACGTAAAGTTGAAACATAAGACTTCTTCCTCCCCCCGCCCCCATCAGAAACATGAGAGCTGAAACTTCCAGCAATCTCAACATTTCCCAAAAAGCAAGTCATAATGAAAGGCTTTCAAAGAAAAATTTATGGCCCATCTTCTGCAAGCCGAAATGAAATATTTTTAGAAAGATACATGTATTTGTATGTCAGTATGTTGAAAAATTAAGTCCACTCACACGGAGTATATCAGTCTGTGTTCCAAGCCCTTTGGTGCATATCTCCATCACAGAGTAGGAGCAGAACGTGACGCGCACTTTATACTGACTTACAGCAGACAACCACAGAGACACATTGCTCTCCAGTTCCAGAGGAGGGACTAGAATAGACTGATGACCTGAATATACACTAGAGAGAGGAAGAAAAAGAAACATGAAAACTTCAAGCCAGCATAAAAAAAGCCAAAAGTTACATAAGTCAAAATGAAGCACACACAGGAAAACTGAGAGCTTGGTATCTATTTGAACTTCAGCTTATCTTCTCCACAGAGAGCAAGTATCTCTTAGTTAGCTAAGAACTATGCGTTTCAGTTAAGTCACAAACTTTAAGGTGAGTATATTTGTTCTGCAGTAAATTGTGTTGAACTATAGGCAAATACTCCATGCCTTGAATAGTCAGAACTTCTGACACTAAAATGTTAACAATTGCAACATCATTCCAGTTACAGATTACAACTGGCAATTGAGCTTATTTTTCTGAGTCATTCTAGGGAAAATGCACCTTTTGCTTTGAGTGAAATGAGTCTTTAACACCTATATTGCACCACTCAAGTTTTTAGTGCAATTTTCTAGCCTTTGCTGTAGGCGTCTCAGTTTTTAAACAGTGTTTATGTGCAATATTTAACCTGGATACCAGTTAACATAAGTGGACAGAAAGTCAAAATCAGAATCACACCACCTTTTAATTACTTTTTAAAAAATACTACATACTCATTTCAAGACAGTAAACGCCATGACCATACAGTCTTAAATTACCAAATGTTTTTTAGATCAGTTATTATCAACAAAATCAATGACACGCCCCTCTGTAAAACCAGGCTTAGATAAACCAATGCATCTTGAAAAAAAATAACAGCATCTCTAATTGCTTTCAACAGGTAGCTTGACATGCTTGCCATTTCTCCTGACTAGAGCTGACGTGTTTTTGTAGTGGGCAATGCGATGAGGAGGTTTTTTTTGTTTTCTTTTTAAACATTCTAAAATAGAAAAAAAAAATCATTCTGTAATAAAACAGTCTTTCACACTAAAACAAAGCTATAACTCAGATGAAACACAGCAGACCTTATAGTAACTCTTGTATAGGAAGCATGACGTACGTAGCTCCCTTCCCTAAAAATATTTTTAAAAATCAATTTAGATTTTAATTCTTCCACCACTGAGGCTTCTTCTCCCTCCACCCTGCCTCACTTTACTGATGACATAAATCATCAGATGTTATCAAAGTTAAATTTTTGCTTTCCTTCAGTACATTTCCTTTCCAGTTGGGGAAATTAGAGAGGGAAGGAACAGGTTAACTACAGTAAATTTAACTTTATCTGTTTATAAAATAACCTTTCATATTCAGTTTCTGCATTTTTTTAATGAAATATCTAAAACACTATAAAATCTTTGGATTAGTTAAATATGTAGAATATTTTAAAAGGCAAAAAAGAGGAAAATTTTGCAGCTTTGCAAGATGTGCTGCATTATAGTAGTTATCTGACTGAATCAATTCAGGTCTCATTCATTTTAAGAAACATTTAATTGCTTCCTTTAGCAGTATTTCTTAGTGCATACTAATCTTGCAGTCAACACCTTAAGGGTCTTGTAAAAAGATATGGTTTAATCTCAAAAGACTTTAAAAGGATTTATTTAATCAATGTGAAATAGACAGTGAAGTCCTTTTTTTTTCTGGTATCTAATTAATTCCACTTGAAAAACCCAAGTAACTCAAGTAACTAACTTATTTAAATGAATTTTGTTACCACAAAATTTATTTTATGAAATTCCTATAAAAAGGTTAACATGGGTTTCTCTGACAGTTTCATCCATGACTGTTTCCTTGGATTCTAGAGAAGGCTGGGAACACATGAGAAAGCCTACAACTCAAACAACATACCTGCACAAGCACCATAGTGCAAATCCCAAGCCACAATAAGGGTCAAGGCAGATGGCAATCTGACGTGAAGGGTACAGTTCACACTGTAGCTTTATAGAGCGACATAAGGCACTTGTAGCTGCATGTGACATCTGTAAGAGGAAAACAGGCGCTCTCAGGGACTTTTTAAAAAAGTGGGTATCACACGTAATAACCGATAGAAATGTTTATTGTAGAAGACGTGGCAATACGTAGTGGTTTGGGTTTTTTTAAGCACCTCTAAAACAAGAAAAGGATAAGAGCCCAAAATTTCATAGGTATTTTCATGCTAGTGGCAAATGACATCTGTCATGACATCCAACGATGCCAAATGACATCTGACGTCTCTATGATAGATCTCAAAAGAAAACATTAATGAACTTTATGATAAACACTCTCCATTTAGTCCCCTCAGTGATTCCTCACATAGAGCCAGTAAGACTGAATGTTCCAAAGAGTGCATCAAGAAATTTTGATGTCTTGCAAATTTAAAAATAAGCTTTCTGAACACTAACATGGTCCACTTACATTTTTGTATTTCTTCTCTGGCAGGAGGAATGAATGTGGTATATGCCTATATACAAGGAAACAAAGTATAATCATCTCCCTCTTGTTACTCTACCTTTACTCCTGCTAATATACCAGTAGTAGACACACTGAAGTCCAAATATGCCAACGTATCTGGAGATGCAGGTCTGAAAATACTAGCCAGCTTCTTTTTAGGCATATCATCTATTTAAAATATATAAAAAGAGAAGAGTACCATATTATTATTTTGGAAAAAAGAGCACAGGACAAAAATGTATCTTTACAGCATTAACACCAGATGCTTTCTATAGTTTAGTTTCTAAACAATATTCAAACTATTTACATTTGGGCTAGTGGGCAAACATTCTGTACCTGTATCCAAAATAGTGGGCCATGTTTTAATATCCACAGCTGTTGCAGCTTCCTTGGACTTCAGCAGTTTCATTATCGCTTGTGTGGTCAGTATACAGGCAGACTTACTGACCTGTAAAAGACACAGCATTAAAAACATTTATAAAAATAGTGAATGAATGCTCAAGTGATTTCATATCCATCCAGATGAGATAATCCGTAAGCTGAATAGATGAAGAAAACATTGGAAACAAAGCAAAATAAATTACAACAATAGGAAGAACATTTTAAATGAGTTTCTGAAAAAGTATTTATTGACTCAGACACAGCATACTGATTATTGTTTTTCTTAGTTTATTTTACATTGACTGTGGCAAAGCAATTTATCAGGCTGCATCAACCATCCTACACCCACCAAAAGCATTAGGAAAGGAATGTCTTATACATACCTCTACAATCATTTTGACAGTGGGCAGAGTGGTAGCAAGATTCTGTGGATGAGGTGGGCGAACGGTGATAGGTATACAGCCAGCATATAAGCAGCCATAGAAAGTTGCTATCAAGTCTACTCCTGTAAAGGATATTTGTGAAATTAAAGCCATTTTTATCAGAACAAAAGGCCAAACTCCTTCACCAAAATCAAAATACACACTGATTTATTTTATCAAGATGTAAGGATTTGTCACAAAGGTCTCTTCAAATCAACAGGCTGTTCTTGGCCATGCCCAATTCTATAAGGCTAAAATATTTTGCATTTGAGAGTTAGCAAATGTTATTCAAATCCTACAAACTTTAAATTTGTAGGGATATATTTTCATGGACAGGTAGTACAAAATAACAAAAATAACAAAACAAGATACTGTAGGTTTTGAAGATGACAACTCAGATTCTTTTAAAAAGCATACATTTGTTTTTCACAATTATCACTCTGAAATATGTAGTCATCCTACTTTTATGACGTAATACTTTTTTGCTGCGGTACACGTGCATTACTAGTGTATATTTACAAGTCTGGGCTCCAGATTTCACTTCTAGAGACAGCCATTCAGGAAAGAAAGGGTGTTCATACATTGACATCCCTAATCTAGTTTCCAACGGATACATATGGAGTTTTATTCCATTCTCTGAGGCTGAAAACTGAGAATCTTTCATGTGGTTTAAATCAAACTACTCTCGCATAACTGCCCAGCCATCTGGAGCAGTTAGATGAAATGTTTGGTAAATGTAGTTTGCCACTTGGAGGAGCGACATAATAATAAAACGACAAAAAGGAAGTCTCTTCCTTGAAATACTAAGTCACTGCCATATACCACTATATGAAATGGATGTTTGAATGCTCTATCTTTGCGACAGTAGTTTCTTTTCTTGTGATGTCTGACTTTTATTTTTGCTGTCTGTACTGCCTTACCTGGAGGATAAACCAGGGCCACGTGGTCACCAACATTCAGTCGTCCTTTCTCCATCAGTGCGACTGCCACTCTCTCTGCTCTCTTGTGCAACTGTATGCACGATGCAGTGCTAGCTACAGCGCCCTGCACAAAACAGAAGCAACATCAGAAAACTTTATGGAGAACAGTTTAAAACTGAACAAAGTACATGCTGCCGATGCAATATTTCATTATCATTTTAATGATACAGCAAACACTTTTAAAGACTCTGTCTTGGTGTTTCGGAAACCATGCTGCTGGTACCATGAACTTTTAGAATGCTAGAGAACTTTATACATATTATTTTGAACATCAAACAGCGAAGCAGCTTATAAATGTATTTGGTACCACAAAATGAATACCTCACAAATATTTGAAATTTCACAGTCCAAGGGAGAAAACACACTAGTAGTAGTAACACAATTGTTTTAGCAGCAAGTGAAGGACTGCATCAGCTTTACCCTACCATGCACAGCCAAACCTCTAGATGTTTTTGCAATCAGCAGTCTTAAAAGGGCAAAGGGAACTCTGCTGATGTCTTTGGTACAGATATTCTTTTAAAGGGTCATAGAGGCAACCTGAGGTGTGGTTGGTACGCACTGTCACTTCTGCTTCAGTGCATCTACTGTCCACCTTGTAGAAAGTGTATTTCCCACAACTATGCATCTGGAAAGTCTTTCACATGGAAGCAGCTGTATCTTTGGATTGCTTAGGCAGTCGCAAAGTCATGGAGATTCCAAAAGGCTTAGTCCAGTTTTTGATGTGAAGACAGAAAACATCCTTTTGCTATCCAGCCTAGGAAGCGATGCCTTAGCCTTAAGCCTGTGAGGCTGGGATGTATCCGTTTTTCCAAGACTACAATCTGTTGCAAGAAGAACTGGTTGGACAACTACCTCAGAGGAAAACAGTCAGAGACCAAATGAAGCCTCCCGCTATACAGATAAGGATTTTCACAGCAAATGTCTGCTATACAAGTATTCAGTTTCAAGTCCAAGACCAGCTGCCACATGTAATCGTCAGCCCAAGTGCACAGCTGTCAGATCCAAGGCCTAGTTTGATGCAGAATGGCACTAGCATTCTGCTCAGTTTTACTAAGTTGCTAAAGCCTGGGAGCTCAAGTCATGCAAAATAAGACCAGTAAATACATTGTATTGTTGATATAGGAACAGTAGCAGCTCAAGGACTTGGGATAAAAATATTGACACGAAAAAGCATAAAACAACAGAGTTTCTTACAGACAGCTGTGAACACACTAATGTTTAGCATTGTAGCTTATTAGTCCCAGTTATTTAAGGCATGTGTTCACCAACAGATAATTCCTTCGTGCCTAAGTTTTGTGTTTCCTTTTTGCAGTCTCCTTGTGAAGGGTAAAAGTTGCCTGAACAAAGTGACCCAGAAAGGGGCTTCATACTAGAAAACTTCCCTCAAAAGCCTCTTCACTTTGAGAGAATAAACCAATTCTGTGACTTTTAATAATAACCATATTGAAGCAGTTTCTTCTGCTAAAGCACAGTCTCATGAGAGAAGTCAGAACTTTGAACCACATCCTAAACCATTTTGCCTGTCTGAATGAGAGACCCAAAGGCAAATCCATGACTTCCCAAGGACGCTGCTGGACCTTCCAAAAGCATGTTCCCTGTCTCGCATGTCTGCGGGACAGCACAGCACAAGTTAGACCCAATTTGTCACTGGGCTGTTATTGTCACTGGAAGGGTAGCTACTGAGTACAGGCTCAAACGAAAATTGACCAACTTTGCCTCCTGGAAAGAAAGGAATAAAAAAGTGCCAGAACAGCAGTAGAAGAATCTAAAATATTTGAGTTTTCTGAAATATGCACAGCAGTAGTGCTCCTCAAGCCTGGGGAGGCTGAAATACTGAAGAACATACAAAAGCGCATGTTTTTTCACACCCCTTTATGAAGTGTTGTATACACAGCGTATGTGAATGCTCCAAACTACTGACAGTCACATGCAGAGCAGAGTGGCTATGAGCAAAAATAGATGGATTTACTGAGAAACGTGACTGTTGCCTTGCCATATGTCATAAGGGCTCAGACAGCCCTTGAATAAAATAAGGATATAGAGCCTGTGAGTACATAGAGCCAGTACTCCAAAACTGAAGCATTTACTTTTTCATGTTTGAGGGACTGTAAGTGACATCCTTTTTAGGTGCAGAGTCTAGCTGAGGACAAGGCATCAGTGTCTGAAGGGTGTGCAGTGCTCCTGGAAAATATGACTCTAAAGCTGTCCCAAGGGTTCTCTACTTAGGCTCTAGATCTTCTAATTAAAAAAATCCTCCAGCTCTGACTTCCAGTTACCCTTGTGCTCCGGGAGGAAGACAGAATTGTGGCTTCCATTAATATGACAAAAGTTGTGTTCCAGCAGGAAATGCAATTACTGCAATGTTTTAAGCTAAGCTGAATGCATACTGAAATTCCAGATGTGGAATAAAAGATGTGGAATAAAATTCCGGATGTGGAAAAATTATGCTGTTTGCTAACTAGCAATTTTTGTCTGCTTCAAAACCGTGACATTCCACATCATCAACATAACCTGAAGCCTTTTAGGAAAAGACTTCTAGCTGGAATTTTCTTAGAATCCAAACAATCTTTTACTGAGATCAATCTCCAAGTATGATCTAAAGTGCATCTCACCTTGGAATTCAACAAAAGGAAGAGGGGATGATCTGGAGTTGTTTGAGCTCGCCACTGAAGAACATCTGCTAAATACAGGAACTGAAACAGGAAAAAAAAGGAGACACTCAGATTCACTCAAAATGCAGCATGCTTAGTTTCAGCAGAATACCATAACTGGTCTTCTCTCATTTTGAATAAGCCAATTCAAATATTTAATAATACCAGGACATCAGTGTTACCTTTCTTGCCTGGTCGTTATCCTCCAACTGGGCAACATCTCTGCCTGAGGCTTGAGCAATTCTCTTTCCAGCAACAAGGTTTCCTACTATCATTGAAGCAGGACCAACATCTTCATTTTGAAAAAATAGTGCAAAATGAGGAAAAATAATGTAAGAAACATGTAATAATCTAGAATTCGGCCCGCAGATTACTATAAATGCCATATGTAACATAGATCTGAAAAGATGAAAAACTAAAACCAAGGATCATATTGCATAGAAAAAGAGAGAAGAGGATAATATGGTACATTAAAATTCAGTCCATTATCAATATGGTACATTAAAAATCAGTCTATCACTGATTCAGCAAACTGAGGTCTGTCTGTACTTCAGTTTTATTACGTGAGTTACCGGCCTTTGCAAGATGGCCAGTACAAGAACAATTTATAACGTAGCTACAGAAGCATGAACTAGAAACATGCCATGCGTCCTTGCATTTACCTGGGATTCAAGACAGCCCATAATGCCTTCACTGACTTCTGAGCTGCTCTGACGACACCACTAACTCTGCAAAGTTAGGCAGCTTAAAGCCATGAGCAGCCCTGAGCTGTCACATTGCCTCCAGATCATACTCCACACATACCCTCAGAGACAGACACGCGGAACTAAGGAACATGCTCTGGTTTACTCACCTGGTTGCTTCTGTCGAGGCTTAGGCAGGTTAGTAACGCAAGTATGTGGACACATCAAGACATTACAAGGGTGCAGAGCACCCTCTAAAAAGCGCTGCTTGGTTTCTGAAATATGAATTCCTCCGAGTGGAGCCTTTGGCAAAGTGTTGGCTGGTACCAAGGCAAGACAGTAGACGCCCACTTGGTGAATGCTATCAATTGCCTTGATAGAAAGAAAAAAAAAATACATTCCATGTTATCAACTGGGATGTAGCTAGAGCAAGAATTTGAATTCAAGTCATTTAGTAACATTAAAATTTTTACTTGCACCACAGTTTGCAAATAAAGGGTCCAACTCTGCACTCACTGAACTCATAGAAGTTGTGCCATGACTTCAATGGGAGCAGGAGCAGACCCAGGACTTTGCTTGTGCACTCTATCAAGGGGATGCCACCTGCACGTCAGGGATTAGGAAAGTCTCTTAAAAGTGGGCAAAAAGTGCAGAGATTTTAAAAAGCCAAAATTATACCACAGCAAATTTAGCACGTATGGCACAATCACAAAAGCGCAGTAGAACACAAAACCACAAAAACAGGGAGGGAAACATCTTGCTGCTTAAAACTTAAGTGTCTATTTTAGCTATGACACTTCTAAAAAGAGGAATAAAAATATTTTCTCCCACAAAAAAAACAGCCTTTCTATTACCAGATATTCCCTCCAAAAAGACTATGAAGCTGAAATTAGACAGAAACCATTATTACACAGCTGCCTTACTCTTAAGAAGCATCTTCCCTTAAGTTGTTCTCTTTAGCCTTCCCTTGAGTTGTCCCTTCATGAGAGTCGTCTTCCATAATTCCTCTCTCACTTTTTACTTCCTTAGAACTGATCAGTTAATTCTGAGATCCTCAAATGCAAATCTACCAGAATTCCCCTCCCTCCTGGCCCCCCACAAAAATACAAAAAAGTAATCAAGGGAAAAAATTTTTAATGCTTGCTGTTGGAGATCTAGAATAAGGATGTTAGTAACATAAAAAGATTTCAGGGTCTGTTGTGATACTTAGCACTAAGTATACACTTAAGCAGTTTCAGACTTAACTCTTCCAGCCAGTGTGAAATCAGCAGAAATATGTAGAATTAAAACAAACAAAAACTATCATCCTTAGGACTTTAAGAATCCTAGTAGTATGAAGTTAAAAAACATTTTGAAAGAAAGTCTTACTTTTTACAAAATTCTGTTAACTATCAACCCTGAAATACATTCAGAAGTCAGCTTATTACAACTCTCTGTAGTTACACTGATGGGTTTTTCTTATGGAAAAAAAGACACTCCAAGATTCTCATTTCATACATCACCCTTATTCACCTGGAAAGAGAGAAAGGACAGACTGACTACCTGTAGAACCCTGCTCATCCACTGAAAACTATCCTCCTCTGACGCATCAGGGCGCTGCTCTGCCACAAGCACTATTCGATCATCATGCAAAACGGTCACAGAAAACACTGCTATCCTAAAACGCAAAGGACAGAAGAATGATAGGATGCAACATATGATGAACATAGCATGCTTTATTATAATGTGAAAATGACTGCAACCTTTAATGGCACTGTTTCAACACACACAAGCATTATTCATGCCAGATCATCACAAAATCACAGACAAATTTAGAACAAATGTAGGTTCATTATTGTAGTTTACTTCTGTTGGGGGTTAAGTGAATTTGCAGTCACCAATGTAGCACGCGTTTAACACAGGCAGGTTCCATACGTGCAGGGGCTGTGGCCAGCCTTGCCTATATAATTCCATCATGCATGCTAAACTTGTTGAATCTACATATGATGTCCCTTCTGAAAGACAACAACTATGCCAAATTACTGACCAGCATGTCTGTCAATGCTTGCACTGAAAAATAATTATTCCCATTTGTGAATTAAATTAGTTTTAGGCTTGCATCTTCTAAGATAAAATATTAATAATGCCTCAACCAGGTATGTGCCATTATTTTTATGATATGTCAATTGCACAAGTGATGCAAAAATGAGGAAAGCTCAACTTTCATAGAAACACAGAATGTTTTGGGTTGGAAGGGACCTTTAAAGGTCATCTATTCCAACCTTCCCTGCAATGAGCAGGGACATCTTCAACTAGATCAGGTTGCTCAGAGCCCCATCCAGCTTGTCCTTGAATGATTCTAGGAATGGGGCATGTACAGCCTCTCTGGGCAACCTGTTCTAGTGTTTCACCACCGTCATCATAAAAAATTTCTTCCTTAGATCTAGCCTGAATCTACACTCTTGTAGTTTGAAACCATTACACCTTGTCCTACAGCTACAGGCCCCGCTAAAAAGTTTGTCCTCAGCTTTCTTATAAGCCCTCTTTAAGTATGAAAGACCACAATAAGGTCTCCTCAGAGCCTTCTGAGCCTTTTCTTCTCCAGGCTGTACAACCCCAGCCTGTCTTCATAGGAGAGGTGTTCCATCCCTCTGATCATTTTTGTGGCCCTTCTCTGGACCCACTCCAACAGATCCATATCTTTCCTGTGCTGAGGACTCCAGAGCTGGATGCAGTACTCCAGGTGGGGTCTCAGAATCACCTCCCTCAACCTGCTGGCCACGCTTCTTTTGATGCAGCCCAGGATATGGTTTGCTTTCTGGGCTGCGAGCGCACATTGCCGGCTTGTGTCCAGTTTTTCTTTTACCAGTACCCCCAAGTCCTTCTTCACAGGGCTGCTCTCAATCCCTTTATCCCCCAGCCTGTACTGATACTGGAGGTTGCCCCAACCCATGTGCAGGACCTTGCACTTGGCCTTACTGAGCCTCATGAAGTTCACATGGGCCCATGTCTCGAGCTTGTCCAGGTCCCTCTGAAAGGCATCCCATCCCTCAGGCATGTCAACCACACCACTCAGCTTGGTGTCATCTGCAAATTTGCTGAGGGTGCACTTGATCCCACTATGTTGTTGATGAAGATATTAAGCAGTACTGGTCCTAATATGGGCTCCTGAGGGACACCGCTCATCACTGATCTCCATCAGGACATTGAGCCATTGACCACTGAAGAGCAATAAGGTTGGTGATACAACACGTACTATCTTTGAAGGTCCTTCAGCAGCCCCAACACTCCTAGTCTGTTCTTTAGAACATGCTGCAATGTTCTTCCCTAGTCCACTCTGCATGAAAGGCTCAGGTGGACAAAGGGGAGTTGTGTTTTACACTTGGCATACAAGCTTCATTTGACTGCCTTAAGAGAAGCTGTGAAAGAAGCTGTAAACAGACAGTTAAAGATCTACATCTATTATGCATGAAGCAGGGTGTCAATATTTGTCTTCCAAGTTAGCACGGACAGCCAAGTTCTTATCTGGCATATCACAACCTAGTGCCACCTTTCCTACAAAATACACATGTAAAAATTCACATGCAGAGCTCCTGTGTACACTGTGTTACTTGTTGATTGTTTGTGGGTGAAAAAAGGAGCAACAAAGCCCAATCAGCAGTGATGAAGTTTTTAATATACTCACCTTCCCCGATAGACAAACTTCATGGGTTCGACTGCCAATGCGGTGGCTACCACATCATCCGCATTGTGCCTGCGGCCACTAACTGTCATTAGCCCATCCAATTTTCCTACCACAAACACCAAATAGTCCTGAAAAGAAGACAGGATTAGAAATAGAGGGGAAAAACCTCCAGACTCCTGGTGATACATGCCTGACTAAAGCCAACAATATTGAGGTTACTGTCCTGACACAGAATTCTGCTGAACTCAGGGGCATCACTTAAGAGCTGGGAGTCAGGACAAAGCAGGGCCCCAGATGGCTCATTCACACTCACCGGACCCACAAAGCCAAGCAATCCTGTTCTTGTAAAGGGTTGGTCTGAAACAGGCACGCCGGCTGCTGTCACTGGAATGGCCTGAAAGAACACATAAGTATTCAGACACTCACAGTACTGTTAAGAAAAGTGAAGTTAAAATGCATTCTGCCTCTGTTTCATTGCAGCTCTACGCTCAGTTGAAAAATTACCCGATGACAACAGTTACTATCATGTCAAGTATAAACAACAGCTTTTTGAATAATGAAGAGCACATCAATTCTTAACTCTGTGGTAGCCTTCTTATCTTTTTCTCAGCTACTCAGCCTTCGTAACAAGAGTTCACACCACTTTTTAAATCAGGTTTTATAGTATGCACTCATATAGCATTTAATCAGAAAGTCTTTCTGTTGTTACTGTTAACATCCCCGATGAGATACGTACCCAGGCATAACACTTCAATTGTGACAAATGCTACACTATCAGAAATTTGAGAAAGTTGAGTTTGCTGCAATTATGGGGCGGCCCACAACAGAGAACCAGAGCAAAAGCATTAAGCTTATCAAGTTCCTCTCATCTGCTCAGGTGGTTTCCTTGCCTTCCCCCCACGCCCCAACTCCTCCATTACATCAGGTTTCTCACTGGCTCTCTTACTAGCTAAGGACAGTACTGAAAGCTAAGCTGTTTAAAGTGCTGAGGCTTGGCAAGCTGACAGAAAGCTTTTTTTGAAAGAGAAGACTACGGTCAGGATTTCTTTCATCTCTCTGATAGAACTCCATACTTCAGCCAAGTCTTCAAACTGCCGCCCAGCGTAACACTACTGTGTGTGCAACTCCCAAAGGACTTTCACTCCTTTCTTGCCAGAAAAGGGAAAACATGAAATTGGGGTACCACTGTAAGGAGAAATCTGGGCAGAAAGATCGCTTTTGTTTTACTTTGACAAACTACAAGGCTTATGACTGTTATGCTATCATCCTTACTAGCTCTTCTTCCATATACCTAGGAACATAATTTCATATATCCAACAGCAAACTGTTTAGTGTTCTAAGCATTACAGCAAAGCAACACTAAAGTTGATTTTGAAATGCACATACTGTCTGCAATACACCAAGGAAGCTTTTCTAAATAATTTATTATATGTGAACAAATGCATTTTGATTGTATGAAGAAGCTTACAAATATCAGACTAACTTCTAACTCTACGTCCCAAGCTGCACACTAATAAACTTGGAATGTCTTCAGGTAACTTTACATAAGACTGCTGTGTTAACACAGAACTAAGATGAATTTAAATGCTAACATAGGCACAACACTGGATAGCAGAACATAGAGGCAGCTGATTGACTGCTGAAGGCACTTTGTATTTTTGGTTATAAGAGACAGAATTTCGAGTTCTGATAAAGAATGAAGCAAAGTGTATTTGGCCAGGGCTTTTTCTAATAAAAAAAGAAAGGAAGTTTAAGGGAAAAATAAGTTTATTTGCGAGAAGAAATACTAGAAATGTAACAATGAAACTTTACATTACAAAGAGAAATACAAACCTCGAACACATTCTTGGTGATACCGAGGAGGCCGAAATATGCCATCCCAGTTGCACTTGAATTCACACATATTTCTCCAACCTCATCGGCTTTACATAGATAAGGAGTCCCATCCACCTTCACAACACACACGTTTGCTAAAGGGAGAGGAAGAACACAGAATCACAGCATTGGTATGCTTCAGCAGCTGACACAGAAGTTGCTTTGCCACTGACACGCAAAAACACGGCATGCAAGAGAGCTCTGTCTTTTTGACAGCCTGTGTAACGTGTTCTCCAAGTTTGAAGATGCAAGTTCACAAAGGCAATTTTTTTTCTTACAGTGCTTCACAGCCTACACATCAGCTGCAACTGAATCCAAAACCATAGCAATTACTTTTCAACTTGAAGGCAGATGGTTTGATCAAGTACAAGCATGTATGAGAATAAAGATGAAAAATAAGAAGATACCAATTACAGACATACCATTCTTTTTATTTATTGCACACTTTGGTATTTGTAGTATCATCCCTTAAGTTATGTGAGAAACACATTAGAAATGGAGAGAAAACTAGGCTGTTTTATTCTCTCACTGTCAGGTCAATGATTTTTCTGCATTAATTCCCACCTTGTTTCAAAGTAGGCCAGTCTACCAACTATTATTTGGAGACCATAGACAACTCATCTCACAGAGTTGTCCCTTACTGAACTTACTCCTGTAACTACGTATTATCTCTTCCCTATCCTCAGTTTGATGAACTTCAACTCATTAAAAGGATTGCATTTCATAAAGGTCCTACTGCTATTATCCTTACCAATTTTCTTCTGAAATCTCAGAAGTCTTCTTACACTGACATTTTCTTATTTTAAATCAAGGATATACACACTTGTAAACCAAATATTACACTGAGCTTTGCTCAGGCTACTGGTTATATGTTACTTCTGAAGCCACTGTTTTCTCAGAGGTTTCTCTGGCCAAGTAGAGTCCTTGCTTAAGCAGTCTGGATTTGTCCTTTTCTAGTCCAAAAGGGAAAGGAATAAGGATATGGAGGGAGAAGGCATGATGGGGCAAGGAAGTTTAGCTTAGTACTTAAGATTAAAGACTAACAAAGAAATCAAAATGGCTACCTGGGTCAATAAAAAATAAACAGAGCCTTTGAAAAATAACACAGACTATGCCATAAATTAATGTTCTGCCCTTTCACATTGTGTTTGCTTCCAACTCAGATTATCAGAGTACTCTGTGGTCATGTATACTATATCAAAGAAAAGAAAACAACCACAAGACCCCAGAGGTATCAGAAATTTATTTAGTTGGTTTGTTTCTATCAGGATCTTTTGAATGTTTTGGCCATGGAGCATATGTCAAATAGGAAGCCCAGATAAGGCTTACAACAGCCATTATGAAGGACAGCATTACTGTTTTCTAATTTAGCCAATCTTAAGTGATGTACAGAGAGCCCTTATTTTTACCACTGTTCAACTAGAATGAAGAGAAACCATTAACGGAAAGTGGCACCTTATCTTTGATACTAACACATGATAAAGCCAGCTCTGCTGCAAGCACGGATCAAGAACTCTGCTGGTAGAACAGGTTCATAGGTACATTTTTCTAATCTCAGAGAAGTCTTCAGTTCTCAACAACTTAGGTCTGAACAGGAGAGACAATAATTCACCCTACCAATAGATCAACCTCTAAATTATCTTGGTTTCATAAAAATTATCTATCAGAACGACTAGCATTTATTAATAAAAATGTTTGGAACCATGCAATGATAACCTTCGGTGACCAAATAAGAAGACGTCACTCAAGTTCTAGTACAGGTCCAAGTCCAAATTAGAACAATGGTTTCAGTTGCTGAAAATTATACTTATGAACTAGAAGGCTGGAATTAAATTATACAGTATGAACTATCAGTTAGTCGTGCAAAAAACACATTTTGCAATTTTGGAGGAGAAACTGGAAAAAAGGCCATTTAAAACTTAATGGTAAATTGAAACAGAATAAATAGTTTATTACCACAGGAAATAACTTGAGTTAATCTCAGAACTCTGTAACGCTTAAGCAATGATGCAGAGAGAAGTGTTAATAACTGGAGAAAGTGCAGCAATTTGTAGGCATACACAAATGCTACAGTCCTCAACTCATTCACAAACATAGAAAAACCAACAGATTGGCCTACAGAACCCAAATGATGCTCCATCCATGAAGTCCAAGGACAATCCTATCACCCTGATCAAGTAAAAAAAAAATACTTACCAGTAACCAATGTACGACACAGGTAGTCTAAACATACATTCTAACAGGAGGTATAGTTCTGCCCTGCCTGTAGAGCCTGTACTCTTGCCTCTACTCCTTTTCCTGCTTCATGTGTGGCATACAAGAGAGTGCATGCACCATTTCAGTCTCTCTCAACAGCATTGCATCTGAAAAAGAATTAGAGAGAAAGGAAAAGCAGATGGGATGGGAATGTACATGTGGACTACACATCATGAAGAATACTGATTACTGCTAAGAAAGCTTTCTTTCTTCAAATGAGTCCACATGTACATTCTTATAGATGGTGACTCTCAGCAGTTAGCCCTGCCATGAGATTTCTGGCAGAGGATGAGAATCCTACTGTGCGAACAAATGACCGCACTGATGCCCTACCAAAGACTAGATTCAGCTTTGGATGTTTCAAGACCAGCACAGCATAAATGCAAGAAGAATGTCAAGAGCCTTGCACAGCAGAAGGCTACTACCAAAGGTGCCTGATGAGTGTTAGAAAGTGCTCTCTTGTTCCACTTTCACAGTTTCATAGTGGATCCATATGCAACTGATGTCCATTTGGATTGTTACTGTATGCCAACAGTAGATCCAGGATCTTCTTGTAGCAAGCAAATCTTCCTAGGTCTGGGTCCATGAGAATAAAAACAAGAGGGCCCTCCTTGCACTACAGTCTTTAGTTATAACTTCTGTTCTAGAAGCATGAAGCCTTAGGAAAAATACTAAAAGGCTAGGATAAAATGCCTCTACCACCACTGTGGGAGGTATTTGCAGGATTTCCAGAGAAACCCAGTCTTTGAAGAAAACAGCCTATGGGGATGTCCAATGCAAGGACCTGAATCCCCTGCTCTTCTGGGAAGGGCAAAAGGCATAAAGCAAGCTAACTTCCTAGATAAGAATGAACAAGAATCTAGACTCTAAAGGTGGTCACACAAGCATCCAAAGCACAAAATTTAAATAGGAAGAAAACATCTCATCACAAGTGTACACATTGCCACAAATGTCCAAGAGAAGATGTCCTCCTCCAAGAGAAGTTCTGTTCCAAGTGGAACACACAGAACTGATTACTATGATAAATTCTAAGGATTGAGTGGGAACGAGGTACTGCTATCTCACATTCACAATCTAAGGAAAAAGACTGAAAGCTTCACAAAGTTGTTCTGTAACAACTCCTTTCACAAATCAGGCACTGAGGTAAAGGAACCAGATTCCTCTGCAGTGAAGATGCATCGTGATAACTACCAGAACCTGGGCAAATGTTTGATGAGACATGGACAAAAGAAACAATAACATCCAAGACATCCATAGACTCGTGACAAAGTAAGCATCCTGCCATTTGAGAAATCTGAACCATTCTCCTTGAAATTCTGGGAAAGATACTGAATACAGTCACAATCCAGAACTTGAAACTGTATATGCATAAGTTCATCTTGCAGAAGCCTAAGATCTGGCACGAATCCAAAGTCTTCTGCTTGAGCATAAGAACATAACTGCTGCAGCACTCTTTCTATGAACTAGCCTTTGTATGATTAGGAGCTATAGGGGTATAGATCTTCGGGATTAGAGAGGGTTACTCTCCTGTCAAAAAAAGAATGTGGGAAGGATCCCTGTAAAAGAATGGAAATGTTTAGTCGGGAAGTTTCAGGGAGGTAAACTTAACTGAATACCCCGAGCATCCATATCCAGGTCCAAGCATAACGCATAATAAGCTTCAAAGATGACAGATGACACAGCAATCACATCCCAGTTGATGTGAAAGTTGAAGGCACAAAACAGGCAGAAGAAGAGAGGTTTGGTACTCTTCCTACCATCTTTACCAGTCCAATCTGAAAAAATGAACTAAAGATTGTTATGAGCCAAATATTACTTCTTAGCAATGTCAGTCCCAGACAGAAATCATGCAAAATAGCCCAAGGTGGTCAACAGGTGAGGCAAAACATCATCCCTCCAGGAGCTGCAGAAAAGATTCCAGAGGAATGCATACTAGGTTCTCACGTAGAATTCCCATTCTGTCTTTGATGGGAAGATTTCTTTGTGGATGCTTGCACTTCCCTGGTGGCTCTTCTGATTGGCATTCAAGGTGAATGAAAGTGAGCAGTCAAGGCAACTGAAGAGAATCAAGGGTGGCCTATGGGTTAAACAGCAGTGACATAAGACATGATCCTGGTGCTGAGGGGGTCTGTTGAATAAGACCCCCATAGCAGGTGGGCTCAGTGTCTCAGAACAAATAGCAAGATCTGAAGAAAAGGTGGGCAAAAGTGGACATTTGATCCATGACCTTTTAACCAGCTGGTTCCTGAATAAAGTACGACAGGGATCTCTAAGGGTAATGAGATCAAAACAATTTGGCTTGACTGAACAAGCCTCAGCATGACTACTAGTTCTTGGCTAGGAGACTACTTTCACAGCTCGTTTGACCAAATGAAATTCAGGGATGTGAGCTCCTATGTGATAAGATGTTTGAAAGACTAGGGCACATAGTCACTTCCAAGACCTTAAATGTATTCAATGAGGATCAGAAAATGGAACAAAGCCTTCAGGAAAGGCATCTCACTCAAATTAGGCCTTTGGTGAAAGCACAGCAATCTAAGGAAAGGAAAAAATACAAAACCAAACCAGATAAAGAGCAAGACTCATCAGTCAGCAGAGTAATTCAAGAGGGCAACTAACAGGAAAGGAAATGGTGGTATGTTCTCTCCTGTATGCCAAACACCAAGTGAGAATGGACAGAGTACATCCTCCATGAACACTACATAGGAAAAAGCATAACTCTTACAAGGTAAGGCACAGTAAGGCACTGTTAGAATGTACATGCAGACTCATTTGAAAATAAGTCATTAATTTCCTTAAGTCATTAATTTCTTTTCATTTGGCACACATCTATAAATAACTGCTAATCTTTTTACTTTCCTCCTACTCTGAAGGAAGCTTTTAACAATTTTTTTGCTTTTTAAGAGACACAGGGAAGAAAATCATTGGATTATCCTCTAGAAAGAACTCTATTGCATATGTTCTGACTTAAGAAACACACAGAGAAATTTCTGCTAAAATATACCTTCAGACCTGGAATTTTTATCATTTGGTCAAACTGAAGCTAATCTGCCCCAGATACCGATAGCTCAATGCTGATCAGAGTTTTAAAAGAGTTAATTAATTAAGTTGCCCAACTTCTGCTTAACGTACAAGTAGTTTTGCCACTTACTACTATATTTCAAAATAGCAATAGCCATCAATTACAAGTCATACCACTTCGAGGCACTAAACGGATACACACTTAACTGTTCTCCCCTCACACAATCAGACAAGTCACTCGATGTTTCTTACCAATGTAGAAAGTCATGGTAGTGTTGTCAATTGTATCCTAAACCAGAAGGGTCCATTAGATTTGCCAGACAATGCTCCAAGGCATTTGACAAAGGAGAAGGAGTTTTGTCAAATATCCCTCTTGCCACCCAATTAAGCATTTCACAAGGACAGGGCCAAGTTCATTAACAACTTACATAGAAGAGGAAGGTGACATTGCTTACCCACAAACATACAAGTAATTCTTCCAACATCATAAGGCAGACTTGAACCTGCTGCTGAGCAAATGCACTATGGAATATTAACCAAGTGGACTTACAGCTGTAACGGTTGAATAGGAAGAGTAGCTTAATGTGCAGCACAACTGTAGGCTGCTTTGTGGCTTACTGTAGCCAAGCACAATGCCCAGAGAGCAAGACTACAGCAAAGCCAGGAGGATCTCTGTGTGATAAACTGATCCAAAGAAAGATTTTCATCGATTCTGCATCAAATACCACTTTTTCTGAACTCTCAAAAACCGGACCAACATCCAGTTCAACCTCAGTCGGTTCACCAGCGGATCCATGACTACCTGAAGGGCATGCAAACTTATTCCCTCCATGTTCCTGTGACTAACCCATAATCTAAATAGAAGATTGGGAGCACAGCTAAATTTCAGTGGGATTTCAAGGGGACATCAGTAGTCTTAACAGTCAAACCAGACAGCAGTAGTAGTCCATGCCATCTGTATTCTAGCTGAAACGGAAATATAACCATTCTGTTGAGACATAGAATCCAGCTGCAGCTGACCGTCTTCTGGGTCTTTGCAGACCTGAATCTGAACATTCAGATGAAGCAATTCAGAAACTATTAAGACAGATTAGGTCGCCATACTCTTTTTTTTCCTGCACTCATGTTTTCACACTGAGGCAATACAACAATGCATAGTCATTATCTTCAACTGTATTCACATTGGCCTGCCTTTACAACCTTACTTCCTAGAGTGTGAAGTTGAAGCAGAAGTCATTTTGCTGTAAATTACCTGGCCCACCTATCTCATGAGGATCATAAGCACAAAAGAGAGATGGTGATATAATGGTAACTGCCAGAGCAAAGAGGACACAACGATTTTTCACAGATGCACCCAGATACCACCTGCCTGAGGGTACCTGGCACACCGAACTCTAACAGGATCTGTAGAATGCATATGGTTCTATGAACATATCTAGGAATGTATTAAAACCCTCCTGCTGGCCACAAAGCCCTTGCTCCCAGAAGAACATTTTGAATATCTCACCTTGCCTATCTACCTAGAAGGTCAGAAAAGAGATGTTCAATTTTTTGCAGTTAAAATAACCAGGTCAGACATGAATCCTCACAGGAAGGGCTCCTCTGCCTTTACTTTGGTATGAAGTACAGAGCTTCTGCTCAGTCTTTTACTGGTAGCAGGAGGAAGCTCTGAATGTGAATTTAAGTTCAGTAAGAATAACTGAACCACCATGCTTCTGGAAGTAATGAGGAAAATAAAACAAGATCAGCGCCACTTGCTACATGATGGCTGAAATTTTTATCAGCAGACTGGAAAGGTGTCTGCCTCCTCTTAGTCATAACAAGGGCCTTGATGTACTGAGAAGAGGTGATTGCTGAAATAGCAAGAGATGGCTCTTCCCTTCATTTTACCTTGAGTAAATGCTCTACAGAGAGGAGGGCTTTGGAACCACAGCTCAGCAAGGCATGAGGTTCGTAATAGGACCAAGAACAGCAAAGCCACAGGTACCAAGGGCATGACCAGAACAAATCAGGTTCTTTGGTCACTACATAGTCAACCTGAAGGGGTAAGGAGAATTAAAAAAAAATATCTGTACTTCATCTGCTCCAAGCACACCCAGACCAGGTCAGGACAGGGCCTGAAGCTAGTGGTATCCTCAGACAGATAGTGCCAGGGAACATTACACTACCAACCTAGATGTTGCCATCTTCACTTCTGGAGTAGAGGGCACTAAGTGGTCTTTCAGGACACAGATCCCAGTCATTGTCCACAGTCTTAGGTCTGGTTTGGCACCCTAGTTTTATTAATCTTCTTCAGAGTGCTCCCCTCTCCAAATAATGCATGACTCAGCAGCCTAGCCTCAAAAGAGAACAACGGGGAAGAGACAAAGTCTCCTTGCTACAATCCACTTAATGGGCTGGGGAACAATGCCCATATCTTGGGCATTGCAAACAGATGTCATTAAGAAACTGAGGTTAATCCAGGACTGACCAGTATGCTGGGATATCCAGAGTCTGGGACTGTCAGAATGGTTGAGGTTGGAAGGGACCTCTGGAGGTCATCTGGTCTAACCCCTCAGCTCAAGCAGGGCCACCTAGAGCCAGTTACCCAGGACCATGTCCAGACGGCTTTTCAGTATCTCCAAGAATGGAGTCTCCACAACCTCTCTGGGCAACCCATTCCAGTGTCCAGTCACCCTCACAGTGGAAAAAGTTTTCCTTCTGTTCAGAGGAAAGCTCATGTGTTTCAGTTTGTGTCCATTGACTCTTATTCTGTCATGGGACTCCACTGAAAAGAGCCTGACTCAGTCTTCTCTATAACCTCCCTTCTGATATTTGTACATGTTAATGAGATCCCCCCCCGAGCCTTCTCTTTTCCAGGCTGAACAGTCCCAGGTCTCTCGGCTTCTCCTCATATGCTGAGATGCTCCCGTCCCTTAGTCACCTTAGTGATGCTTCGCTGGACTCACCCTAGTGGCTCCATCTCTCTCTTGTACTGGGGAGCCCAGAAATGGACACAGTACTGCAGGTTGTGGCCTCACCACTGCCGAGGAGAGGGGAAGGATCACCTCCCTTGACCTGCTGGCAACACTCCTCCCAGTGCGCCATTAGCCTTCTTTGCCACAAGGGCACATTGCTGGCTCATGTTCAACTTGGTGGCCACCATGAACCCCAGGGTGTGTTCTGCAAAGCTGCTCTCCAGATGGTTGGCTCCCAGCATGTCCTGGTGCATGGGGTTATTCCTCCCCAGGGAGCAGGGCTTTGCATTTCTCCTTGTTGAACTTCATGAGGTTCCTGTCAGACCATTCCCTCAGCCTGTCGAGGTCCCTTGGGATGGCAGCACAACCTGCTGGTGTATAGAATCATGTCAGCCATTTCTCCCAGCTTTGTGTCATCCACAAACTTGCTGAGGATACACTCTGCCCCATCATCCAGATCATTAATGAAGATGCTGAAGAGAACTGGAGCCATTATTGAGCCCTGGGCTACACAGCTAGTTACTGGCCTCTAACTCGACTTTGTGCCACCAATCACCACCCTATGGGCCTGGTTGTTCCGTTACAGCCCATACTTCATCAGCTTCTCTGTGAGGATGTAACAGGAGACAGTGTCCAAAACCTGAGCAAAGTCAAGGCAGACAATATCCACTGCTCTCCCCTCATCTACCAAACCAGTCACTTCATCGTAGAAGGTGGTCAGGTTGGACAAGCATGACTTCTTGGTGAATCCATGCTGACTACTCCTGATGACTTTCTTTTTCTCCATGTGCCTGAGATAATGGTTTCTGTAATTAGTTGTTCCATCACCTTTGCAGCGTTTGAGGTGAGGCTGACCAGCCTGTAGTTCCCTGGGTTCTCCTTTTTGCCCTTCTTGAAGATAGAAGTGACATTAGCTTTTCTTGACCCCTCAGACACTTCTCCCAGTTTTCATGGTCATTTAAAGATCATTGAGAGCGGCCTCACAATGACATCAAACAGCTCCCTCAGCACTCACGGGTGAATCCTATCAGGGCCCATGGACTTGTGCATGTGCAGTTTGCTTAAGTATTCCTTAATTTCATCTCTTCTACCAAGGGCATGTCTTCCTTGCTCCAGACTTTCCCCCAGGTCTCCAGGGCCTGGGATTTCTGAAAGCCAGTCTGGATGGTAAAGACTGAGGTGAAAAAGGTATTCTGTATCTCAGCCTTTTCCATGTCCTGTGTCACTGGGTCCTCTGCCTCATTCAGCAGCAGGCCCACATTCTCCTTGGTTTTCCTTTTATGTATTTATAGAAGCCCTTTTTGTTGCCTTTAACATCCCTCCCCTGATTCAATTGCAGCTGGGCTTTGGCTTTCCTTACCCCATTTCTGCATGCTCAGACAGTGTCTCTGTATTTCTTTCAGGTTACTTGCCCCTGCTTCCACCTTCTGTATACTTCCTTATTATGAATGATTTCTGCCATGAGCTCCTTGTTCATCCATGCAGGACTCCTGGCATTTTTTCCTGACTTCCAGCACTTTGGGATGGAGTGCTCTCGATCTTGGAGCAGGTAATCCTTGAATATTAACCAGCTTTCTTGGGTCCTTCTCCCCTCCAGGGCCTTATCCCACGGGACTCTACCAAGCAGATCCCTGAAGAGGCTGAAGTCTGCATTCCTGAAGTGCAGTGTTGTGATCTTGCTTTTGCCCTGCTCCGTCCTCTCAGGATCTTGAACTCTGCTCTCTCATGGTCACTGTAGCCTTCGACCTTCACATTCCCAACGAGTGCCTCCTCATTTGTGAGTATGAGGTCCAGCAAAGACCCTCTCCTTGCTGGCTCCTCTATCACTTGGGTCAGGAATTTGTCATTGATGCTCTCCAGGAACCTCCTGGATTGCTTATGCCCTGTCATGTTGTCCCTCCAGCACACATTGAGGTGGCTGAAGTCCCCCACGAGGACAAGGGCCTGGAAACATGAGGCTGCTTCTAGCTGTCTGCAGAAGGCTTCATGCACTTCTTCCTCGTGAGGCAGTCTATAGCAGACATGCACTACAGTGTCACCCATACTGGTCTGCTCTTTAATCCTTACCTGTAAGCTCTGAGGATGGATGAGGAGCCAACTGAAGTGAGCTCCATGCATTCCAACTGTTCCCTCACATAAAACAAACTGTTCTCTCCTGTCCTTCCTAAAGAGACTGTATCCCACCACATCTCTGTGATCCCAGTACGTGGACGTGTCCAGAGGAGGGCAACAAAGCTGGTGACAGGGCTGGAAGGCATGTCCTATGAGGAGTGGCTAAGGACTCTGTGTTTGTCTCGTTTGGAGAAAAGGAGACCGAGGGGCAACCTCATTGCTCTTTACAGCTTCCTGAGCAGGGCACGTAGACAGGGAGGTGCTGATCTCTTTTCCCTGGGATCCAGGGACAGGACGTGTGGGCATGGTTTAAAGCTGTGCCAGGGGAGGTTTAGACTGGACATTAGGAAGCATGTCTTTACCAAGAGGGTGGTCAAACACTGGAACAGGCTTCCTAGAGGGGTGGTCAATGTCCCAAGCCTGTCAGTGTTTGAGAGGCATTTGGACAATGCCCTTAATAACATGCTTTAACTTTTGGTCAGCCCTGAAGAAGTCAGGCAGTTGGACTAGATGATCGTTGTAGGTCCCTTCTTACATATAATACATAGAAATATTCTATTCCTACACAGAAATATTCTATTCTATTTTATTCTAACATGTGGACTATCACTCCTGAACGAAAGATAGTATTTCTTACTACGCTATGTTCTGCTATACTTTTTATTACATAGCTGTATGTCAGTCAGCACTAATGCTAACAATAACACAACTCTGCAGACCAGCCAAAAGCATCTGCCCATACCAAAACCTATGCTCATTCAAATTTATCGTTGATTAATCTCTACTGAAAACATTGAATAATCTAGTTGAGACAGTACTTAATCATTATGTGTTTCAGTAATGCACCAAAAAGCAAGTCATACTACCTTGAAGGTATTTATCATTCGACATTTTTATTTATTTCATCAGCAAAAGTATAATAATAAAGATAAGTTATGTAGAGTATGCTTAAACCTACATGAAATGCTTTCCTACCTCCAGGCATAATCTGACCAACATCCTGTACAGTTAACACTGACAACTTCTCTTCTGTATCCACTCTTATCACGCCGAAACTCAGACAATTCATAGATAAGACTGCTTTTCCTGGAGGAGGCCCACCCAATTCTGGAGGTCTGAAAAACAGAAAGTCAAATCAGATATGAATCAACAGACCAATGGCAATATGGTCATCAAAACCAATGTGCAAGTCTCACAGGCTTGTTAAGGTTAAGAGAAATAATGGTTTCTTGTTTTAAACAAATGAGAGTTCAAGACTGGTAATATATTTTAACTAGATGAAAAAAGAGCTAGAACAAAACATCGCATAGCTTCCTCCCACTCTAAAATGTTACAGAGAGGATTTAGTTCTATTATGGGCAAAGAAGTGTCAAGAATCAGCATTCAAAGGCTAAATTTTCTAAACACTAGGAAAAATTAGGAAGTGTCTGGAGGGCTTCACACTTCTTACTCTGAGCAGAATTGATTGAGGACGAACAACTCCATTTTGTGTAACTGTTCAACTTTTGGGATGGAACAGAACAGAGTATTCCAGGCGCTGTTGTAAAAAATCAGTTCTGCAAGGACATTTTTTTTTTTAAGTTGTGAAATGTTGGTTCTCCCACCAGAGAAAGTACTCTCCAAAATATCAAACTTTTTTGTTTCAAGTTTTCTTGAAATTGATTTTCCAAAAAAGCACATTTTGATCAAAACCACTGTCAAAAAATTTCAGTATATTCCATCCATACATCTATTCATAACCAAAGTACTTCCTTTTTTCAGAGCATCTCTTGCTTTCTCCAGAAATTCAGTGGTATTTTTCAGGCCAGTTACAAATATTTTTTTCTTTCTTTAGCCCCCTGTTTACAAGACATTGTATATAAGCAATTACTTGAATATTCAGCATCTTCTTCCTCCAAATAAGTAACAGTCTTGATTTTTGGGGCATTTTATAAAGGTCTTCCAGCAACACCAGTGAGGATGAGACCTCGCTTTCCCAAGCAGTAAAAAAAACCCCAAACCTTATAACTGACTACTTTTCAAAAATACAAAACTTTTTAATGAAAACAAAAATCACCCATCCTTCAGTGAAGGAGATATGGGTGAGCCTCAAACTTCCTCTGTCTAGGTCTTTGGGCATCTTTATGTGGGGAATCATCTTTTTTGACTACCATTTTAACACCAGATACATTTCAATAGTCAAGAAATGCTTCAGTTCACTTCTCAGAAGAGAGAATTACCTGCGAATAGCAACAGTTAGTGCCTCTGAAGAACTAGCACAGGGACAGATTACTTCTGGTCTCAAACCTCTGGATTGAAATACATTCAGGAATGCATCACAGGAAGATATTGACCCTAAAAAGAACAATCACACAATTGGAAACATTTTGCGAAGGGCAGGAAAGCTTGAGCTACAGGATTTCGAAGTCTATGCTTACTCTCAGCTCAGCTATACAAATACGGTTGCATCTGTGCACCAAAACAATATACTTTCCAACTGCCTAAAAGACATTCCAGCCTATTATTAGATGTTAGATTTAGAGAAAAAACTCCCAGCGGTTAACAATTAATCCACTGAATGAAATTCACAGCTGCATACTGTCTTTCTCTGGCAGCACTCCGTAACACTTAACATCATGGAAAATCCTTCAGCTATCAGAATATTTTGTCACTAAGGGTAACTGTCTGTCAGCTTCCTATATAGCACCTATAGGAGCTTCTTACAGAGGTCACAGAACCAAAGCATTTAGAAATTAACATCAAATGCTTCCGACGTATCTTCACTTCAGTTTAGAGCTCTACCTGGCCTTTAGCACTCAACCCAAAATGCAAGAGGATTCCTCATCACCTACAGCTTTGTATTTTACAGCTGTGGAATTGCAGCACATAACGCAAACCAGCAAACTTCACTGATTTAAGTACATCCTAGGTAAAATTTCATGTAAATTCATGTAAGAGTACAGCACTGATGAAAAGATGAAGTTAAAGAAATGAATTTACACAGCTAAATATAGATAAGAAGTACAAACAGCAATGAAAAAGCAGTGGCATCACTAGCATACAAATAGTATTTTACTACAGAACGAACTGCCTAACTTTCACAGCATCAGCTCTGAAACAGTGCTTACAACAAATGTAATCTTAGCAAGACCATTTCAAGCTTTCATCTTCCACCATCACACCTTGCTGACCTCTGATCACGCAACTCCAAGGAATCTGAAATATTATTGATTTTCTGGTGTATGAGAACAGCAAAAATAAGCAACTAAGGTATATTCTTGCCTGTTGCAAAAAAAAAAAACAAACAACCCAACAACAACAAAAAATAACCAAACCACAAACTCCCAGCTGCTTTCTCAAATTACTGTAAATCACCACCATATGATTGACAGAAAAAGGCAAGAACCTACCGCATACTCTAGTTAATAGTTGTCATGATTTTGAGTTAAGGCTCTGACTGCTCCCATTTTTATGTCCTTGCACATGACTGAGACAAGCCATAGGGGCACGTACAGAATCAGACACACTGCAACTCAAAGATACTCAATGTCCACATGCAATACGTGAGCAACTACTTCAAAGCTGGCATTATGATTTACTTGAAATTTTAAAAGCCTCTTTCAAATTACACTGCCAACTATTCTTTATATAAAGAATAGATCCTTCAGAACATTTGCTATGAAAGTTTCGCTCCAGTGTCCTTGGCAAAGAAATGCTGCTACTGTGTCTGTTTTGCCGAAGATGAGCTATAGCCAGTGCTGCTGAGGTCCTACAGTGCAGACCCAGAGTTCTCTGACTTGCAGTGTCCCTTAGTTCACCTTGGACTGACACTCAGAAAATGCATCCACACTCACATGGATTAGCTCCATCTGCCACTATTAACATTCGTAAAGAGCTCAGACTGACATCTCTCTGATCCCTCTGAGCCAGAAGTGACCAGTGCATATCACGTGATTTTAGTACTGCTACACGGGCTGAAAATAAAAAAAAAAAAATTATGGTGCATGTGCAGAACAAAATAAGGACCAATTATAAAATTATTTATTTTTGTGTATTTACATAAATTTATGAAACAAATTACAAACATAGAAAACAAATACGAGTGCCAAATATTTAACTACTATGACACTTGTACACTCAATGTCTCCAGATGGACTGGATTATAGAATTTAAATGTTTACTATAAATTCAAATACTAAGATGAAAAACAAAGTTTCTTTAAAGGTCTATCAGAAGAAACCATCAACATCACTCATCAATGAATCTATCAGTACATATATGCAGCTGGTGAGGCCACAGCTCAAATACTGTGTTCAGTTTTTGGCCCCTCACGACAAGAAGGACATTGAGGTGCTGGAGTGTGTCCAAAGAAGGGCAATGAAGCTGGTGAAGGGTCTAGAGCACGTCTTAAGAGGAGTGGCTGAGGGAACTGGGGTTGTTTAGCCTGGAGAAAAGGAGACTGAGGGGAGACCTTATCACTCTCTACAACTCCCTGAAAGGAGGTTGTAGTGAGGTGGGGGTCAGTCTCTTCTCCCTAGTAATAAGCGATCAGATGAGAGGAAATGGCCTCAAGTTGCACCAGGAGAGGTTTAGATTGGATACTAGGAAAAATTTCTTCACCAAAAGGGTTGTCAGACACCAGAACTGGCTGCCCAAGGAAGTGACTGAGTCCCTGTCCCTGGAGGTATTTAAAAGACGGGTAGATGTGGTGCTTAGGGACACAGTTTAGTGGTGGATTTGGCAGTGCTAGGCTAACGGTTGGACCTGATGATCTTAAAGGTCTTTTCCAACCTAAACGATTTTATGATTCTACGATACTGAAATGGAGTACCCAATTGCTGAAGCTGTGGCAAAGAAAGTCAGCTGAATAAAACAGCAGTGGCCTCAGCTAGAGCAGACATTTTATACAAACAAATTAATTTATTTTTTTTTAAATCATCCAAGAAGAGATGGGTTAAACAAAAATACTTCAAGGTTACCTTTGTATGAGCAGACTTTCTGTATCCAGGAAAGTGGATTAACCTTCATTAATGCATAGGGAATACTGATGACATGCATCCTGTTCATAACACTCTATGAGAAAAATATTAAAAAATAAACTTTCAAGTGGCTCAAAGAATACAGAGCACGTACCAGTACTTTTAAAAAAATCATCACAGCTACAGCATAACTCTTACATTTAACTGTTAGTGAAAACTATGTGTAGAGTCAGTAAAAACAGAAGCTATGCTTGTGCAGTCTGAAAAATACAAATACTGAAATACAAATAGTTTGAGAGAGTTTCACGTCATTCTGATACCAATACTCCATCCCTGAGAGAAGCAACTTGCTGCAGTTTTTTTAATTCATTCAAATACTTACTGTTAATACTCCATGCCAAAGGCCAGCATCTCTTTTGAAATCCAAGACATTGGTCAGTGTTTCAGCTGAAAGCGAAGGAAAAACTGTAAGACTTAAGCAGCATATTTATGAGAATATTTAAGAACTCAAAATATTTGTTAAAGCAACTATGAAACTTCCAACACCACTAAGAAATCCAAGCTATGTTGGCATGCCTTCTTGTCTATAACAAACAGGTTGTTTAAGCTGAAAGTGCCTTATTTTACTTAAAACAATCACCTTTAAATTATGATTAGAGACTAGATTCTTAGAAGGTTTTTAAGACCCTGTTTTTATTATAGTACCACTTCCACGTGTTTGTTACATTTGCCAATGAACTATGCAGACCAATGAACTATGCAGACCGAAACATTAGGTTTGATGCAACCTTTTTCAGGTGAACTGAAAAAGTTCAGCTATATTTGAAAGAATTAAAATTTAGTGAGAAATATTACCATGGCTGTACTAAATTTTCTTCAGTGTTTTCTGAGAAATCTGAACACCTTACATGATTTAAAAAAAATAGAATCAAAGATTTTAAATCAAAGATTTAACCTGATTTTAGAGGAATATCTTACACTGATCAGGTGAAACTTGCTTATCACTGATGTAGGATGGCTGCATGCACAATAAATTGTTCTTTGTGATATTTTTTATCCTTTTTAAGTTTTCAGAATGTACACAGCTATTTCCCAATAAATAAAATACTTCGGTAAGTCAACCACATATCCATCCATTCTCTGGGTGACTGAGAGCTCCAATCACTCTGAGACGGGTGCGTAGTCCCAGACACGAGCCTGTATATAAGGAAATGCAAATCTTCTATACCCTCAATTCTTTTCAACCTTCAGGAGAAGTGAACTTCATGGAACTGGATTTGCTGTATAAAGCAGCCAGCAGTTTCACAGATTCTTATGAGAGACTCTGTATGATCCTCACAGAGAAGCTGATCAAGTATGGGCTGCATGAGCAAACAGGGAGGTGGACTGAAAACTAACTGAACAACCAGGCCCATAGGGTGGTGATTGGTGGCACAAAGTCGAGTTAGAGGCCAGTAACTAGCTGTGTAGCCCAGGGCTCAATAATGGCTCCAGTTCTCTTCAGCATCTTCATTAATGATCTGGATGATGGGGCAGAGTGTATCCTCAGCAAGTTTGTGGATGACACAAAGCTGGGAGAAATGGCTGACATGATTCTATACACCAGCAGGTTGTGCTGCCATCCCAAGGGACCTCGACAGGCTGAGGGAATGGTCTGACAGGAACCTCATGAAGTTCAACAAGGAGAAATGCAAAGCCCTGCTCCCTGGGGAGGAATAACCCCATGCACCAGGACATGCTGGGAGCCAACCATCTGGAGAGCAGCTTTGCAGAACACACCCTGGGGTTCATGGTGGCCACCAAGTTGAACATGAGCCAGCAATGTGCCCTTGTGGCAAAGAAGGCTAATGGCGCACTGGGAGGAGTGTTGCCAGCAGGTCAAGGGAGGTGATCCTTCCCCTCTCCTCGGCAGTGGTGAGGCCACAACCTGCAGTACTGTGTCCATTTCTGGGCTCCCCAGTACAAGAGAGAGATGGAGCCACTAGGGTGAGTCCAGCGAAGCATCACTAAGGTGACTAAGGGACGGGAGCATCTCAGCATATGAGGAGAAGCCGAGAGACCTGGGACTGTTCAGCCTGGAAAAGAGAAGGCTCGGGGGGGGATCTCATTAACATGTACAAATATCAGAAGGGAGGTTATAGAGAAGACTGAGTCAGGCTCTTTTCAGTGGAGTCCCATGACAGAATAAGAGTCAATGGACACAAACTGAAACACATGAGCTTTCCTCTGAACAGAAGGAAAACTTTTTCCACTGTGAGGGTGACTGGACACTGGAATGGGTTGCCCAGAGAGGTTGTGGAGACTCCATTCTTGGAGATACTGAAAAGCCGTCTGGACATGGTCCTGGGTAACTGGCTCTAGGTGGCCCTGCTTGAGCTGAGGGGTTAGACCAGATGACCTCCAGAGGTCCCTTCCAACCTCAACCATTCTGACAGTCCCAGACTCTGGATATCCCAGCATACTGGTCAGTCCTGGATTAACCTCAGTTTCTTAATGACATCTGTTTGCAATGCCCAAGATATGGGCATTGTTCCCCAGCCCATTAAGTGGATTGTAGCAAGGAGACTTTGTCTCTTCCCCGTTGTTCTCTTTTGAGGCTAGGCTGCTGAGTCATGCATTATTTGGAGAGGGGAGCACTCTGAAGAAGATTAATAAAACTAGGGTGCCAAACCAGACCTAAGACTGTGGACAATGACTGGGATCTGTGTCCTGAAAGACCACTTAGTGCCCTCTACTCCAGAAGTGAAGATGGCAACATCTAGGTTGGTAGTGTAATGTTCCCTGGCACTATCTGTCTGAGGATACCACTAGCTTCAGGCCCTGTCCTGACCTGGTCTGGGTGTGCTTGGAGCAGATGAAGTACAGATATTTTTTTTTAATTCTCCTTACCCCTTCAGGTTGACTATGTAGTGACCAAAGAACCTGATTTGTTCTGGTCATGCCCTTGGTACCTGTGGCTTTGCTGTTCTTGGTCCTATTACGAACCTCATGCCTTGCTGAGCTGTGGTTCCAAAGCCCTCCTCTCTGTAGAGCATTTACTCAAGGTAAAATGAAGGGAAGAGCCATCTCTTGCTATTTCAGCAATCACCTCTTCTCAGTACATCAAGGCCCTTGTTATGACTAAGAGGAGGCAGACACCTTTCCAGTCTGCTGATAAAAATTTCAGCCATCATGTAGCAAGTGGCGCTGATCTTGTTTTATTTTCCTCATTACTTCCAGAAGCATGGTGGTTCAGTTATTCTTACTGAACTTAAATTCACATTCAGAGCTTCCTCCTGCTACCAGTAAAAGACTGAGCAGAAGCTCTGTACTTCATACCAAAGTAAAGGCAGAGGAGCCCTTCCTGTGAGGATTCATGTCTGACCTGGTTATTTTAACTGCAAAAAATTGAACATCTCTTTTCTGACCTTCTAGGTAGATAGGCAAGGTGAGATATTCAAAATGTTCTTCTGGGAGCAAGGGCTTTGTGGCCAGCAGGAGGGTTTTAATACATTCCTAGATATGTTCATAGAACCATATGCATTCTACAGATCCTGTTAGAGTTCGGTGTGCCAGGTACCCTCAGGCAGGTGGTATCTGGGTGCATCTGTGAAAAATCGTTGTGTCCTCTTTGCTCTGGCAGTTACCATTATATCACCATCTCTCTTTTGTGCTTATGATCCTCATGAGATAGGTGGGCCAGGTAATTTACAGCAAAATGACTTCTGCTTCAACTTCACACTCTAGGAAGTAAGGTTGTAAAGGCAGGCCAATGTGAATACAGTTGAAGATAATGACTATGCATTGTTGTATTGCCTCAGTGTGAAAACATGAGTGCAGGAAAAAAAAGAGTATGGCGACCTAATCTGTCTTAATAGTTTCTGAATTGCTTCATCTGAATGTTCAGATTCAGGTCTGCAAAGACCCAGAAGACGGTCAGCTGCAGCTGGATTCTATGTCTCAACAGAATGGTTATATTTCCGTTTCAGCTAGAATACAGATGGCATGGACTACTACTGCTGTCTGGTTTGACTGTTAAGACTACTGATGTCCCCTTGAAATCCCACTGAAATTTAGCTGTGCTCCCAATCTTCTATTTAGATTATGGGTTAGTCACAGGAACATGGAGGGAATAAGTTTGCATGCCCTTCAGGTAGTCATGGATCCGCTGGTGAACCGACTGAGGTTGAACTGGATGTTGGTCCGGTTTTTGAGAGTTCAGAAAAAGTGGTATTTGATGCAGAATCGATGAAAATCTTTCTTTGGATCAGTTTATCACACAGAGATCCTCCTGGCTTTGCTGTAGTCTTGCTCTCTGGGCATTGTGCTTGGCTACAGTAAGCCACAAAGCAGCCTACAGTTGTGCTGCACATTAAGCTACTCTTCCTATTCAACCGTTACAGCTGTAAGTCCACTTGGTTAATATTCCATAGTGCATTTGCTCAGCAGCAGGTTCAAGTCTGCCTTATGATGTTGGAAGAATTACTTGTATGTTTGTGGGTAAGCAATGTCACCTTCCTCTTCTATGTAAGTTGTTAATGAACTTGGCCCTGTCCTTGTGAAATGCTTAATTGGGTAGCAAGAGGGATATTTGACAAAACTCCTTCTCCTTTGTCAAATGCCTTGGAGCAATCTCAACCATTCTGTGATTCTGCGATTCCCAAGATACATTAGCACAGACTACCCCATCATGGGATAAGAACTAGTCAAAGCATGAGATTCTTCCAGCAAACAGATTTCAAAGGGAAAAGTTTTTGGTTAATGGTAGCACAGATGAACTCTATGCACATGGTCAAAACCAGATGCCATTTTTGGCTATTCATTGAGAGAATGACTGTAAACAAGTCGATCTCTCACTTTATTCAAATCCCTGTGGAGATTTTCCTTATTAACTAAGATGAAGATCCCTTCCTTTCTGAAAATAGGAACTACTGTGGCCAAAATAGTGAAGCTACAAGAAGCTATAAACAAAACAGAAGGCAAAGCTTTATACTGGGTATGGTCTACACAGAACACAAACCTCATGACAGCACTCCAGCATGTGGCAACAGAAATTTGAAAAATGAACATACAGGAGGACAAGAGAATTCAGTACCCTCTGTGAAGATCTGAAATGTTAATGGCTAGCAACACTACTCTGCATTTGTCTGAAAATTAAGATATGTAGACCCCCTTCGATCCATAATTAGTTGCCATCATCCTTTCAGGATTCAGGAACTACTGTACAGTCCTTTACCGACAAGCTGGGTGCACCCTCCTCTCTCCCAGCACAGTTCTTGTAATTGGCAGCTGTGATGGGATGTCCCAAAATGAAAATGGGAAAGGGTCCTCTTTGATGATAACTAAAAAGAGTAGAGATATCTGACTGTGAAAACCTCTTTTACCCTATCATACTACTTGTGTGGACTTTGGAGAACTACAGGTGTAAACCAACTCCCCAAAGGAGGATGGAAAAAAAAAAAAAAGTGCAAGAGAGGACAGTTAGCAACCGTTAGCAATCTGCTCATGGCCTCAAATGCACTACCTAGAATCACAGACCTAGTTCAAGTAATTGGGCCAGACGATTTGCACTAGGACTTTTAACCTTGTGATCTAGGCAGGCAGGGTCATCAAAGGTGCAAGAGCAGTAAAGCCAAGCAAGTCAGGGTGTTTTTTAATGATGGTAACTCTCAAAGTTTCTTGATCAAGTCTCTCTTTCAGGGATCAAGTGTCACACTCCTAGGAATCTTGAAGTAGAAGAGTTGTAAGGCCTATGATGCATATTACATTTCACCTAGTCATTACTGGGTTTCAAGTCAAGACTTCAAAACGCCTTCACTTTGGTCAATAACCGCAAGTCTTTCTCCTGACAGATAAGAAGTTGCACAACCGATACCAGCCTGTCTGCATGGCACACCAGTCTGCACTGTTAGAGCAACTACAGCTGGAACTGGCAGCATCCAAAGCTCTTCAAAGAGATCCAAGCTACCCAAATGGTCTCTAGAATCAGCCTAGGAAAGCTCCCTCAGTTTCTGCTGGGAGGGCTCCTCTAAGTGTGCATGTGGGCATCTCAAACTGTCTCCCTTAGGACTTCATGAAGTGGCCAGTGCATTCAAAAGGCATTAGGGAGGGCAAAATAGATTCATAGCAAAGCTGTTTTCAAGAGGATGAAAAATCAGTGTAGCTCTTACCACTGACTAACCAATTTATGAAGATTGGAAAATCCAAACCCTTGAATAAAACCAGTAAGGATCTTAAGTTTAAAAAATTTTAATACACATTGATTATGATTTCACAAGTGGCTTCTTACTTTCCTTCACATATCACAACGATTATGAATGAGGAAATTTGTCTTTCCCTTTGCAATTAAAGCTACCAAGTTCTTTTAAGACAGTAAATATGACTTTGTAACATAAATTGTCTGAATATTCAAAGCTATGAGTATCACCTATCTAACTTACCTTCTGAATAACCACATGCCTGAGTCAATGCATGACAGTGTGCCAGCATGGAAGCATGAGATATAGTAATGCCCACTGTGCTGCCCTCTTTACTTGTTTTGTACTGAAAAGAGAAAGTTTATACAAGCATTATATTGACAACAGAATCTAGAAAATTTACAGTAGTGAACTGAAAGGATATTTTACTATAAAAATGAAGTGAACTTTTTAAAAAAAATAAAAAAGCTACCATAAAAGATGCATTTGTGTTCAGAGAATACATTAATATCATATGAAATCTAACTGTTCTCTACCCCAATTAAACAAATTGTCCCAGGGATCCCAAAATGCCAGTTATCCCCAATCTTCAATCTGACTCAGCACAACCACTCAAATGACAGTTTGCCTGGCAACCTTGAGGGAAACACTCTTGTTCCACAGTTAAAAATATTATAGTAATCTCTTTTATTGCATCAAGAGATTAAAGGAAGAAAACGTGTTGTGACATAAACTACAACAGAGTAACCCTAAGTTAAGCATATTATACTGGATCACCTCAATATAAGCAATCTCAGCACTGGCATCCCGTACTTGCGGATGCCAGTCCTTAGTTGGTTTTGCCAGATGCTTCCCATCAATCACAAACCAAATGAGACGAGGCCAGCCTTCAAAGAAAAAGAAAAGTTACTACCATTACAGTTCCAAAAATCAGGGTTTTTTTCCCAGTATTCAGAGATAACAACAGGAGGCAAGCAAAAGCTGCACCATCATCCCACTGACAGGAAGAAGCAGCACTAAATACTGTCTTGACAATGAAGGCAGTTCTTTATATATAAGCTAGAAGCATGCAAGCAAACTTAAAGATTGTTGTTTAAGAGCAGTAATGGATATACCTGCTCTTTATAGGATAAAGAGATTTGAGTAGCTTAAAACATACCTTTGAATGTAACCACCTCGCCAGTCTGAGCTTTAGGAAGGCCCTTTTGACAGGCATCAGTGGTTAAAGCTAGTGTTACTCCACAGCTGCCCAAAAGAAATCCAATCTGCTGGCTGCCAGCATCCTACACAGAAACCATGTTACAGCAAACTTACAAATAATGAAGGTTTTGTACAGTTTACTCTAACTTTTCCACGTTTAGAAAATATTAAGCCCATTTATATATCACGAAAAAACGAATTTCTAGCCCATGAGACCTTTTATGGAAAACAAAAGACTGAAGCCTATGCTCAAAAGGCTTAGTTTTGCTCAGTGCCAACCAAGTTAGATTTGGCAGTAGATCTAGCAAGCAATGATAGCAAAGTAGTGTCAAAAGCAATGGTTGTGCATCCCTCTCCAACCCAACAGGGACATTTATAAGTTCTGGTAAAACAGCGACCTGGTTTGATGCTGTTTCTGAGTCCTGAAGCACTGAAGAGCAGAGCCTGTAGCTTTTCATCTCTTCTCTAATAATCTCAATGTGTGTGGGATTATATTGGTATTTCCAGTAAGCATGGTGTCTCTACCTGCCTGTGCTTTCATTACTCAGCATGAGAGGTGAAAAGATAGCATTTCTGTGTTATATTTTGAAAAATACTTTCACACGTATTTTCAAAAATAATGAATTAAAATAATTTCTACAGTTATGTATTCTAAAACAGTTAACTTACTAGCTTCATACTATTTCCTCCCTTCCCTAACTAAGTATTAAACACTTTCCAAGCATATAATGTGCACTGAGTAGTTCAGCTAATGCACCATACTGCTTTCAAAAGTGCAGGCTCTGAGGGGCCCCATATAAGGACGATAGGATTTAGACACCCACCTACTTTATTTACGAATCCATAAAAATGTTGAATGTATTTGCCTACCTTTCTTGTTAGTGGAACTTCTATTGGGACAGGAATAAGTTCTGCCAGGAGACATCCATAAAATGCCACCATAAACATAACTGGATCACTATTAGGAAATACGAGAGCTACCTACAAAAATACATTAAAATAACAAGAAATGTTTTTTGTCATTGTTTGTAGGGGGAGGGCTGCTTTTTAATTCATGGAAAAAATCTTCACAACAATGTTCAGGTTCATATTTAAATTAGGAATAGAAATACTAAATGTTGTAATAATATACTATTACAAGTCACAGTACTACAAAGCTTTCTTTAGCTATGGATAAAATAGACAGTGAAGAACAGCTCTAGAGACCATTTCAAACAGAAGCCTACCCGGTCTCCAGGCTTCAGCAGTGGTTCATTCTTAGTGGTTAGCTTGTTTAGCAGGGTATACGCTAACTTCAAGCTTCGACTCCACAGCTTGCCTAAAGAAAAAAAGACAATGCAGAAATTAAAAAATAGAGGCTAAAATTTTAACATTTAATTGGCAAATCTCAGTGCCTTATATATGCACCAGACAAGTCGGTTGTATTAGAACAGGGTCACCAGGCACATGAGCAAGTCATTGGGGAAAAGTGAACATAACTGTTGTGAAAGCAATTCCACCTCATAAACCTACCGAGTTCTTCCAGTGTCTCAGTGCATGTGTGTGCGTGCACGCACACACACACGTAGTCTGGTTAATACAACCTAATTGCATTTCCAAAAGACTCTTCTTCACAAGACTCTTTCCTAAGTGCTCTTAGAGAAAGCAAATTGCTTGGGATAAAAAGAAAAATCCTAAACTGGACAAAAAATTAACTGAAATTTAAGAAACAAAGGGTAGGAGTAAATGCCAGAATAGCTGGCTCTGTGAAATACCAGTTCAGTGCTTAGTAGTGATCTACAAAGATCTCAATAATTCAAAAAAAAAAAAAAAAAAAAATTCCAAGCTATTAAATACAACAATCTAACTACTTATGTGACATAATATAAAAATCAATTTTTAATTTGTAGCCTCAAAAAAGAGAGAAGAGCTTTGATAAAAAAACTGTTTATAAAAAATTGAGCAACAGCAAAACCCTTCCACTGTAAATGGTAAATCAAAGCAAGAACCACCCCCAAAGAAGCATGCCATGGCAAACAGCATGCATACTGAACTCAGCTTTCTAGTACAGGGTCTTTATCATGGACTGACATCCACACTCAATCCCTTCAGACCACGCAGCAACCATCAGTTATTTTGTGTTTGTCAGTCTCAAACTTCAATTGAACAGTTTTTTTTCTGTGTAATTTCCAGTTTTATAAAAAAAAGTTACACAGGACTCAAGTACATCAAATGGCCAGTTCTCTAAAGAACTGCAGTTCAGTGCAGTTGCCAGAGAGTCCATGTACAATTTAGAGCTTGGTTTCTTTTTAGTTCTTCTTTTCCTTTCTTTTTTTTTAAATGTAAAACTAAACATGATATTCTAAAGAATTCTCAAAACTCCACTGCAAATTAATGAAACTAATGCAGCTGCTCAGTTACATTTCCTGTAAGCATACTTTATCTGTAAGAATGCAAACAAGAAATTTTAACATTCTAATATACTATACAACAAAATGCTGCAGTTAACCGTCCTGGGGGACACAATTATCTTCAAAAAAAATGGAATTACTGTAAAACTTGTGGTTCATTGATGAAGGCAAGTTTCACTTCCCACAATAACATCCTTAATATGCTCCTGAAGTACACATCTTCTCTGTAAGGATATGCAAGAACATGCTAAAAATTAATATCTACTCTGGGAATCTGAAGAGTGCATTATTTGTCATCTGTTTCTTCCTCGTATTTTACACCAGGCTATTTTTAGTGTTCTTTTAAGCAAAAAACCCACAACTGTTTGAAATTTACAAACAGCCACTTCTAAAGAATCAATATCATATACATTTTCCCTTCATTAACTTTATTTAAAATGTTTTTCATATACAATGAATTAATAATTTGTATTCGAATGGCAATCTCAAAGTATTTTTCATGAGCAGTCAGTCCCTCTTAAGTAAAGCAAATTGTTCGTTCCACAATGAACGCCTAATTCTTTCTTACAGTTATCACCAAAACCTACCATAGGTAAGCGTATAAATAGCTTTCCCAGTTGTATCCAATGCTGTCAGACAAGGGGCTTTTGGCTGAGTAGTTCCCCAGCGCTGCAGGGCAGCCAGCAAAGAAGGTGGCCAGTTGGTTACCACGCCTAAGGGTTCACCTTTAAGTACGTTTATTTGATTTCCTTCAGGCTTTGGTTGATTTGGGTCAGGCTGTTGCACTAAAACCAGAGCACAGTAAAATGGCAAATGTTAATCCTTACAAAATGTGCAAGTTACACTTAATAGACTATTCTACAAACCGTTCTCACTCTCCTCTTTCTCACAGCTATCATTACTTCTCCTCTGCTTTATGATGATGCTATGCTAATCATCTGTTGGCTTCCCAAAAAATAATTACCATCACTTTGGAGTTCTGATTCCACATTATTCAAAGGACCTGGCCACAGGAACAGAATTTGACTCCCTAGTTCACTCTTTTTCTCTGCTTTGGAAAGATGATATTTTCTGTTGTTTGTTCTGCACATCTATATAAATGAAAGCTTACACCAAGGCAAGAAGCATCATCAGAGAAAATGGCTTCAGTGATAATTGGACATTTATTTTTGCTGCACCAAATTCTTAATAGGTGATGAAGAATGACACTATGCTTCTGTAACAATATATGAAAAAGAGCACCAGATGAAATGCTCCTGGTATGGATTACCTACAACTAAAACTGTACTGCTCACAGAATATTTCGTTTGATTTCCAGATCATCTCTCTCAACTGTGCAACAGTGCAGGGTTTGTATGCCATTTGGTCTCTGAGTAGCCTGCTGTAAAATCCTGCCCCAAGCTACTCAAGAAGGTGAAATATCTTGATCTTAGCAAAACTTCATATTTTAAAGTATCAAATGAATAGTACAGGGAATCTAGTAGCAGCTGCTCAAAAATGTCACAGAGAACAGAATTTTCATTTAATCTTTAAGACTAAGAGAACAGATCAAAAATCATTCTCCAAAATTAGCTGATGCAGCTGGTTTTAAAGGCAGCTACATATTGCTAGCAACTTCTATCTTTGTCAGAGATGTTCTTTCCGCCTGAACACATGCATACAGAGAAGAAAATAGTGGGTTTTTTAGCTAAGCAATATCTGCAGAGCATGTACAAGCACAATCCTTTCATGTAATGCACAGACAAGACATACTGCACAGTGCACTCACTGCATTTAATTTCTCTGAACCTCTAAAATAATGGAAGTTTCTGGATTTCAAGAAGAGGATATCAACATGTATGCAAACAATATTATCATAATAAATTCCAGTTACTAGGAAGTAACTTTTACATTTAACTATATTTGGGCACTGACCAGCTACAAAGCAGCTTTTCAGAGCAGGATGTGGGGGTGCTTTTAGACAAGCAGCTGCATGCGAGCGGCTAGAGAGGCTGTGGAATCTCCATGTTCGGAGATGCTCAGCACTGGATTGGACACGGCCCTGAGCAGCTTGATCTGGTCAGACCTGCTTTGAACAGGTGGTTGGTCAGAGGCTTCCAGGCATCCACTGCACCATCAGTTACACTTGCCTATTACTCAGGCTATGTCCTGACTAACTCCAAAGAATATCCTCTATAAAATTACTGATTACCACAGGGCAGAGTTCAGAATGTTTGAAAGAAAATTAACCTTCTAGCAGTTCTTCAAAATCATCAACAAAAAACTCTTTCAAAGGTGGGCGCTTTGGTCTTTTCAAGGTATTTAGAAGCTGCTGGATTTTAGAGGACACTCTGCTATTCACTGGTACACCTGTCAAACAAAAAAGATTTATTACTTACCATATATTAATAAACATATACTAAAACACATGCTGCCACATTGCTGACAACATCACTCTTAAGTTCAGCGCAGCTTTCACGTGGAAGAGTCATTCAAGATGAGCAGCTTGTTTGGGAAAAAACAGCTTTAATCAGTAACGGTTTCAACCATGGATTTATTTCTTTCAGAACAATGCTGTTTCCTAGCTACCTGGCTGATGCATATACCTTCTCACACTTTAACTTAGCTTTTCAAACTGCTGACTTCTACAGGAGATTCCAATACAAACCTGAAGAATGTTCTTTTCTTCAAAAGTCTAGGTATTTGCTACGTCTTAACATTTATTCAGTTCTAAAAGTCTGAGAATCCTTGGAAAAAATAAGTGAATCTTTCGATATTTTATAAGGCTAGCAAAAAATAATCACAACACAAAACCATGTCAAATGCTGATTTTCATTTGTATATGTGATATATTTATTTTAAATTAAATATAAATGTGTATGTTTATTTACATTTACTAAAATTTAAACCTCTAGGGCAATGTAAAATTAAAATGTGAGACTAAAGGGCTTACATTGCCTTTTACTACAGAAATATACAGAAATGGGGACATGGCTACCACCAGCAGAACACAGGAAATGCAGTACAGTTTCCTCTCCTGTGGCAGACTGACAGATACACCATACTACTGAAAAGCTTTGGAGGGGGCAGGCACATAGCACACAATGGGTGTCAAGCTCTGTTATGCATTCGCTTATTCCGAAAACGGGACATAGACTGAAAGGTAGGAGGTTTATAATACAGTCACCATCTGCAGTTTCCAAAACGCTGCTGTTGTAGCCTCTGGGAACTCCTCGTACTGATGCTACCTGTGGACGCTCATGATGTAAATGTTCCACCAGGCCAGTGGTTACATCTGGAGGCGCAGAGTGGTTATCTGTAGAAATGGAAGACAGACATGGGAGCTCATCAGTCATCTTAAGAATCAATATATCCAAAGTTGCTCCTTACAGCATTCTTGCTGTTTGCTCATGTGTTTTTAATAAAACTCTGATTTCTCTAATGAAACTGTAACCAAAATCTTCTAGATACAGGGGGAATCCTGAAAGGAGCTGCCGTGTCTCTCCAGGGCAGAGAGGAGCTATTCCAGCTTTCAAAGGGATCCAAACAAATCCTGACAAATAAAGAGAGTGGTGGGTCACTTCATCACTTCAAGGTGAAAGCCAGGAGATTCATCATGAGTAAACAGCACAAGTCTACAAAGAAAGCCTGTCTCACATCTCTCAGAAGAAATACAGGCACCCAAAGTCTCACCACAAAACCGGAATGACTAGTCTAAGTTCCATAGGAAGAGAAAGGGACAAAAGCATAAGGCTTAAAAGAAGGGAACTTGTGCCCCAGGATAAAATGAAGCACTTATCTACATTCTGCAGGCTATAAGAGAAAGACTTTTGCTGAGAAACACAGATTAAGATTTAAGGTGGCAAAGATAGGTCTGAACACACCTTGAGGATGGACACAAAGAGATGAGACACTCCCTCAGCGGAAAGTAACTGCTGGCTTAAAAAACGGTCACCTGCAGTTTGTAAGACCAGTCATGGTTTTCCTTTAGCAGCTTTTCTTACGACCTGTTTTTAAAAGTCTCACAAGATATGTAAGTAAAAAAATCCTGTTTATGTTGTGGTACAGACACAGTGTACTCTTCACTGCGGCATCCCTCAATGAGAACAGCTGGAATGCCTGTAACACTCAAAAAAACCTGTGGTGTAGTTGTCAACATTATACACACACACTGCTCACAACAGATAAATTTAGCACAGGGTTTTCTGAGGCACAAGGTGATCATTTGTGGCTGGACACGACACATTGTTTCATTTTAATGGTGTGCGCTACAAGCAATAAATATTTAATTTTTTTTATAATGTATATTTACATAGGGAAAGCAGGCCATTTCTCAAATCCTCACATATTCACAGGGCTTGAGAACCACCTTGTAACAACCTTGAGGCAAAAGCCTGCTCTGCTTGGAACTGCACCACGTTTCTGTGCTGCAGAACAATGCTTAGGGTGTATCGTCATTCCAAATTGTGACCTAGATTATGGAACAGTTTTGAATGGAATCACAGGTTAGAAAATGGCAGGATCCAGGAGAAGGTTCATACAAGAAAAAAGAAGAATTGGAAGCCTGAAATATTCAGAATCCTAATGAGTAAAAATAGGAGTGCAACAGGAAGGAGCTTAAGAACATACTGCTGCACTGTGCTGGAGGAACTGCTTGGGGTCATACAGCTCTGCAGTGATACCCCATGAAGGACCTCAGCATGCCACAAATACTGCAGAAAGAACTCAAAGCATAGGGACATGTAGGCAGTGCTGTGAAATACATGTATTACCCCACCCATTCTGAGGAAGGAATTAGCGCTAAGATAACAAGTGCTCTGTTCACAGATTTCCAGAGCTGACATACAAGCCACCAGTACAGCTCTAAGCAGCTTTAGAGGCACCAGCAGAAGAAAAAATTAAATCCATTCCCATACTTTCCAATGGTCATCACTGCAATGCTTATTTTTGTATTGCAGAGACTTGTCTTGCTGGGTACTAAGCAAGGACCACAAATTCCTTTCATGTGGGTAAGGTACAAGAAGGACAACGTATCACTTAATGTCTCTGACAAGTACTGAGTTAGAACCAGTAACAAGAAAAGGTGACAACTATGTGTAAAACTGACCCCTGTAACCACTTTACAGGGCATATAGAAAGCCCATGTATTCAAATTACTTCTGGAGCTGCTTTTTGGTTGTTTTTTTTTTTCCTTTGCTTTACCAAAGTCCCAAAACACTGACTTCACACAGCATACAAATTAATCACAGAAAAGGACACAGAGTCAAATGTACCTCGTTCCCATACTGCAGCATTTGCCCACAAGTCCATACTTCTCAACTTACAGACCCTGCAGTGATTATCAATGTCTAAAGCTTTTACTCCTTGGAATACACCAGCAAGAACTACAATTAGGGATGTATCTGCAATGTGGCTTCATCAGTGGAAGGCCCCAAGATGGCATTTCTATAGATGAAGTTGTCATCACTAAACATTCAAGTGACTCAAAATGTACACATAGGTACAAATATAACAATCAAGAGAGAGGACAAGAGAGACTAACACACGCTATGAGACTTGGTGCACATATGGGTCAGAAGCCATGCATGAAGTACAGAACTTGAAATGCTGAACGGATGCAGGTTTTACCATGCATATTCCTGTTAGGAAAAAGCAATCTTCTCCCCACATGCATGAGGCAGATATTTGCAATACAAAAGCTCTGCAATTAGATGCTCAGAAAATAACATAAGGAAGAAGCTATTTGGCAACATTTATGGAAGAGCTATGTACTTGGGAACAGCTCAAAGAAATCACAGAAAAAATGAGAATGCTCAGAAAAGAAACAAAAAAACCATTAAGAATCATTCCCAACTGAAAACAAGCACAAAAAATAGCTATATATGGAGGTGCTAATCTACAGCATTCACATACCTTACAAGCACCTCAGAGCCAAGTTACACGCAAATCAATGTCCTCACCACAGAAGGGAAATAGCAGGGTCCTTATGAACAACTTCTCTGCTGTCCACAGCTATTTCATCTTACATACAGCAGAGAACTGACTCTCCCTCCCAATTCTGCCTTGCGAAGTCAAAATTCTTTCTATGCATGTAGAAGGAATAAGTTCAATTTTCAGGATTTATGCTCAGATACCATTCACATTAGTTTCATTAATTATTTAGGCATTTTATTAATATATGCCAATGAGAATCCATGAAATTAGTCTGTATCATCTAGAGATACTGTGGCAAAGCAGAGAAAGAGAAGTGGTGAGTAGTCAAAAAAGAAAAAGTCTGAATAGACTTGTGACTTCAGGAATAAAGTTAATTGGATTTAGACTGAAGTACCTTTCCATTGTTGATCAGAAGACAGAGATAAATGCAAAAGAGAGCAGTGGCCCAAGAAAGAACGTATGGGACACAACACAGAAAATTAAAAGCTAGGCATTGGAGAGAAAGTAGTCGCTAAGGAGGAATCTCAGGGTGAAGACTCGAACACTTTTAAAAAGTCCCTACCTAGCAGGAAGTCAGGTTAGACCTAGAGATGGCTGTGTATGATTGTTTTGTCTCTAGGAAACCACTCGACCAAAATGGACATTTAGAAGAAGTTTATTAAATTGTATTGGAACAATAAAACAAAAAAGAGCACACCAACCCAGCCAGAACACAAAATAGGATCCACAAGCCACTACTTCATTCTTTGCATTTCCTCTTCAATAAACTCCTTGAAACTGTTTCTAACACACTTCATTCTCACAATTTCTGTAAAACTGCTTACAGAGCCACAGCAGTTCAAAACACCTACTCTTATAACCCTGCTTCCCCTTAAGAAAAGGAATTGTACTTTTAAGTGCTTCAATAAATAGATAATACCGTAATGCCATGACAATCTATCTTCCCGGTTATGCTACAAGAGCTAAGTTGGGAAATACTCCACAGTTGTGATGGTGACCTTGAAAAAACCCTACACACACTGCCAGCCTTATTGATTTTAAAGAAAACATTACACTAAAAGAAAAAAGCCCCCAAAACAACACGTAGATGTTGTCCTTGCTTTTGTAGGTGAAAGACAAACAGCTTAAAAATAACGCCTACTCCTATCTGACTTTATTAAATACTGTAACCTTGCACTTCCAACACTGCAGTCTTATTGCTTGGGAATTTAGTATGATCTTATCAATAAAAATGCAAGCTGGAGAAGATGAGCTGCAAGGGAACAATCTGCTAAATTTAAATTCTCCAACATATCAAAATTGCGAATAGTTATTCAGTACATAGTCAAAATACAGAGTATTTTAGTAAGGCATAGTATTTAAAATATGTAAGGTGCCTTTTATATTGCTGATATCAGCCCATTAACTAAGAAAATAAATAAACTCTTCTTTTATGCTCTAGGACAAATCAAAGGGGTCCTTTGTGAAAGTATACTAGTATTTATCGATAACCAAAGAAGTTTGCAATGTAAGAACTGAGTAAGTTTTCATATTCTTGTGAGCAAGGAAGACTATAGACAAACTTGCTGATTAATTATTTTAACATTAAAAATGTCACAACTGAATTGTTATTGGACATGCATGAATGTTACCAAGCTAGAAATGAAAATTGATGGAATATGGCAAGAACTTCACAAATGAAGAAGATCATTCTTATGCAAAAGGACATCTAAATTTTTGTCAAAGGCACTGGAAATTTTACCTTTCTAAATATTTTTAGTAGATCAGTTTGTAATGATCCCTGAGCTTCCTTCCTGATAGATACTATGATTACATATTTATTTCCCATTAATGAAATTTGAAACTACTCCACTGCATGCACTCCAACATTTAGCTACTTAAATGTTGGACTTTGAACTGTTAAAAAGGCCTTGATTTTGCATACAATTTTGATGATTAGATAGTCCTGATAGATCTTAAGAAGCTAGTTGTGAAATTTGATATGCATTTATATGGACTGAGATATTAGACGTAACAGGATGCTGTGTTACATTTTGCATATCTTGCAAGTTTTTACAGCTACATTAAGAATTTCATCAATCACACCTACAATTATGGCTAACCTTCCAAGTCTATTTGTTAATTTTAAGGCGTTAAACATGATTCCTATAAATCCATAATGTGAAATCCAGAATGCCCTTAAAGCAAGGCGTAGACATATTCCATCTTACTTAAATCCACTAAGTAAAAAAAAACAAAATTGAAAATTTCTTATTATAAATAAGCTTGGAAATGGGAAGATGACTATTTAGATTTCTTTAAAGGCAATAAGATGGGTATGTTTTGTACAAACAGGAAAAATATCACTAGCAATAAAGCCACAAAAGTTAACCAAAGAGGCAAATCTTTCTAACTATGTTTATGGATGAAGTACTGATGAAGTGCAGAAAAATGAACAAAGCCAAATGCTGCCCATAACTTTGTAAGACACAAAACAAAACCCAACATTTTAGCATGCAGGAGCTTTCTAAGGCAACAGCATTAAGCAGGCTTGGGGAAAAACGTTTTGCCTTGTAAAAGCTTAGATATCAGAATTCCTCTCCATACTTAGCTTCCACAATAAAGAGATTCCCATACAAACAGAAGAGGAGGTCAAAGCAAGTAGCAAAGACACAGATAACCCTTCCCAGACTCTCTGACACCTAAAGAGTCTTCCAGAACACCAAGCAAGCTACCACCTCTTTCCATCTCAGCTCCACTTGCAGAAAACTGACTGCACTGTGAAAACTGGGATGTCAATCACAGCAAAACGAGTCAATCCCTGTTTCTGTCAGCACCTAAGCCACACAGAAAATCCAGAGGATCCTCTTCTGGAGAGCCTCTAGCTTGTTCATAGTCCTTTCCCTGTTTCATAATGTGCTTTAGGAACCTGAAGAAGTAAAACTCCTGGTCACAAACTACAAGCATTGGTTGCATTTTGAAGCCCATAGCTACTATAAACTAAGGCTGATGCCCGAAACTTAGTATAAGGCAGAAGGAACTCGGAGGGCAAACCAGCAAAGAACAGAGAATCAACCCTCTTATGATTAGCTGCCTCACACCTAGAACTGTGAACTGTTTGTATCATCTAAACAGAGAAGTCTAAAGGATACATGATTGGGCTTTCACCAAAATTTGAATGTAACAGGTAGACCAGCTAAATGAACAGGTATTTTAGAAATATATTTGTGCCTTAAATTATCATAGTAATCAGCATCTCTAAGTATACAGAAGCCTGTATACTCAGTTTAAATCTAAAGCATTTCAGTGTGTTTTCCTCATCTGACTTAATCTGATCTCTGTAATGAATTAGAAAAAACTGTCTGTATGGTGTAGGTAGGCATACAGTCACAGATAAACAGTCAGGTAAGTAGAACACTGGAACTGCCAAAACCTGAAATGTCCAGGAACAACATACATGATGCCTATTGGATATTACTAGAAGCTCAAGAACTTTGTGCTGTAGCCCATAGGTGAAATACAAACATCATCCTTCGTTTCATTTTTCTAAATTACTTTGGTGAAAAAAATTATTTGAAATACAAAGTCATTGTTTCTCCTCTAGGTCCTTTCCCATCGTTTAACATTAGTGTGGACCTGTTGCACACACATAAATCCACTATCAATCTTCACTACAGTGTACAAAACATTGTAAAAATTATTTCCATGGTGGAAGAGACTGCCTTTCTCCCTCCCTACTAAATCTTCCAAAAGCACAAGACTAGTGCTCTGCATTTCAGGACAAAAAAAGGTAACCTGAAGTTCTGGACTTTCAGCATTACAGAGATCGAGACAAAACTCACATTTACATTTTGGCTTACCAGTACTTTACATTTTCACTCTAGTTGCACAATAAAGGATTATTCGTGACCTGCGTTATAATTAAAGGAAAAAAAAAATCACATTTCAGCTTGAAATCTAGCTTTGTCAGTACCTCTGATTTCATAACTTTCCGAAAGATTCTGGATGGTTTTCTAGTCTTTCAGGTGTTTACCAATTAAGTCACCTTTGAAATCCATAACCTGATATTGTCTAGGGTAAATACATGCAGATCAGAAAGTATGCACCAAAAATATGATCCCGTTGAAATTCTGTTTTTGAATCCAGTAAAATTGAACCTTAGTTTCTTGATAAATCAAGCATTTTACCAAGAAGAATGCACGTTCAGATCTCATGAACAACTGGTTTGGTTTAAATTAAATCCATATATATCATACATACCTGGTCTGTGGATTGTACATTTTAAGGCTATTTATAGATATTCTTCTGGTGAAGACTTTTGTGTTTAGCACTGCTTTGGGATTTTTAATTTGATTTTATTCCAACCACACAGGCAGTTGTTTACTGACCTAGCTGGGTGTGTGCCATGAGATCTGCAAGCACAGTGGCAGCAGCGGTGGCAGTAGCAGTATTGGAAGCAGCAGCAGGTTTCCCTCCTGGATGAGATGAGGTGGAGGATGCAGAGGATGAGGTGGAGGAGCCCTGAATAACCCGGTTAAGCCAGGGCTCTACGTTGGAATGGCTCTGGAACGGAGTGGAGGTGATCCGCCCTTGCCGACGTAAGGAGCCCTCATCTTCTGATGCTGACGATGTGTCTGTGATTAAAATAACGATGACAGGCATGTAATGTGGGAATGACCCAACAGACGGGAACATGAAGTTTTTCCATGTTCTCCACATAGCATTCTCATGTGCTACACATGAGATGCATATATTAAGCAAATGATACATTCACATGCACAAATTCTGCTCATTGTCATTTTTTAGGTTAAGTCAACAACTTCTACACATTATAGCTAGAACACACTTGAAGCAAAGTTTCATTTACCTCCTGTATTTGGAATGACGTTAGGACTCAAAAAAGGCTTCTACCTAAGGTACCTAGTACATTCACTAACCTTTCTCAGTGAGTATACCATACCTATTCCCCTGAAAAAATATTTCTGCTCTGAACAGGTAAATTGGATCTCATCCCACCTGAATAAATTCCATTACATTTTTTTGTTGGGTGTTTTCTTTTTATTTTTTTGGTGGGAAATTCTTCACTTTTCGATTCTTTTGACAAATTTTTTGAGAACTAATTACTAAAAAAAACACAGTGCTATAAAGTTCAATGAAAGTTATTTCATTAATCTAAGAATAATTAAAAGGAATTTAAAGCATGTATTTTAACATGAACATAACATAAACTGATTTTAACAAGCACTACATAGAAATGCTTAGTAAAGCACCTTTTAATTCTAGATGTATATTTGATGCTGTTAGAAGTCTGATAAAGGGCTCCTATTTTAATTACCACTCAGTTATTTACAGCTTTCCAGAAGTTCCCTGTTGGCACTCAATCTTTCCACATTTATTATCCACTCAGTAACAAATAAAAAGGTCTTTCTAAATATCAAGAAAATACATCTCTGTTGATTTTGAATGAAAAATATGAACTTTTGTCACAGCAAAAGAATCTTGCCTTCCTAAAGAGACTGCTGTATTTTAAGAACTTGACTCTCTGTATATGCCCCACCCCCAACTCTCCCCCAGCTAATTAAAGAAAAGCTCCTAAAACAATCCATTGCCATATACTGATGAAGTTCACATCAAGTCAGTTTGTGAATAGCAGTTTTAAGTCACACATAATGGCCAGACCAATTAAAAAGTTAGCAGGAGCTGAAAAACAGCTTCTGAAAAAGATAGGGTTTCCATTACTGTATTCTAGAGTCCCTTCCAGACATGGAAATCCTGGGTTATAGGGGAGTGGGTTACCTCAGAAATTCTGCAACCTTAATTTTGGCTTCCCCCCCCTTTTTTTTAATCCTCTGAACACGTAACTGTTCAGCTATATACAACTCCATATAAATTTTGTTGAAGCCACATTAAATCTTTTCCTCATCTTTGGCAACAAATTTCAGTTGCCACGTGTTTAATTTTCTGCTTTTCAAGAATATGTGCATTTCCAATAGCTTCAGAGTAATTGCTCTTAAACAGTCTAAAACCACAAAAATCGGATATAATTTCCTAAGAAGGTCGTTTAACTCAATGGCATTTTCAAAGTCAAAATTGCAGACCTCTCATTACTTGACCATCCCTAGTCAAACATTACAATTTTGAATGAAAATACACAATTGATCTTTGAGAAGATACAGCTGTGGTGGATCACCATTCCTGGTTCCGTGCCTTGTATGATATTTCTGGTCTACCGCCACAGTTGTAGTTTTTGGCTGCTGACTTCATCTGCTCCAGGAGAGGAGCCAAACCTGCCCCTTAGTGCTTGCAACCTTCCCTTTCTTTTAGGCAGAAAGCAAAAATAAACAATTCCAGGAACATGGAACAAGATAGGATTACAAATAGTGAGGTTTCAAAAAAAACACTCCCACATCTGCAATCTACTATCACTTCAGAGTAAGAAATAAAACTACAGTAAAAGAAGGTTTCTCAGAGAATACATACTCTGATAGTATCACCTTATCCAGCTACAAGTTTAATGAAGTCTCTAAAATTTTTAAGCTTTCAGATGTCTTACATAAGCAGAGGGGGGAAAAACCCCACTTTAAATGTAAAATATTAACTGTGTATAAAAATGAAGGATCCATAGTAAAATCATTCTAATATCAGAACATAATTACAACAGAAAAGTAGCAAAGTAACATCAGTAACTAGCTCTGTGGCATCGCAGGAGTTAATTAGTGGTTCTTGGTGTGCTGGGAGCAGAATGCTATGTACTTGGCTTGCAGCTCTTCCTAGCTGGGAGCTGACCCAAGATAGCCACAGAAACCACCACCCTTTGGACCAAACTTGCATCAAGACTACAGCTCAAGTTCTGATCACGTGAAATCCGTATGGGAAGGATGAGAGACTCGATGGGATGAAAACAGAAGTATATTAACATTTTTGGAAGGATGAAAGCAGTTCCATTACTGTCAGTCAGGAGTCGGTTTTGAACTTAACGTTGTGGCTAGAATCTGATGCTTCCTTCCTGGTGACTGATGTAACTGCAAGAAAATGTCAGTTATTGAGAAAGCCCAGTTTAAATTGCATTAACTTCTGCCAATACAAGGATTTTAAGGCAGTGGTTTAATGGCTCAAGACAACAAAACTAGATGCTTCAGCGCTACTCACGTTCTTTGCAATTTCACATCTTTCCTGCTGAGCTAACTTTGCAAATAAAGGCAGGCCCATAAAAAGACTATTTTTGTGAACTGATATAACTGAAGCAAGTCGTCAGAGTATTTTTGAATGGCCTGATCATCTATGAAACAGAATTCATCCAGTGGCCCATTCTCTTATAGAGATAAAGGTATCTCATAACAAGTCACCTTCCCTTAGAAACAGCATGACAGATCCCAGAGACACTTAACTCTTCTTTCAGAATATATTAGTTAGGGTGCTTCTGCATCCTGCTAAAGCCCAGTGCGAGTGTACTTGTCTTCTCTGCTAACTTCTTGGGCAGGCATGTTAGAAGATGACGCTCTCCAGCAGCACAAACACACTCACACAAACATGGGTAGATCCCACAGCCTCATCCTGCTCCCCACTCTGGCTGAGCAGGATGGAGGTCAAACATGCACACACACGTACAATGTGGATCCCTCCAGCAGCTGGGTTTGGACACTCAGTCTGCCAAGTAGCTGTCCCTGGATCGCAGTCTCCCCTGTTGCTGGCACCTGGACATACGAGCCTGAGGCTGCAGTCCCACTCCATTTGTTTGTATAGGCTGGCTGATGCAGCCACTCCACACATACAGAATACAGAGTCCCTCACCCAGGAGAGGTGTTAGAAATAAAGTGTAACAGGAGGAGAGAACAGACTGCAGGGTCAGGTGCAGGGTGTGGCCAGGCAAGCGTACCATTTACACATGACCAGCCCTTTTTATCCCCATACCCTGCTATTTTCCTCACACTTGTTCCTCCCCAAATCACCTAAATCTACCCCTTTCCCTGTCTGTGGTTCCTCACCTAAACATCCCATAACAAGTCTCATGCAGTCCCCAAATACTTTTGCGCTACATCCCGTAATATGTCCCATACCCCTCTGCGGCATGCCCCCTCAGTCCAGAAGATGCTCTAGTGTTGACTGTTCTTGATGGGTTTCATGTCTGGGCAGGAGGGCTGAGGCTCTCCAGGGACAGCCCTGGGAGGGGCCTGGACAGGGTGACCTTTCTTCTGGGCCCTTAACTTGTGTTCCCACTTGCCATTGTTCCCCGTGCGCCTCTGGGCTTGTGGAGATGGGTCTGTGACAGGCTGATGGCTCCTGGGACAGGCCTGGGAGCAGCTGGGGCAGGGTATTATTTGGGCTCCCCCACCTGCCAGTCTCTGTGCTCCTGCAAAGGCGTGCAGACCAGCTTTTATCACATAACTTAAGTTTACCAACAGCATCTCATTTTTTTTCTTTATAGAGTCTCTCAACCCTCTCAAGATTTTGCTTCTTCAGAGTAGCACGTTAGAGCCCTGACCTCAGGCACAGTGGCCACAGCCATAACTGCAGGGACACTGCTTCAAATCTGTGCCGAAGGTATTCAAAAAGAGAATGATATTTTGGTTCTCTCAAAAAAACTGCAAGGAGATTCTTTCTAGTTTTAAATGCTAAGGGAGACAGGACAGCCTAACTGTCCTCTGCTCTCAGCAGAGCTTCTGGATGCCAGCTATTTTTTTTACACCAAATCTTAGGCAGAAGAGCAGCTTGTTCTTCTCTTGTTGTGATACACCTCACGCCAAGCACATAGTGATTTGTCACACTGGGGGAATGAGAGAAAAAGACAGAGTGATGCTACATGAAATACACCGCTGACTGTTCTATCAGAGTTTATTCTGGAGAGTGAGAAGGACTATTGCTTTGAAGAGCTATAAACAGAAACCTTCAGGGCCTCTCTCCCAAAGCTTCAGTATACAGATGGTCACCATACATTAATTTTTCTCCAGGATTTCACTTTATGCAATTCACGACAACTTTCCATACACAAACAACATGTATGCAAGAAAACTCAAGAGCATGATAACCACCCTGCTGCAACAGCCTCATGGGCTTCTGAGTATACAAGTACTACAAGAATAAGCTAATCAAAATGCATGATACCTTAACACATCTTATACGCAAAAACATAAGGGTCAAGAAAGACCATATATAAGACTACAGAAGAAGTTCATTATTTATTAACTAATGAAATAACCAGAGAACCTACAGAAACAATATACAAAATGTGACTAGCAAAGAAAAGTGGAATTTCCTTTAAATGGGAAGAACAGAAAGAAGAAATATAGCCCAGGAAGCAAGAGAGCAGCACAGCAGACCTTCTCTTTTATAGAAGGGGGATAAGAAACAGAATTGATGGAGAAGGGCACTAGAGGTCAGTGTGCCTCTACTCCCAGGCAACATTAGAAAAGAGAAGAGCACATCATTCAAAACTTAAGAGCTTAGGGAAATTCCTTTTCTTTGCATACAAGACACTGGCCCCAAAACACCTGGCTTGCTAGCACGACATGTTATCTGGAGAAAGATTTTCTTAACCTCTAGAGAATTCAGGAAGATTACCTTCCTCGCTGCACACCCCCGCCCCCCCCCCCCCCCCCCCCCCCAATAAAACATTCTGACCTAAACTATCTGAACAATTTTAGCATATGATTTTCTGAACGCTTTAAATTGCTCACAGTTGAAACCATCTGATGAGTGTTTTGCAAGCTAATGCAGCAACTTAATGCTCTGGCATTTTCTTCAACTCTTAAAAAAAGAATCTTATGCAACATGAAATAAGGTATTTACAGCTCTGACATGCTTGCCAAGATTATCTCCTTCCAAGTAAGACATTACCTAAGAGAACATACTTAATGCATAAAGGGCAACTGCTCACTCTATTACTGCTTTCAAGTATACCTTTAGCAGCTACAGCATCTCCAGATGAGAGACAAAATCTTGAGGAAAGCCATCAAAGAACAAATCCAACCAACACCTCATTATCAGGAAATACAGCCATGAATAGAGAAGTTTATTGCAACATACTTACAACTGAGCAGAACAAAGCATTTGCTCTTTATATTTTGCTATCACATTCACCTGGCAAGATTTACATATGTTAATTCAATAGATACCTGGAGGTGTGTACGTTTCTACCGAAGAGTGCACAAGAACAGACCGTCTTTTTGAAGGCATGGGCATTCTTCTCTCTTTGTATTTTGCAAGTGCTGCTTGTACTGCTTCAGTGTGGACATCTATGTAGAGAAAAAAAAAAAAGGTTAAGAGATTAAGTTTAATCATTATTTCTTTCTAAAAATATAGAAAGCACCAATGCCATCTTTTACAGCTCAAATCCAAAGGCTGAACGCACATGAAGGCCCTTACGGCTTTAGTCCTGTTTAGCCCAATTGCTTAGCTTGCAGAAAGGAACAGGTTCTCAGCTTCAGAGGAAGCAACACTTCTTGGAGAGCTGAAAGGTCCAAAGCTGAACTAAAGTAACATGGTTTTCAATTCTGAAGCTGTGACAACTCTATCAATTGTTTCTCCTTCAATGGTGTTTAGGACTGAATAAATACACCTGCCTCCCACTCGAATTCAGCTCAGAAGCAATGGTTTAAAAGTTAAGGGAGGATATAAGCAGGGTCAAGTTGACATATTTTCCTCATGAAATCAGCTTGAAAAGGCTTTGTGAGTATCATTTAGGAAGAACACCCTGAAAGCCAATACTGAAGTTACAGAATACCTAGCAAATTAGTTCTGAGCTATGATTTATTTTCATTTTGGGGGGAAATTTCAATGCAGATACTGTAAATTGGCAACAGCACTGGACTCTTCATCCTTCAAAATCCACAATGGGAAAAGAAGTGAAAAAAGTATACTTGAAGCTCTCACAAAAGAATGCAAGTAACAAAAACCAGAAAGAAGCAGCTAAATATATATGAAGAATTAGGAAAGAGACACCAAGTGTTTTCACTTTCCTGAAAGCAAAAATTACCCTAATATACTCATGGGGTATATTTTAACTTTTCTTATTTTTAAGCCAAAACCGAGATTAAAGGGGAATTTAGTGTTCAATCAAGCCCACACTGCATATAAAATTTAACATATTCAAGTAATTCTAAATTGCCTTCACAGATTTTTCAGTGTGACATATGTATTTCAATGGTGTTAAAAGCTAAAACTTATGTAGAAAGAAAATTCATGAGATGAATTATATATGAGAATATATATATGAGAATAGATGTCAAGGAGAAAGGAGGCAGACCAAAAACATACTTTAACTTATGACCCAAGTTCAAACTCATGAAAAACAAGTACAGCATGTATACACCTACAAATAGCTACAAAGGGCTCAAAAGCAAGTTATTATGATTATGCTTTTGTCTTACAACATTTCTCTTATGTAGAAGCTACTATACCAGAATTTCAGAATGAAACTGTTCACTTTGGAAAAAAAGATGTATTATTGCATTAAGTATCCATCTAAGGCTGCAAATACGTAACAGGTTGATAGACTTGTAGGTATGAAACTCAGACATGTGACATGCATACACTTGCACAACTTACATATTAAAAAAAAAGTAATTTCTCTGCCTCATAGGGATTAACCTTGATGATGACTACAAGTAAAGCTCCATATTTTACGGTACCTTTTTAAAAAAAAAGGTACCATTTCTGGTACTAGTCCTGAATCTACTTCGGTCATGCTCAGCACAAGGTTATTCCTAATTTATTTTAAATATGCCAAACAATTCCCGCTAACTTTGACAAAGCAAGAGATAGTTCAGGGGAAAGCTAATCAGTACATATTTTAATGAAAACCAGAAGAGATTTTTGAGCATTCCAGAGAATGAAAGGCTATGAAACAGCAAAGCACAGCACATCTATGTGAACCTGTTGGAAGCCTCGGCATGAAACACTTACTTTCCAAAGGCAGCTGTGTCCCAATGCATTGGATAAACACCTGACACTTAGGGGACAACTATTCAATTCTCCATTTCAAAAACAGATTACAAATGCTGCCTATAATCTCAGAACCTTGCCAGAAGAGGCTTCATGCAATATATTTCTAACCACCTCTAATGACAGATATTGGCAGATGCCTTTGCTTCAGAACTTCTGTTCTTAAGTAAATGAGACAAAAATCACCATAGCTTAGTCTGACATCTTTTCCTGTGTTACATGAAAACTGTTCCATTTCCACAAGTAAAAATCCCTCCTGCTCCAAAGCATATTCACACCATGTACTTCAGGCATCTAACTTTTGCTCCCTGACTACACAACACTATTTACTGCAATAAATGAGATTAAAGAGACACCATGACAGAAGCAAGTTATAACCCCAGTACTGGAAGCGCACAGCACCTTTAAGAGAAATGCCAGGGAAAAAAAAAAAAATCCACTCAATGAAAAATCAGGAAGCTGCTTTTCTTAGTCACGTCCAAATGAGAAACAAACTGTTTCCTTCAGCCTGGCCAGATGGACCAGATAAATCAAAATAAGCCCTGTGCGTATGGTCCCAGACACCACCTAGATCTTTGCAGTAACAATGTCACTTTTCAAGTCTGCAGCTCCCCCCAGATAATCTGCTCAGTGCTATATTTAAAATATATATATGCAAATACACTATACCACCTGTATGTTCTTACAAGACTTAGGAATTTACTAGGTAGATGCTTGTCTCAAGTAAGAACTTTTTGTGCAACTAACCTGTGAGGTTCAAGGACAATGCTGTTAAGAGGGGAAAAAAAATATTTAAAAAAAAATCACTTCTTAAACCTCTAACTTTTGAGACAAGATTTTTTTTTTTTTTATATTGGGCACCATGTTGGATTTTTGCTGCTGTCCTTCACACCAAGCAGTTGTCAATAAATGTTTTACGAATTAAAAAATCATTACCCTCTCCCTATGTCTCCCTGCCTCCCTTCCCCACATCTGGGCTGCTGCTTTTTGTCAAGTCTTGGTTTCTCCTGATCCTTAGTTTTGGATTTCCCCCCACCCCATTGTAAATGTCCACCATTGAAGCTTATTCTCATGGATACCTAGAAGCAAACCTCTTTATTTCACAAAACTCCAGAAAGTTTAAGCAGAACTCACAGACTTCTTGTTTTGCTGCGTTACTTTGATGCACCAAGGACATTACTGCTATCCATAGACTTAGGAGTGTTACTTAAATTAAATGTTATTTTTGCAGCCTTAAAAGTTAGGGACAAAATGCCCGTTCCGCAGGACACATTTCCATAGCAGAACTTTCAGTCAAAACCAAGCTGCATGTTTTTAAAAAAAGATGGTAACTATTACATGCATTCACTTCAACCATGCATAAAACTATATATAATTTAAAAGACATTTTTGTTACGTTAACATCTGGTAGGAAGAAGGGGAACATAACAAATGTTTTTTCTTCAGAAAAGGTCTTCCAAAAGAGAAAATTAACACACAATATTTATAGTCTGTATATAAATTCATTAAGTCATTAAATAATGCTGCAGGTAAAAAAATGAAAGCATTCTTAGCTAGTATACAAGGGTACGTTGAGGCATTTTAACAAAGTAGAGTGGGACAGGTCATAACATCACACAGATTTGTGGTAGCAAGCATGGGAACTACTTTTTATTCCACTTCCAGAGGGCAAAAGCAGCACCACCTCCTCCTCTTGCCCTCTTACTCCCACTTCAAAACCTGGAAAATACTAGATTAAATGATAAAAATGCAACCAGAAGACAGTCAGGATAGATTATTATTCTGTTTCATGTTTTTAGCGCAGATTTAACTCATCAGTTCTTTCTGTACTCATTAAGATTTCCATCTTGAAATTTCTCTTTTAATATCTTGTCCTTGGATAACAACTGAGGACCATCCTCTGTCAGCCAAATAGATTAAATATTTGGTTTCACTGCCCTGGAACGCTTTGTTCCTATTCCACATTTCCTTTAAGAGTTTTTCTACATTATGTACAGGATGAAACAGACTTCAGTAAAAAAAAGTAAAAGGAATGAAATAATTTTAAGGAAGCAGAACATTTACGGTACAAAATTCATAAAGTACCATAAATTAAAGTTTAATTGGATATTGGAATTGCAAAAAGAAGGTCTCTACCATTGTCCATTACTAAATTCTTAAAAATTTACTGTGAAACTGATATAACATTTAAGAACTGTGGACTTCAGTTTTCTTCAGCGGATTGAATAGTCATTAAAATCAGATCAAATGTGACCTGTTTTACATCATATTTCTGAGAACAGGGAAAACAAATGTTCAGCAGTGAACACTGGAAGAGATGAACAGCAAGTCCAGCATCTTGTTAACATGAAGATTATGCATACCAAAGTGAGAAAAAAAAACATATGCTACCATCCAAAAGCAGAAGAAAAAGTCTTGAAAAAATAGTTCTACGTTTCTGCATTTTATTAAGCTGCAAACAACCATCAACAATTTATTTTTGATTCAAAACAGGTTTTTTTCCTTCCTCTGTTGTAGTAAACCACATAATCTTCTCTTCCATTTTATGTACCTATTCTCATTTTCTTTCCTTCTACATGTCCTTAAAAAAGGACGGGGGAGGAAAACTAAGAAATAGTTCGTGGACTATAAATCACTCTTACACCCTAAACCCTCCAGCTATTAGAAGAGCATTTTTCTTTCCTGTTTGTAGCCTCTGCTTGTTTATCAGCCTCTGATTCTTGTTTCTGCCTTAGGCACAGGAGGAAGAATTTCTACAGTTTGAAGAAAAAATGGCATTCACAGGTTGGTAAGTTTCCCTTCTGCTCACAGGTCTCCAAACACCAGCAGCTAAAGCAACCAGTACTGTCTGCCTCTACAAACAGCTGCTGCAAACTAGTGTCTCATATGATTGCCTCCCTGTTACAAGGATTGCCAGTGTAAAAAAAAAAAACAAAAAAACAACCGGGGGGGGGGGGGGGGGGGACACGACCGACAGAAAAAAGTAAAGATATTTTTTTAAAAAGTAGTATGACTCCAGGAAGGCTGGTAGAGCACATAGGATCAGTGCAGGATCAAGCGCTATGAAAGGAAAAGAGGACAGGGGAAAGGAAAAGTAAAAAAGGAAAGGGAGAGAGCTGCTGTATATTGCATGCTGCTGCACAGGTTATCACCCCTGCACACTGAGCAGGCTTTTCCTCATCTGGAGCAGCTCCCCAAATGCATCTCTGTATCCTGTTCCAGGCAAGCTGGGAGAATAGTCTATATTACAGCTGTTTATCCAACATGCTGAAGAACAGAAACCAGAAAAAAAATGCAAGAGTGGAAAGAGAAAGTATAGCTGCTGGGAAAGCTTTTTCAGACACCCTAAAGGCTTACCAGCTAACTCATTTGTGTTCTTATCCAAAACCAGGCAGCAGTGGGACTGAACATAGGAGGCGGCACAGTGCCTCCACCAGAAGCCGCACACCTTCCCTGAAAGAAAAGCCAGCAGCAATAACAATACGCCTATCACCAAGTGTCCTCTGAACTGAGGGTATGAGGGCCTCAGCGCTTATCATGGACAAATTCTTGCAAAGTCTCTACATTTCTCACTTTCTCTATCACACTGTCATCATTTAACAGTATGAAAACCTAGTTAAAGCGCTGTAATGTTAACTCCTATTCTGTGAACTCTTAGGTAATTTAGTAGCCTACAGTATTTATTGATGGTATTTACTGTTTGGTGATATTTACTGCTTGAAGACAAAAATCTGTGGATGATAAAAATTATAGTTAATTTAAATGGACAACAACTCTGGGAAACTATTAAAAAAATGTGCTTATAGCTTGTAAATGGCAGATTAATTGCATAAAAAGGCAAAATTGTTTCACTTGCTTTTTTGAAGTAATTTTTATGTTAATGGTTCTAAAAGAAGTATAATTGCTCCAGAAAGAGATCCTGTTCTATGAAAAGTTGCATTCCACTCTCATTCCACCTTGAAAAGGACACAGAACTGATGAGATGCAAAGAAAGGAAAAAAAGAAATAAAGAATGGAAGGAAATAAAAAAAGAAGAAACAACACACCCTCTACTCCTTGCAAAAGTCTAAAGAATAAATAAGGCAAGCAATTCTATCCAGTACGCAGAATTATAGCCTAAAGCTGTTTATCATTCACAACAGGTAAGGTGTGTCAACATACAGGGAAATTTAAAGAGGTAACAACATTATAAGCTGGTGGTGGTGGACACCTTTTCTTTAGGTGAAAATGCTTTTAGCATAGCTAGAATTTCTCAGATAAATTGGGACTGCTTTGTGAAGCAAAACTGTCATTTTTTATGCCAAAGTAATGGGAGGAACAAAGTGAATCTACTTCGCAGTAACTGGTGTTTTCTGAAATGTCTTGTCAACATTTCTATTCATGCTCTACGTATACATAAATCTCACAGCATGAGTAGCCATGAAAAAGAGCATCAACACTGATGTGAAGCATTTTCAGACTTGAATGAACTAGATGATTCAACATCTATTAGAATCAGAGTAGTAATACTTTCAAAGAGTAAAAACACATGCAACAAACACCTTGCATTTTTCTTTCTGTCTCTCTCTACATTGAGATAAAGAAGAGAACAACTAATGCTATAAATGTGAAGAATTTTTTTCTAAAATTTTTTCTATTTTTTTTTCCTGATTTTTTCTAAAGATTAGAGAGGAAAAAGGGGAAAATATATTGGCTTCTCAAATCTATATCTACATTACGTTGCACAGACATAAGTTTAACTTAAGTCAAGCAAAACCTTCACTATTTGGTTTTGATACCACCTAACTGTTTGGTTTTGATACACTAAGCTTTGTCATATACCACCAATCGGAAAAAGAAATCCAATTACATGTGTTACAACTAAGAACTTTTTCCCCAAGAGCTTAAATTTCAATGGGAAGAACACACTCTAAGCAAGAATTTTTAATTCTTTTTCTTTAAGCATGAGTTAGGGGAGCAATGATGGGAAGGACATGGCAGTCCACATGAAGTACTACTTAGGGTTTTGGCACTGGCCAGTGATAAGTACAAGAAATAACCTAAACCCCCTACACATCAGGCTTCATCTTGAATAACTGTCCACTGGCAGGATTGCTTGAACACTTAGGGTCATTCAGAAATACTCATATTGAGATGTGAAAATATCAGCTGAGCTCTAGACTGATGAGAAAGTGAGCAGTACTTCAGAATCACGGAAAGTCGATTTAAAGAATCTTAAAATCAACAAGGCCATAGAAATATTCACTCTAGGAAAAGAGGAAGCACTGATAATTAGCACTGATAGTTAGACTAACATTTAAAAGCCACATCTATTCTTAAGCAAGTATGCTAGCTGAACTTGTTAATATCCACCCACTTCTACATGTCTTGCACTGTAATACTAATGAGCCCTATGCCAAACTTCCCCCAAACAATACCAGTAATATGGTAGGGTTATTTACTTGCTTCTTGTTGTGTTTGTTTGCTTTTTTAAGTATCCTCAGTGCAAGCTAAATAGGATATCTGAGGCTCCGAGACAGGAAAACTGTCTGTGTATACAGCGTATTGCTCTGGACCCTCCTAGCTCTCTTAGCTAATGGTTTCCAAGTATTCCGTGTTGTAGCCGTGCTCTTTTTGCTGATTTTATTTCTGTTAGTTTAACAATATGCTACTTTAAATGAATTAATTTCTACCAGATTCATGATTCTACTTGTAATTTATTTGGAATCTACTTGGTCACAAAGTAACTTGGAAATCATGGCTGTAATTCAACCACTAAATCTGTTTTTTTCCTGGTATATACTCAACAGTAGAATTATATTGATGATACATTTCAAATGCAAAAATAAATTCAAATGACCAATTTGTACATACTCTTAAACACGTCATTTAGTTAATTTTGATAGTATGTGATCTTCCCTGACATTAAGAGGTTTCTTCTTTGTGTAGCTGAATACATACATCTTTCCCAGGAGTCCATATATATCCTCAGAATATTTAAGAAGTCTCATTCATCCTTCAGTTATTCGTAAGGAACCTATACAGCCATATCAACTCCATTTCTGAAGCAACGTTTTAAATGTCAGCAATGCAAATATGATGCAATAACCACTATGCCCAAGCAGTTGCAAAGCAAGGTGACACAAGATCAACAACATATTAAGGATGTGCAGTGCATGTCATTACTTGCACTTCTCATCCCCAAACCCAAGACATGTAATTACCCCAGAAAACAAACCGAAAAATTTCCAGTTAAAAGTCCAAAGGTATGTAGGAGAGAAAAGCTTCCAAACACCTGCCTTTTCTCACTATTGTGACAAGGAATTTCACAGGGAAACAGTGTACTTCAACCACCTGAAAAGTAACAATGGAAACAGGATGTGATGAGGATATTGGTATTTTCACAGAGTTTCCAGAACAGGTTTGTCACACTGGTGTCCGTTTAAAATTAAGTAGAATATCCATTGTGACATTTCCCTTTTTTGTGCACTTGCTTGAAACCAGGAAATATTTGAAAGTGAGCTACAGTAAATATGATAATCCTATAACCTTCCTTTAACAAAATAGTCCAACCAACCAAGCAAAAAAAAACCCCACAACTCACACACTGTAGTCTTCTGAGTGTTTAAATAACTGTTCTCTAGACCAGAAACCCAATCAGCAAACAAGAGAAAATTGTTAAGCATGGTGTAAAATTCACAATAAGAAAAACATCAGAAGGCATGTCTACAATTTCTTTCCCTCCCAGTATTTCCTCCGTTCTGGATTTGAACAGAACCACTCATGTATAGAAATACAAAAAGCTACTTGAAAAATATTCATTAGGCTCTTCCCTTCTTCCAAGGCACTTCCAAATTTTTCTTTAGGTGTAGGTACTACTTTACTGGTACACTGTTCCTCTTAAGACACCTGATGTTTTAGCTACATTTCTTTTCCTTACCAGATCGGAAGCGCTCATCCCTCGAGTTGGTAGAACGGGATTTCTGCTGTTTAGATAGAGCAGTGGTAGCTTGTGAAGAGCCTGGGACTCTGTTCTCTGCTTGTAGGCATGGATCCACACCTGAAATACAGTTTTATTTCAGTACAAATTCAGGTTCACAAATAAAATATCTGCTTCCCTTGTCTACATTCTTTTACCACCCTTGACACGTACTTACAAGTTCAACTGGAGCCCTAAGTCTATACCTTTAAAAAAAATCTCATCTTCCAATTGCATTTTAAATTATTTAAACAAAACCCAGCTTGATCTGATAAGCATTTCACACAGAAGATAAGAAACACTTCTGAATAACAGAAAAACTCCTTTGTTCCTTGCAGGAGTTTACAATCATTTGTCATTAGGTGTTGTGTATGTCAGATCCATGCGGAGGGAGGAGAAGGAACCAATTGTCTCCCAGCTTACTGCTAGACATCAAGAGAAACGCTGCAGACATACTTACAATTACACATTGGACTTGGAGATCCTGAACAGACAAGATGATACTGCTCCACCTTTTAAATAAAACTGGAACTACTCTGGCGAATTTCTTTTGAGTCTAAACACAAGACAGCTAATTTGAGTAAAATTTAGGAATGTGCGTATCTGTTTAATCTATTCCCATTTAATAGAACGATACTCAGAAGATTCACATTTTACAAAAACTGCAATTCTCTAATAAAAACTTTGCGGATATTAAGGGCAGAATTACCCTGTCAGCTTCAGCTGTCTAAAAACTACTGCTCTAATCTAGGTTGGCTGGGTACTTTATATACTCGTTAAAGGATTACAGATCTTCCCATCCCCATAAAGGGCAACAAAAATAAGAGGAACTGAACCACTCTCTAGTTGTTTCCTCTGCACCTGCCTACAACAGGGCTCTAGGCAGATAACCTAGAGCAGGTGCCTACCTTTAGGCTGGCTAACGTTCAGGAAGATGAATCTCACCTTTACATTCTAGCATAGCAGAAATAAGAAATCAATGGGGTAGACAGTAACTATTAAACGTTCGCTATCACTCCCCAACCCCCCAAACAAGGAGACTCCCTGCTGGCTCTTGATACATCTGCGAGGACTATACAAATTTGAGCTAGGAACTTACACTTTCAATTTTATTTTCTCATCTATTATACATCTACACTTAAAGTAAAACACCAAGACCTGAAACCTCTGCAGGTGCTCTCTGAGGATACAACGTCATGCACAGCCACAAGAAGCCAGAGGAACATAAGGAACAAAGAAGCACTCTCTTCAGTTTGCGCTGTTTTAAGACCAGTGAATGATCACCTTCAGAAATGCAACAGCCACTACATATCAAGTACAACAGGTGCAAAACTACAAAGCAGTTGGAAGGTTTTTTGTATGAACCTATTATAAATTTATGATCTTACGTGGCTATTTGGCTTAGTGTCGTGTTTAACAGTAAACTTTTCTTTGCCATATATGATCTGCTGCACCAAGTTTACTATGTTTCTAGACCTTGTACCATATAGGGCTGAGTGTATCTTTCATTTTACTCTTTCCTTCCCTTGAAGAGCTTCTGCTTTCCTACCTGCCCTCAAGCCTTGCTAGAACTAGAAACAACACTTTCAAAATGCAGATATGTACAGAAAGCAGCTTTCACTGAACTGAAGATGTCACTCAAGAGGAATCCATGCCAGTTCCTTTGGAAGTAAAGCTCTTTCTTTAACAAGCAAGAACAGATTCTTCTTTCTCTCATGGGCTTTCTGTTCCCTCCCCTTCCCCCCAGGTGTGTACCAAGAAAGAAACTGGTAATTAATTGTTAATAAATCTAGCAAAAGATCTTTATTAAGTCCTTTCAGTAAGACGCGGTCTTCACATTGGTAGTGTAAGTTTTCAAACAGTAATTAGATTAAATATACCAGTTCTACCTCAACTAATGAAAACAAACTTTCAAATACGCTCTTTAAATATAATATCCTCAAGAAAAGTGTTTTATCATCTTCCTGACTGGATCAGCTGCTATACATCAGCTTTCTTATGTATCTGTTAACACCACTAAGTGAACGTGCTCCATAATCCCTTTTTCATCCCTGTTTGCAGCTGAGAGTTAACCTCTCTGGATGTTGAGAAAGCAACCTTGAGTTAGCCATGGGTTCGGGGAGGGTGTGTGGGGAAAAAATATAAGCCTAAGTAACAGAAAAGGAAGGAACATTTAATAAATCATATAGATCTAACTTTTCGGAAATTAATCCAACTCGAGAGACGTGCTCCTGTCTTTTACAATTTGCTATCCAGAAAGAACAAACACATTCTCACCTAATGGAGTTTTCCTACTCTCCAGAAGTAAAGTTTTTGAAGTAGACGACAGGCTAAGTAACATCAAATGCATTTCCCAATAGGGGAAATGAGACAGGCCAGTAAAGAAACTGAAGCATCCTCAATGGAGACCAGTTGAACATGGAGCTGAGTAAGCAAACAGTATTTCAATGCTACCCAATATAAAGATGTAACGTTCCCTGAAACACTTTAGCCGAATTCTGTTTCTAAAAAAAAAGCAAATTTAGTCTACCAACTGAATTGATTCAACATACTTGATACTCGAAGAGTGGTGAAAATACTTGAGAATTGTATTTTACATTTCATGTGAACAAAAATTTTACATAACCACGAGTCAAGAGTCCAGAGAGATTTGTTGATCTGGAAACAGTAAACAACCACTTCATATTTCTTTAAAAAGACTGAGGCAAGTCATCTCCTCAAAGCCTGAGCCAAAAAAAGAGCAGATGCAAACGGTTAACACGATAACTAAGGTGGAGAAAAAGAGAACAGGACAAGCAGCTAAGCTGGGAGTCTCCCTAAAATAGATCACCTGTTATGAAATTTTCAGACAACAGCATATCTACATTAGGAAGGTCAATGTGCCAAACATCAGGTCAATTTTGTGCGATCTTGTTACAAGAGACCTTGGGTGAAGAAGGCAGCAAAAGAGCAGGAGATTTTTTTGTGTGTGTGCGCGCCATTTTATTCCTCCAAAAGAGGGTTATTAGTTGTAAGTGGAAAAAGAGGTTAATGCTCTACTCATAATTCCTTATTTTTATGTTTTCCAGTCCTACAGTTCAGTACCCAGCTTTCCAAACCTGTCTTTCTCCCTGGGCACGGCATAGCCCATGAATTCCCATTTTGAACTCCTGTAGCTGGTATGTAAGCAAGTAACTACAGAGCCTTGGAATCACAACTCAAGACCACAATCAAGCCCCTTTCCCACTCTGTGATCCCATGTGCCTGACAAAGCTGGTCAGCATAATTTGACCAATGACACTGCTGCATCTGGCACAAGGGTTTAGCTGTTGAATGTACAAGAAAAATAAGATGGAAAATAAGTTAATTGGAATAATCAATCAGCAGGTGACATACTGCATGTGGGATGCTTCCAAGCCATGTGCAACTTGAGCATTGCTATCTGGCCACACCAGTACTGGGGGGAGAGGGAGTGGGGAAGAGAAGGGACCCCAAATAAGCATAAAGAGTGCATGAAAGCTTAACAGCTCCAAAACCAGAACCCTCTCCTCCTCCAACACTTACGGAACAGATTTTTGTGGATCAGAGTTAGGGCAGCGGTACTGTGATGAAATATATATCAATAAAGTTCCCTTTAAATTAGGATGAGGCACAAAATCAGTGGCACAGTTGGAAACCACAACTGTGTTTCTTCAGGTTAAATCTCCCTTTTTGCTTTCTCAAAGAAGAAAGTTTCACATCATAGTGAAAAAATAACCAAGGATGAGTCTGAAAAACATCACTTTTTGGTAAAAATAGTAAGATACTGCATCTAACTCTTAGGCTACACAATTATGTGCAAGAAAAATCCTGTTCCACAAGCTTGGTGAACTTGTTAATTTATTCTGGTGCTATGCAAATCACTACCTTAGCCTCCAGCAAAAGCAGCTGGATAATTAGGCTAACTCCCTCCATTCACACTGAAGATCTTAACAAAAATAACATTTTAAGAAGTGTACACTAAAGATGCTTGATCCACTATCACTGTATTTTGTCCATTTTTAGCTTACCCAAAGTTAGCAAGAATGAAAAGTCATCTTAAAGAGGCTGCTTGTTCCAATTGACTGAACAATATGCTTCTAGTGGATTAAATTAAAGTTCATATTTGAATTATAACTGTATTTTTGCATCCATTAACACTGGAGAATTAAGACTAACACTGACATTTCTAGCAATTTTGATTTATACAATCAAAAATTATTTTACTATAAGAGCACTGAACAGTTGACAGTACAATGAAGACTTTGCTAGCATCACTGGAGAGGATGCCTAGCTAAACACATCTGGCATCAGATAGGCAGAGATAAAAATTTCAAAAACATACTTAGAAAAAGCACAAATTTATATGCTAGAGGACTCTCCTGGGCAAACCACATGAAGAGCAGTTGCCCTACTGCCTTTCATCTCATCTGCATAAGATGTGATGTCTTAACGTCAAACTCAACGGTTTTTAAAGACTTTCACCAATGTCTCAGCAAACTCTTATTTGAAATAGCTATTAGACATTCAAATTTAATTACCTTCACAAAAAGACTCAACTTGAAATTCATCTCCTAAAACAGAAATTCAGGCAAAGTAATTTCAGTTCTAAACTAGGTCAATTTATATAAATATAAATATAAATATATATATATTTATATATAATATATAAAGTTGTACCAGTTTACTAGCTGAACCTTTCAAAAGTATTCTCTCTTCAATTTACCATTAAAACTTGGAAAAGTAAAACCAAAGGAGTTAAAAGAGCATGGCAACAATTCCCTCATCTCAGTTTTACTTGCATTGCCAGTTATGTATCATGCCTCCAAGCACTCACAGTCTGCATAAGATGACGTATCATATTAAAGAGCTTTGCAGAGAGGAGAAGGGAAGAGGGAGGCTGAGGAGGAAACTTTAGGCTCTTCATACACTATTAAACCTTTCTGCAGCTGTTGAACTGGATCTAGAAATAAGAAAGGAACAAAAGACAACAACCAGATTCAAAGCACTATAAGAAAGGAAAAGGGATATGACAAGGCAGAAAATAAAACAAGTGTGGGAAACTCCCAGTCTGGCTCTAGGCCAACCTTCCAGTCCGTCCAGCCCTGCTCTAGTCCCTCTCTGCTGTCTTCTCCACACCCAGCACGCTGCTCTGCCCAAAGACCATGGCTAGCCATCCAGTCTGCAGCATGCTCCTTCCCTTGCTGCCCCTCCGCCCCCAGGCTCTTCAGCCCATCTCCTCCAACCCTGCCTCTGGTTTCCACTCCCTCTCCATGGATTCAAGCCCTACACACCTTCTGTTCATGTTTCTCTGTTGCGGCCTGTTTACCACCCACACTTGCATAGGGACCATACCAAAACGAGGGAGGTTTTTGCAAAGGACTGCAGTATTTCTTAGTTTCCTCTGCCTCTGCCTGCCTTAAAGGAGAGGGAGCTTCAGGAGTTTCCTAGTTAGAGACAGGCAGTCTGTAAGAATAGGTAAGGTCTTTCCTGGCTCGTTTTTCAGCCATTTATTAACGCATGCAAGGGGCAGGGGCAGGGCCAGGTGTGCTGGAAACAGCCTCTCCTTCCCCGTTAGTACCACTCCATACATCATGGCAGAAGAGGTGCATCATTGTGCAGCACCTTCACATGAAGTATCTGCATGTAACCCCTTGATTTCACCATCACTAGGGTACCTCGTACTCCCCAGTCTTTTCAAGCAAAGCTGCGTAGCTGTGCTAATGTGTACCTAGCTTAAGTACAGCTCCACAATAAGTCATATTAATTCCAGATCTCTCTACATAGAATTTTAGATACAGCTATTTCCTACCGAACTGTAAAGGAAAAAAAGCAAACTCTTCTCACAAAAATTACCTGAGATGCTAAAGTTTTACCTAAAACACATACGCTGAGTTCCAGATCTTTTCATAGAAAACTTAAGGCAGGAGACTAAATAGAAATTATTCCTCAAGAGACTGATATCTGAGGACTGAGGATCTCTCTTTAGTTTTTGGTCTGAGAAGACTCACCTCGAATTATTAAGCATCCAGTCCTTACTCAGGTCACAGTTCAATTTTATCATTCTTTGCTGTCATACCACATCCCAAGACATATCACCTGATACACACATTTTTGTCTTCAAGATCTGAAACTATCTAAATGTTCGCATCTTCCAGGTCAGTGAAACTTAACAAGGGTCTACCTAATGTAATTTATTACCCAGAATAAAAAATTAGAAAATAATGAGTTAAAAAAAATAGTAATAGGTATCATATACATGCATCATGCTTGACAATCTTCCACTGTTCTATAGCATTTTCTTCTACTCCAGGAAGTAAACTTCAGCTTGTAAGTTTCCACTTAGAGAAAATGAAACAATTTTAAGGGCGTTATTACTTTCCATTAAAGGAAGCATACAACAGCATCAAAAAATACAAAAGCATAGAAGACGCTTGTTAAAAATTCAATTAATCCAAATACCAGCCAGGAAACTAAACTACCTCAATGAAAATACCAGTGGCAAGAGACATGCTTATTTAGACATTACGACAAGACTGGTAAGCAGAACACCTACATTTCATTAGCACCCACATGACATTATTCCTCAGAATAATAGTCCATTCTAAGCAGCAGTTCAGGAGATGCTTCACAAGTAGCCCAGCTCTCCTAACATAAGCTGATCCTGCCTGTCAGTCACAGCCCAAATTAATATAAATTACGTAAGTGCCATGAAGTGCAGTTCTAAATCCAAGCAGGCAGTAAAAGAAGAGGAAACCAGATATGAAAAGCCCTCATGGCAGAGAGTCACCAAAATCAACACTAGGAGCAGGGAACGGCTGGTGAAGCACAGAAATCAGAGGAAGATGGCTGGCTGTGCAGCACCCAGCTCCAGCAGAGAGCAATGGGACAATTCAGTCCCTGGACTTTGGAAGATCCCTGTTAAAACACTTCTTGCTCAGCTATCAACTTTCAAGGTGATGTTCACCACACCACTTACATAAATTTGGTGGTATTAGCTGAGCCAGCAGAGGCAATGTCTATTTAAGCACACTAATAGAAAAGAAGAAAGCAAGCTACCAAGGATGACGGATATAACTACATGGTGCAGTTGGCCAAAGGTCCTCAGACTTCAGATCCAGTTCACTAAGACAGAAACCTCAGGGAGCCAAGTTTCACTGACACACCCAAGTAACTGGCCACTGAAGAGAAAAAGAGCTTCAACAAGATAATTCAGGGGCATCACAGAGAAATCCTGTTTCCATATTAGCAGCCCTAACGGAGGAGAAAAGTTTCCATGCAAGATGGCAGCCCCCTAATGAAGAGAAATTATTCCATACTGTGGTTGCTTGATAAGATGGCCAGATTTACTTTTGAATTGATAGATACATCTCTAGGGGCAAGAAAAAGGGAACTACTGTGTTAGGTGTTTCAACCATGAACCAACCGTTTAGATTTCTCACAGTATCAGAGAGGACTGCATGATGACTTGTCACCTGGGTGTAAAGGTGAAAAGTTCTCACAACGTATCTGAACATGGTCTTGCAAAATATTGAAGATGAACCAGCAGTAAGAGTTCATGTAGACACCAGTAAGGCAGGAAAGGCGTTTTGGAGTTACAACTTGAACTGGTCAGAAAGGAAGCTGAAGACCAGCGCTTTTGTGGTAGCATAATCATTCCCGGTGAAAGACACAGAATTACACCAGGAGATGGAGACAACATGTGCCTGAGAAAACCGTGGAACAAAAAAAATGTTTCCAGTTAATTGAAACTGATAAGCTTTTGGAAGAAAAAGCAACGGCACAGTAAGCAACAGAGCATCTACAAGTGTAAGGAAGCAAAATTAACAGCCTTGGCAGACACTATCCCGTAACTTCATCTCACAAATTAGATGACAGTCTTGTCTTCGTTTTTAGAGATATCACTTTTAAATGTCTCCTCCCCTTCCCTCCAATCGAAATACTATTTTCCTTTACAACGCAGTCGTCTTTTCCTTTTCAGCAAGGCTCCCCATTCTCTATCTCTTTTTGCCCTAGAAGTCTCCTCCAGACATCTTTTGCTGAAGCTTTACCAAAACTAATGTTCCCACAGTATTGCCTACGAGATGATGAAGAAGAGGGACTTGTACTACAAGCGAGAGCCAGAAACACCCACATGGGACCATCTCCTATTCCAGTCTTGCATCTCAAGTTCTCCAGAGGGAATTTCAGCAGAAATACACTAACATAGGAAGGATGAAGTAGCACCTGCACGTGTTCAGAGCAGAAGTCCCTCAGCTAATACCGAACACCAATCTCCTACTTAGCACAACACATCAAATGGAAAGGAACTGGGATTTTCTGGTTGCTTTCATTGCTCAGACAGTATCCAAGGAACTGGTTGGGCCATAATTACTAACACTAGGTTTAAACAAAGGGGAAAACTCTAAATGAGCTAGAAAAGTTGGCTGGTATTCCTATCTGGCGGTTTGCTTACGATAAGCCCTTTGTCAAACCTCTCAGCTGTTAAACTAACTAATTCATATTTGCCATTACCACACCCTTCTGCAAATATTTTGAGGAGCGTTGCAATATGATTGTTCAGGGCAGCCATCCAGCTTACATAACCCTGTTTACATCGAAGAATAAACTCTTCCCCTGACCTGCTTTGCACATAAACCCCGCTTCCTTTTGACTGTGCCTTGAAGCCAAAGTCAGTTCATTTGTTTTCAAGAAAAACAACAGGAGAAAAAGTAGTAACACCTTACATGCTTTTTAATATTTTTGGGGTTTAATGACCCAAACAAAGGAAAGCCATAAGTGATAAAACTGGAGCAGAGGAAACTGCAAACCAAAACATATTGAAGTTTATGCAGAAATACAGTACCTTTTATTAGAACCAGTAACAGTTGGGACAAAGTACACAAGAAGAGGAGAAAAAAACCCCCTTGATTTCAGATACAATTCCTGTATCATACAATTCCTGTGCATTTGTAGGTACTTCACTTTTACCAGACATATCAGCTAGTAGAACATTTCTCTGCTTACAAAAACCCTTTTGGCAAAGTCTCCTTGTATTATATGGCTTGCAAGCAATACTACCACTGATGACATGGTGCTTTAAAATTTCAAATTGCCTTTATAAAGACCTCACTGATAAAGATGTTGATGCAGGAGAAAACATCAGCTCCTGGGAACATACAAATGAGTAAAGGACACTGACTGAATAGCATTTCTGGTTTAGGCCTCAAAGAGCTCCTTAGAGATCTATGAAAGAACAAGCTGAAATCACTTGTCCTTACTTTAAAAACATCTGAAGAACCACGTGTTTTAATTAAAAAAAAATATGATTAGCTTGTTTCCTTTACAACTATTTCATCTTAATTACTCTCCAACTTACTAATAGAAGTGAAAGATGACTCTGTATGTGTTAATTTGTCTCAGATTAAAGCACTATGAAAAGCTCTCTTAACTGATACCACTGAATGACAATTGGATCTCGGAATACTCAGAGGCAAGGTTTTGCTGTATTAAGAAGGAGCTATATGCTCAGGTTACTTGATATTTATAAAATGCAACATTTAGCATCGCTTTTAACTCATTAAAATAACTAGTGATTAGCTGCCACACAGGGGTTTGGAGCTTTTTGCATTTTATTGTTTGTTTGGTTTTTGTTTTTGGTTTTTTTGGGGTTTTTTTTGGGTTTTTTTTGTTTGGGTTTTTTTTTTTTTTTTTAAATCCTGAATATTAGAAATAATATTTTGTTAATGACAATCAATCCAGGGGTTTTTGTTCTCACTAGTTACACTATTAGTCTATGAAAAAGTACGCTGGAGACATCCAAGTCTCTAATCCACCACAGTAAAACTCCAGGACAGCAAGCTCTCAAGAAAAGAGATGCAAAGCTTCACATGGTTAGTTTTTCTTTTTTTTAATTTTTTTTTTTGTTTTTGTTTTTGTTTTACATTAATACAAGAAGCTTGACCTAAACATCTTGGGTTTTCTAGGTCATACTTTATGCCAGATTTCACTCAGGTAAGCTTTCTCAAAACTACCATTAATCTGGACTAGTACTTATGGTTGACAAAGACACCGCGTCCTGTAAATAGCAGGTCTCAGAGGCAAATGAAGAATGTGTGTTTTTTCAAGTTTATAAAGCAGAAGCATGTCTGGTTTAGTATTTACAAATAAAGAAAACAAAAATGGAGAGATATTTGTTATATTGTCACTAATTGATAAGCACTAGTGGCAGTTGCACTATGGTTAATTTATTTTCTTTCACGATTAATCCATAAAAAGCATCAATCTTAAAAACTTACTTGCTGAAGATGAAGATGGGCATTTGGAACTTTTATGTGAAACCTGATGGCTGAAGAGACGATCAGAGGCAGCAGGGGTGAAACAGTAAGTTTTAATTTGGCATTGATTGTTTATTCTTGCACCAAATTTGTTTCTAACATCTACCAAATCAGATTTGACATAAGAAAGCTAACAGGAACAGACCATTATGTGCTGTGGCTAATTACAATCACGTCGCTGATGCAGAACAAGTCTGCTTTATTGGATGACTCAGTGCAGATCCACTACTGACTGCAGAAGTACGGCCTCAAGCTGAAGCAATTACCTTCAAGTCAATAGAGGTCTCTTCTGTCATCTCAGGATTAGATGGAAATCAGCTGATGTATTTTTCATGTTTGATTTTATCTTGTTTCTTCTGCTTTGGTTTGGAAGTGTTCTTGAATCTTTAAGATCACCAGGTCCTAGCAGGTTCTTCTGACAAAACGATTTCTTTTTCAAGTACTTAAGTACATCTGAAGTACATTTAAGTACTTTTAAAAATCACTTATGTTGCCCAAGACAATCCCTGAAACTTTCTTTTTCTTTTCCCAGCAGAGGTCTCCCAGGTTGGTTCTAGCTACCACACCAAGATCTGTCTTGGACTTCCTCAGAGAATAATCTTGGAATTTATTCTTATTGTTCTCACAAACGGCAAAAACAGGGAAAGGAAAGCTTACACACATCTTTTGTTCTCCAGAAATACAGGGCATTCAAGCCCTGATGACCCTGGAGTGCCTTCACTACAAAGAGGTCCCTGAGTTTATGAATGAGCACAGTGGTCAATCTGCAAATCCAGTACCAGCATGGAAGATGTGCCTCAACAGAATACAGGTGCTCAAGGCACTGGTCTGATGCCACTGGCATGTGACAACTAATCTACAATGTGACAGCTGGCCTCAAATGTTAGCATTGAGTTTTCTCAACTGAGAGCATATTTAGACCAGGAAAATCTGACTCCTGAAACATTCAAGAGCTAGGAAGAAAACAAGTAAAACACAGGCAAATAAAAAAATATATATAGTGCTATATAGCTACTATTATTATTATATATAATATATAAAATATATTATAAATATTACATATAAAACAGTGTGGCTGTTTTATTTATATATTATATATAAAGTATATCATTTATATATATTTTATATATTTAAAAATAAAACAGCTACACTGGCCAAGCTTTTAAAACTACAAAAAATATTCTTTTTTTTTTTTTTTAAAGAAACTGCTGGCAGGTAAGTAGGAAATTACCACAGTATAGCAAAGGATGGTTCCAGGGTAATTCCTATTTAACAAAAGAGAATGCAGACTACCTTCAAGTGACTGACTGGTTGCTGTCAGAACCTCTGAGGTTCGTATTTCATCTTCCCCTTTGGTTAAAATAGCTTTGAAATGGTTTCAAGTGTCTGGAGTATCAGCAGAATTCAGGTAATGGCATGGCAACCACTAAAAAGAAACCTACAGTTACCAACATATCACATTGGAGTGCAGAGAAGAAATTTTATTTATTTCACATTCAACAATCAGCTCATGACATTCCACTTCCTGATATGAATTTTTTAATGCTCCAATGACAAATGTAACTTCACAGGTAGAAGTTACCTGCTCTCCCAAGCACAGCATCGAGATTGCTTATAATGAGGCTTTTGGAATTGCCATCATCTCTGGTATTGATTCTCATTCTGAGATATATCCCACATGTGGGAATATAAAGTGATTCCAGAAAGAAACAGTTCCTTTAATCATTAGAAGTTTCCTGAAATTCAACAGAAAAATTACAATGGACATTGGCTACAAGGAAAAAAAAAAAAAAGAGAGAGAAGGGAGTACAGTATTTGCTCCCCATCAGCACAGTACGCTCCAGGACACAAGTTACCAAATTTCACTGTAAACACTGCTCATTTTATCATGTTATTTCTGAATCTTTTTACAACCAAGCTCTATCCACATTCAAACTGTATTTTTGCAATGTGTCTGATGTTATCCATCACTCAGAAGCTTCACTTAGCAGCATGCCAGGTTGCCTACAGATATAAATAATTATTTCCTCATAGTTTTATCTGAAATTTGGGTGCAGAGGTTGACTGGGGAAACTGATTATTGACTGATTACTGTTAAGGCCTGCTATTACTCACCACTTGTTTTAACTTTTGCACAATGCATTTGGTTGGATTAGTGAAAGATAACACATTCTAGTTAGTATTTCACCATTAACTACATAGTTTTATGGTTCCGAAGTGAAATCTAACATTTCCACTAACTCTTCATAACTGCAGGTTTAGAATTTTAGAATGGAAAACAGAGCCTACAGGAACGCAACTCCTGAATACTAACATGTTCTACTTAATTTTACTGTTAATTGAAAATATGCTTTCCAGCCACTTCTTTCTTTTTCTATTCACCAAGCCCTCTGTGGGGTTATTTAACACTGTCTGTATAATGATTTGGTTTCCCACAGATTCAGCTACACAGTGCAATAGAAACTTGATCCAATCCATTTTATACGGCATTGAAAGAGCAGGAGTTCTCATATGATTAGTTTTTATGTGGCAGCTGATGAGGTATAGCATGAAAACTTCCAGGACTCAAATCTTATGGGTATATGAGTATGCTTTAAGACACAAAGATCATACAACTTTTTGATTCATAAATATTTGTTAAAAGAAGATCCCATCAACCACGCATGTAAATCTGAATGCTATGATTACAGATATCTCTTTCCAATTTCTAACAAGACAGAAGAATCACCCTGAAAATTGCAGAAAAACCTGTCCACATTCAAGTCTAAGTTGGAGAACCTACAGTAGATTCACAGAACGGTCACTCTGTTCTCTCAATTTAAGCCATCTCTTTCCACAGTTGCTTCCAAACCTGTGCCACTACTTTTTCCTTCTTTACAAGCACCACATCAACATGCAGACCTATCTCAAGTTCTCTAATCATTTCATATTTCATAAACTTACAGTAATTAAAACCCTTCATTTAAAACAATTTTCCCATTACTCCTTTTTCTACTTTCCTGCGTCTCACCAGGAATTCTATTTCTTACTCAGTACTTAAACTGCTCACCCTACATTTTGTTAAAAACCTTCCAAATCAGCAGAACTGTACTATCAGCTAAAGTTTCGTAACAAAACAAGTAGAGCAAGGTACTGCTGCACTAGGAGGAAGACATCAGGTTTTGTGACATTCAAATAAGTACTGAAGACCATGAGATAAAATTAACTGGTCAGCAGTCTTTACCTCATAGCCCAACAAAGAAAAGATGACAACGCATATATTTGGAAAAGAAAGGATGACCAAACCAGCTTTAGAAAGACATGAGTTATTGGTCCTGGGGATGGTCAAATCACAGACTAAGAACTCTTCAAATCTAAAATGCTGGCATCCATCAGTCTGCAAAAACTTGATGGATAATGGGAAACTTAATGAATCCTATCAGGAATGCCACTAAGCACAGAACGTTACAAAAAATCCTGCGATCAAATTGGTAACGATAAAATCTACTGCAGGCTCAAAGCCACTGGGACTCCCACACATTAATCTGAGCCATGCTGAAGCTGTGTCAATTAATAAAATTCTGAGCTAGAACTGGGTTAATGGAACATATGTCAGGAAACTGAAATAAGTAGTTAGCTTAGGGTTTTTAAGCAAACTTTGGGTTTTTGCCAGAGTATCATTCTTTGTGCTCAGAGGCAGACAGCCGCACTCACTCTCTTTTTAACATATTAAAGCTAGACTTTTGTCATCTTAATGCAAAGCCAGGCAGAAGTGGTAGACAAATCAGGTAATCCAGCATTTCTTAGAAAATGTGGTATCAAGCAAGTAGGACAAACCATAGGATCAGCTCATTTTCAACCACTCCTTAAGATGACTAGGGAAAACCTGGCTGAACAAGGAGAGATTTTAAAGCAGCAGGAAATCTAAAGGGACCTAGGTTCCTAGTTGAGCCTAATATCAGATCACAGACAAACTAGGTGACCACTGAATGGCACTACCATCTCCTTAGGATATGCTTTCTTAGAAGTATTGTCCAGGATGTTAAGGTGTTAACCTAGATTATATGAAATCACTTCTCCTGAATGAAACACTGCTGAACACCTGAAGTTTGAAAGAGAAGCTTCAGTGAAAACAATTCTAAAAAAGTGCTATTAACATATTTTTCCTACTCATTTTTTTACTTTCAAAGCTGTCTAACAAGCCAATTCTGTAGTTTCATATAACACTTCAGCTAAGCGAGTTCCTGAATGAGCAGGTTACCTAAATAGGATATTACAAAACACCTTTGGAAATTATACAGGTATCATAGCAGGCTTCTAGAGCAGACAACTGAATTTAATCAGTCTAACACCCCTGGAAACCCTGCACAGGAGTCAGTGTTGCTTCTAAGACTCCAAGGAGTTAGAACATGACACGGGGCCAGCAGCATTCATGCAGAAAAGGGGAACGAAGGTGCTTTACACTGCATCCTAGCTTTAAAACTTACTTAAAGTATGGAAGAAAAAGTGCTGTACTTTCCTAAGCTACACCTGAAAGCTCAGAACTTGAATAATTTGTGCAAACAGCCTTTCAGTTTAAGGGTTGAGAGGGAAAAAATAAAAAATAAAAAAATCATTATCAATAGAAAGGAGAGAAGGCAGAATCAACAGTTAGGAGAGATTAAAACAAGACACAGAAATCCAAAGACATGACTTTCTAGTAGACAGAGTTCATTCACAGAACATTTCTCGTAACTGTTAATCTCAGCCAAAATGCATACTTAGCTTGGTCTCAAAAGCTTTAACTAAGCTGAGTTGGACAACAGGGTATTTTGAAAAGTGAGACAGTTCCTTAGAGAAAAATGGTGTAAGGAGCAGAAGCTGTGGCAGGTGAAGGTACAGGTTGCTGCTGACTACAAAAAAAAAAATCCAAACTGCTTCTATGCAAGGAATGAGCCATTTTATAGAGATGTTAGGTCCTGCATGGTCTATAAAGTTTTATAAATTTGCTAAAGGAAAAGCTACAGCTGTTCTTAAAACAAAACAAAACAAAAACCCCAACAAAAGCCCAAACCAAACAAAAAAAACACAACAACAAACCTGTGCTAAGAAACCCCATGATGAAACACCAGATCACATTCCAACTGTTCAACACCAAATACACACCGTAAAACTTTTTCTAAAACACCACCACTCAGCAATCAGCAGAACTCATGAGAATATAACTTTTGTCTATCCTGCTACAATGAACCAAAGGGCTCAATCCATGAAAATTTCAAAAGCAAAAGAGACTATCATCTAGTTGAACAATTTGCACAAAACTGGCTGCAGATGTCCGTTCCTCCTTCCTAAAATCAATAACTTCTGTAAATATCAGAAACGAAACAGTACCAAAATCACTGCCCTAATCCTGCTGTTCTCTGTTCTGAAAACATTGTAAAATAATACCTATTATTCTTTCTCTCTCATTTATCTACAGTGTCTCATTATCAGTTCCACTCATCTCGGTTGTCTTCTCATTTTCCCTTATCTCAACTGGAATCTCCCAAGCTATGGAAGAATTGGTCTATGGTTACTATATGAGACCAAAGCTCAATGGCAGCACAACAGCTTTAACCCTGAGTGATTTAAGTGTCTTTAAAAGTTGGGCATTTAGCTTTTGGCCATTGAAGATAAAAGTCTGGCAATAACCAGCTTAAGAAGTAATAGTTTATAAGAAGTAGTCATTATTTTGAAGAAACTGTGGGTGTGAGGATGGATGGGGAGGCACAGGGCACATTCAAAAAAGCACACTAAAGAATGAGAGTGATCACTAGTGGGTGTTTTCATTTAATGAAACTGGCCAACTTGCTTTCAGGAATAACTTTACTCATTTTTAAAGTTATCTTAAAGTCTTGGACGCAGTTCTGAAACTAAAGTTTGCTGACAAAAATGCTACTATTTAACATTTCACATAAAATGTTTAAAAAAAACATTTTAGACTTTTCTCGTGTTCTGCACTTCTCTATAACAGCCATTTTTCACAGCTAGTTAGATGCCATGTCAATCAAACACTATTAATTCACCTATTCTATTTAGTAAGAACTTTTCTATTACATATTTTCACAGATTTAGCGCAAAAGGTGTAACTTACATAACTTAACAGTCCTTGGGTGGACTGTTCAGTGGATAGGAAACTGGCTGGATGGTTGCATCCAGAGGGTAGTGGTCAATGGCTCGATGTCCACATGGAGATCAGTGACAAGTGGTGTCCCTCAGGGGTCCATACTGGGGCCAGTGCTGTTTAATATCTTCATCAGCGACATAGACAGCAGGATTGAGCGCACCCTCAGCACCCTTACACTAAGCTGAGCGGTGCAGTTGACATGTCTGAGGGACCTGGACAAGCTTTAGAAGTGCGCCTGTGTGAACTTCATGAGGTTCCACAAGGCCAAACGCAAGGTCCTGCACCTGGGTCGGGCAATCCCCAGTATTAATACAGGCTGAGGGATGAAGGGATTGAGAGCAGCCCTGAGGAGAAGGACTTGGGGGTACTGGTAGATGAAAAGCTGGACATGAGCCGACAATGTGCTCCCAACAGCCCAGAAAGCCAACTGTATCCTGGGCTGCATCAAAAGAAGCATGGCCAGCAGGTCGAGGGAGGCGATTTTGCCCCTCTACTCTGCTCTGGTGAAACCCCACCTGGAGTGCTGCATCCAGCTCTGGGGTCCTCAGCACAGGAAGGACATGGACCTGTTGGAGTGGGTCCAGAGGAGGGCTACAAAAATGATCAGAGGGATGGAACACCTCTGCTATGAGGAAAGGCTGAAAGAGCTGGGGTTGTTCAGCCTGGAGAAGAGAAGGCTCCAGGGAGACCTTATTGCGGCCTTTTAATACTTAAAGGGGGCTTACAGAAAGATGGGGACAGGCTTTTTAGCAGGGCCAACAGAGATAGGACAAGGGGTAACGGTTTTAAACTAAAAGAGGGTAGATTCAGACTAGGTATAAGGAAGAAATTTTTTATGATGAGGGTGGTGAAACACTGGAACAGGTTGCCCAGAGAGGTGGTAGATGCCCCATCCTTGGAAACATTCAAGGACAGGCTAGATGGGGCTCTGAGCAACCTGATCTAGTCTAGATGTCCCTGCCCATTGCAGGGGGGTTGGACTAGATCGCCTTTAAAGGTCCCTTCCATCCCAAAGCATTCTATGATTCTATAATTATATGCAGTCTCTTACCTTGAATTAGTGGTATGTACCGTGCTAACAGCTTTGCTCTTTTCTTTTCATATCCTTTCTGAGTGATGTCTCCTAAAGAAACAAAGAAATAAATTCATGTTGTTTTGAACAGTTTTTAAATAAGCCTTCTCATTTTCGTGACAACTATGATTAAACTCGCTAACATTGAATCAGTCACATTAGCAACAAAGACCTGGGCATGTCAGAGAAATTCACGGCCATATACATACCACCCATGCAGCCCTATCTGTGCACATATGAAAATAAGTGTCTTGGAAGTATACGACAGAGAAATAGTGTTTTTGTCTGCAGCACCTGTGTTGAAACTGGTTCTGGAGATATCTACCATAATGCAGAACACAGCACAAAAGATTTGCAGTGTAGCAGAAGCCAACGAAGCTGACAAGCCTGGCTCTGCACCCTTCTGGGGCATCAGAAATGCTCAATATACGAGGGCTTGAGAGAACATCCTCTAGCACACCTTTGTAGCACCTTTCAAACTCTAGACCATGTTGGCCGCTCTGCACTGTGCAGCACATCAGTCTCCACTTTCAAATTCTAGGAGGTGATAATCTCTTTCGAGCACTAGTTTTTATTCACAGTTGTCATCTGATAACCTGTTTTAAACCTATATTGCAGGCTCCACTGGTAAAATGTGACGTCTTTTCACGCAGACTAGAATAAAAGAAAAACTTCTACAGAAACCCAAAATAAGTTTCTGAGACATTTCAGAATCTGTACTTCCATAATTCTACCAACAGAACAAGGTGGCTCCATGCAAAACCAGCGGCAAGCTTAGTCTAAAAATAAAAAAATCCAAACACCACCAAAATTCTATGAGCTTTGTCCATTTTCTAGATCTCAGCGTAGACGTGAAAACAGTGATCTCAAATAACTTAAAACCACTCCCAGCTCCCAAAATTCATGCTTGCTTAGACAGTGAGATACTACGCAGTTCCACTAACAAAGTGGACTTTTCTCCCTCCATACTTGGCAAATGCATCACAACAGCATGAGATACAACCAAGATTAAAGATATAAAAAATATCTTATATTTTTGAAAACGTACTCAAGTAGAAGGTGAATTTTAGAAATGTAGGCAGATAATTATCTTGACTTTAATTAGGAAACAAAAGTAAAATTTTACATTTAGATCTTTGCTTCAAGCACATTCTTCCAGCACATTATTGGTGAAAGAGCGTATCAAAGCAAACTGGGGGGGGGAGGAGGAGGAGGCATGAATTACATATATACGGATTAAGCAAAACAGCCTACCTCTGGCCATTTGCTTTCTGCCAAACCTGAAAATTTTTCTCCATCCTAGTCACACAGGGAATCAAAACTTAATGTCTGGAAACTGTAAGAGGAGTAGCATGCTTGTTGCATGAATGGATTTAGGTCTTGCATTTGATGGAACTCCAAGAATACTACACCATGCTATTTCTAAGGCCTCTCTGACCTCAGTCATCAGGTGTGCAGTAAGAGCTGACAACATGTCCCAGACTTGGGACTTTGCTGGGTATCTGTCTTTATCCTTACCAAAGTTTTCTACAGGCAACCAGCAGAATCAAGAGTTATGAGGGCAATCCAGAGAAAGACAGAGCATGATTTACACAGGATTCGTTCCATTTGGAAATGAGGCTATAAAAGTATATATTAGATTATATGTTACTAGTAACAGTCATTTTTAATTGATCCAGATGAGTGGCATGGCTTGGGCATGCAGAAGCAAGAACCCCTTTTCCTCAGTCAGGTGTTACACAGAAAAGTTCTTACTCTGTACTTTAAAATGTTTCTCGGGTATTTGCCTTAATACATAAAGGTTGGTTTTGGTTTTTTATTTAATATTGTCCATAGCAGTACGTGCTCTAAATGTATTTCCTCAAACATCTACCTCCCTCCTACATCACAGTGTTGGATATGCGAGAAATAAGACAAAGGATGTTAAGGCAGAGGACATTAATCAATCTCTGTAAACAGTTAACAAGACCTGGCCTGAGAGAAGAAACAGGAGGACACCAGTCCAGCAACAGTCTAGCAAGGAAATACCAAGATAAGCAGGAGAAAACAAGGCCACTGATAAAGCCAGAGTGAGAATCACTTGAACCATGAGTGAACTATCCTAATTAACATAGTAAAAACCACACCTCCAGCACCGAAGCCCCTGGCCCAAGCAAAGACCCCTACCCACTGAGCATGCTCTGTAAATTTAAAACACACCGTACCCTTAAGTGGAGATGAGGCTTGTGAGAACCAACAGAAGCAAGGACGAATAAGTGGAATTGTGAAAATACTGATAACAGCTACTCAGAATGTATAAAATGTCACTGCATGTTAACCAAGATGTGTTAGGTTTGTGGAGTTAACACCTAGCACCCATCTCTGCACAGACGTGAAATGAACAAATATCTCGACTCTGTGTTATTTGGCTTTTTGCACACCGGGTAAAAGAACCCTGCTTTTTGGGACAACAACAGGACACTACTAACAGAAATTAAGTCACTTCATTCTACCATCCCCCCACAATTAAGTGAATATGCATCATTTAAAGCTACTGACAGTATGCCAAAACAAGCAATGAGAGCTTGAAGATACTGTTCAAAACAGATAAGAAAAAAAAACCAAACACAAATCCCGGAGTGCTTCAATCATTGCAAGTATTTCAAACTATAACCAAACAGAATCTGTCAAGTTTTTACTCATAAACCTCTGTAAATATTTCATATCAAATTTGGACACAAGACAGAAATGCTTTGCTTATCATTTTTCTTGAGCAGAAAATTTTTTAGCAGAAGAAATACCATTTTTATATATGTATGTTATATAATTATATCAAAACAGGAATGAAATCAAAACAAAACACAAAAATGCCTAAACAGATTTGTGTGCCTGGGAAAATCTAATCAAAATGACAAATTACACTCTAAGTCCATCACTTCTACAAAGAAAGAAAAAGGATACCAAAAAAGATGCATCATTTTCAGTTATGGAGGAAAAAAAACCCAGAACTCTCAAGAAGCACCAGCAGGAAGAACAGTTTATCTTAAAATATAAGTAATTTGGAAGACTAAAGCAACCTCAGCAAATTCTTTAAGTGACAAATGCTGTACGTAACACAAATCTGCTATACCATAACTTCAGCGAGGACAGTAATTTTCACAGCTCCATAAATGACTCAAGTAATCCTTAAATCAAATCTCTGTGCAAATCAGCCACCTTGCAAGGTATCACCCAATTGAAGAGGTATTCCATGGAAGCAGCAGATCAAAAGACAGGGTTGAAAAGAAAGTCTCATTTAAACCAGAATATCTCAAACTTCGGCTTCTCACTGCATTTGGAAATTCTTTGATTTTACTGGAACGCTGACTTGAAAAATTTTCCTTGAATTGGGTTAAGAAAAGTCCAAAGTCAAAAGCATCTCTGTCGATTTTTGCAGCCCCACTGGCAAGTCAGACTGTGCTGCCCCAGCAAAGATTTTCTTTGTTCCTTTCTCAAAAGCTTGGGGGTGGATTCCTCCTGACAATTGCTCCCCACCCCCTCACCCGCAGAGCCTCAGTGGGATTAACCCATCATTTCGGGTTCTTTGTGATCTCTCACCTCTTGCAAAAAGAGCCGCTTAGCCACATCTGGTATGTCAGGGCCACAGCTGCTGTCATTTAGCCTCACTTTCTCCCTAGTTATTAGACTACACAAAAGCAATATGAGGCTCTTCAGTCTCAGCAAACCATCTGGGAACCCTGGATAAAACTAGCCACTGGGTCGAGGTGTTAGTTCTCTGTCTGGAGTATCTGTCATTATTTTACAGTATGTCAGAGGCTCTGAAAAAGTTAATCTAGACAGAGATGAAAGTGTTGGCATGTCTTAAAATGATCTATAAAAATTACTTTCTTAATTAGTGCACAAAGAATCTGTCATGCAATTACCCCAAATCTATCCAGGCATGTTTTTGTTTCACAATGTTAGCACTATAGTCAACAGAACCTTAATGCCAAATTAACTAAATAAAAGTTACCAGCATTTTATTAATTATTTTTCATTGGCTATTGACTTGCTGGATTCAAAAATTTCAACTAACTTACTTTAAATTCTGAAAAACAGGTGGTGAACACTGAGTAAGTGCTTCAATGCTCTTCAAAAAACACAAGAATAGGGAGCAAGCACATGCTCTACCACCTAGATACAGCTGCCATGCCTCACTGCATCACAAAATCCTCACACTGCAAAATCCTGACATTGTAATCTCAAGTATTTTATGGTAGCTCTAACCATTGGATAAAAATGCTTAGAAAAAGCTTTTTTTAACTAGGAATTGGGCATATTTGAGCAACGCAGTTCATAAATAAATACAGTGTACCCAACAGAGAACGTTATTTCCTTGATCACCACCAGAAAAGGACACCCACAAGTGCAGCAGCCTCTTCTCTTCAGTGCACAAACATACAGGGCAGAGCACATCCAGTGCTGTTCCAGCTTCTTTGTAGCTTTGTATCCCTGCACTGAGGAGTCCTTGAAGGCTTCTGATGGAGAAGGGAAGATGAGCAAGATGCAGACAGACACTGAACAGCTCATGGAAAGGTGAGCTTGCTAATATTAAGTGAGTAACTTCTCCAGCCCTTAATCAGTAGTTTGCACTTAAATTCTCACTGGGAGCAGCTATAAGAAACCACGCACTACACTGTGCTGGCAATACGTCTCCAGAGTCGGTCATGTAAACACTCTCCACAAGATGACTGCGTACCATACAGCTGAGGATAGCTTTGTGAGAGCCTAATACTTGCTAAAGATAAGGAAATGGCTCCAGGTCACCAATTTGCAGAGGTCAAGAACAGAGACATTTCTAAATGAGAAGTGACTGTGCATTAAACGTGGATGAAAAGAATAAGATGTATTAGCTTTGCAAGATGAAACCCTTAACGATTCCACTGTTTGGCCACTGGTGAGTACAGCCACAATCTCAGGTATATCAACTATTGACAAATCACTGCAGAAACTTTTGCCTGTTCTTTCAGTATAAAGTGAAAGTCAAGGGTGTGAATACTGGTTTCTGCCTGAAGAGGTGGTTCTTGGATGGTTTGAAAAGGCAGGCAAGTTGCCAGTCTAAAATGTAACTCAGAAGTCACCTACAGAAAAATTTAAAGTAAATCTCCAGTGTTTCTGGGGACAGGTTGTCACTATATTTGAAAGGTTGGTGGAGTTGGAAGAATCAATTCAGCAGTCATAATTTCTAATTCTACCTCTTAGACATGTTGGTAAATGTTTTTGTTAAGTGAAACAACTTACCAAGCTGTATTTTGCATCATCCTGAAAGTATTATAAAAGGACCACTGCATTGCTAGATGTTTTTGACTTACTGCAAAGTCAGAAACTGCAAAAAAAAAATTGTGAAAGAAATAATTATTCTGACATCTGTGGTTTTTGTCCACTGTGAAAGCAAAAATAATCAAGGCATTTCTAAGAACTATGATGAGAGTCAACAATAAGAAAAGCCAGTAACATTTGGTGTAACAGCTGGGGAATCAAAAGATGGTGCTGAGGAACACTGAACCATTCAGCCAGCAGAAGAAACGGCTCCGTTTCTCACATTATCTGTCCTCCAGAGTAAATAACGTGCCAACCAGTCCCAAGGAAATTGCTGATAATGGAAGCACACAGGAAGAGAAAAGAGACCTCACCAATACAAAGGTGATGGCAACAGAACCATCAATGGACGGTTCATCTCCCGCAAAGCTCTGAAACAACAGCTATTTGAGCATAAAACCTGCAAAGATCATGAGCTTCTAAGTCATATCATGCATGTGTATTGCAAGCTTAAGCATTCTTGATACAGCCTCAGAGAGCGCCAATGAGAAATCATACCCATCATCAACAGGGAGAAAGTTCCTTAAGGATGCGTACTACTGAAAGGCTTGAAACCAATACAGGCAAGTAATACCTAGTAATTGGTGCATCTAACCTGTAACAACGACGACGAAACCATCTGAACAACCATCCCTATTACAAAATCTCAAGGATGCTGTTCTCTCAAACGTAGCTCTGACAACTGCAGTAAGCAGAGACTGAAAAAAAAAAATTCCACACTCCTAGGAACACAACATTTATGTTTTCAGCAAGATGCATTCACAGTAGATCAGCAGGCTTCAGAAAGCCCTTGCTAATAATAATCAACATGTAAAAGACTCAAAATGTAGACAGCATGACAGTAGGATAAAGTTGTTTGTTCATCAAGGGGGAGATCCACAGCAGTAGCCACATGTAATTCCTGAAATTAATACTGAGTCATTATGGTAAGTCAGATCTATACTCTCAGTCATATATGATATATCTCAAGCAATGTCACACATCCCTTTTTACCCAGCTTTCGAACTCCAAAGTACGTCATTTGTTACAGCACCCTGGTAGCCAATACCGGTTGCTGATACCCTGAGAAAGAATAGGGTGCAGCACTGAAATACAGCAGGATGGTTGTATTTACACCTAAACTTGTAGTCACAAACAGGGCCTTGACAAAGAGGAGGAGTTCTCCTGGGTGCTGAACTCCCCCAGCGGGCAGGGCCGTGCATCACAGGGCCTCTTCATGCTGTGACATTCAAAAGCTAGCAAAAAGGCAAGGTCACTACCTTCCCAAACAGCTATTCTCCTGTTAAAACCTGATACCAAAACAAAAACCAAGTCATAAAAACAACCACCAAGGTTGCCACTTAAATGAAAATTAACGTCTCAAAAATCAAATATTATGTGGGTGTTTCCAAAGTCTAGCATTTTCTTTCGAAGAAGGTGAAACCAGCACAATTGCAACCCCTGATAAAGAGGCTGATGGACAAGCCTCAATGTAGCCAAGCCCAATGAACCAATAGCAGTGAAGAAGAAATATTCTGTTAAGCCTTCACTCTGGGATTGCTAAACTTGTGGATGAGACGACTAACCCCAGAGTTATAAGATTATGATCCCATGTGCATGAGTAATTGCCACATGGGCAAGAAGTGTGCCATGAGCCAGCAGTGTGCTCAGGTGGCCAAGAGGGCCAATGGCATCCTGGCTTGTATCAGGAATAGTGTGGCCAGCAGGACCAGGGAGGTGATAGTGCCCCTGTACTCGGCACTGGTGAGGCCGCACCTCGAGTACTGTGTTCAGTTTTGGGCCCCTCACTACAAGAAGGACATCGAGGTGCTGGAGTGTGTCCAAAGAAGGGCAACAAAGTTGGTGAAGGGTCTAGAGCACAAGTCTTATGAGGAGCGGCTGAGGGAGCTGGGGTTGTTTAGCCTGGAGAAGAGGAGGCTGAGGGGAGACCTTATTGCTCTCTACAACTCCCTGAAAGGAGGTTGTAGCGAGGCCGGGGTCAGTCTCTTCTCCCTAGTAACAAGCGATAGGATGAGAGGAAGCAGCCTCAAGCTGCACCAGGGGAAGTTTAGGTTGGATATTAGGACAAACTTCTTCACTGAAAGGGTGATCAAGCATTGGAACAGGCTGCCCAGGGAAGTGGTTGAGTCTCCATCCCTGGAGGTATTTAAAAGACGGGTAGATGTGGTGCTTGAGGACATGATTTAGTGGTGGACTCGGCAGTGATAGGTTAATTGTTGGACTCGATGATCTTAAGGGTCTTTTCCAACCTTAACGATTCTATGATTCTAAGTGCCACATTATCCAGCAAAGGAGGGAAAGCAAGACACATTGGGAGGTCACAGTTCTCACTGGGATTAAAGGGCAGAGCTGACAGAGTTGACTCAAGTCTTACTGACTTGGGAAAAAAAAAACAAATCAAACAAAAAACAAACAAAAAACCCACCAAAACATTATTATCCACATAAAGTTTTGTGGACTTTTCCAGAAGATCATCATACAGCTTACAGTCACTGCTTAAATATGCTTAAAGGCTTGACGCAGCAAATATTTGGGAAGACATGTTCTTTTCCAAGGCTGCAGTGTCTCATATGAACATGGAATCTGATAGTTGCAGGTAGTTCAGGGTTGGAACATGACCTTGAGGAAAGTCCCTGAAGATGAACCAAAGATCAAAATACAGATCCTTAAAGAGAAACTGTAGAAATATTGGAAAGGAAGGTGGAAGGTTAAGAAAAACTTGCGGAAATTAAATATTCTTAAGAAAACTGGAAGTCGTTTGCGGACGTATTTTCTCCATATACACACCCATAAGCTTCAAGCTGGGCTGCATACAGGTTGCGCCATCAACAGATTCTGCCAGGCGACAGTTCACAATCACTCTTACTAACTCTCAAGTTTTAATCACCACTTAAATCTAACAAGCAGAACAACTCTCCCAAACCTACTACTAGTGCCCATTACAAGCTTTGGTTACCTGATATACATTCTTCTCCCAGATACTGATCAACAGGTGATAAAGGACCTAGAAGATGAAAATCATTACTTGCAATTAAAGAAAGGGTTTTGGACCTCCAAACTATGCAGAGGCCAACACTTGCTGCCACCCCTGAGATATGGTCTCTGGTAGGTCTGTACTGTTTAAATCTGATAAAGTGTTTTGGGGGAAAAAAAAAAATATTCCATAACTATCACTTATCCCTATCTGGAAACTGGTGCACTTATTAAACAAACTGGTTCCAAACTGGATCCACATCAACACAGCTCTTCTGTAAACCATGGTGAGGTTTTTTCCTCCTTTTTCTGCCAGCTGAGGGACCACCATTTTTTCCTGGGCAAAACAGAAGTTTACCGCTGGATTCTTTCTCTAATAGGTGAGCTATTAATCAACAGCACCTTGATAAACCAGCAGGACATCTCACAACTGTTTGTAAATAAATATCTACTAAGTAGTCTTGGTCCTACATTTTGAGCCACTCATATTTTTCCCGTTTCAACCGTAATCTTTGCTCCTTTTTCTAAAATTGTATTACAAGCTGTATTTCCATCATTACTGAACTTCACACTGAAATAAGTGACTGTACACAGATTAGTTATACTGCTAAACTCAGTGGTTTGTTTGTTTGTTTTTTTGTTAAGAATGGTAAGTACGTCTGTTTCCAATTGTTTGCTCTTCTATAAAACTCATGCTTTGCAATCACAGCTATAAAGAAGCACTTTTAACTTGCCGTATAACGTGAAGTCCATTCTGGCTTGCAATTTCTAGCGAAAAGACCCGTTTTCTCCTCCTCTGTACAACATACCTTCATTCCAAGACTCATTCTATAGCACAAGTATTTCAGCCACAGCGAAGTTTATGTTCACATTGTCTTTGAAAAGCATAGAAAACTGTAGCTGCATGAAAAGTGGTTGAAGCTTTACTTTTAATATCCAGAAAAGGACACTTCCTTACATCTATAAGTTTGCAAAATATGCCAACAGTAGTCCTTTATCCTGAATCATTGCTATTTTCTGAAGTAAGGGCTATTGATTGATGCCTTAATTTAGTTTGCATACGATGAGCTCAGTGGAGTGTGAAAATATCTTGATTATAATCTTTCATATTATACAAATCTGTTAAAAATGGAAATAAGTGACATCTGATCATTGCATATGGTGATGTGTCTGACTAACCTAGGAGACATTCTATTTCAAGGATCCTACTTTAAACATCCTGAGAACATCAAGATGCCTTTTAGGCAGTATTAGAAGTTCAGCACAACTTCACTGAAAATTTATGTTATTGGTAATTCCTAATTTGCAGCAGGACTTTCATCCCTCTGACAGAATTAAAGTTACCAAAGTACAAATCTGTCTGCATGTAAAAGTAGTAACGTGGAGATACACAACTACTTAAAATGTACACAGTTTCTTTAAACGTTTGCATACACAATGAAATCACTGAAAAATCAAGTTCCAGAAACTAGACAAATATTGACTAGCTAATTGCATGTATCTTAATGACAGAAAAGGAAGCAATTTTACCAATATGTTAGTAGCAGAAGACTAAGTTTTCCACTTTTTGCACAATTACACAATGGGACTATCTAGTTTACAATACCATTAATTGCCAAGTGTGCTTTATCTTGGCCTAAATTTAATCTAATCAAGCCATTAGGGGTTTTGCTACTGGCAAAGCAATGCTAAATGTTAGAATTAGAAAATTCTATTCTGACACATTTATATACCAACTTTTCACCTCAAAGTTTCAAAGCAGTGGCTAGACAGAGGCACCACTTATATTTTACAAACTAAAAAAAAGCCAAGGTGAATGAAGTATGCCGTACAGCGAGGATGAAAAGTCTATATATTCCAGGTTATTCTGATCTGCACAAATCCACACTAGTAAACTGTGCATGTACATGGAAAGATGAGAGCAGTGCTCCTTTTTAAATATTGAGATGCCTGGCTTTAAGCTGTTATTTGCTTCATCTGCCAGGAGTCAGCATTTGACAGGGTAAAAGAAGGTTAAATAATTGGATCACAAAAGCAACCTGGCAAGTTTCCAGGCTCAGTTAGCCCAATTAATGAATTGTTCTTATACTGCTTCAGTAAATCCTTAAGCTCACTCCACAGGGAGACAGGAAAAGCTCAAACTCTACCGCTTCCCTTCTATCCCATTAGGGCTCTCTGTAGAATACAGAAACAGATTGACAGATGCCAGCTATACATACATCTGTAGGTGTACCAGTCTGACTCTGGCTCCTGCTCTTACAATTATTTAAAAACTAGTCCTGTTTTAGATAATTTGAGATGCTTCCTTTCAATGAAACATACCCTTATCTATTATTGCACCAGAAGGACAAATGAAGAATCATCTTCATTAAGCTCGTGTTAAATTATGGTTTGTTATTTCCACAGCAGATACAAGCTTCAAAATATAATACTCCCAAACATCAGGCATTTTTAAGTATGAAAACTGTTTTTGAAACACTCAATTGATGTATTTTGTAAGGTTGATTAGAATCTTCACCCAGAGGTTATAAAGAAAATTTATCAAACCACATACAGCTTTCATCTCTCATTATTATGTAAACTATGAATGTTGCCATCTCCTTTAACAAGCTGAGGAAACCTATACGCATGGGGGGAGTGGTGGAAATCTTCTGGTACATAGGGATTGTACCGTCTGCTTCCCACAAAAGCCAACAAAAGAATCTGGAGAAAAAAAAAAAAATCAGACTGGGAGTGGTCAGGCAGATCAATGAACAGTATATTTTAAAACTTCAGCTAAAAAATATTTTCTGACACAGTTGAAAATTATTTTGGTAAAATACAGAAATTAAAAGCTTTTGAAAGGATGATGTTGTATGCATGCAATGTGTCCCCCTTTTAAACACTATTAAGAAAATGGTATTCCAAAATAACCAAAATCTCAAGTGTACTGCAGAGATGAGAATATTCAGACTTTTTGCTTGTCACTTCCTAGATGCATCAGGGATACAATATGAAAGTAGAATAATTATGCCTGGCATGTAATAATCAGCTATTATAATGAATTAGGCCAGAAATAATTGTCTGAACCAAGTCATTTTAACCTAAAGCATGCAGTGGGGAGGAAGGGGGAAGATGCTTTGCTGTTAGGGACAAAGACACTTCCCTTCACCGAGTTGCACTGACAATTTCTCCTGCCATAACCAGGAGCAGTCTCAGACCAAACTCTATTCAGTGGTTACCACAAAAGACTCTCTGAAAACCATCCCCAAATATGAAAATACGGAAACAACCAGATATAGAAATGGGGGGGCCATAAAGAAAAAAAAACTTTGTAGAGTACTTTTTGCAACAAATTTAATACACATTCCTCTCCAATAACACTGTGAAGAGAAGAAAATTATTGGCTAGATAGAATTTTCTCTGTATAATTCAGTTAAGACAACCAATCATAAAATTCATATTTAACTTGGTAATAAATGCCTTATATCATGAAGTCACCCCTTGCCTTGAAGAATGTGTGTGTAAAAATAAAAGAGGATATATGCACCATTTAATGCTGTTTGTTAAGTTGTTGTAACTCCCTTTCTGATGCAAGAAGCCTTTTTTTTTTCCTTTCATATCCTCCACACACTCATTACGCAAGGCATAGTGATTAATGAGCAAGCTGAAGATACTTCAGACTATTAAACTTCTACATCTTGTATGAAGGTTTATTTTTATGGTGCACTTTTTGGATGTCAGTGACTGTTTTTTGTTTTGTTTTGTTTTGTTTTTTTCTCTCTCCACTAATACCCAGGAAGTTACATCAGCTGTAGATGTTTTACAAGCAACTAAGCGTTTCATATTTACTAGTTGCAAAAAGCTCATATTCATACTTTGGTAGCAACCACAAAGCTCAAGAGATCACAGCAAAGATGCCGTTTAGGCACGATGCACAATACTAAAGACTGACACAGCCTGATTCAGAAAACTATGACTACAGGAAGATCCAACTCATTAATCAGACCATGAAAATCTTTTAAAAACCCACCAGACAATCCCAAAACACACAAACCACAGCATGATATTCAAAATTCACAGAGTATATTCAAAATATACAAAGAGAAGTCACATAACCTGCAATAGCTAGACCATCTAGAACTCAAGTTATTTTGAGTTGTAAAATATGAAACTTTTTCAATGGATTTCTAGATCTCCGTTTCAGGTTTGATTAGTTTCCTGACACATTATTACCACACCCTCATGTACATTGCCAAACCATGCTTTTAGAGGAAAGGATAAAAGAGATTCAAAGTTGATCTAGAAATAAATGGGGCGGTGGTGGCTACTGGGCCAAGTTTTACTATGAATGCAGACACTTTGACTTTTTAAAATAAAAAGGTAGTATATATTAAAGAAAAATCTTCATCAGTATCCCTGGTAAACCTACAAAATAACATAATACAATGTAACTTTTCTAGGAAATTAGACCTCGATAAAAGACTTTACATTGGATCCACACAAATCATCTGATGTGATCACGAAGAAACAGATGAAGTGATTCAGAGTTCCTGGCTGAACTGCAAAATGATAAACTACACTGAAAAACTGAAAAAAAAAGAAACCAGCTGAATTATTCACGGAAGCATGCACAAAAGCAAGCCAGCTGGTGCACGCAACCAACCTCCTATGGCAGGAGAAAAAAAAAACATCCCTATTACAACCAGAACACTCATGTGTTTACAAGCTTGGGAAGCCCCAGCATGGGTCCCTATGACAGCTAAACTTATTTATATTTATTTCTAGTTGCAACACTACTTATTAAGTGTCTAACTGAGGTTAGGAGCCTATAAGTGATAAGCAAACAAAATATTTTCCTGAATCCATGACTTGCTTGTAAAGGCCTTTCTTGATTATTCACACACAGAACCAGCACTTTACCAGTCAAGCTTATCACGCAGCACCCACCATATATCTGTGCAAAGTCAGCAACTGTGAGCGCTCACAAAAATTAAACCAATCATCTCATGCCAACTTTCTGTGTAGAAGGCCATTATCAAAGACCAAGACCATCCCACCCACCCCAGCCTCCCATCAGTGCTGGTTATGGACAAGTGCACTGCTTCACTCCTGCACGCCTTCCTGTCCACTTGGCTCAGCCGCTCCTACTTAATGAACAGACAGGAGCCATCAGTTCACTACCAATGCTAGGAAAATTAATTCCTCTAAAGGAAGATGCTGATTTCTTTCTACATGTTTTCATACCCTTAACTTGAAAAATCTTACTCAGAAGAACATTCAGACGTCTCTCCCTGAACAGCAAGAACAAAATGCTGTCATTTCTGCCAACTGCACTTTTTCCTCATTTACCTTGTTAGAAAGAGCCAAATGAAAGCCAAGTTCAGTGTCTGTAGTCTTAGACGCTCAAGCCCACAACTAGCACCCTGTCTGAGGTTGAACATACTGCTACCATGCTGTTGCTGAGGCAGTGGCTAATTAGCAGTATTTTCTATAAAGTAAGGTTTGTTAAAACCAAAGTAGCGAAACACATCATTTTTATTACATTAAATACTGAACAAAAGAAACTTTTTTTTAATTGTCTGCTAAAAAAGGACAAAATATGTTAGGGAGAAAAACTGAAACAACTCCAGTAACAAAACAAGCCAACAAAAAAACCCACATTTCCAGAATTTCACATGCAGTGATACCCGTAATCAAAGGCTGCAATGTGTCTGAAAAATACTCTTTTGCAGTAAAATACTCTTAGTCACCAAAGTAACAATGATGTAAAGGAGGTCCAAAGACACTTCCAGAAGGGAATCTGGAAGCACCACTACAGCAATAAATCTCCTTTCCGATGAGTGCCACCATCAATTAGGTAGGAGAAATAACATTGCTGAATCTATTAAACCCATTTAACTTTACCAAAATATATCTGTTGGCAAATTGATCACACTCTCAGTAACATTCTTTTGTATGGAAAACTGAATATTCAAAAACTGAGGAAAAAAGCTTAGAATAATATTTATTTGGTTCCTGATTCATATTTACTACAAAAGTTCCTCAACTATACACATTTTTTGTCTTGTCTTTTCAGAAGTCCATTTCTCTCATCACTGAAATAATTTAAACATCTACATCTCTGGATAAGCCACTGAGTAGGATTTCATCACTACTCAAACCTGAACACACCACCTGCTGAAAAGAACTTTTTCTTGCCAAATTTGCTTTCAGACAGTTCACTTCGAAGTGACCAGGAGAGGCAACACAAGAGGTCAGCAATCTTCCACAAACAGCACTGAGGACTTTGTTGGAATAAATCGGCCCAATCAGGCTTTTTAGCCATCATTGCATCCCAGCATATTTGGAAGCACTGCCATGGGCTTAGCTGCTAAATTCCATTTTAGCTATTCCGTGAAGACCTACTTCCTTATTTAGGACTGACCAAAACCTAACACTTACTTGGTAATTTTACAAACATAATATGAAGAGCAGGTCAGCCAATTTCACCTGTTTTTTATTCCAGCATGTAACTGGGTTTTATTTTAATAACTCTGGTAACATTGTTATTTAATTTAACATGTATAGCCGAGCCTTTGCATTAATAAAATTGAAAGTCTTTTACCTTTATTTTATAATTCAAATCTACTAATGCATAGACTTCAGAACATCAAGGCAAAGAACACTGAGACTTCAGGCAATTTACCTCATCAACCTGACCAGCTACTTGGCTATGCCTGAACAGACATTTGCTACTCATATGGTGTGCAAAGTTTGATTCAAGTGAACTATTCTGTGTTTTTTCTTTGATTCAAGCTATTTCTTTATTAGAGAAATGTGTTCAGTGGAATCTAATCCCCTTTTAGAAGCTGCAGACGAGTGCATTAAATTGCAAAAACAAAAATAACACAGGAAGAGTAAGGAATGGACTGGCAACTCAATTAGCCAGGAAATCAAAACTGGGGGAGCAAAACCACAGTCAACTGGCATGGTTATCGTTGTTTACTGATTATAGTCTACTTAAGCCCATGCAACAGTTTCTTCTTTCCTATCTCTGTTACTCCACCAAAACCTTGATATATATGTGACTATCATCAAGAACTGCATCAACAGTATCACCTTGAAAATTTTTCTTAGTGCAAACTTTGGAAGTGTTGCTCCTTCTAGGAAGAAGTTATTGACTTCACAGGCAATCTAGCAAATAATTACTTTTCTCTAAGTATTCACACATTTTATATAACTGCTCAAATTAACAGATCAGATTCAGCCTTCACTTGGTTGGAATGTGAATGGCAGCTAAAAGACTAACCTAGAAAACAAAAAAAAACCCCGAAGTTCAAGTTAATTTCATCTATCAAAAACTTTATTCTGCTGTAATCTTGTTACCAACTCACAAACATAGCATATTTAAGTGCTGGAGTTGTGACTGGTGACCTGCTTGTACACCTTGATATTTCAAAGATTAACAGAACCAACTTGTATTGAACTTGAGTTTAACAAGAACTACCCCAAAATGCGGAATTTGATCATTAAGACAAGAACACACTCCTAAGCTTACAAGACCTTCTCCCCGTCCCTAAGCAAAAACAGGTATGTAACTTTTTATTGACACACAGGACCTTAGCTAGGTTCTCAGTATTGGTCAACACCATACAGAAGGTTTATCTAGTTACATATTCTCCCTAATGCAGACCTTTAAGTTGCACTGGGTTTCAATTGCAAGTTCAACAGTTGTACTTGAACAACAGCATCTTTACAAATACACCACACCCTGATTTCAAATACTGTAATAGCAGAAACGTTGTTCCAGTAATTCCTACCACTAAAAAACGTGCATTTACTTTCCATCTAACGTTATGTTTCCAGCCATTGCTTCTTACTGTTTATGATAGCTTGAAGAGCCCTCATCACCTTTTTTTTTCACATAAGCACTAACTAGCCTCCTGAATAAACTCAGTCAATGCAGAACTACCAAGCCCAATTCCTTAACTTATTCTCCCATTTCTTTGAGTCCCCTCCATCTTTCACAGCTTGCAGGCAGCAGAAGCAAGGAGATTCCTGGTACCAGATGAACACATTACTTCAGAAAGCTGCTATAATCTATTCAAGATTATTCAATCTATTCAAGCAAGCTCCACCAACACATGCAGTGTGAACATCATCCATCTTGGCCAATGGTTCCCAAACTTTCTGTTGCTGTACACTGAGAAAACTTACAAAGCTCTCCTGCAGGACATTCAGCTCTCTGCATCTCCCACCCCTACTCTCACAACCATTTACTCCTCTTGTGCAAATGATTTTAATAGCACTGCCACTGACATCAAACCACAGATATTAAGCAGGACCCACTTGATTCCATCTGAAGCCATTCAGACATCTAACTTGTTCAAAGCTCCCAGTCTTGAGAGCACAGTTTGACAGTACCTAAACTTACCAGTATAGAACCAGTCTGGCCAAGCTCATGCTTGCTTCATGCTCTGGCATTCCTCAAATTGGAAAACCACTGTTATATGCCACGAGACTGCACAGAGAATCTGTGTCAACTGATTATCCACCATTTCTTCCTATTCTTTGCAACTGCTGCTTCCCAGAATACAGCATGTGGATTCCACCCTACATCCTTTGATCCTGTGTCCATATTTGATGACATTACCTCTAAATCTCCTTACCAAGCTACTTACCTATTTACTTTCACTTCTCCCAATGGAATCTAAAAAGTATTCAATTCCCAATTGCTTGAGAAAAATAAAATGTCTATAATTGGGTCAAACCTGGAAAATCTACTAAAAATGCTGCTATTCAGGAACTGGTCATATTTATAATTCCATTTTTAAAGTTGTATCATTAAGCTGCTTTCTAAATCATTCATAGTGACTTCTAATCTTCCTAGCTTCATACTATCACATCACTAACTCCAATACCTCTACTTTTTTTCAGGGATTCCCCCACAGTAGCTATTTACTATTTGGTCCACACAAACAAGCCGGATTCTCAAGTCTTCCCTATTCACATAGGCCTCATCGTGTCCTAGGATATGCTCATCTATTATCTGCTAGATGCCTGTGTTACCCAATGCATCCTAATTCCTTCCACATCACCCATTTAATGGTTATCTCAAAGCTGTGGAGGGTTCCTTGTAAGCTTCCTAAGTCTTTTTCCTCCGTCTCTCAAACTAAGCCTTTGTGAAATAATTCCCCTCTTCCCATTCCTTCTAGCACTACTGAAAAATTAACATAGAATCAGAGAGTAATTCAGGCTGGAAGGGACCTCAGGAGGTCTGTAGTCCAACCTCTTGCTAAAAGGAGGAAAATTAAGAGGTCAGACTGGGTTGCTCAGGTGTTTCTTTCAGTACCAATGGGTCACGTTCATGATTTTTTGATGTTTCTGTGCACTGAACCTGGGAATGACAACATTTTTATCTATAGAGAATAGCCCCTCATCCATACTTCTAGTGTTCTTAGCACTATTATCTCACCTGCCTCCAGTTATGCAAAACAAAATTGCTCTAGCTATTAAAACCTGCCAAATTAAGGCTTTGGTTTCTTGGTGGCTAGTTTCTTACTTTCTTGAGTCTGGGAAACAGTTCTTTGCAAATCGGGTTGGAGAGAATGATGACTACTTAGACAATTCTCTGTATTGGCAGATCTTGTTTTTCCAAACCACAATGCTTTCTTCCTGCTGAGCCACCAATACAAACCTCATACAGAGAAAGTCTGGCTTCAGGTCAGAAAGAGGAGAGCATTCATCTGCTGTTGATCAGCAGCAGGAGACCAATGCAATCTCTGCATTACAAAATCTTGTCTCAAAAGATCATACACCTCTCAAGATACACTTGCAGTTTCAACAGCAGGAACAGGCTGGTGAAGATCCTCAAAGTCAGCAGGTACATAACAGAAGAGGACAGGTTAGTAGGTACGTAGGTTCCCAAGCCAAGGCCAAAGGATACTAAGGGAAACAGGATTAAAAAATAGGATTAAAGAAAACAGATTAACTTCTCCAAGTCTGGTCACGCAGCACATCTAGACTAATTTAATAGGTTACTGCTGCTGAAAGATGTAGCTGTGCTTATAACTCCCAACCATTGCACCCTCCCATACAGCAGCCATAGAGCTCACGTGATCACAAAGTATGCTCAATTAAATCACTAACCTGGCAAGGTAACAAACAGCCAGACCCATTCACTTTGTGCCAGGTAAGTTTTCTGTTCAGTTAATGAACTGAACTGAAACAGCTCTCTTTTTTTGGCACCAGCAAGCTGTTAGACCTTCTTAGTTCCTACAGGGTAACTGGGTCCTCGTTTTCACTTTTGACATCTCCATACAAGGAAATATCAATAAAGTACACAGAAAATGTGACTGTACTAGAACAGCCCTGAGTGTCAAAGCCAGGTAACTCATTCAAGAGGTTTTCCTTTTTCTTCTTTCATACGTGTGCTCTCTCCATCTTGCCCGTGTCCATACCATACAGCTTTATCTAGAGCTTATGTCAAATCTGGTGTGCATGTTTGGTGCTGTTATCAATGCAAGTGTTGTTGAAAGGACATTTAAATGTGCTGAAAATTGTTTCAATTCATTAAGAGGGTGGCTGAGAAGGGGTACGGCAGCGTAACTACTTTTCACCTTGGCAAGCAGGCAAAGGGTGTGGCTGCACAAGGTAGGATTGCAGCTGGAAGAGACAGAACTGCTCCCCTTCAGTGTGCTCCAAACAACTGCTTCTGCCACAACTCTGCACCAGCTCCAGCACTCACACCACTCCAAAACCTGAGTGATATTAACTCAGCAAACAAAATCTTAAGGAAACAAAATCTTAAGGAAACAAAATCTTAAGGAAACAAAATGGGATGGGTGGGAAGAATTAGTTTTCCTTTAAGTGAATGATCTGAACTGGCTCATAGAAAGGTCTGTTGAGTACCATAGTTAGCATACAGGATAGCATCCCGTGGCTCAGAGCACAAGAGGAAATACCAAGCAGCAAGGGACTATGCTGTCCTCAGCCACTGGTGAAATACCAAAGTTCTTCATCTTAATAGCAAACAGTTATGTTTTCCTCAAGCTCTTCCATTACTACGAGCTTTCCCCCACAGCTCCTTAACAGTGATCACTATTACTAATCACTTAATCATTCAGAATCTCTTTATTTTAATAAACAGATTTATTAAAATAAAGAGATCACAAGAAATTCCTTTAAAACCGTACTCATCTATGAACCTTCTAAAGTTCACGTATTTGCTGCCGTAACAGTGAAGCCTAGTACAAAAAAACCACCACCATATACAATGCTGCCTAGTGCGACCATACAAAGTCTGAGTGCCCAAAACACACGTTTAGAGAAACATTAAAGTTACAAAGACAAATATGGGAGTTCAAAAATATCAGACTTAAGCTTGTCGATTCAATCCAATGTAGTCCCTTGCACCCAAGTACTGGGAAAATCTACATGACCACATTTGTTTTTCAACAAGACCTCCGATTCATCCAGTGCACTGAAGAGACATTGTTCAATGACCAGAATATTGAATAAGTTTGTGTTTTGTTTTTTAATTCTTTTGCCAAGAGAGAACAGGCTTCAGAATGCAAGAGTATGCGAACAGAAGGTCATGGTTGGGGGTACAGATCGGGGGTACTTGTGATGGACAAGTACTAGGCTGGCACCAAGTGTTCAAAGTTTTTCATCCTAAAATAGAAAATCTGTACTTGTTTATACTCAAAATGGTCTCACTCAGCTATGTTATGGTATGAAAAGCCACGTGATCCTACATTCAGATTTAGTCTGAGTGTGGATTTATTTCAAAAGTCCCAGCAAGATCCCCAGCAGCGCCTCTCATTGGTGTTCAGAATGTGATGAAGCAGCAACAACCTGTTGAATGCTTGGGATTGGATGCAATACAGAAAGCAGGACCACACAAGAATTTAAAAAAAAAAAAAAAAAAAGAGAGAGAGAGAGAGAGAAAGAAAAAAAAGAGATGGCACTGTTTGCACAGAAGTCAATATCTTCAAAGATAACACCTGGATCTGGTTTCACCTTGTATAACCTGTATTCAAATAGTTTCCAGATAAGTGCAGAATAAAGCTATCTACTGATAAGTTTTTTTCTATTCAGTGTCTTGCACTTAAACTGAAGAGATTGGAACATAAAAGTTTCTACATGGGAAACTCATTAGCAGTGAAATTGTCCTAGTTCAAAGCAATAGATTTTGACATTTGCCTCCAAAAGCCTTGGCATATCTAAGGCACCGCTGACATTACCCTTCCAAATGCTGTGTTACAGAAGCATTTTTTTCAGCTGATTTACACGATTATGTTTAACAGTAGCACATTAAACTACAAAATGTCTAGACCCACTTTAGCAAATCTGTAAGTTTCAGAACAAAGATAAAGATGTCCGAGGATCATGCTAAAGGGCTGCTTGCCTTTTCCTTCAAAGTAAAAGCAAATGGGCTCCCAGACAATGTAAGAGCTCATGGATAGTGATTACAGAAGATGGGGGGATGAATGGCAGCACAAGAGAGAAGGCAACATAAGGTAGATGACATCCACTCCATTTGATGACGCAATACTTGCTCCATCTAAACTTACTCAGCAGGCTATTTGAACTCCATTTCCAGCACAGTTCACTTAGTTAAAAAAAAAAAAAAAATTAAAAATCTGTTTTGCAGAAGTGCTTATCAAAAGGATTTTGTTCGGGGTTTTTTTGTTTGTTTGTTTAGTTTTTTATTTCTTAAGTAACCAATGAAGTCTGAATACTGCATTTTCAAGAAAGCACTACAAAGCTATGCAATCAAGATTTACTTTTTATTGTTACCAGAAAAGACTGGGGGCATAGCCATATAACGATACAAATGCCAAAAATGGATTTTCTGACTGAAAGTCATCAATCTGTAGTTGTTTTTTGCCCAATATAACAGTCACTACATAATACAGTTATGATTCAACACCACCTCTTATGATGGTGACTATTTCAATTACCACCAAGACTTTAAAGATTTCTGAGATAACGGATGAAATGCACTAGCATTTTTAAATTGACACCCCAAATCATGTTTAAATTGTTTGAATAATTGCTTTAAACATTCATAAGACAAAGCCATTTCTGTTCACAACAGACAAATGCTTTGGGGCTCTACATTTATTTTAGACTGGAATAAAGAAGTCCCTACATTGCTAATACAAAAAAATACAGATACTCTTAGAGTTAAGGATTTCAAATACCGATTATTAGTCCCTTCATTTTGACTGATGATTGGAAGACACTTTAATGGCCTTACTGCATTTTATAAACAGCTGTAGAATTTTAAATCAATTAAATTCCTGTTAATCTAATATGTAGAAGCTGCTGACATGTCCCGTACAAATGCTAAGTTTCACCTGCCTTGCCCATTCATCTAACTTGGTTAGGTTTCTCAAGTTCCCCAGTCTTCTCTCTCCAGTCTTAATATGAGAAGAAAAAAAAAAATTCCACCAGAGCTACTATCCACTTACCTACCATGACTTTTATTAATCCATGAGAACATTTTGCTTTTTACTCCTGGAAAATTTAGACCCTCCAGAGGTCTGGTAAGAGAGCTGTAAAAACCTACATCCTGAGTTCCCATCAACTTCCCCATTATCCATTAGTTTGACATATTTAAATAAATCTGGAAAGTAACCCAACACAATTTTCTCATAGAGAAGATTAGGCAGTGTTTACATTTTTTACTCCTGAAAAATCTGTTTTGTGTGATCTTTATACTACCATGTACATATATTTGTACCAGATTTCTCTTTTGGAAATGCAACTCCTTTCCCAAGAAAATTATCTTGGTATACCATTATTAACAGCTCAATTTTTCAGCCGAAATTCTTCAATTTTAAACTTTCCAATATCCCCAATCTGCAAAGCTTTTCTGATTTTTGCATGTGTTTTCTTAGCATGTGCCTTGGTCTGTATGAAAAGAACTGAATCCTAATAATTCTATATTCTCTACAGTTTTGTGGCTAAATCCTCCTGTGCTTCAGAAACGAGATGCTCCCTTTTTAGCTTCTCTCAGGAACAAAGGTATCATAGTTTTCCATATCTTGTCAACTTTTTCACTGTATATGACTTAACCCATAAACCATTGGCTTAAAACACCCAAAAACTGACACAAGAGCATAATAATTTCAAAGCCTCATGTATGTCTATTAGATACTCAAGTGTTCTTTCAACAGCTAAACTGATTTACTCATAAATTTAGGAAGTAATTTTAGTTCCCAAATTATGAAAGATATTTAAAAGTTTAAAATTCTAAAGCTTTTACAGTTGCTACAGTTCCCTCCCCCTGATATTCTAGAAAACAGCATTATTTTAACCTTCTTCCCAGAAGAAGAAATATTGAAATCAAGAAATTCTGATTACTCATGTCAGCCAGCAGCAACATCCCTGAAAAACTCTACAATTCATTGCAGCTAGGCAAGAAAACAAAAAAGTAATTTCAAACTCAATATTCTACATGCAGATTTTTCTTAAGGTCCTCTTGTTACTTTCTTTGTTGTAAGCAAGAATAAAATTCACCACAAAAGCTACCAGTGAAGTCCCTTCCTGCAGAAGCAGGAAATCAGTAACATTATTAACATAGCATCAAGATCCAGTAAAATCTACTGGAAACACCAAGAAAAGATTAAAGACATCAACATGACATTCTTCTGTCAAGTGACAGATTTTATATTTATTTCCACTTTTAGGCCTCACTTTCAACAGCCTTCAGTCATTAAAGAACCTGCTGCTCAAAGCCTCCTCCAATAAATTCACGTGTTCAAGACTCTCCAAGAAGTGTTATGTGAAAGCCCTGACATCAGAAACTTCCTTGAAAAAGCTAAGAGAACTGAGGTGAGCCAACATTTGTTAATTACCACCTAAGAAAAGTTAGGAACTAGTAAGAGCTTGCTTCAGCATCCTTTCTGAACACAGGTAACTGTTCTGGTAGAAGCACCACTAGTTCTCCATGTGAATATGTAAACAGCAATATCCTGAGGTCTTCCCACACTGTTTTCCTGGCTGTTTGTAAAGCAGTAACCATCTGGTGTGAAGTGTCTCCTTGTGTCCCAAGCTCCCATCTTCCTTGGGTAGCAGAAGACTGCATTTGGCAAACAGACGCAACTTTCTACAGCACAAACAGAAAGCATACTGAGGTCCATCTGGAAATATACCCCTGCACACTCCTGAAGTCCTTTCTTGCCTAAGATTTTGCAAGCATTTAGTGTAAGACAACAAGCATTTTTCAGAAAGAAAAAGAAAGCCTATTTGAATTGATCCTGGGAGGAGAAAGAGGTAAAATAAAAACTTCTTAGCTAACACTAGCAAAGAAAAGAAAACTTCTCGGCTTGTCATCTGTTTTAAGCTGATCTCCAGCTGTCCTGTCATCTCGAGTCAGAAAGGAATAGCATGCTGTTAGGTTTTCCTCCATAGAGCCGAAAAAGAAAGTAGTAGACAAGAGCTAGAGCGAGTGCCAGACACTGGGCAAAAAGTATTTATGCTGAGCAAGTATTGAGACACTCAAGAAAAGAGAATTACTATTTGGAAAGTAACCAGGAAGAAATTTTTTTCAAGGGTGGTGAAACACTGGAACAGGTTGCCCAGAGAGGGGGTAGATGCCCCATCCCTGGAGACATTCATGATCAGGTTGAATGGGGCCCCGAGCAACCTGATCAAGTTGAAAATGTCCCTGTTCATTGCAGGGGGGTTGGACTCATGACCTTTAAAGGTCCCTTCCAACCCAAACCATTCTGTGATTCAATTCAAGAAATAACTGGAATAACAGTGCCTCCTGGATTTCTCAAACAAACAAACAAACAAACCAACCCCAAACAAAACCACTTCAATTTCTTCAAACATTTTCTCTAGTAAACATACCAATAGAATTTTTTATTTTTTTAAATGCTCATGCCAGTTAAGTGTAGACTGCACAAACTGGCAATTCAATAAACAATTTAAAAATACTTGGATGTGCTTGCAATCAAATAAATCACTTACATAGAAAAACAAGTCTAAAAACTGAAGATGAGTCTCAAAGGAGTAACACCAATTCCTATAATGTTGGTAACTGGGTTTCTTTTAAACATAAGTTTCCTTAGTCTTAAAATACAATCCACTTGCATTTACCATTAAACACTTAATGGCTTCATTCCATTAAATGCACATTACTTCATTGCTATTAAAAAAATCCACAAAACCATAAATCTGCAAAAGTTACTATTTTATCACCTGGTTTATCATCTGAAGGTAGTATGTCAACATGATCAGGTTTTGGGTGTGTGTGTGTCCCCCTGGTCACAATGTTGTGCTTACAGAAATATCTCTATTTAAAATAATAAGATTAGAATATCCGGCCATAGCTACAAGTGAGTACAGAATACGAGGGACCCCTATGAACAGAAGTTAACAGCTTAAGATGGAGAGAAACTCTCAGGAACTTGGAATCATGCTGATGCCTCTACTACAACGCTGTCAGATTGTGGTTGATTATTCCATTTTCCAAGTAAGAATTCATACAGCTAGTCCATAAGTAATTTTTTTGTCAGCTATCCTGGAAAAGGAAAACAAGTGAAACTCCCTCTATATTGTTCAAGACCTGGAAAGGTCTGTGGCCTGTTAGCCAAGCATGTCTCAGAGGCACATTATTGACAGGGTTAGAAGTTATTCCATGTGGTTTTGGTTCCCTTTCTCTTCCTGCTGGAAAACTACACAAGGTTTCTCTAGTTTAGTGTGTGCTGTACCACAAGCTTCTATTATTAACAATAAGATTAAAAAAAAAAAAATTCACATTCACTGAAAAAGGAAAGGGCAATAATCACAGTGTTATCCTTTGTAGGTCTTCATTCTATGGTCTCTGGAGCAGCTCCTGCCTCTTGCAATCAGCTCTGTTACAAGTATTTCCAGCACCCAAAGTTTTTCTTTCAATTAGCAGAATCTAAACATTGTGAAGGACATCTGAAAAACACCTTTTGTTAGGAAGGGAAGATTCTCATTTGCTAATGGTCAGGCTCAGGCACTGATAAAATTTATAAATTTATGTTCTATGGCAATAAAAACAAACCAAATCAGAACAGTGTCAATATCTGCTAAAACCCAAATTTGAAGAAAACCACGACTTTGCACTCATTTAGGCAATAGTTGCTGACACATCTAATCCTGGCATCACAAGTTTGGAAAGTCTAGAAATACAGATATAATTTGTTCTAATGACTAAGTAAATCAGAAGAGCGTTCCCCGTTTAAAAATACCCATTTCCTTAACACATTCCTTCATCTGTCACACAATCACATTGGTCAATTACTGTAGTAATCAAACAGCCCAGTTTACTGCATTATTCAAGAGAAGTAACCCAAAACCTCACAAACAAGGCGGGAGTAGCTGGAAAGGGAGTACAGGGGCAAAGGCGCACACTGTCTCTACTCCTGTGCTACTGCTCAAACTGACACATCCAGCTACGGTTTCAGATTTGACCACCACAAAATATAGTTTCTCAGTTCACCAAACTGCTTGAGGAAGACAAACTCACAACCAGCAAAAATATGACACACAAACCCACAACAGCCAAACTAATCGTTACCTTACTGGATTCTTCTTAGTAAATTGTAAGTGTAGCCCAAAAGTCAACTGAGACTACATGGAGTCAAACTGGGAGGAACTCGAGAGTCAGAGTTCTTGACATGCAAGCTCATCAAGCAGGAACATGCTTGCACTAAGGCAAGGGGGGGAAAAAAAAAAAAAAAAAGAAAAAAGACATCTAGCTCCTGCTTAAGGAGTGACTCTGGGTTCATCAGCTTGACTGCTAAGAAGTTTCAAGGTCATGAATTTTATTATGCATCTGTATAACCCAAAGGCAGTAGAAACAAGGCAAAGAGCAAGAATGAGCAGTCCCAAGTACAGCCATTGTAATTCACACAACACGTACTACAACCTCAACTAGCTGGTTTATATAGTTTAAGTTTCTTAGTGATTGTTACTTAGTAAATTAAAACTTAAGAGAAAAAAAAATTAGAAAAATATGCCCAAACCTAAATACTTGCTTTCTTCAAATGCTCGTTTGGGGGGGGGGGGGGGGAAATCAGGGAAAAATCTTTACTGAGCTCCTATCTCTGGAAACAGTGAATACTCTTTGCAAATTGAAGTAATTCCCACCAAATACAAATTATACCCAAACATTTGTGAGAAACTTAAATATTTTTGTCAAACAACATGTAATTGTAAACAAACATTTTTCCCCAGTGATCCTGAATGTCTTTTCCTAACCCTGCCTCCCAGTGTGCTTTAATGACATGATACATCTGACATGCTTTCTTTGCAACAACAAATTCCTCTCTTAACAAATTCCATTTTCTTAACGTTTCTTATTCCTTATAATGTAAGACAGAGATTTCATATTGTGGGACTTTTACAGAATTCAGTCTTCATACCAGGAAGCAAAATGATCTTGAAGACAAGAACACAGTAGCATACTTTTTTACCCTTCAGCTTCTTCTCCCTACTTTATTATGGCATGCAGATTCTTTCTGCCAAAAAGAGGTCAGATCAAAGACCAAAGGTAAAAATCCTACAGTCGTCATGGGACACAGTGTGATGCAGTCAGCTGGAAATCTTCCTTGCTTTGTTATCTTGGGATCATAATTACAAAGCTCCAGGATGGCAGAGACCACCCCGACACAGGGAACAGTAACCAGCAGGAGAAGCATGCAGTGCGGTATCACTCATACGTAGCACACACTGCTACAGCCACATGATAGACCCACCAGCACGTCTGGACCTGGGAGGTCTGCTGGAGGGTAACGTGTTAGCGTCAACTTGCAAGACAGCCAAGAGCCTAAAGCCTGGTAAAGGGGGGAACTCACCGCTGCTCCCCCTGCCACTCACCCAAATTACACATTCCCACCGTGGACTTTGCATAGGGCCTGGTGCTTACCAGAATCTGTGAGCTGAATCTGCTCTGCACGAAAAAACTGCCTATGCATAATCTTTATACCATTCACAGGACTTCTCTTTCCCGCCTCACAGTTGTACTGCCACCCTCCATAGCACATACACCCTTTATCGTTGGCCTCCTCCTACCTATGTACCTTGTTGCAACAAGAAAAAACAGAATCAAAACCTCCTGCCTTCCTTGCCTCCAAAAAAGTTGCAGTTCACAGACTGCTCTGCAGAAACCTCTTCATGGTAGGATGGAGCTGAAGGCCCTCTAGTTACATTCAAACCACCTACCATTACAGGTTTTCAGTTCTCCATATGCAAATAGCTTTTTCAAACCCTATCTGATAAAATATTGAGTGGCTTATATTTTCCTTGTATCTGATTAATCGCAGATCTGTGGGACACTAACGCATTGATCTTGCACCATGATTTATAAGCATGTTTACATTTCAAGTTCTAGAAGGACAAAATGCTGCTATAACCAGCAAGGCCAATGTTTCATTCCAGGCTGGATCCAGGACAGCTCTAAAGGAACAGCAGTATGGATACAGGCAGATACTAAAAAAATTTATTTTGGGTATGGATTCATGTTGCAGGTAAGCTTAAGTATTGGCACTCCTTCATCCTTCCCCCCTCAACCCAATCCTTCCAGCAAGCTCTGAGCCCATCTGGCTATAACACTAAGCACATGCAACTCACTAAATTGCTTAAAAAAAAAAAAAAAAAAAAAGGTATTCACTTTCTCTCATGTTAACTTGCTGTCACTGTACCACAGCAGCAGACAGGGCACCAGATGTAGCTCAAGATAAAAGCCTGGGGATGGGAATTCCCCTTTTGGGCAACGGCTGCTTCTTTAGTTCACCTGCCTGGTGAAACAGCACCCTACCCAGAACCTGGGGACAGACAGAGGCCCCTTCCAGCTCCCTTCACAGCAGCAGCCAGAAAGCAGAGACACAGGGCAAGCACAAGATCCCCACTGTAAAAACTGAAACTCTCCTGTGCGCAAGATGGCAAATGGAAAGAATGAGCTCCCGCAACAGCAGAAGGGTGCCCCCAAACTTCATCAGAAAACCACTACAAAGGGGTAATAGGGCAGAAAGGGAAGTAGCAAAATCCCAGTATTATATTTGTTCCAGTGGAAAGGAAGGAGCTAGCTGGACTGATAGTGCCCATATATACACATGCACACGCACACCCTTAAAACTTCATCAACAGCCTGTTAAGTGTAATTGGCAGTTTCTTCGTTAGCATATTGTTTTAAGGATAAATAACGAAATGCTACCCTCATAACTTTCTTCTGAAGTAGCTGTTTACTTTGAAAGGCACTCTAGGGAAAAAAAAAGATAATCAGGAATGAAAGGAGCTAGAAAAAAGGAAAATGAAAAAACTCAAAAATTTGAGCCATGATGAATTGTAATAAAAAGCCAGAATAAAAGATGATTTGCATCTATCTTCATAATGTTATGACATCAGCTATTAGTATATTTTCGGTGTCCATAAATAACAAATACTAGAAGAGGCAGACTTTTGTCAGATCTTTCTTGCTGGCATGACAGGTACACTCCACCCACCCCCCCACCACTCCCCGGAGATAAGGGCTTTTAACATGGCAATCACTGGCTTTCTGCACCTCGTTTTTGCGCCTTTTGCGCTCTGCCGTGCCCCCAGGCCCGTACACCCTGCGGCCGGGGGAGCAGGAGGAGCGGGGCCTCTCGGTCACCAGGCGGGGCCCGCAGCCAGTGAGGCGCCTTGGCTCAGAGAAACTTCTAGGTCATGGCCAGTGATGGCCACAGCTCAGATCCGACGACCCAGGGCATAAATGGGGCGCCGCTGGAGATCCCCTCGGAGCAGTCTTCTCAGAGCAGAGGGTCTGTGTCCGAAACCTCTCCCCTCAGGTTGGGCCACCACCTGAAGAAACTTCCTGGGAAGTTTCACCTCCTTTGGGTGGGTGATTTTCTTCTGGATATCCTTAAGTGAGCCCTCACCCCCATCCCCGGGGTGAGCGATTCCATCCTCTGGGTACCCACAGGAGGGAGCAAGAGTTTCCCCACTTTGGGAGTGAGAGTGTGTGTGCACTTTGGATCATCGTTCTCCTGTGTATTGGCATGTAGTAACAATACCCTGACTGACACCTTGAACCTGTTATGTGTTAAATGTTATCGGAGCATTGATTGATTTTGTTTTACCCCTGTTTCTCATTGGTTTCTGTTGTGTGGTTTTGGTTGTTTTGTGCAATAAAGTTGTTTGAGATTGTCCTTCATTTCGGTTTGTTTTAGTGTACCTCCGTGATGCTGGTGTCCAGAAAGAACACTGCACAAGAAGTTCCTGCTAGTGAAGGGATGAGGCCCAACTATATTCACCAGCCACAAGAGGTCTATCCAAGTTCTTAAAGGGACGTACACAGAGATAACAAAATAGAAACAGCTTGACCTTTGAAAGGTAACAACATGACATGGAAGATTAAGAGCTGCTTCCTTCTTCACTGTCTTGTCAGTAAGCTTATCATAGACACCCACTACAAGACACAAGCTTCAACACAGGAAAACAAACAAAAAAAATATCCAAGGAGGTTTGAAAGAAAACAGGTTATTAAAAAGGAGTGAATAAAATCCATTAAAATCAAGCTTGTCCAAAACACTTCTTTCAGACATCAGATAAACCACACAGCAAGTCCTTTGGCCCAGTGGCAGCTGAGCCCCAGCACACCATGCTGTTCCATCTACCCTGGGGTTGAAGGGGAGGACCCATCTACCAGTCAGGCAATAAAAACAGACATTCACCCACACCGGATGGTTGTCAGTCTATGTACATATTGACCTGAGAGTTAGCTGACTGAATCCTTCCTTGAGAGCTACAAACCTTGTGCCAAGAAACTGTCAAATACTTTGATATTATTCCAAGGTAAATACACAGGTTCTTTATAACCAAATGACTGTCATGTAATCAGAGAGACTGAAATATTTTGCCTTAGTATTTGCATACAGGTATAGTAAAAAGATCTTTCTTCCAGTAACAGAACTGGGTGATATATCTGTAACTCAGCAGTATGAAATGTCATCAAACTGGCACCTTGGGCATCTTGAATCTCTGTGTCATACTGTTCTTCTGTCCAAAAAATGCCCATAGCCCGTCGTCAATGAAATCACATTTCAGAAGAATAGTTTATTCTTAAAAAAGAAAAAAAAAAAAACCAAACCAACAAAAAAAACCCAAAAAACCCCAAACAAAACAAAACAAAAAACCCCAACCAACAGCATCTTACAGAAACCATTTTAACTAGCAAATGTGAAAAAAATCACCATGTTCTCAACACTGGCAGATCTTGATTTAGGTTTGGGGGGGAGGATAGGGAGGTAGAACACAGGACAGTGCTCCATGTTGATTTTGTAAAGATCTATTTACTTCATAAATATGTGCATTTATGATTTTAAGGGAAGCTGTCGTGGTTTAACCCCAGCAAGCAACTAAGCACTGCACAGCTGCTCACTCACTCCCCACCCCACGGTGGGATGGGGTAGAGAATTGGAAGGGTAAAAGTGAGAAAACTCATGGGTTGACGTAAGAACAGTTTAATAATTGAAGTAAAATAAAATAAAGTATTAGTAATAGTAGTAATAGTAATAATAACAACAATAATATTATTATAATAATACAATAATAATATACAAAGCAACTGATACATGATAAAATTGCTCACTGCCCACCGACTGATGCCCAGCTCATCCCTGTGCAGCAACTGCTGCCCCCTGTCCAGCTCCCCCAGTTTATATACTGAGCACGACATCATATGGCATGGAATAGCCCTTTGGCCAGTCTGGGTCAGCTGTCCTGGCTGTGCCCCCTCCCAGCTTCTCGCTGGCAGGGCAGGTGAAGCTGAAAATTCCTTGACTCATGTAAACACTACTTAGCAACAACTAAAACATCAGTGTGCTATCAACATTATTCTCATCCTAAATCCAAAACACAGAACTATACCAGCTACTAAGAAAAAATTTACTCTATCCCTGCTGAAACCAGGACAGACGCTTAGTTTTGCATGAGAACACCTGGAAGAAAATACATTTCCTTTAATTCTCTTAAAGTAGAGGCTGCCACCATACTCCTGTTCCTCACCAGGATTTAACCCTCCTTGCTAAAGCAACATACAAAAGAATAACAAAGTTTAAAGACGAGCCCTCTGCCACAGAACAGCTGAAGTTGGAAAGGATGCCTCAAGTTCAACCTAGTTTAACCCCCTGCTCCTGCAGGGTCAGCTAGAGCAGGCTGCCCAGGATCACATCTAAAGAAATCCTAAAGGAATTTCTGACAAATGTTACCCTTGTCTTAGCTAGACAAAACCCAGCATTTTACAGTTAACATTATTGTTGCCATTCACACCAGGAATGAATTAAGATATCTGCCAGGAACATAGCGAGCTGCCACTTCAGTCTTCAACCTCAATCTCCAACAACTACAGTCAACTATTCAATGCAGAATTGGTTTTGATAGATATGGAGAGTATTTGATATTCTTCTACCTAAACAGTAGGAAGAGAATAATTTAAACACTGGTTAACTACAGCAGAAATCCAAAAGACAAAAAAGAAAAAAAAAAAGCCCCAACTACCTAACTGGTCGAGTCTGAAATTCTGCTTTGATTGGAAAGAAAGTTGATGACCTAGCACTCCCAGTTCTCCTGGTTGTGCATCGTCTGTTTCCTCAGAGCGATAAAGATAACAACACAGTAGATTTAGTCCTTTTTTAATAAGTCCTTAAGTACATCCCCATTACTCCTCAGTTGGAAGCCACAAATATCAAAATAAGACTGGATGTCCTTATGTCTTTTGTGGATTCTCACTGCTCACAGGACTCTTTTCATTAGAAGCAGCTAAAGATAAAAAAGCTAAGGATGCTCTCAGCTAAGACAAGACACCTTGCCCGTCCTCCCATGTTCCAGAAGGAAGAAATAAAAAGGAGGGGGAAGGGGGGGCAGAATAACACTGATAAAAAATTAATATGATGGGGGAGTAGGAATCAGAGTGAAAGGGAAGGTGCGTTACAGATGAAAACCATGGTCAATCGTATTATTGCACTGCTATGACAGAACTTTCCAGCATGGTTGCTGCTAATCTTTAAGTCCAACCCAACAAGAACATCTAAAACAGCTTCTCATTACCTTCCAAAATAGAGGGAAGAAAAAAAAAAAAAATTCTGCTCTGATCATCCAGCACATCAGATGTGGTAAGAAAAAGAAAATGGGTTATTTTTTTTTTCTCTCGCAATGTAGAAGGGCATATAGGACTTCGAACTCTTCACACCATCTATGTTAACTGCCATCTCTCTTAAATCCCTAGTTTATGAATTAATTTGACTGAGGACGTCACAAGGTTTGGATAATAAACTCAACTATAGTGCATTCCCACAGGTAAACGAGAAATGACAGTCTGCCCCTTTTTTGAGGAATAGGTTTTTCATTTGAAAAAAAATTTAAGGGCGGCATGTGTAAAAAAAAAAGATAGTAGTAAAAATGCGTAAAATTGGTTTCCACTCTAGTAATCCAACAAACATAGCTACAAGAGTCTCAGTTGTCACTGTTACAATTATACTTATGTGATGGGATAACACTGAAACATTGGGAATGGTCCCAATTATGACTTTAACTCAGTTTAGAAAAACACCTCCTGCACATTCTAGACAGGACAGCTCAATCTCAACAGCCACTGTCAGTAACAGACCCAACTGCACCTTCGTAGACCTGCACAAGCTTTACAAAGTCATGTGGCTGATGCACAGAATGGAGGAGGACAAAAATGTACCGGAAAAACAGCTGCCGTCATCTCAGTGCCAGTAGCCTGGCTCAACAGAAGTCCTTCTACTTAGCCTAGTAGCAATGCTTCTCTCCTCCACCCCTCCTTTCTTCTCTCACTGTACCAGCAAACTGGTTCATAGTCAGGGCAAGATTCAATGCTTGAACAGTCTTCAAAACGTGCTGTGGCTGAAAGGAGCACAATGGATGGAAGCATCCCACAGACCAGGCGTCTACCTACCAGCCACCTAGCTGGACTGTCTTTATCTCAACAGACATGTGGCCTTCAAATGAACTTCAGTCCTATCCTGAAGCAGAGTAGAAAGATTCTGAACCCACTTTCGGAAAGAAAATGTCATTCTTGACCATACCAAGTAAAGATGCTATTTCCTTTTTACAGTTTAATAGCAACAGTATACTTAAAGTTGTCATAACCAGTAAGGAAAAAAAAAAATCTTCATTCCAACCATCACCTTATTAGACAAGTTAATTTGTCTACCAATTTGTCTACCTTTACTTGGAAAAGAAGGGGGCTTTAAAAGCAATCTAGTTTTCAGCTGCTGCTGTTACAGAAGAAAATTTAGTTGCGACCAGAACACAGCTTCAGAAAGCTAAAGTCATATGGCACCTGTTCTTTAGTGACCTGGACTAGCTGACCAGTCAGAGCAATGGGACGAGACAGAGCAATGACAACCCACCAGGCAGCTACTTCACAGCCAGCCTGTCAATCGCTGCAGGTGACTTTCCATCCCCTGATGACATCAGGGAAACTGAAAGGCTGGGACAGCAACTCCATCCAGCAGTATCCTGGTTTCAGCTGGGATAGAGTTAATTTTCTTCCTAGTAGCTGGTATAGTGCTGTGTTTTGGATTTAGGGTGAGTATAATGTTGATAACACACTGATGTTTTGGTTCTTGCTGAGCAGAGTTTACACTAGTTAAGGACTTTTCAGCTTCTCGTGCTCTGCCAGGTGCATAAGAAGCTGGGAGGGAGCATAGCTAGGACAGCTGACCCAGACTGGCCAAAGGGCTATTCCATACCATATGACATCATGCTCAGTATATAAGCTGGGGGAAGAAGAAGGAAGGGGGGGACACTGGGCATGATGGCGTTTGTCTTCCCAAGTAACTGTTACGCATGATGGAGCCCTGCTTTCCTGAGGATGGCTGAACACCTGCCTGCCCATGGGAAGTGGTGAAGGAATTCCTTGCTTTGCTTGTGCGCATGGCTTTTGCTTTGCCTATTAAACTGTCTTTATCTCAAGCCATGAGTTTTCTCCCTTTTACTCTTCTGATTCTCTCCCCCATCCCACCGGGGGGGAGTGAGCAAGCGGCTGTGTGGTGCATAGTTGCTGGCTGGGGTTAAAGCACAACAAGCAGTAAGACCTCTTGCCCATGGAGCCCCAAAGCTTCACCAGCTTTTCACAGCAGGCAAGAAATCTGCTTGGACATAAACAAAAAGAAGGTTTTGGAGCAAAGGCCTGCCACCATGAAGGCAGCAGCTTTAATCTCCTAGAAGATATCCTCGAAGATGGCTGTAACCAGAATTCCATCTACATTCACTGTGTCCATTTCAAATAGCAGCAAATCAAATCCTCCACCTGTTAACAGGCTATGAAAAGCTTATTTCCTTATTATTTCCTTAAATAAATTAATGTCTCCCTAATAATAATCCCATAATACATGCATTAAACAACATAAACCTAAGAATGACATGAGTTGAGAATGTGCTTAGAGAGCCACCCAAACACTGGACTCCCACAAGGTCAAGCCATTGTAACTAGATTCTCTGCATATTTCAGGAAGGTAGTGTTAGCTACATGATTGTGTAGTTTTACAATCAAAACCTGCCAAAGCAAAACCAGTTTAAATACAGGCACATTTTGATGAAAGGATTCAAATATGCTTGTACCCATATAAGGCACATTTGAGTTGGCTACCACTTGTTGGCTTATATACAACATAGCATTAATGCAGCTAATATTCATGAAGACTACAACAGTACCTGACTTCCAGACAGGGCTGGCAGAAAGAGCTAGCCTTGTTCCATTAATTGATGGTCACCAACAATGCGCCCTTAAAGCCCTCCTTCAGATACCTTACATGACCAGAATTAAAGGATCCCTTGTGTACGGTAACCATGAAGCTTGCAAAGGCAACCACTCCTTGACACAAGACTGTTTTATAACAAATAAATAAAAAACAAACAAACAAACAAGCAAGCAAACAAACAGAAACCTGCTTCCCTTCAAACACTGCATGACTATTTCAGTCACAAACCAGACCTAAGCATACTAGCTAGCCTGAAGAACGTCAGCCAATCACTTCCCTGTAGCCTCTTCGACAGAAGCCATCAAGAAGAGCATTTCCCAACTGGCAATCAGTTGGGTAACGGAATAGATTTGGACTAGAACAAAATATCTTCAGCCTCTTTACAGCAGGCAATCTCTGTTAAGAGTTTCAGCTCAGTTTCAAAATAAGCCTGCCCTACAAGTTCCTACAAACAGAAAAACCAAATCCATATATTTAACGTTTAAAGCTGACCAGAAATTCAGACAAAAAAGGAAAAGCATTTTCACAATCACACGCTGGTCAAACAGCCACCTGAAAGTCTGTAAACCCACATTTTTCTTTCCTCAACTTTTACGTAACATTTACTGAATGCAAATCATACATTATGCATCCAAATGGCCCAGTCTCACCAGGACCCCACAGGAATAAGTACAAAAAATTTCCAAGACAAGAATCAAGCGTAGTCATATGCTCTTATAAGTCCCTGAACTGCTAGCTGAGGGGACTACCACCATGAACAACTCTAGAAGACAAAGCCATAAAAGCTAACACCAGTGGGATGGTCCTCATTCCTACAGGGACACACAATATGGTTTTATCTTTAAGTAACTCTACTCCTACGTATATTGCCCTTGGATTAGAAATAAACAAGTGAGGCATCTTCCTGCACAGATGACCTGGAAGAAGCAAAAAATGACGCAGTTCCACATCCCCTAGGCTTAGGAGAGTAGAAGTGAAGCTGCTCAAACAGTGGAAGAGCAGTGCCTAGCGCTCTTCAGAAAGAGGTTTTTAAATGTCAAGATTTATTTCTGCCAGATGACGAGTCTCAAGCTTTTCCCTCTTAGCCAAAACATACATCTTGTTGACCTTAACGCTCTCTACAATTACCTGAAAGGAGGTTGTAGCAAGGCCGGGGTCAGTCTCTTCTCCCTAGTAACAAGCAATAGGATGAGAGGAAGCAGCCTCAAGCTGCGCCAGGGGAAGTTTAGGTTGGATATTAGGAAAAAATTCTTCACCGAAAGGGTAGTCGGGCACTGGAACAGGCTGCCCAGGGAAGTGGTTGAGTCCCTGGAGGTATTTAAAAGACGTGTAGATGTGGTGCTTGAGGACATGGTTTAGTGGTGGACTTGGCAGTGCTAGGTTAACGGTTGGACTTGGTGATCTTAAAGGTCTTTTCCAACCTAAACAATCCTATGATTCCATGATAAGCCAGCCAGTTATAGCTATATGCCATGGAAAAAACTGTAGCAGAAAAACTGGGAAAGCTCTGAAAAGGAAAAGAATAAAAATGAGGAGCCGTTTGCACAAGAAAACAGTTGTTTTGAGGCACAGCTTTCAAAGAAAATGTGGTTTTCATGAATGCACAAATTATACAAGTAACATTTGTGTCTAAATGAGACCTGCTCTAAGACCATACCTTAACAAAAAGCAATGTACAAGTACATTTAGATAAATAAAAATATAGACAAATATATGGTGCACTGTCACAAAACAGGTACAGGCTTTAAAAAAAGCACATTGATGTTTTTCCTACAGAATCTCCACTACAGATTAGATTTTTTTTTTTTTTTAAAAAATGGGGGTTTATAACCTTAGCTCTCTTTCAGAGCACGGAAGAAAAGAACATTTTATAGCAACTAATAAAAAACTAAAGTACTGGACTTTCACAGCATCACTTTCATGCTTTTACGGAAGATCTTGCCAGGCTGATTAGGAAACTCTGCATCTTTCCATTACATCAGAAAGTTGCAGCATCTTACAGTCTTAAGGTAAGAAAGCTTAGTCTACAGATCAATGAGCTACAATTCAGCTTAGCTGCCAATCATCATCTCAAAACTGCCCTTATGTCCCAAAAAGGTTGTGGCAGATCTCTTAGTTTTCACTAAAAGATTCACTATTTTTTTTCAGCAAGAAAAAAATTACAGTGTTGATATAACAAAGCAACATAGCAGCATTGTTCTAGGGTGGATTTTTTTTTACCCCCATTATTTTTCTAGTATGTGAAGAACACAAACCATTGTCAATAAACAGGTTAGGATCTTGTAAAAGTGGAAGGATCCATCACACTGCATGTGACCAGAATTGTAGCAAGGGTTGGAGATTCCTCCCATCCAAAACTCTAAGCTGAGCACCCGGGGGTGTTGGCTGACAGCCACCTGAACATGAGCCAGCAGTGTTCTCAGGTGGCCAAGAGGGCCAATGGCATCCTGGCTTGCATTAGGAATAGTGTGGCCAGCAGGACCAGGGAGGTGATAGTGCCCCTGTACTCGGCATTGGTGAGGCCGCACCTCGAGTACTGTGTTCAGTTTTGGGCCCCTCACTACAAGAAGGACATTGAGGTGCTGGAGCATGTCCAAAGAAGGGCAACAAAGCTGGTGCAGGGTCTAGAGCACAAGTCTTATGAGGAGCGGCTGAGGGAGCTGGGGTTGTTTAGCCTGGAGAAGAGGAGGCTGAGGGGAGACCTTATTGCTCTCTACAACTCCCTGAAAGGAGGTTGTAGCGAGGCCGGGGTCAGTCTCTTCTCCCTAGTAACAAGCGATAGGATGAGAGGAAGCAGCCTCAAGCTGCGCCAGGGGAAGTTTAGGTTGGATATTAGGACAAACTTCTTCACTGAAAGGGTGATCAAGCATTGGAACAGGCTGCCCAGGGAAGTGGTTGAGTCTCCATCCCTGGAGGTATTTAGGTTAACGGTTATTATATTTATATATTCACACAAATAATATTATTATAACAGAGATTATTATAGGTTAACGGTTGGACTCGATGATCTTAAGGGTGTTTTCCAACCTTAATGATTCTATGATTCGATGTTATTCCTGCCCCAGCATAGCATACGTGACATTTCAATTAGCAAAGTACACATACAAAGTAGAACAGAATTTGCTCTCAAGTTTCTTCTTTTCTTTTCCTCCTTTCACACTTGCTCTCAGATTATGCTAACATCCTTCCAAGTGTGACCTTCTCCAATTTATACCATATTCAGCATAAGAAATCCCCCATTAAATCTCCCCACAGTCTGTCTGTTTTCACACACACAAAAGCCTTTGTTAAGGCAAAGGTCAGCTACAACATCCATACACAAAGTGCAGAAGAGCACTGGACATACAGCAAAAAGGCTGCTGAAAACTCGAGGAAGTCAGCAGCAGCAGTCTTCCACTATGGGCTGGAATCTGCTCAGATATAAAGAGGGAAACAACTGACAATCTCTACAAGTATCAATTTACTTCTTTGAGAAGCAGACTACTATACAAAATTTGTACTCACTTTACACAGGTTAAAATGCAAGTATCTAATCCTAGATCACCATTCCTTTCTCTCCAAGTAAGCAAGTTCTGAATATTAATGACAGAGGGCTCCATTAAAAGCAGCATATACAAACTTCAGAACATGAGCATGTAACATGTTACTAGATGTTGAAGAACTCCTGCCTGCACTTTCAAGTCATTTAGGCAAGGCAGAAATGGAATCACACCTTAGATCAAATATCACACCTAAGATCATGAACTAAGTCTTCAGAGTGGTCAAGAAGTTTGAGCTAACATTATGACTCTATCCAATCACTTAATTAATCCAGCAGCTATACAGCAATACACATTTCAGTATCAGACACACTGCACGAAGGCAGTTTACAATCACTTTAGGTGTTTCACAGATTTAACATACTGCAGACCCATATATAAAAAAAGATTCCAGCGGTTAAACAAACACACAGTCAGGACCTATACAAGAGGAGCCAACTCCAGGATATCCTGGCTAATCAGCAAGTACCAGCGGGCACACATGCAAGAACTGCTGTACTAAGAGTGGCTGCAGTGTGAGAGCACACAGGTACCAGCTGCATGCTACTGCAGCTCACAAGTCACAGGATCTCCTCTTGCACAAGCAACAGTACATGTCAGGTACTGCTTCCTACTGCTCTGGCAGACATGCAGCAGCATGTTGAACTTGAACAAAGTTACTAATCCTATACTTTTCCCCTGCCTCCTGCACCAGAGGTTCCACACTGGAGGTGAGGACAGCCGATCTATGAATCATTTCCTAAACCACGACATATGTCAGCCAGCATATGAAGGTGAACTAACCCCAGTTTTATGCCCACCTGAACGTACTGATCTGAAAACTGCAACATCTGAGGAGCAGACTGAATGCTCCTACTGCAGGACTGTGGCACAGTTTTTTTGCTCTTCCAGTCCAAGGTGCAGCTTGACAACATAGCTAGGGAAAATGCAATGACTAACTGCTCCCAGAAAATGCTGCCTCGGTCTCCTCCGCCCCTTGCATGCTCTCCTGCAGCAGGTGTCTAGACCTGCCTGTCTGCAGGGTGGGCCACACCAGGGAACCAATATGCAAAAAAAAACCCCCAGTCCTACCAAGAAAACAAATATAATTCCCACGGGGATCACAAAATGACTGTTACCACCAAACACAAGCCTAGAAGTGGAAGGAAAGGATCTATACCTTTTGGGGGCAGCAAACCAACAGGTGAGCTTAAGTATATTGTCAAAGGGAACCTTAGCCTGGCAGTGCATCTTTGCCACCTCTGACCAAGAGCTTGTTAACTAGAGAAGTGGAGGGAATGTCACCATATTCTGCCTTGAAACTTGATATACAGGAAAGCATAAAAACGTCGGGAATTATAGAGAGAACCGAAGCAAGAGGTTTAAGATTTTAGCTATAATTAGGAATAGATATTAAAAAAACCCCAAAGTGGTATTTTCAGAGTATCCAGCTGCATGCTAACTGACCATTTCGGTGCCAGTTCAGACTGAACGGAGAAACATCTTATGGCCATCTCAAAACGCCTGTGAAAGAGCCTCTACCACCGCTTCCACGCAGGCGCCGAGGACGCGGGGCGGCTGCAGCCGCCTTCCCCCGCGGCCGTTCATCAGCCGCCGGGTGAACCCCACCTCTGCCTGCGGCAGGGGTCCTGGGGAGAAGGGCGCAGGCCCTCACAGCCTCCCGCCCGGCTGCCTGCTAAACGCGCCCGCCCGGCCATCCCGGCTCCCCTCCGAGGGCTAGCGGCGGGAGAGGAGCCCCGGTGGCAGCCGGGGGACGAGGCTCCCGCCGCCGCCCCGGCCCCTCAGCGGGACCAGGCCCCCGCCCCGGGCGGACAGCGGAAACGACCCGTGCGCTTCCTGCCGCAGCGCCGGCCGGGCCGAGCCCCCCCACGCGGCCGCAGTCCCCGGCCTCGGCCGCCCTCGCCCTCACCCTCCGACAGCTCCAGCTCCAGCTCCGCCAGGCTCTCGCGCACCTCGGGCGGCAGCGGCACCGCCTCCAGGGAGCAGCCCGCGCGCTCCGCCGCCATGGTGCGGGCGAGGAGCGAGCGGGCCCCGCCAGAGCCGCCGCCCAGCGCTGCCGCAGATGGGGCCGGGGCGGGCGGGGTAGAGGCGGCCCCGGGACGGGACGGGACGGGACGGGACGGGACGGGAGGAGGCGCCGCGCCGGCCCTGCCGCCCCGCGCAGCCGCTGCCGCAGCCAGGGACGCGTGCCGCGCGCAAGGGGTGGGGCGGGGCGTTCCCAGGCCACCTCGCGCGAGCCGCTCCAGGGCGGGGAGGGGGCGCGCGGGCCCCCTGGCGGCGGGAAGCGGCTGCCAGCGGCTCCGCCAGCGCGAGGCGCCGCCGCTGAGGGGAGCGCCCCCCCGGCCCCGCCCGCCCGCCAGGCCTTGCCGCGGGGAGCCTCAGCGGGTAGCGCCAGGCCCCCAGCGAGAGCTCCCCTAGGAGCGTGCGCCCTCCGGTGGTGAGGGCAGGGAGCCCCGGACCTGTGGAAGGCGCCGGCCGCCGGCGTAGTCCCGCGGCTGAGGAAGGGCCTGAGTACGACGCACCCTCTCCCTCATCCAGCTGTTGTCTTTCCCCTTCCCTACCTGACCTACTTGCTAGTGTTATGTCCCCTTCTGAAAATACCGAAAGTGCACTTTCTCTCCCTCCCCTCTTCTTCCTCCCAGCAGAAAACGTGACCGGGCCCGAGGCCCCAGGGCCCAATCCTTCTCACAGCGTTTCCCAGGAGCAGGCGCAGAGATTTTCACGGAGCGGAATTACACTGTACCTGGAAATGTGAGAGCCTGGATGTAAAGTGGTGCTTGGGCCTGCATAAAGCAAAAAAAAAAAAAAAAAAGTCTTTTCTAAAGACAAGCATCTTTTCTAAATGTAAAGACAAGCATCTTTGAAGGGCACTACAGAAATAGAGAGCCTGCGTTGATGCGATGGCTCATCCCAGTTTAACCACAGGTTCCAGGGTGAACATGTCCAAAAAGCAGATTCTTTGCCCGGTGTGCAATAGGCCAATAATCACACACTCAGGAGAGACATGGCCTATTTATTTATCTCACGTCTGCACAGAGATGGGTGCTAGGTGGTAACTCCAGAAAGCTTGCACACCGTCCTGATCACATACAGTCGTCTTCTACGATGCAGAAGGCAGCATCAGCAATTAGTCAGGTTTAGAGATAACTTCCACTTATACAATCAGTCTATAGGTTTCTCGCTTTCAATTAGAGAGACAGTACAACATTTTTATACTACGCATGCTCAAAGGGTGAGGGTCTTCTCATTCAGGCTAGGGTCTCACAGTAGTAGGTGTGATTTTTAGTATTATAATGAGGACAGTTCACAGTAAGTATGTAATAGTTTACATACTTCCAAGATGCTCAGGGTCGTTCCTGATTAGGAGTTCCTCAACTAATCACTGTTGTCAGCCTCAAGGATGGTCATTCCGACCCCGGACCATATGTTTGTATTTAAATTTCCTATGCACATACAGATAGTTAGTTATGCAAAATAGAGACATAAAAATCTTAGAATCATAGAATCGTAGAATCATAGGATCATAGAATTGTTTAGGTTGGAAAAGACCCTTAAGATCATAGAGTCCAACAATTAACCTATCACTGCCGAGTCCACCACTAAACCATGTCCTCAAGCACCACGTCTACCCATCTTTTAAATACCTCCAGGGATGGAGACTCAACCACTTCCCTGGGCAGCCTGTTCCAGTGCCTGACTACCCTTTTGGTGAAGAAGATTTTCCTAACATCCAACCTAAACTTCCCCTGGCGCAGCTTGAGGCCATTTCCTGTCGTCCTATCACTTGTTACTAGGGAGAAGAGACTGACCCCCACCTCGCTACAACCTCCTTTCAGGTAGTTACAACCTCCTTTCAGGTAGTTGACACCTCTTGAACTATTTCTTGACACCGCTTGAACTATTTCTGCAATAAAATGAGGTCCTCAATCTGAAGAAAACCCTTCTGGTACCCCAAATCTTGGTATAATTTCCTTTAACAAAATTTTTACTACTTCTCTTGCCTTGTTGGTGCAACATGGGAAAGCTTCAGGCCATCCTGAAAGAGTATCAACAATTACTAATAAATACTTATATCCATTACAATTAGGTAATTCAGAAAAATCAATTTGCCAGTATTCCCCAGGCATGAAACCTCTTTTTACCTCTCCGGGAGCGGGTCTCCTTTGGATCTCAGGGTTATTTTTGGCACAGATCTCATATTGTTGTGTAACACTTTTAGCAATCAGCACCATGTTAATCCCTACAGTGTATCTCTGCACTATTTCAATTAGAGCTTCAGTTCCCATATGTGTACTCTTATGTGTTCGTTCCATTAGTTCCTTCATTATCTGTGGAGTTGCAACACATTGTCCAATTGTAGTTACCCACCATCCTTCGGCAGTCTTTATACACTTCAATAGTTCAGCCAACTTGTTTTCTTTTTCTGTATATTTAGGAGTGTCAATTTTCAAGATCCTTTCTGGAACTAAGGTTGCCACTGTTGCTGATAGAACAATTCCTTTCACAGCCTCGTCTGCTTTTCAATTTCCTTTATTTACATCAGTTGGTCCAGAGTGATGTGCTTTGCAGTGCATTACTGCTATTTCTTTAGGTTTATTAACTCTGATCTGATCTGAATTCTCTCAGTGCCAGGAGGCACACGAGGCGCGAACATCGTTCTTCCACTTCGATCGGTCCGCGGCTGCGTGCTCTGGAGTCCCAAGGGCCACAGCGCAGTCTTCTGTTGGTTTTTTCCTCAAGACATGACCGATCCAGTTCCATCTCCTCCTCCTCACTTCATTACTGATTTTCTCCATCTCCGAGTTGATGCTCGTCGTTTCTGCAACTTTTTATTTTTTTTCCGGGAGGAGGTAGTTGGCCTCCTGCCCAACCGCCATGACTTGGAGGGCCAGTGGTTTTTCTGTCAAGGTGGCCTTCCCTTAGGCTGCGTTGGTTCGCGGCACCTTCTTCAATTTTATCTGGTGCACCCTCCAGAGAGGGATCCCCTATCCACCACCCAGGGGACGCGCCTTCTAGCCGTGCAGCCCCAGCCGAAGGAGGTTTATTAACTGGCTCAAGTAATTTCATAATTTCTTTGCTGTATTTTATAAGGTTTCCTTGTGAAGATAACAATCCTCTTTTCTTTCCAAATTGCACCATGAGCATGTATTATTCCAAAGGCATATTTTGAATCAGTATAAATATTAGCCTGCTTTCCTTTGGATAATTCCAGGGCTTGAGTTAAAGCAATTAATTCTGCCTTCTGAGCAGATGTATTCGCTGGCAGTGGTTTTGCTTCTATTTCTTCTTCTAAGGTAACAATAGTGTACCCAGCCTTCCATTCTCCTTTCACAACGAAGCTGCTTCCATCAGTGAACAGCTCCCAGTCGGGATTCTGTAAAGGAGTATCCTTCAAGTCTGAACAACTAGAATACATCTGTTTGATGGTTTGTAAACAATCATGTGCCAATTCCTCCTTTTCATGTAAAGGTAATAGCGATGCCAGGTTCAAAGCACTGGACACTTTCATTACTATATCTTCTTATTCGAGCAATACTGCTTGTATTGTAACATCCTGCTTGGGGACAACCAATGGTGTCCTTTCTGTTCCAGCACTGCGGCAACAGTGTGTGGCACATAAACAGTTATTCTTTGTCCCAAAGTCAATTTTTGTGCCTCCTGTATTAGCAACACAGCAGCTGCCACCACTTTCAGACATCCTGGCCATCCAGAGCTTACTTCATCTAATTGTTTTGAAAAGTAAGCTACCGGTCTTTTCCTGTCTCCCAAAGTTTGTACGAGCACTCCCAGTGCATGATGTCCTCTCTCATATACATAAAGTTCAAAAGGTTTTGTTAAATTTGGGAGACCTAAAGCAGGAGCACTCTTATAAGAGTGATTTTTATTTCATCAAATCCTTTCCAGCATTCTGGAGTCCATTCCAATAACTCCCCTGGACCCTTAACAGCTTCATACAAAGGTTCGGCCATTAATCTGAAATTAGGCATCCACAGGTGACACCATCCAGTCATTCCTAGAAAGCCCCTAAGTTCTTTTTTTGATGGGGGGGGGGGGGGGGCAATTTGGCAGATTGCCTCCTTTCTCTCAACTCCCAGTTTCCTCTTTCCGTGGGATATTTCAAATCCAAGATAAATCACATTTTTCTGCATAATCTGTGCCTTCCTTTTTGATGCTCTGTATCCTGCCAGCCCCAGAAAGTTCAATAGATTAATAACTGCCTCTTTACATTCTTCAGCCATGTCTGCCCCCAACAAGATATCATCTACATATTTTAACAAGGTAATGGTAGGCTTCTTACCTTGCCATTGCTCCAGCTCTTTTGCCAATACATTACCAAAGATTGTAGGACTATTTTTGAATCCCTAGGGAAGCACTGTCCAGCATAACCGCATTTTGCATCCCGTTGTAGGACTTTCCCATTTAAAGGCAAACAGCTTCTGATTATGTTTGTCAAATGGAATGCAAAAGAAAGCATCTTTTAAGTCCAACACTGTAAAATAAACATTTGAATCAACTATTGTTGTCAGCAGAGTGTAGGGATTAGGCACCACCGGGTGTACATCAATCACTATTTGATTAATAGCTCTTAGATCCCATACTAACCAATATTCCTGTGAATATGGCTTTTTAACAGGCAGAATTGGGGTATTATATTCAGATTGACACTCTTGCAATGGTCCATATTTTAGAAAATTATTAATTATAGGCTCCAGTCCAACCCGAGCTTCCAATTTCACGGAATATTCTTTTCATCTTACCGGCTTCGCTCCTGGTTTCAATTCCACCTTTACCGGTTCTGCCAATTTGGCTCTTCCAGGTTTCTTAGTTGCCCAGACAAAGGTAATCACTGCAGAGGGGCCTTCAATTTTTCCTTCCTTATTTTCAGCATTCTCCATTTCCGACAATTCCTGTAACATATATACTTGTGCCTCCCAGGCATTATTTTGCAGAATATGTACTCAAACTTTATTCTGATCAAAAGTTATTTGTGCTCCCAATTTATTCAATAAATCCCTTCCCCTCAGAGGTAGGGGACATTCTGGCATATGCAAAAATCCATGTGTAAGTAAGTGTTTTGTTTCCAATTTCACACTTAATCAGTTGAAAGAAAGGCCTTATCTCTCGTTTTCCCGTAGCACCAATTACTGACACAGAGAATTTACTCATAGATCCTTTACAACTATTCAAGATTTTTAGGTCTAGGTACCCGATGCTTTACCCCATACAAAATTAGCTGCTGATACTGTTTGATCATCAATCTGTCCGCACTACTGTTTGGATCCCAATCTGGTTCTTGTACTGTCATAAAAAGATTTGGACCATCCTCTCATTCTCTTCCCATGCTTTCTCCAACACCATTCTTTTCTCCTCAGACAAAAATAAAGTATTCAATAATACTTGCACATCCTTCCAGTCCAGATTATGATTTTCAATTATCAATTTAAAGGACTGATACATTTTTTCCAGATTTTCCTGATATGACCCCGCAGACTCTTTCCAATTCATTAAATCTGAGGCTGAAAAAGGAACTTACTTTCACATACACAGGCATTCCATCCCATCCTACCACCTGACGCAATGGCACTTGAGTTGTGGGGTTCCGCTGCGCCCGAGTTCTACCCGCAATAGGACTAAATCCTTCACTTCCTTTACTGCTTCTCTCCCTGTCATCAACAACACTATCCTGGTCCTCTTCCCCTGGTCTCTTCATCAACTGCACATCCTCTTCTTCATTTTCCACTTCCAAATACTTTTTTGCAATGCTACAAGCAGAACAACATCGACACAATTTCTTTTTATCCTCCATCATCATCAAAACATTTGAATCAGATACCAACAATTTACACTTTTTTCCTCATTTTGTGATCATTTCTTAAAGAGCAGCACAAATCCACATATGGGATCTCATCCCATTTATTCTCCTTTCTACAAAATAGCATGAGTTGCAAAATAGTATTATAATTCAAAGTTCACATTTCTGGCCATTTTTTCCCCATCATCCAATTTATACATAGGCCACCATTGACTGCAGTATTCTTTTAATTTTCTCTTTGCTAGGGGATCCTCACCAAACTTATTCCAGTATTTCAGGATGCATCCTAATGGAGAGCAGAAGGGAGGTTCAGCAGACTGTCTTGCCCCTTGTCCCGCTCGCATATTGTTACCCAAAAAGAACATTCTTACCCACGTTTTCATGCACTCCAGTCATCACTGTCAAGCATGCACAAATACCTTTTTATTTTTACCTTTTATACAACCTTCCACCTATTATACCCCCCTTGCAATGTCTCTAATTTACGCATTGCACCTTTGAGTCGCTTACCTGCTCTGGACAGGGAGAGCACTCGTGGAATCCCCAAACAAACTGGTCGTTGCACACTGGAATCCAAAGAGCTAGCACCCATCTCTGCACAGACATGAAATAAGTCAATACGCAATGTCTCTCCTGAGTGTGTGATTATTAGCCTATTGCACTAAAAAGTATCCACTTTTCGGACAACAAGTGTGTGGCAGGACACCAAGGTGTGATCTTCCTCTGGCATTCCTGTAGACCCCAGAGACTCGTGCAAAGGCAAATCCGGGACCTTGCCAGCGGTCCTGACCACAAGGACTGCTCTGCCAGTAACAATAACTTTCCTGGAGCCAGAAAGTAGGGAAGAAATCTGGGGAGAAGTTTTCTAATAACAACTACTTCTGTCAGAAACAAGCTCTCCCTTTTGGGGTGACCAGGTTTGTGTTGGTATCACATGTGGAGCAGGGGCAATGCAGCCCTCCCAGGCCTCCAAAATAAGCGTTTTCGAGGCACCTACCCCTCCTGAGTGCAGTGCTGCGGAATCACATGGCTGTGGCACCGCACCTAGTATCCCTGTGGACCCTGCTCCTGAGGTGGCAGGAGAATGACAGAGGCTGAAGAGCTTGTTTATTCTGGAAACAGGACATCTTGCTGCTGAGGAAGCCATCACGTGAACGCTCTTCTCCTCACGTGTGTACATGACAGGTATAAAAAAAAAAAAACAACACATGGGTTAGCATGGCATCACGTCACACAGCAGACCAGCATGCACGGTACGGTACAGCCTTCAAACAAGGGAACAGTTTGGGGCTGCACGTCTCCAAGCAGCAAGAGATACGATGGCATTCATGTGTGCCAGCACCATGTTTGCATTCTGTGAAATGTGGATTGATGGCATGCTGTAGCATAGCTCAGTGTGAGACAGGCAGACATTTGCATTAGCAGATATTCCAGGTCACTGCAGCAGTGGGAGAATCTCTACTCACACTCCACTCAGGGAAGATTACCAAAAAATGACTTACAGGATCAGCCAGTTTCTGTTCCTGTTATGTACAACTGGTCACAGTTCCTGTTATGTACAACTGGCATAAGTTCCTCAGGGACTGGCCCAAAGGTCACCTGCAGCCTGCAAAGCACCACGCAGCTCCCAGCTCCCACAAGCACATTTGCCTCTGGAACGGGCAGCCTGGCAAGTAGCCAAGGAACCCAGCAAAGGGTTCCCCAAAGGGCGGCCAGACTGAGAGCAAACGTGGCAGGAGCACCCACCACCAAAGTTACAGGGCTGCCTGAGGGCGGCTTTGCAGTCTCCTGAGCCTGAACTGCAGAGTGTCCTGCCTGCTGGCTGTGCTCTGAGTCTGCTGGTGACTCAGGAATACCGCCTTGGATACTAACCACTAAACGACAAAAATACATGGACTTGTCAGGTACAGTGCTTCGTCAAGCTAGGCTGCAATCAACCCAGAGACAGAAGCACCTGTTGAGGAGCCATGAGTACCAGGGGCAGTCCAGCACCTCTGGTAGAGACTCTTCCTTCACCTAGTGTGGAGAACCGGTACCAAATGGGGTTTTGTCTCGACATTGCCGCTGTAGCGCCATCCAGCGTCGCGCTTCGAAAAGACCCTCTTCTCCCCAGCTTTGAGAAAAAACAACCTCGTGCGCCTGCGCAGAGACTAAAGGCGCGAAAAGAGCTGAGGCGGGGACAAAAAGGCGCGAAAAGAGCAGAGGCGGGGGCAGCACGTCCGTGGCGAACTGCACGTACACATTTGTGATCTGCGCATGCGTGGGAGCCCCTATATAAGGAGCGCACGTGCCCCGCGGCGGCGGAGCGCGCGAGAGCGCGGCTTCTGTTCTTGCACCCTCAGGGCCTCCCCCCCCCCCCCCCCCCCCCCTTCGGTCCCCGACGAAGCCAGAGGCCACTGAAGACCCTGCGGAAGATCACCGGACTCGAAGTGGTGGTGACAAACTCCTCCTTCTCCTTCTAACTCTCTCTCCCCTATTCTTTTCCTCTCCTCCCTTCTCCGTCCATTCTCTTCTCCCCTCCAATAAAAGTGAAAGGTTGTACGACATCTGACCGCTTCCAGCGTCTTAATCTCGTCCTTGGGATCGTATGGAAACCTCCCCCGACATTGGATCGGGACACCTAGGGTGGGTACTAAAGCTCCACAGCATTTCCTTCACACAGCACAGGAGCTCCTGGCACTGCTTGTTTCCCCCACGGATAGGCCATTTGCACAAATGGCTCCTCTCCCCTGCCACTCGTACCAGCCTCTTGTTCTACCTAGCTTCTTGGAGGCCAGACTCCTCTATTTTTCAAGTGTGTGTGTGTGTATATATATATATATGTATATACATATGTGCCACATTATTTTTCAGAGAATTAAATGGTGATCTACCTGACAGATAAACAAGGGCTTGCCAAGACCAATATTGGACAAAAGCAGTTAAGTAAGTATGTCACTCTCAGATGAACACCAATATCCAATTGTCAAATATCCTGTAGAGAAAAATCTTTTAATAGGCTGTAGTAGGATAACCTGCTTCCAGAAGAGATTTTTCTGATTCCCCAAAGTTAAACACCATGTATGCTTCTAAGGTTGAGATTTCACATTTCCAGAGTCTTAAAATACTTCTGGTGTTACAATTCTGCCTATACTTTTTCTTTAGAAAAAGAAAGCAAAGAATGAAACTTAGGTTATCCCAAGAAGCACTTGTTTTCTATGAAATATCATGACAACAAATACCATAGGTAAATAAAGAAGTCTTGTTCAGCATGATATTTGGAATATCATAGAATACCAGCTTGGAAGGGACCTCAAGGATCATGTGGTCCAACCTTTCTAGGCAGGAGCACAGTCCAGATGAGATGGCCCAGCACCCTGTCCAGCTGAGTCTTAAACGTGCTCAGCGTAGCAGTCAACCACTTCCGTGGGGAGATCATTCCAATAATTGACTGTTCTCATTGTGAAAAATTTTCCTCGTGTCCAGTCGGAATCTCCCTGGGAGTAACTTGTACCCATTACCCCTTGTCCTCACCACGTGACTCTTTGTAAAGAGGAAGTCACCATCTCCTTTGTAGCTGCCCTTAAAGTACTGGTACATTCCATGCATATATGTATTCCAGTGATACATTATGACTGGAAATGGGTGTACCACCAGACTGCCACCTCTTTTCTCTGACCAGCAGCTTAATATACACCTCCCTAAAAGGTACCTACAGCACAAGGTAGAGCTAGTATTTGCAATCAGAAGTTTCACTTACATTAGAGGTAGATATAGTACAGGGGTTTTGTTTGTTTTTGCCAAAAATGCATACATTTAAACAAAAGTTATGAGCCTTTTGAATTAGGAAAATTAAGCTAAAAGGATCCAGACTAAATAGGAAAGACAACTACCAGCAGTCCAAGAGCTGTGTTAAAAACTTCTAATTCAGTGCCTGTAAGCTTTACTTATTTCTCTGCTATCCCATCTATTTGCACTTTAGACTGAACTTAATTTCTACTTTCCCACATTGACTCTGTTTATTTTCCCATTTATAAACGCTAGTCTGACCCAAATCTACTTTGGAAACAATTTTTTCTCTCCCCCCCCCCCCCCCCCGCAAGCTTCCTAAACATGTAAGCATTTCTTTAACACAGATGCTCCAGTTTGCCAAGTGTCAGAAGCAGCTCCTTTTCAGACTGCTCTCTCTCAGAGTCTCTAGTAAGTTGAGGCAGAGGCAAGGGTGCAGCTGTTTTCAAGCTACTTGTAATGAAGCCTTCGAGAAGATCATCAGTGCCCTTCTATCTCACTAGTTCCTGCATGGGTTTGCTCATATGTGGACTGGCACCCATTACCTTTATTCAAATCATCAGCAAATACAACCCAGCACACTAGTAGTTGGTTGTGACAGGGCAGTGAGAGAAGATACCAGCCCAAGCTGTCACTTGGAGCAGGTGGAAGGGACACACCAAACAGGACACGCCCGCAGCGCATTAAGGGCAGACATCCTGTACTGTATGGGAATATCGTACATTGAACACTGAGGCAATTTGCCCTCAAAACTCTGCTCAGTTGTGGTGGTGGTGGGAGAGGGAAGAACCAGGTACTCCTGTACGCACTACTGCACCAGAGGGAACACAAGAGGAAACTGGAAGGAGAGCTCTGATGCTGAGTCAAGGTCATGGCTGGAAAGATGAGTCTGATAGGTAAAGATCACACTGCAGGAAAATCTGACATGCATTTGACTTCCCGAGCAAGCACAGATTAATTATATTGCATGAAGTCAGTCAGACCAAATATATCATGCATGCATAGCTCAGTCACAGAAGAGCTCAAGGAGTGGTGACTTGACACTGAATTGGAATGTGATGAGAAAGATTGAGGGAAGGAGGACTTATTTATTGTAAAACCAGAAGAGCAAACCCCCTAAATTCACAGAAGGCTGCATGTATCTTTGGTATTTAGCTGTTCTGCTAGTCAGAATGATCCTGCAGAAATATTAAAACCCAAACAATTTAGGAACAGCAAAAAAAGTAAATCGGTAGGGTGGAAACAAATAATCACACTATGTAAGAATTCACTAATAAAATGCCATTTTAATAACTTTTTTTTTTTTTACAAGGAATCCAGCTATACACTATAGAAAAATAAACACCAAAGAGACTCTTTGCAACTTACAATATAGTGATGCAGGCACACTTCAGATGTTAACTTAGTAGTAATTTCACATGAGAATGTAGAACATTGTTCTTAGTGAAAAGTCATTTCCTCTTAAAGTACTAAAACATAATAAAAAGAGTCATATAAAAATCTGATGCAAAAGCACTGCCCTTTATTCAGTTGCACAAGAGATCACAAGTGCCTCCATTCAGTATGGACCAACTCTGAAGGAAGCAATAACTCTGGAGGGGTTTGCAGTACAGATTTCAGAAGCGGTCTCATCACTTTCTCATGTTTCTCTGGCGAGGTGGGCCTGGAACATGTCCTAAATTTAAATAAAACAAATGAATATTAGAAAACTGCTTGTGTTATGAAGCAACAGGGTGCAGTTAGAAGCATGTAATTTCCTCAATGTGCTTCATATGAGCTACACTGAAAGCAATTACCATTTTCATGAGCCACCTAGGAACAATACAAAACAAGATTTGAAAGCTCACACGTCTGCCAAAGCGAGGGTTCACACAATTGCAGGCCTACTTTACACAAAACAACAGGGTTGCTCAGTTCAACTCTATCACTCCTGTGATGATTCAATACACATTCTGTTGCTGGACAAGGTCTTGTCACCGAGTAGATGTTCTGAAGTTCATTAGAAACTAGGAAATCATTTTGCTCACAGCACTTCTAAAGGTTGCAACATCAGTCTAATTGCTGACATCCTCATTCTGGTAACGTGGAAATTACAAAAACTTTTCACGAAATTGCTATTAATGGTGTCCCAGTTGTGGAATACTTATTCCACACTTAGCATAAAGCAAAATACCTTATTTCTATGAAATGCTGTCAGGTTTCAATTCTAAACTTTGTTTATCTATCTGTATCTGCCATAAACAATTACAGTATTTGGAGAAAACAACCCAAAAAATCACAAAGTCATGGTATTAAGGTTTCTAGGTAAAATCCTGCTGAGAACACTGTCAAATTTCCCATATGGAAGTGTCACTGTAGCTGTTGACTTTAGTGATATTAGCAAGACTAGGATTTGTAAGCAAAGCTAGCCTTTTTTGTTTGTTTTTAAAATTTTTTTTTTAATTAGATCAACTCAGAGTACCAAAAAAACAGACAATGTTTTAGACTTTCCCCAGAGCTGTTGTCCAGCTATACCAGGCTCCTGTGAACGTTGACAAAACCAAGGTTCCTCTCTTTCTAGAGAAACACGTAATTTTAAAGTATAATTTTTCAAAGTCAACACTAAAAATGTGTTAGGAATGCAACATGTAATCATAAAAAATTTGCCTCAGAAGTTAACTTAAGAATCATTATTTTTCCAAAAGCAATGAAGCCAGTAGTCACAATGAATAATGCATTTTATAAATTGTGGGGAAACTGAACGAGAACAATACAGCACCTCTACAACATAGATTAAATGTTCAAACCTGGTACAGCAGAGGAGCCAGTGCGGTAGATGCGATTTGAATGAGCATCTGCAATGACTGCAGGGCCAAGAGTCACTATTTAATGCTGTGATCAGTGATTGAATCCCCACTCCTTCTCCCACAAAAATCACCACAGAGATGATCTGCTGACCATAAAGACTGGAGGAATGGCCAGCAGTAAAAGTACTGGTGACTGGCAGAGATTTTCTGGAGATGGTCCAATATTTTTCTCATCTCAGTACAACCAATATAAAGCCACACATCTTTGGGCAAAGGCTGAAGGACAATTACAGGAGGTAAGTCTGCCTAGGAAACAGCAGTTGACAACAGTTATGCTTAGTGAAAGAAATATGTAAGATGTGTATGTGCAATGTGTGAAGGAGTCCACATGGCCCTCTCATAGTGCTACAGCCAAGTATCTACCTGGTAATCTTTCTAGTTTTTGGCTGAAATTATGGGGAACCAAGGGTGGTGGTTGGTGGAAGGAAGTAATCAGTGCTTGCCTAGAGATCAGGGACCATAGTGACCCAAAAATATCCTGGTTGTGGGGATAAGCAGCCAGAAGTAACATGGGGAAGGAACCAGCAATAGCAGATGAAAGGGATAAAGGCTGGATGAAAAAATCAATGGCATTATCTGACCTGGTGGCCCGTATTAGCTCAGACCAGGAAACTAGCAACATAAACCTGGATGGGTGAAGTAAACTTTGGGAAGATGCTCCAAAGACCCTGGAGAAATAGCTGTCAGCAGGCTCCTCAGGAGCCCCCACACAGAAGGCAGTACTGGAGCTTTGTGCTTCTCCCTGGGCCTGGGATGAAGCTATGTGTTATACCCCAATGTGGACCGTGGTCATCATGATCCCCTCCCTGTCAGTGATTTGAGCTAACATGGGTGCCCTTCCTCAGTCACCTGCTGGGATTGGCATGCAGGAGCATGACTTCCCATGGCGTAGCCATGGCATGGGCTGTGCGAGCAGGCTCTGTGTGCGTGTGTGTAGGTATTGTAAATATTATGTTGCTGTTTAATTTCTGTTACTGCTCTGCAGTGGTGAAGGCAGGTGAAGGCCTTGCAACATGATGGTTACATGTATAAACAAGGAACAAGTTATTTTTGTACTTGGTCCAACACAAATGGCACTGCAGCCAGAGGTCCAGCTCTGTTGTTCACAATACAGAGATACTAATACACTTGAGAAGGTTTAGACACGAGTCTCAAAAATAAGAAAATGTTGGAAAACACATCTAATCATATCTTGATAGGAGATGATTTGAGGATGATGTGATGACAGTTTATAAGTTCTTTCTTGGGACACAGAATTTCTGTGATATAACTAAGATGTAACAAAAGCGAGTAACTAGAAGATTAAACTAAGTAAATTCAGTCTAGAAATTAGGTGGAAGCATTTTAAATAGAAAAGATAAGTGCCACTACGATAATTTGTGTGCTTTTCAATCAATTTTAGAACTAGATAGCTGTTTTTACCAGCCTCCAATTCTTTTAATCTGCTGTGGAACATAAGGAAGCAATAAATGAGGGAAGTGCTGTAGTTTGTGCTGCAGAGATAGCCCTGTTCAGCTATTACAGTGGTTCTCTTTGACTTTAAAGCAAATTAACTCTATACACATCTTCATCTAAACTGCAACACTTGATTATTTAGACTTAATGACGGGTGGGGGAGGGGGGCGCAAAATCACATGAAATTATTCAGCCTTATCTCTGAAGAATTTCACTAGGAACTTATTTTGAGAAATGCCACACTTGGACTAGTTTTAGATATGATTCACAAAAAGGTTTCATTTCAGAGACTGACTTAATTTTTTCTCCTTCCCCCCGCCCCCAAGAATTATAGTTATTCATTAAAATGATGCTCTTTCCATGCTTTAAGTGTTATAGGGAATACGTAAGAAGAACCTTGCAAAAAGCAGCCCCGACTGCTGGCAGATGTGAGGGGTAACAAGGTGGTTCTTACCTGGTTGCACACCCCCTAGTCTTTGCTGGATAACCTCTAAGCGATGGATGTATTCCGTTAGTGATCGTTCAGGATCCTGAGTAGGCACAAGTGACTTTTCTGAAGCTGAACTTGTGGATGTATGCAATCTTAAAAGGAAAACAAATTATTTTCTTCTTCTCATGCTATACTCTCAAATAAATATAATAAAGTTACATTCATAGAGGCAGTAATTCAGTGCAAAGCAAATTAGGACAACAGTAAACACCACTACCACCAAAAAAATTATATATAAAACAATATAGACTGGGCATCTTTGTATACAGGAGACGGAAAAGAAAGGATGGTTTAATAAAAGCTGGAGTATCTATGAATCTCTCTCTACTGATACGCAACAGAAAGTCCCTCAGGTAAGAAAGCTGCAGTCAGAGGCAAGTCCAAATGGCCAAGTGAGAAAAGACCCACTTCTGCAGAGAAGGACTGAAGAGGAACATGCTGCATCCAGGTGTGTACTCTCCTGTTCAGCAGGTAAAATACTATATTGAAGGACAAGGTTGAAAAGGGGACCCTTTAGATGGTACTCTGTGTTTACCTTCTGGTCATTAACAATAAATTTCAAATATTAGCAGAAGTATACATTGGAGGGGACACTGTGCAAACACATTCCTATTTGGAATTAGGATTTATCCCTTCCCCCTGCACCTTTCGAATAGCGGAAGGTAGTTCCAATCCATCCCTTCCTTCTGTACAGCTTTGCCAGGAAACAAAAGCAGCAACAGGCATCGTTTAACCTATCTTGGACGCACGTTAGACTTGAACTACCACTAACCCAGTCACACTGAGTCAGGGCCTACTATTATTAATATACTTGTTCCATACAATACAGATGACTTTTCTTGATAGGTAAGCTGCCAGCTACTGTTTCTGGCTGTCAGACCCAGATATGTGCCACAACAGAGGAATAGGGCAGGGTACAATTAAGTCTTTTGGGAAATGCTTGCAGGTCTCTAACTCTCCAAAATGTTTTGCTAAATTCTATGCAAGCCAGAACACTACCTGTCCTTCATGACAAGCACTGTCCTGTCCCCCAAATCAGTCAGCAATATTAAAAAACCTAAAATAATTTGGAGCACTTGCTGGTTTTGCATACCTCTAGATCACCACAGCTACTTCGTTGCTACTCTTTTTTTCTTTATAAAGAAAATTCTTGCCTGCTGGTTGAAGTTTCTAATGTAGCAAGGAGGTTAAGAAACAAACAACACCTTCCAAGCTGATGGGACTGACAACAGCTACCTCTCACGTCAACTCCTGCAAATCATTACTTCAAGGAAGAAGCCACATACGAGAAGCAGCTTGGGAGAGAAGACGCTACACCCAGTAGTGCACCATGCAATACCTGAGGTTACTTTGGGTCCCAGGAGAGGCTGGGAGTGGGAAGGCCTGTAATGACCGAAGGCCATCTTCCTACCCAACTCAAGCACAGAGCTTGCAGCAGCATTTTCTTAGCAGCACCGTGCAGAATGTCACCTGCGACATCCAACCCAGCAAACAGTAGCTGGGGTTGTATTGCTGTGCAGAACTGGCCATAATTAATGAAAAACTGGAACAGTACAAACCCCACAAGTTCTCCACCTCCCATTCTGTGTGCATGCACAAAGTCTGAAGGCAGCTAATACTAATGCAATGCTGTCATATAGTAGGGGAGCTGCTTTCACAGGACGCTCAGAAATTTATCTCCAACTTGGACGGCAAAGGCAACAAGAATTACCCCTCAAAGGCGGCTAACAGACATAGCCATTGTAAATCCCGTAGCCTGTACAAATTAAATTGAGGTACACCACTAGGAATGCTCTCAGTCCAAGAACATCAGACATGCTTAAAGCAAGCAAGAAGTTTTCTTCTCCTTTAGCAACTTGAAAGAAATAAAACATTTACCAGATCTAAGAAAACGAATTCCTCTTCATGTTCAAGTACCTCCTCCAATAGGTGGTTACATTTTTATGAAAGACTGTCCATCGGGGTGATTAAACATATGCAGAGATTGCAGACTGACCTGTTGTGTAAGCAGTGAGAGGATCTGGGGGAGTGGCTCACAAATCTTGCAGAGCTGGTTCTGTGGCACAGCCCAGTGTCCCGGGTGGGGGGAGAACCAAGATGAACAGCTGGGGGCTGCTGCTTTGTCAGAATTTCTGTCTGAGCACCAGAGGCTGTGTTAAGTATAAAACAGTTAAAAGATATGCACTGGGAACCATTCAAAAGAGGCTATCATAAACCTCACCAATAAACCCCACAAGAATTACAGCAGAGTACAATTGTGTTTGTTTTAAATGCAGCTAAAATACACTTTCTATAGCTAACTGCTTTTTTAGTTTGGGTTTTTTGTTTGTTTGTTTTAACCAGATTTAACAGAAGTTTGACATTTTAATGTCAAACAACTGCTTCCTGCAAATGGAGAAGTTGCACTGTTTTCTTTCTCCAGACTTGCTTTTTCCTCAGCTGTTGCTATATCCACATGGGATGTTCCAATGACTGATATAAGGAAAATATTTTTTCAAGCAATTTTAATTTTTGTTGTTTGCTCTAACTATATGTTACTGTTGACTTACACTCCCCGACTTCAGTGACAGCAGAGAAAGGAAGAGATTTTTTTGTTTGGTTTGGTGAAAGTCGGGGGGAGGGGGGACGTGTTGGGGGATAAGGGTGGGGTGTTGTTTTGTTTTCATTAAAAAAGAAAACCCCTTCAGGTAAGTCCTTTAAATCACAAAGAAATCAAATATTTTTTTATAAGGCTGCCAAGATGCTATTCTCTAGTGAGGTAGAAAGTTCAGCATGCATTTCAGGATTCAAGTTTCATAGGACCCACACAACAGTGACTTTATGTAGGAAGTTGGGTTGTTTTGCTTGAAATACTTATTTAAAAAAAAAAAAAAACCACCAAAAAAACCCAAAAAACAACAAAAACCCAAACTTAGAGACAGTGAAAATTATGTAGTTGTAGTAACACGTAATGAAAAATGCACTTCCTTCTGAATTCTATTTAGTGTTGAAAAGCCACAAGTAATGGAATATTACATAAAATGGGACGGTTCCACAATATTGGGTACTGCATTAAGATGTTTGTTCAAGTTCTTACAAACACATGCATAAGTAACTCAAAGGAACACAGTCCATTCTGAACTGCATCAGACCATCTATCCATCTTTGATAGTACTTAATAAATGCCAGAGAAAATAGTTAGGGATATCTAAATCAGATTTAAGTATCTTCTGAACCTTTGGAACCACTTAAAACCCTTTTTCACCTCTGGTAACACTAGCAGGTACACCACTTCTAAAGACTTATTTTGATGCCACATTTACCAATTTTAATACTATTACAGCTGTATTTGTCCTTGCCTTATTAATAACTCATGGCACTAATTTCCATTACAGGTAGCTTTGACCTGTACAAAACAACTCTCCGATGAGTTTTATGAACATAGGACTCAGTTTCGCAACTTGAGCAGTTGCAATAAACGGAGAAGAGGAGGAGCTCGCCATTGTTGTAAATTATGAATTCTGAAAGTTTTCAATTGTAATTTCTTACAGTGCCCTTTGTAAACTCATAACCATTGTGTTCGGGAAATGGATAAACACAGTTGTGTTAACATATAAACAGATTTTGACACTTCTGTGGGTATTTTTTTGTTTTTGTTTTTAAATGAAACACATCACTAAAGAGAAATTATGATTAAAACTATGTACTTGTCCAAAACGCTTACCTGTATTGCTTCCTATACTGCGAGAAATGGTTTCGCCCTGTGCGCTCTTCCTGCTAATTTTGTTCCACTTTTTCACCAGAAACTTTAACCTTAGTAACAAATAAATTTGTACAATCATTAAAAATAAGCAAAAATACACTGAATTTTAATACTAAACTCTTTGTTGGCATGAAACCTAATAAACAACACAAGTAACAATCCTTGCTGGAGTGGAGGAGAATTCTTCAGTGTCAGTGTTTAGAATGAAGGCTTATTCCATTTTACTCTGCAATTATTCTCTAACTGTTAGAAAGGTTTGCTCGTTTTGGCCGTGCTCCTCCATTCTGTCCCTGATCTCCAGAGAGTTCTGTGGCAGCTCTTCGTGCCTCAGAGGAGTAGTTTGGAAGTCACTGTTCCTACATCCTTTGATACTGCTATCATTATGGCATCCACATCAAAAACAACAGCCTAAAGACATTCTGTGCCATCTCCTGAAAGTCTGAAACTTGTTAGTAATCATTTTTACTAGACAAGGAAATTGCTCTTGTAATTGTAACCACATTCAAAACTATTTTTTTCATTAAATGGATTCAAAAGCCATTATGAGATGGCATGTTGTCCCAAGTGCAGCTAACAAAATCCATTTGATAGTAAGTGACAGAGCACGATACAGTCATACCTGATGAAACACAGGCTACTGAATTCAAGAGAGAAAAACCATCACTGATGAGATGATCACATTCTGATACAAGACAGACTATCCAGTGAGTCCAAATGGATAAGGGTCAGACCTGACAGGACATCAGTTTGTCATTGTTGTGCACTGATTCTCCGATATTGTTGTGCATGGATTCTGATATTGCAGCTGGGTATCTCTCAAGACATAAGCAGCTTTTTATAAATCTTTACTTTAGCACGCATCCAACTTAGCACTGACTCTGAAATAGCAGTTTGGCCAATGTTACAGCTGACAACTCATGTCTGAACTAGTTTTGCAGACAGCTTTTGCTTAATAGTAATGTAGGATAAACCATGGGAACTATTTTTAAAACTTCCAAGAAAACATCATGTATGAGAGACAGTGAGTGTTTTGGCTTTACCTTGATACTGCGATGATTGCCCTGACTGCACATCTGAACTTGGTAAAAGGACGGGAACGTGATCCAGAAAGCTGCAGGTCTGCAGGGGAGGGGTAGATTCCCATACGTGCTATTAGAGAGAGGGTTGCTTGCTCACAGTCCTGAAATCCACCAAGAAGCAGCAAGAGGTATTTCTTCTGATAAACTAGAGCCTTTCTAAAGCTCTCTGCTCTAAGGTACTTCCTATATAATCTCTGCAACTGGAGAAATAAAAAAGGAAAAAAAAAAATCCAATCTGTTAAGATTTAGCTGCAGAAAGCTCAGAAAAGTTGGTCGCTTTTTCCAGCAGTATCTCCCACAACTTGCTGTGCATGGGTATCTAAACCTATTTTGCATTACAAAATTGTAGAAAGCTATTTAATAATTATGAAGTATGGAAGCAGTGTACGTTTATCTCTAAAATGAAATTTTGAGTGAGAATTTGTATAACAGACTCTGTGACTTAGCCAGTTTTGGCGCACCGTAGCGGTATTACACTCTGGCAGTTTGGACACCATACATGGAGCCTTGTACCAAGTCTACTGAATTTCTGTATGTCTACGAAGTCTTGGCTAGGCTAGAAAATTTTGGCATGGCTACTGGTTGGTGTGCAAAAAAACCAGCCACAAACAAGTTGTCTTCATGTCGAACATCCATACTGCAGACATAAGGGCAGCTGGAACAATTCTGTACATAGCTAAAAAGCGCCCAAGTTTGGAGTGTCAGACTGCCTTAAATCTCCTGAATGTTTCAAAGCAAAATTGTCATACTTGAAACTCTAAAACAGTTTAACTCTTTAACAAAGAAAATAACATCTGCTTTAAATAAATATTAACTAGTGAGCATGTTGGGATAAGTGCCCATCTGTCTTGATTACAATAAGATGTGTCAGAGGAATACAAAGTATTTAAGATTAGGAGGAAAAATTAAAAATAATGGCTGTTTGATATTTTCATGCTTAGACAAGAAATCTGAATCTCCCTCTCATTTAAGAATAGAAAGAGATTCCAAAGAGCTAGCTCTTTGGAACTAGCTAGTTAGTTTTGGTGCAAGTTCCTGTCTAACACCAAGAAAGTTAGAAAGGAACTTTTCTGACATGGGACATCTGGGGAAAGCGTTCCTAATTTAATAAGCAGTTTATGAAATTGTTCATCTATAAAATCACCTTCTAAAGTAGCAACTGAAAAAGATTACAGCAATAAGTGTAAGTTAAATACCATAATCTGACAGATACTTATATCCCCAGAAAGCTGAGCTGTACACTTCCTGGCTCCTCCGCAACAGCAAGTTTTATCATATTTATTTAAAAAAAAAAAAAAAAAAAAAAAGTATTACTAAATTACCTGTTCTACATGTGGCATTAATCCCTTAGGGAATGCCCAAGAACAATACTACCAAGGACTGAAGTCTCCAGAGGTTTTTATGATCTTGAGTTGGTAACAATCCTCACACAGCAAATCTGTACAATGGGCAAGATAGCGAAAGCAAACCAAGTGCCAAAGGTTTAAATGACACACTAATGGCTACAGCACTGCTTGCTCATCAAGCTACAGCCCATTTGCAGGCCATCACGATCATTTTACCTTGGGACTGGAAATTTCTACCACTGGTTTGTTTTCAATTTCAGCAGTCGCTTTAGCCAGTTCAGATTCAGCCTGTTTCAGTGCATTCTGCAAAATGTTTCTCTCTCGCTGCCAAGCGTCTCTTTCCAGTTCTTGAACAGAGTCAGTATCCAGCGATCTGATCTAAAAAAAAAAACGCAAAGGAAGTGAGACATGATGGTTTTCTGCACGTTACTTCCACAGCCAAACATCTCAAACTGAATAATAAGCTAACTTTGTGGACAAACTAAAACATTAAAAAAAACGAGCCTGAAAATCAGAAATGACATTCAGGTGTTAAGTGGTACGATGGACAACTGAAACACACAAGCAGCCCTTCTTAAGGGTGTTGGTTGATGAGAAACTCAACTCAACATAACCTGGCAATGGGCACTTGCAGCCCAGAAAGCCAAACGTATCCTGGGCTGCATCAAAAGAAGCATGGTCGAGGGATGTGATTCTGCCCCTCTACTCCTCTCTGGTGAGACCTCACCTGTAGTACTGCGTTCAGCTCTGGGGCCCCCAACATAAGAAGGACATGGACCTGTTGGAGTGAGTCCAGAGGAGGGCCACAAAGACGATCAGAGGGCTGGAGCACCTCCCCTATGAGGACAGGCTGAGAGAGATTGTTCAGCCTGGAGAAGAGAAGGCTCCGGGGAGACCTTATAGCAGCCTTCCAGTACCTGAAGTGGGCCTACAAGAAAGCTGGAGAGGGACTTTTTACAAGGGCACATAGTGATAGGACAAGGGGTGATGGCTTTAAACTGAAAGAGGGTAGATTTAGATTGGATATAAGGAAGAAATTCTTCACTACGTGTGTGGTGAGGCATTGGAACAGGTTGCTCAGACAAGTTCTGAATGCTTCATCCCTGGAAGTGTTCAAGGCCAGGCTGGATGTTTCTTTGAGCAACCTGGTCTAGTAGAAGGTGTCTCTGTCCACAGCAGGGGGGTTGGAACTAGATGATCTTTAAGGTCCCTTCCAACCCAAACCGTTCTATGATTCTATCAAATCCATTGTTAATCAAGCTACCCCTTCTCTACAGATCTGTCTGAGCAGCTTTACAGGAATCCTGTTCCCTTTAATAACAGAGTCTCTCCCAAACACTTGGATATGGAAACAAATCTGGCTTTCTTCCACATCCACAGGCAGCACAGAAACTGAATAAATATGTCTGTGCATATGGGTGCACAAAAACATGTTGTGAATCATAGAATCATTAAGGTTGGAAAAGACCCCTGAGATCATCGAGTCCAACTGTTAACGTAACTGCCAGGTCCACCTCTAAACCATGTCCTTAAGCACCACATCCACATGTGACGCATCTACGGAAGTAACCTCTGAAAAACCACATTCAATTTTGAGAAATTCAGTTTTGCGGTAAGTCATCTCTTGTAGGATTAAGACCCACAGCTCCCAGTCCAATTCTTTGTGAAAGTTCTGCCTTCATAACCCTCTTTGTACCAACTATCACTTTAATGGTCAACAGTTACATTGGTGCGTGATGCAGCAGACCACAGAGAAACAAAAGATATTTTTTGAGGCGGTTAATGTTTTATCCCTTGAAATAAAATCTGTACATTAGAGGAGCCAGTACACACAACTGACCCCAATTTCTCCTAGCAACTTATTTTAGTATAACGTTATTAGGAGTTTGAACTTTTTCAGGAGTAATTTCTTATGAATACCTTACTACACTAACACGTGCCATTTAAATTTGTCTTCTATGAAGAGCACAACTTGTCAAGTAAAAAACTTATATAATAAAGTTTAATTTTAATTTTTAATTTTAAACCCCAGCCATCTACGTCTTTTTACTGCCTTCAAGAATCTAACACTACCTTCAGTGTTGTTTTGAAATTAAGTATTTATTTCTGTCCGAGTTAAAATCTTGTCCTGTAATTATTATCTAATTCACAGATGTTCTATACAATTTCAGGTTTTCACACTGAAGTTAAATAAACTAAAGCACACATTTCCCTACATACAGCTTTCACTGGCATGGCGGTTGTGCCATATCACACAGCAAGATGGGACAGAAGAGCATTTTGAGAACAAGGGCAGAGATAAGGACTTCAGATACAAAACACACTTCAGGTAAGTATTATTAAGAACAGTTCAAACATGGGAAACAAAACCCATCTGTACTGTACTGAAGTGGAGGGAAGCTGCTTTATATTGGCCTCCTCAGCAAGCATTTTGTCCATAGCAGAGGACTCTAAAGCTTTATGAGAAGAAGGCTTAACCAAAATAACTCCTGCTTGGGAAGAGGTTACATCCCCCTCCTGAAGACTGGAGATAATCCATTTGGCAACCACCTAAGTGGCTGCACAGGCGACAGAAGGAAAATATTTATTGTATTTTGTAAGCAGTTAGATACATAGGGAAAGCTTGCACCATGCCTAGCCAGCTTGTCATACATCAGAGTTGTATTACAGAGCGCACAGGAACAACAGAATTTACAAAAGCCTCTTCATGTACCAGTCAGAACTTTTTCTCAAAGGTGTGTTTTCTGGGGATCTGCTGTAAAGTAGGTGAAGGAATAGAGAGAGCCAACACAGAGCTAAGACTCTTAGCTAGCCATAAATCCCAGCATTTTGGCTGAAATGGCTGCCATGTGGTTGCAGATCTCTTTCACTGTATTGCTAGCCGGTTGAGGGAGGTGAGTGTCCCGCTCTACTCTGCACTGGTGCGGCCTCATCTTGAGTACTGTGTGCAGTTTTGGGTGCCACAACACAAAAAGGATACAAAGCTACTAGAGAGTGTCCAGAGGAGAGCCATGAAGACAGTGAAGGGTTTAGAGGGGAAGCCGTATGAGGAACGGCTGAAGTCACTTGGTCTGTTGAGCCTGGAGAAGAGGAGACTGAGGGGAGACCTCATCACAGTCTACAGCTTCCTCACGAGGGAAGGAGGGGGGGCAGGCGCTGATCTCTTCTCCCTGGAGACCAACGATAGGACCCGAGAGAAGGGCAGGAAGATAGACCAGGGGAGGTTTAGGCTGGATATTAGGAAAAGGTTCTTCACCCAGAGGGTGGTGGAGCACTGGAACAGGCTACCCAGGGAGGTAGTCACGGTGCCAAGCCTGACAATATTCAAGAAGCATTTGGACAACACCCTTGGACATATGGTGTGAATTTTGGGGTTGTCCTATGCAGGGACAGGAGTTGGACTCGATGATCCTTGTGGGTCCCTTCCAACCCAGGACGTTCTATGATTCTATGATTTCTTTATTACAAGAGAAAGACATAAATGATAGGGCAAAGTTATCTGGTAAGTAAGATGGAATCTAAAAGCTATGTATTTTCTATCAATAGACCTGAGCTCAGTCTTTGATAATCCCTAGGCTTGTATAAAATATTTGCAATACTGTGAACATCAGTCAAAACACCCCTCCTGAGATGACAAACCACTATTGTGCTTTTTGAAAATCACTTGACAATTTGCTGAAAAACAACTGTCTCTGGATGCATACAGAAGCAGTAGCAACACATCGCAGGGTTTGATATCCTTGGACATATTACATATCTAGGAAAAAACAATGCCATCAGAAGCAGGCTCTGCAATACAACAAAAAAGCAAGAGTCTGATACTAAAATATGTTCATATAATGACAGTGTGAGTGCAAGAGCACATCTTTTTTCCATCCCCAAGGCAAAACACAATTTTCATCAGAATGTTTTACCAAAAAAGGAAGGGGAGGGGGGGAAATAAATAAATCAATTAATCAAGTTACATGTGTACTGAAACCCAAAGAATACAGAACAACTTACTGATAATCAACAAATATATGCCATTTTCCTTACCTGAGGTGCAAGAGGAGACAATAAATCTGATTCTAGTTCCTTTAATGTCTGCAGTAAAGAGGCTACAGCTTCATCATTTGATACAGACCAATCATTAACTGCTCTGTTAAACAGAAATATTTTTTCAGTATCAGGTTGATTTGTAGTGATGTTAACATACATTTGATTCCTTCTCCCCACTGGATGATCTTTAAGTTTTGATGCACTATTCATTACACAAAATACTATGAATACGCACAGAAATTAGCAAGTTTTGTTAATCTTTAAGCGTAGAATTTCTAAATAGTGCCAAATAGGATTTCTTCAGAAGTCTATTTTATATCAGTCTGAAATCTTATCATGCAAATTCAGGCTGTAGCAAAACATCACTAGTATTTTACTCTGCTGCCAAAGAAGTAAGAAATTACTGTGACTTGGCCACTCATTCCTGACCCCTAGCTTTTTCCTGCCATGCTCAATGGAGTTTCACATTCTAAACCTGCAGACGTGTTGATTAACCTGTTTTTTTGATTGCTCTCTAATCAGACTGCTGCAGTTGCCAAACTACCAAACGACTCTTTCCAGTAGTTTGTTTTTGGTTTTTTGGTTTTTTTGTTTGTTTGTTTGTTTTTTTGTTTTGTTTTGTTTTGGGTTTTTTTTGGAGTTATTCTTTTTAAGCAAGGTCACTTCACAGATTTAGTTCAAATGCAGGCATGCAAGCTTCTAATGGGAATGGCTGCAGTGGGATGACAATAACCAGAGTCTGCTGCCACCACAAAACCATGGTTTCACACAAGGTTAAGTCTTGTAAGCAGATGTACCACTCACTGCCTTCAGCACAGGGCCCTTGGCTATGACCCACACAAGCTCAGAAGCAGGATGGAAAGAAAACTACTGTTTTATGAACCATACTCACATATCTACAGTTTTATATATGAACTCATTCAGGTGCACAGCTACAAAAAGCAACTGCTGTCTTATCTTCTCTAGCTGTTGTTGCTGCTGTTGCAAATGCAATTCTTCAGTTTCCTTTATCATGGCCTGTGTGGCATTTTGATCTTTGTTTAAGGTACAGAAGAATTCTTGCTGACGGTTTGGAGATGGGAGATTTCTTTCTCTTTCTCTTTCTTCTAATATTGTCAGTATTTCCTGCAGCTCTTTAATTCTTTGTTCATCCCTCTGGTGTTGCCGTTCCAAGTTTTGCTATTTGAACAGAATAAGTAGTAGTTAATTGCTTCTTATACACACACACACACACACACACATATATATGCACATACACACATGTAAGTGATTTTTGGTTTTGTTTTTTACACACACACACACACACACAGACTGCAAGTAAAAGCATCACACCTAACTAGCATATCCATCTCAGCGTTCCTTAACTCACAGACCAATTTTAGGGGAAGGCTTACAGTACTGCCTTCCAGGGCCACCAGGAAGCCATTTAATGACTCCGGAGTGGGCATTTTCTCCATCCATTTCCAGACATGGTGACAGACAAAGTCTCCCAAGAGCCTGCAAAACGTCCCTCCTCCTCTAATGAAAGTGAAGGAGCTGAGAAACAAGAATGGTGACATTGGTACTGTTGCAAACCATAATTAGGAGCCTAGCTCAAAATATGGGCAATGACATGAAACCTAGTTTGGTTCCGTTCTGTGTCTAAGCCATATTCTTAATCTGTTAACAACCGGCAATTCCCAGCATATAGGCAAAGATGTAAGATCAACTTCTGTCAACAATAAACCCAGACACAAAACCCTGAAAACAGCTGTATGTGAGAAATGCAGGAAAAGAGCTCATCTAACGCATTTTTTAAGAATGCTTTGTTTAAGGGAAGGAAACATTTCAATTAAAGAACACCATCTACAAGGTTAAATCCGAGTCTGTGGCCATTTCAATATAAGGCAAGACTTGCAGAGGCATTCTCACCAGTCTCTCTTGATCTCTCTGCCAGTCCTTCTGTTTCTCTAGCTCTATTTGTTGCTGCTGTCTCCGCTCTCTCTCTCTCTCCTCTTTCTTGTTTTTATCTTGCTCTTTCATCATCTTGAAGAGCGACTGCAGTTGTTCCCAGTCAGCTTTCAGCTTCGCCTCTCTCTCCTTCTGGGCCTCTAAGGAACGGATTACCTCTTGCTTTTGATCCTGAAGAGATTCCAGCGTAGCTCGCAATTTGTCACTGACCTCTCTCTCCTTCTGGGTTTCTTCGCAGCACATCTGTACTTCGGCCTCCAGCTGCCTCTTGGAACGAATGGCCTTCTGGTGTGTTTTCTCAATAATAGCAGCTAGCTCCATAGTTCGGGACCTCTCTTCTTTGAGCTGGGCTTGGAGCTCTTGAACAAAGGCTTGTTCCAGCAGCGACTCCCTGTGCTGACAAGAAGTGCCTTCTTTCACTCTCATGCTCAACTGTTCTGTCAAAACACGTTCATGATTCAAGGAATTCAGGAGCTCCAATGAACGATTTTTCTCAGCATCCAAATTTCTCTGTAGCTCTGACAGTTTGCTCTGTTCCTGGGACAGCAACGCTTCACAGCGGGAGTGCTCAATCTGAAGTTCCTTGCGGAGATTATCATTTATCGTCTGCTCGTGCTCTAAGGATACGGCCAGCTGGCTATTCTGCACTGATTGCAACTCCAAGGCAGCCTGCAGCTCCTGTTCAAAAGGGGGAAGCACATATTAATAGTCCAGCACAAACACTCATTTGTAGGGCAGGAAGGCATTTGGCAATTTTCAACCTCCTGTTCTATCCAGGAAGAAATTCAAGACTGAACTAGAGGAGTAAATTAAAAAGTTTAATTTAAAATTCCAAGTTTAATTTTCTAATTACAAGTGCCAGAAGTATGCATGTTAGCAACATGACAACAAGTAACAAAACCAAAGACTGTAATGTTAAAATATCTTCCAGTACATTTTTTTTTTCTTTAATTAGTAGGACCCTCATTAGGAAATCACTATTCTTTACATCACCCAGTCACCTTAATAAGTGACATCTGAAGCAGAAATAACCCATGTTGATGTAAAAAGAACCAAAAATCTAAGCAGTAAGAGTAGATGTAAAACCTCTGGATTTTACAGCCCATCTATTTAAAGCACACAGTACAGACTGATAAAAGTAATCCATCCGTACGTCCATTTTGGGAGCCAGCCTTTCTTCAGAAGGAAAGGGAGCAACTGAAGGGGCAGTCCCAGGGTGCCTGCAGACAGTCGGAGCTAGCATTGCTGTTGTCCTAGCAGGGGAGTCTGCCCTACCCCAAAGCCAGCATCACCTCTCCTCTGATCTTGTAGAAAGCCAGGTCAGATGCTAAGTGGCATCAGCTTTCTGTAGTACAGCTTCAAGGGAGGATTTGGGAATGCAAGGCTGCAGCAATGTGAACTGTGAATGATTTAATCTGTTGCACAACTACACCTTGGGCAATGCACTTTCTCTTTGCCTTTGCTAAGATGGTCCCTGCCTTCCCTGCATGAGCAGTCTTTTTGAAGATGGAGGATGTTAGCACCATGTCCTACCATGCAAGTAGTAACAAAAATCCCAACAAACAAAAATCACCCACAAACCTAAACATCTACCAGAAAGATGATGGGAGAGGCCAGACTTCAAGGAAACAAAGTCAGAATTGTGCTTCCTCACTTAGGGCACTTAACTAGGATTGTTTTGGAGTTATCCGATAGAGTTTGGTTTTGGTTTTTAAGTTTAAAAAAAAGGTTTATGTTAAATCTTCCTTTTCCAGTCACTGTAGGCCTTTTACAAGAACTGAGTCATTGCTATCACAGTGTCAGAGAAAAAGCTGTTCATTTGTTTTCTGTTCAATTTAGAAAGGGAACAAAAAAGACTTTAGTTAACCTCCAAAAATATGTGTTATATTGGAAAGGGTCCACTTACTTTCTGCCAAGCATATGTATCATTGGGTGGTTTTCTTTATAACCTCAGTTGATCATACACATCACATCCTCATGGCACGTTTGCTCTGGAATAAAGGATGCAGCTACACAATTGTAGACTCTGGATCTCCCTACACAGCAAGGGGCAGTACAAAACTGGTCCCAAGAATGTGAGAGCGTAAGGCTCCAAAATCACCAAGAAGAGATACTGGGGGGGAGTGGGGGGGCAAGGGCGCGCAGGACAAGCATGCAACTTTTGCTTATTTCTGCATGTGGAATTAAGGCAGGTAACTGAAAGCTTTGTGTTTCTGTGGAAACAAAATAAATGCTATGCACATTCAGTAAAGGTTTGGTGTTTTTTTCAAACAGTTATTAAACAAAAAACATTGGACATGAAAAAGACTGCAAAAATAACCTGTTAGTTAAGTTCACGCACCAAGGGAGGTGAACTGAAGCACTGAGATGTAGGGCATTACCTCCAAGGCCTTTGTCTTTTCATCTTCTGCTTTCTTATGCTGAAGCTGTTCTTCCTCAAACAAACCTCGTAGCTCTGTTTCCTTCAGGTGTTCAGTCTGCAAGTCTTCAAGTGCCGCTGTCAAATCCTTTTCTTTTTTTTCCAATTCAAAACTGCAAAGTTGAAAACGACACTTCTATCTATGTTCAGAACAGAACACCCTTCACCAGCAACTCAAGCAAGACATTTTGGGTTTCTTTGTGTGAGTTGGTCTATTGCCCTGTTTCTTTAAGATGATCTCTGCTCTTTCTAAAGAGGGTCAGTTTTCCAGTCACAGCTATTTAGCAGCTGAAAACATTTGCCTCCATACAAAGCTAGAATTGCTTTATTTAGTAACAATTAAGAGGTAAGGAGAAGTTATCTATCCTGGCAGAGCAAAACTGTTGTCCTGTGAAAGAAAAGAAAAACAATCACATGCGCTAGGAAAAAGGGGAGGAGTGGGGGTGGAGTGGAGGAAAAAAAACAAACAAACAAACCATACACAAGATGACAGGCGAACAGAAATACCAACCAGAAGACTAAGACAAAAGCTGGAGTAGTGGGGTACATCAGGGACACAGGGATCTAGTCTGTTCACTTCTAATACACCCATACAACATGAACTTCTTTCACAACCTTCTCAGTCAAGGCTACAGAAAAAGTAAACATAAAAATTTGAATTGAAGAATAAATAAATTTAAGCAGTTAGTAAAGAAAAATAAATATATCCATGAAAAGTGAGAGAAGTTAGTTTTCCTCCTTGTGTTTCCAAGTGCTAAGCCATTTGTGGATCCAATGAGTATAAAGCTTTTTCAGACCTGTTGATAAATAAAATAAAATAAATGAATAAATCTACTTCTCACCGTAACTGGTTTATTTCCCTCTGAAGCTCTTCTAGGGATTTCTGCAGCCTTTCATTCTCTTGCTTACTTTCATAAAGCTCTGATTTCAGGGCTACTTTTTCTTGATTCAAGAGATTACATGTTTCAGAGGCTCTCTTCTGCTCCTCAGACAGGGTGCTGTGCAAGTCACTTATGATAGATTTTTCCTGCTGAAGCTTATATTCTAATAATTCAACTAGGATAAGAAAATATTAACAGTTATTTGTATTACAGAGAACTTGACAATGTTATCAGTTACACTGGTTCAAACGGGGGGGGGGGGGGGGGAACAAACAAACAAACGAAAAAATCAGCTGTATCAAAGTATTCTGGTCTGGAGAATTTCTTTCTTTTCAAACATGATATGAATCAGCAGAAAGAGGCACATGCATACTACAGCTCTGCTGCTAGTGAACCAGACAAAGCAAGAAGAACATGAAAGCTGGGTGAGACTACGAGAGCTACTGTGGTATACTGTCATTAACCTGTTACTAATGGATTCTAAACCTCATGAAGCAAACCCATCCATTTACTAGCAAACATAAATAATAAGAATTTCCTGAAAACCAACAAGGGTATTTTACTATCCTTGATGGGTTTTCTACACGTATACACTATTTAACAGTCATCCTTCAGTTCTATTGTTTTGGGTTATTTTAAATCTTCTCTTTGCTTTTCACATATTTTTCTTAACTACTAATATTAGAAAGAAGAATTCTTTCCTCTGCTAAAATCACAGGAAACCTGAGTGCATTAGTAAAACTGAAGAATTGTACAGCAGCTGCTTCTTTGCAAAACAATCTCTTTTTTCCTTTTATCTTCTAGGCAAAAAAGGAAAGAACTGACATAGAAGACCAGATAACAAGAACTTGGCGATTACTACCTTTCTTCCGAAGGTGGTGTTCTTGTTTGCTCCCATGATCTTCTGCATTGGTAAGGGTTTCCTGTAGCTGCTGTAGCTTCTCCTGATTCTGAAGATGCGTAATGCGTAGCTGAGCTCGGAGGTCCTGTATTTCAGAGAGCAGGCTATTCCGGTCTGAGGAGAAAAGGTGCTCTACAACCATCTGCCTCTGTTCCTCCTGAAAACGAACCAAGTCCTATTAAATCTACAAGACTATTCCCGTATTTTCTACAAGGATAAACCCTAGAGAAACCCTTGCAGTACAGGTTTTATACAGAGGCAACTTCAAATAACTAAATTCATGCTTCATATTAATGCAAAATGTTAACATTAAGTAACAAAGAAAAACCCCACTTCCCGAGCTTCCAAATAGAATAAGAGTTACTAATAATAGTTTATACATAACAGTTACTACAAACCATCCGGTCTGAACCTAAAAACTAGATAGTATCAGCAAAAAACTCCCAAACAGAGATACAGAGTTAGCTCAATATATACCCTTTGCAAGATGTCCTGGTTTCAGCTGGGATAGAGTTAATTTTCTTCTTAGTAGCTGGTAGAGTGCTGTGTTTTGGATTTAGGATGAGAATAATGTTGATAAGACACTGATGTTTTGGTTCTTGCTGAGTAGAGTTTACACTAGTCAAGGACTTTTTAGCTTCTTGTGCTCTGCCAGGTGCATAAGAAGCTGGGAGGGAGCATAGCTAGGACAGCTGACCCAGACTGGCCAAAGAGCTATTCCATACCATATGACATCATGCTCAGTATATAAGCTGGGGGAAGAAGAAGGAAGGGGGGGACGTTTGGAGTGATGGCGTTTGTCTTCCCAAGTAACCGTTACGCGTGATGGAGCCCTGCTTTCCTGGGGATGGCTGAACACCTGCCTGCCGCTGGGAAGTAGTGAATGAATTCCTTGCTTTGCTTTGCTTGTACGCGCGGCTTTTGCTTTCCCTATTAAACTGTCTTTATCTCAACCCATGGGTTTTCTCACTTTTACTCTTCCGATTCTCTCCCCCATCCCACCGGGGGGAGTGAGCGAGCGGCTGTGTGGTGCTTAGTTGCTGGCTGGGGTTAAACCACGACACAAGAGAAGTCTGTAAAGCTCTAGATGGAATCCTTCCTCTTGTCTCTTTTCATCAAATATTTCCTTCTCACTATCACAATCTTTCTGGATGCCAGCTAAAATAACAGGTTTTGTAACACAATATACAGAGTTTGAGAAAAATGGTATGAAGTCATAGACTATGAAAGCCTACTGATCCCACACAATCTGGATTAATGCACAAGATAAGATTTAACAACGGAAGTAATAAAAATGTAAAAACCATTAAAAAAATACAGGGGAATAGAGGAAGTGATTCATGAGCATAACACTAAGAGGTTTTCTTACTTGTTGTTTCATGATATACTCCAGTTTTTCCACTAATGAACCTTCATCACCAGACCCAGGATTGGAGAAGTGAGACTTCAAGTCAATTTGCAACACATTTCTCTCCTTCTCAAACACGCTCTGTACTGCTTGCAGAAGTTCTCCTCTCCAGTCAGCAGCAATACCTGAATGTTCCTGTTAAAAAATAATTAAAAAAAAAAAAAAAAAAGCATCTCTCAATCTCTAACGCACTGTCTTTCATATCATTACTGTGTAAGAGTATACCTATCTGTTAATTTAAGCAGACCAAAGGTGTTTAAATCTCAAAAAGGCCTGTTCAAATCTCAGAAAGGAAAGAGTCCCTTGCTCCTCATACAAATACTGCACGTACACTAATTACATAACAATATACGTTTCTATGTATATAAAAAACTGGTTACCTTGCTTTAAAGGATATTTTTATTGTCATACCTTGTCTCCTCTATCTGCCACCTTGCTAAGGTAATCTTTCAGCGACTGTATAGCATCCAGCAAGGCTAAGCCCTCCTTCTGCCATCCCTCCATCACCGCTCTGGTCTGATGAACATCTTTAAGCTCCCTAAAACTAAAGGGACGTTCTGACAAAGCCAATATTTTGCAGCTCTCCTCACATACCATCTTCAGCACAGTCTGAGAAGAAGAAAAAAACACAAACATGCAGAATGTTAGGAAATAGGCATCAGCATCCTGACAGTGTAAGAGTAGGATGGGATAGCACTAGTGTCCTGGTTTCAGCTGAGATAGAGTAAATTTTCTTCTTAGTAGGTGGTATAGTGCTGTGTTTTGGATTTAGGATGAGAATTATGTTGATAATACACGGATGTTTTAGTTGTTGCTAAGTAGTGCTTACAGTAGTCAAGGACTTTTCAGCTTCTTGTGCTCTGCCAGGTGCCTAAGAAGCTGGGAGGGAGCATAGCTAGGACAGATGACCCAGACTGGCCAAAGGGCTATTCCATACCATATGACATCATGCTCAGTATATAAGCTGGGGGAAGAAGAAGGAAGGGGGAGGAGACGTTCAGAGTGATGGCGTTTGCCTTCCCAAGTAACTTTTACGCGTGACGGA